>NW_024525934.1:1731068-2331068 GCF_017590135.1 Pyrgilauda ruficollis | reverse complement strand
GAAACTTAAGAAATAGTCTTCTGCATGATGGTTTACTTTCTTGCATAACTTACCCTTTGTCCCTCAAAAAAGTCTGGTCTTTTCTAATTTGTTAAATACAATAGCTTGGGGTAGTTATGTACTGTACTGTATTGTGTTTCTTGTAGGCCTTTAAACCAGAGAATAACTGCATTGTCTATAACTATTGTATGCACTGCCCACAAGTCCACAAACCACATCTGCTTAATTATTCGTCCACTGCCAGCAATGAGGACAATGATTCTTTGATTTGCTGCCAGCAGTTTTGTCTCTCAAGTCAGATCCTGGGTGTTCAATTTATTTATTTTATTAATACCACTGCAAACTCATCAACTTTCCTGGTAGCAACTGTAAGAGGAATCCAATCCTGGTGAAGGGGTGGGCTGTCTTGTCTGAACAGTTTTAAGTAAGAGGTCAAAATATCTGAAAATAAAAGCCCTCACTCTCTTTTCTTCTGACTGTAGCCACAATGTTTCTTTCCTAATGATTCCCATTACAGTTCACTACTGTAAAACCTCATGATTCAAGCAACTGGCCCATAATAGCAGGAGAGGCAAGAAGTCTCTAGGCATGAAATGTGTCTAACCTAAGTTCAAAAAGATACAGGCAACACTTTTTAGACATTGGTGCTAGTTGTAGATCTACAGAGGGCAGCTCTTTCTCATCCTGAGGCAGGCACTAATGGTACATCAGATGAGTGTCCTGGTTTTTCTACTCTACCAGCTCAGTGAGACCAAGGTGGCCGGCTGGTTGTCTTGTTTTTAAGGCAGACTGTGCTGATCTCAATACAGGTTTCTGTTCTACTACTGATCTCTGAAGCAAACACTCTCTCTTTGCTTTTCTTCCAAATTTCCACATGTATATCTGCCATCAAAGAGCTAAAACAGCATATGTGTCTCTGTTTTCCTGGGAACACTGAAGCTTATCAGTTTTGTTTCTGTTTGGAAATACGAGGGGCAAATTTACATATAATTAAGGCAGAGAACAGAAGTGGTATAGAGTGTCATTTGCTTCACTGTCTTGAATAGAAATACAGCATTAAAACAAGGGCATAAAGAAAAGAAAGTGCTTCCTCCCATCAAGCAATAGTAATAATTTTATAAATTCTTATCTTTCACCAAAATAAAAAAAAAATTAAAAAAAAGAGGCAAAAGAGAAAAGAAAGTATAAGCAAACAGCATTAAATTGAAGCAAAATAGGCATAAAAAAAAAGGCAGCCATACATGCCAGCACTTACCATCACAGTCGCAGCTGCCGCAGCTGCCTGGGCTGCCACTGCAGCCTGGTTGGCTTGGTGTTGCGCCGCTTTGATTTTGGCCTGCAAATGTGCAGGAGGGTGAAAATACTTGCATTTCTCCCTCATGCAACGACCTTTTATGTAATCCATACACACGGTTACGGTGTTGTCATTTGTGTCAATCATTGTGCTGTCTGCCGGATGCGCAAAGCGGCAATCAGTCTCTCCACGCGCACAGTTCCCCCGCTGGAACTCCCTGCACACCTACGCGCAAAACAACACACGTTGCAGGGGCACAGCTCGGTGCTGCGTGAAAGGGCAGGGAGTGTCCCACACCCCCAAAAGACAGACCTGCCCCCTTCCCCTGTTAGTTCAAGTTTTACAGCATCTTCAATTTAATAAACCCTTCATCTTTTGGTGGGTATGGGGAATGCACCTATTTTATCCTTATGTTCTTGGCTCCTCGGGTAGCTCTGGTACTGTGGCTAAATAACAGAAGCCTTTCCTTTTCCCTGTTTAAACAGCAGCTGGGAAGGATACTTACTTACGTAACTGCTCCTGCAAAACTAGCTGGGAATCACAAAATATTTTGTCTCTTTCTTACTACACTTTGTATTCTTGCAGGTAGACTGGTAGGGAAGGAGTTCCTCTTGCTGCAACCCAGGGAAAATACACATCAGATGCACTGCATTTTTTATGGAGTCTACAAACAAAATTGAGAGCCTACTTAAAAATAATTTTCAAAAATGGGCAGAATGAACACACTGATTTTCCTGAGAAGAAATGTGCTCTAGACACCGGTGCTTAGACTTTTGGGAAAGGACATTCATTTCTGCTAGATCCATCTGGCCTCCTTGTGTACTTAGATCACAGATTCCACTGAGTCCAGCCACAAAATGATCCAGCAACTGGGGGAGGCTCTGCACATAGCTGGAGAGCTTGTCCCTTCAAACTGCTGCACGGTTGGTAATATTCCACATCTCCATTGGCAGCTCAGGGCTGAAGGGCTACACCATTCCCCTAATATCAACCCATAAAGCTATAAAATTCCCTTGTTATCAGTGCAGAAAAACCAAGACAATTATTACAGAAATAAAAAATGTGCTTGACAGATGTTTCATCAAGGGATGCCTTTACAGGCACGTACACCTGAGTTTTTTTGAGATGATGAACTTTACAAAAAAAGGAAAACTCATGTTGATGTCTGTGTATTAAATATAAGCAAGAACTACCTTAAAAATAACAGCGTTTAATTACCACTGGCTGCAAGTGCAGAAATCCTGCCTGGTTACAAGTTTTTTATCTGTACCAACTACATTTAAGCTTTGCTTCTAAAACAACAGTTATGCCCTCCAAGATGTCTCACACAGCCTAACAGGGAATGTGTTTCTAGTCACAGTGGTGTCTACAGTACCTCCAGTTTATCAGTCCTGAGGAGTTTCTGGGTAGCAGTTGAACTGGGGACTGAAACCGGTGGACTTCCAGGGACAATGACAGGCGGCGTGGGTAGGATCTCAGTCGGGACTAAGCCAACTCCTGGTGTTACTGGCGTTAGGTAAGGAGCAAAGCTAATAGCCGTGTTCGTTCCTATTGTGGGACCCACCGGAAATGTGGGCTGAAAAAGGAAAACACACACCAAGATGAAATAAAAAGCCTCTTAATCAATAGCTTACTAATTGTCCTTTGCTTGCTGTTCTTTCTGGCGCTGATTCATTTTCTTAATGAAAAAAACTTTAAACAGCTGGCAAAATACACAGTATCCTCTCTTCTTTTAATCACATAACACATTCCAGCAGCACACGAAGAACCACCTTTGTAACTCTATTATTTGGAAAAGAGTCTGCAGATGCAAAGGAAGTCCTACTTTGAACCTGAATCTGCGTGGAAGTCCAGCTTACACTGCAGGCTTATTTACACACCTAAATGTAGAAATAACATAGGCTTTATTGCTTTTTCTCAATACCTGTTTTCCTTGGGAAAACAGACTGTTTTTCAAAGTATTCAGATTTCATATCTGAAGTGTTATTAACTATATTAAAGCCATATTTCTAATAAGAGTACATATAATGAGCTCTTTGGCATGTAGCTTCCAGTATGTTTGCACACCGTATTTTGCCACCTCCTGCAATTACATGTTACTGTGTCTGATACACTGAAAAAACTCAACTTCACAAACATTTGTGTGCTCAGCTGTCACCAGTGGCAAGCAGAATAAATATTATAATCTCAGCTGGACATAATATTTAGAAAGGGATTATTCAAGCTCATATTAGTTCATCATATGAAAAACTTTGATTGGAGGGAATGATACAGGTCTAAAAATTTTGTTTTATTTCTTCCTACAGTGAGTCAGTGAAGTCATGACCAGAAGAAAGAGCATTTGTGTGATGCTACAACAGCCGTGATGAGGCAGAATAGTGGGTTTGTTAACACCAGCTCTACAGGGGGTGGAGGCAGAACATCACCATGGCCAGCTCATGCTCAGAACTGCAGAGTGCTTTAGTTCTGCAGAGATGAGTACCACAGAGAGTGAAACTATAATTATAAATGAGGAAAAACTACGTGGAAAAACGGGACACATCTCCGATCAGCTTTGTCAGAAATTAGGTTCCCAAATAAGCCAGCAGCTAGAAACGCAACAATTCAACACTAAGACTTCAAAACACATTAACAAAGGAGAAGTGTCTTTCTCATTAAAGTGGCCTGCATGACACAAAGTATGTAGAAAATACGCAAGACAAAAAGCAGAAGCTAGAAGGCAGTTTTTTCTTTTTTGTTTGTGTTTAATTTTCTCGGGTTTTTTTGTCTTTGGAACCAATTACTAAATTATAAATGGATGTGACTTAGCACCAATAAGATGCTCTGCGTATGTAGATTAACCAGGATAACCAAGTATACAGAAATGGCATCTAACAGCCCTTAAGAGTTAAAAATGTATTATGCTGTGTTGTAACCAGTGATCAAATCTGCTTGATATCAAGCAACCCAGTTTATATGTCAGACATGAGCTAAATTCTGAAGAGCATAATAATGAACATTTATATGAAACAATGGTTTGACTATGTTGAAAACAATATGTGCTATGTGAAATACAAATAACAGCTTTGCGTCAGATATAATTTTAAGAATAAATCCACTCATCAAATTACTTCTATGAAATTTTCTTTTGCTTTTTATCCATTTGGTCAAGGCTGAGTCATCTTAATCTGGCCATTTGTGTGAGACAGACCTGGCATTTTTATCATAGCAATCAGTACAGAAGACATTATGTCAATGAAATTGTAAAGTTCAAATGATGAAATGGATGAGAAGAAAAAAGTATAATTTTGCCACTTCAATTTTTCTCATAATATTAAGTGGTGGAATCTATTACTTCATCAAAACTTTTTCTGGTGAAAACTCAAGCAGTAAATCCCCAGGAATTATCAAGACACATTAGGAGCCCAACATCACCAGATACAATTTGATGAACATGTACCAGAAATTCAGGGAGTCCTGACAACGTCCAATCCACCTGACAGTAGATGCTTTGAGTATAAAAACGCATTACTGAAAAAGGCATCTGAGGTGAGCTTCCTGTGACCAAATGCAGATGTCTTCTTCTGAGATACCTACACTTGACTTCTGTGGTAGCCCATGGAAAGACAAAGGCACTTTGAAAACTAAATCATCTAATCCAAATGCTGATGTCTGGAATAAGCCAAGCCAATAGCAATTAGGATTGTCTATGTCTTTTGGTAAACTATAAATGGACGTTGGAAACTCACTGCAGAAGTTGATGCCAACACTCCAGATGCTTCAAGTTAGAGAAAAAAATCCTACTCTAGTGGGATGCCTTATACTAGGAATTTAGATTGAAAAAACATCATCAGCAGCCATGTGTGAAAAGTTTAATTCAGATTACTTGCCAAACCATGCTTTGGAATTTTGCTACACTGAGAACCCCAACCGCAGGACTGCCCAGATCACTTCAGTGCATATCCAAAGATGCTGCTCAGGCATGCCAGACTCTAGTTCTATATCACCTCCTGGATGTGAGGTGTCTCAGGCACTGTAAGAATCATCTTGAGACAAAATACTGAGTTTGTGAAGTGCATGCACCACCAATTCTCTGTCTTATCCTCAGACATTTCAGACTTCAACAGAGTAAGAAAATGCTAATCATTAACCTTTGTTCCTGGTTCTGGGATTAAATAATATTTAAAGACATTCAGACCCATAGACTCCTGAGAAACTGTTTTCCTACTCAAATTACTTACTAGCAAATTATTGTTATTATACAAATTTTCACCTCCAGAAGAATTATAGATAAAAATCTTACAAACATGACATGAAATGCATTAAGGGGGCAAAAAAAGAGGAAAAAAATGCAAATTATTATGGCATTAAAGAAAAATAAATCAAGTCTACAGCAACACTCCGTTACATCTTGAAATGCAAATATAAATGAGCATATCTCCAGCATCTTGACCATTCCTTAAGTAAACAGACAGGGACTATTTTTATTGATACTATTTAGAGAACTTTTGCAGGTCAATAGAGTCTTCAACTTTACTTACCATTAAGACCACCAGAGAAATATACTTACCACTGGCTGTAGTGGTGTCCCTGGAAACATGAACTGCATTTGCTGGGCGAGCATTGCTGCTGCAGTTTTTTGCTGGATTAAGTTGTTCCTGCCATTGATTTCCAGTTGAGTTTTTAAATGTGTTGGTGGATGAAGGTACTTGCAGTTCTCCCTTGTACAACGACCCTGGAAAAAGAAGTCACACTAATCAGCTGGCTGCTTTTGATGATAGTTCAGTGCCTTCGAGCAAAATATTACATCATAAACTAAGCAAGAACTAATGAAACACAGGGTGTTTCCTGGGAACTATGTAGAGGGCTGAAAAGAGCTGATGGCCTTGAGCTCTGCCTCAGCCCACCACCTCTGATTGATCATTAAGGCTATTAGCCACAGAAAAAAAAAAGAGAAAGGCTGTGAATCAGCATTTTCATTGTTAAGTACACATCGCTGCTGTACAATTAATAATCTCAGAACTGTCCAGACTGCCTGAACTGCCTCTCATGACATCCTCGCTAGAGTACCTGCTGTTACCGTAATATAAAAGCTTTTTATTACATGACATCACACGATGAATAACAAATTGAAACCTTCTTTAAGAGAGATGCAGCTTTTAAGTACATCATATTAAAAATAATTGTGTGATTATGGCAGGGAGGATTTAAAGTTGCCACTCGCTGCTAGTGTTCTCTCATACATTCACCCTTATTCCAGTTCACTGCCTTCCAGCCTCCTGTTTTTATTACATCAGCACAACTTTGAACTATTTCCATTCAAGTATAAAAGGAGCAAAGTGGTACTTTTACAGCCTAAATTTAGAAGCAGTGCATGGATCTAAATCTGAAGGTACACAGCAAAAGGACAGCTCCAATCAACATGAAAGGAGGAGTTTTTAGACAGTTATGAGATAATAAGAGACTATAAAAATATAGGTGGGCTGTCATCTTGAGGTGGCTTGGGTTAGAGGAGATGGATGTACAAGCTGACCACAAACACAGGTAGAGCGGCGTAGGACGCACTGACATATTTTCCCCCAGAAAGGGAAATTGTAGGGTGCACCAGGAGGTTGTGCAGCTGCAGGGCAGGACCTGCTGAGATCAGAGGCTCCTTGATGACACGGCTCACAAACAATCACAGAGTTTTAAGAGCTGCAACTAGAGGGCCTAAAGCATTGGTCAAACTGCATTGGATACACTCAACTTGTCTAAGTTGTTTCCAAATTGAGAGGCTTTTAAGAAGTGCTTTTTAAACTTCCCTTTCACTGGTATTAGGGCTTTACTGTTTGCAGACAAGCAGGAATATCCTTCTATAGTCAAGAAAGCATCCAGATACCTATGCAGGAATATCACACAGTACAGACATACACTGACTCTGCGTATGCACACACATACACACTGCTACAAAACTTTCAACAGGCTTCAAATGTCCCAAAACCAGTGTTACTGTTATACTTTTGACTTAGACACCAAAACAGTGTGGATTCTGCCTCTAATTTTCTACAAGGATGTCATAACTCACTGCTAAGGGGTGAGTTAAACATGTTCAGGAAGCTTCTCCTGTGTTGAGGCTGATGTTAATGCAAACAGCTACTTCCACACTATTAAACTATTGAGAACAGCCCTTTTCTGAACTGCCCCTGGCTGCTGCTGGGAGTATACTAAACAGGAGAAGCCAGAAAATGCAAGAAAGCTAAAAATTTAAGAACCAGCAATGGTCTCAACACTCAGGAGCAATGGTCTCAGTGCTGTTTTAACCTCTTAGTACAGTTACAGTCATTTTCAGGATATTAGACCTTCCTTCTGTTGAGAGAATCATTAATGCCCCCTGATTTAATGAATTACACAAAAGAAACATTACTTTGTCAGCTGGCATGAGCAGAACCAGAAATAGCTGTGATTTGATGGATACAAAAGAAAGCTGGCTCTTTCACTTGGGGAGAATGTGGCCTTTACCATCATAATACTAAACTGGAGCAGATTCAGCACAGACAATGATCATACGCTTTTTTGTTGGCTGATGAGGCCAACTGATTTAGACATTTTTAATTGATATATATTTTACCTTAGCCTATTTTGTGTATCAACGGCTCCTACAGCAAATCTAAAAATTAAGAAAACAAAATCAAACTACTGAATCTGATGGAAATATCGACCTATGGACTCAAAAAGTTTCCTTAAACAAGGATGAGAGCAACTCTCATGCACAGTGGCTTCTGAAGTACCTTAAACCTGAAGAGTGCCTTCAGCCAGACCTCCAGTCTTACACCTCTGAAAGCACACAGCCACTGTATACCATCACTTCAAGCTCTGCAAAGCAACCCACAGTGCACAAAAGATTGGTTATTTCTGAAAACTTTCAAAATAATCCAACCATACAGAAATGTACTGTCGTCTCTGAAGTTATTCATGTCTATGCATCGTTTACCAGTTTTTCGAGCTCCTGGTTAGCAATGAACATATGTACTATAAAAGAGCTGTGTGGTCCTGCCACGCAGCTATAGAAAGCCCTCTAGACAGACCAAGCCTTGTTGAAATTAAATGACCCAAAATAAACTACAGTGGAATGAGCACTGAAAATAGTGAGTAAATTAATCTGCCCTCACTACCAAAATTAAATAAATTCTGAGACTGGCTTTTTTATTTTTTAAACCTACAATGGTAGCAGGAAAACATCTAGAGGAATTTTTCATTCCTTTTTTCCATATGATCCAGTTTCCAGCTACTAATCACTGCACACACAAAAATTCAAACCTGTAGTATCATTTCAGTCAAATGAAATTATACTGACCCTGAAATTTTTTGTTTATTAAAAAGTCAAATATGAAGTCCAACTCACATGACAGCACATATCAACCAAAAAGCAGAACAGGCAACTATACACAACATGCAGGGGTATTCAATGCTGGGTCACCATCAATGAGTCCACTCTGTACAAAACTACTATGCTACAAGGCCTCATCATCACAAATGCAGAGCCAAAATCAGGTACTTTAACTTTCAGGCACATCAGTATCAAGCTTCTGGAGCAACGCTTACTTCATCTTAAAACCACAGCAGTTTAGGAGCTGTTCCACAGACACTGAGTCCCTCTGGCACAGGACAGCACAAACTCAGCAGCATAAGGCAGGCGGCAGGGGAAATAATTGCTTCTTACAACTTTTAACCTGTTCCCAGATATGAGTCAGAGTCCTGAAACCGAGGGCACAGACAGGTTGGTTTGAAACTGGGTCCCTAGAAACTCCTGTCACCCATGAAGTGAAGGTTATCAACAAGCACATCATAAGCCATTGTGCACTTTCCATGGGTGTTCATGCAAAAAAATCACTTTCAATGAGCTGTTTCCTTGTCTGCAATGGATAGGAACAACGAACAGACATCAGATTACATTCCCAGCAGTCTGCTACTCCCCTCAACCTGGAAGGATGGTACCTAACTCTGACCTTTTATTTCTTTGCCTTTGTCCTCTACAGTTGTCCAGACAACTGCCCAGCACCTCATTTCAGGGAGGTAATGGAAAGTTTTAACAGAAAAACTACTTTTCTACTGCTAATTATCCAGACTAGAACACGTTGTGGCTCGCGTCATGCTGTCCTACAGGTTTCATTCTAGCAAAGCATAGAGGGAATGGGTGCATCAAGGAGCTGGGAACTCAAAGGACTTCAGTGCCCAACACCAGGGCACAGCAAAGAGAGACTCCACTTCTACAGAGGAAATGGTCTGGGGAGCTGCTGCCTGACCGGCTTAATTTCAAAAACACATCCCTTAACAAGCCATGTCACACCATTGGCTTTTTTTTTTTTAAATCAATAGATTTTCCCATTAAGAACAATAGGTAGTTTGTCTAAGATCAATGCCATGAGACAGCCCACAGACAAGAGTATATTAAAAAGCTAGTTATGTGCTTAGAATTTTACATTTAAAACAAGCAAAATGAGGTGAACATAGAAGTAACACCCCATAACTTTGCATGTTAACACATGCAAAGGATCTACATAAGGATCCATTTCCTGTCTTTGAATATTTAATAAATTCACAACTTCTTTCAGTATTTTACTCTTGCTATAATAGTAACAATAACAATAATTAATTCAAGCTTGGGAATTGCTTCTGTAAAATTATGAGTTAGCTTTTACTTATTAAAATTAACTCTCATAAAAGTTATATGTTTAAACAGAAAAAAAAAAAAAGGCAAAACAATGTTTCTTCTATCTCTTAAGGCAAGAATCAACTAAGGCTTCCAGAAGAAAAATTATTTTGCTCAGGTATGGAATTTCAGGCAATTTATTGATACTATTAGTGGGAGATAACAGAGCATGACTTCCCCTACTCACAGCACACTGTTAAAAAATAGTTTATTCAATGAGAAGCAGAAAGTAGGAGGCCTGTTCCTTGGAGGTGTCTGTCCCTTGTTCCAAACCTCACTCCCAAGGGTGCTTCCAGCTCTCCCTACTCAACTCTCTGTAAACTCCCAGCTTCCTACTGTACCCCACCTCCCTCCTTCCTTCTCCCCAGAGCAGCCTCCCACCTCTCCTAACTATAGCCCAGGAAAGAACTCACAGGATAATTATAACTGGCTGGAGCCGCGCATGTCCCGAGGAGCCGGCCAAGACGCGCACACTGCTGGCAGACCATGCTCGGGAGCGGCTTAGTGCCTGCTCCTGCCTTTTCCTTAATAGGGTAAAACTTTGGATCTGCCTTCTATCCAGACACCGGTTTTTGCATAACCAGTAAGAACTTTGAGATATGTCTTTGAGATGTCTGCTTCTAGCTGCTTTGCTTGAAATTGGCTACATTGTTCAGAAGTTATTAGGGTGAGAGGATGACGCTGGCAAAAATATGGACAGTGCATTTATGCAAAACCTGTTTCCCTAAGAAAACAAGCTAAACCTAAAATGCAGATGAAATTATATGAACTCTCAAGATTGAATTGCAGTCTAATGAGAAAAGAAGAAAAGTATACGACTTCCAAGACATAAATGGTTTTAGAAGGCATCTGAGCAACTTGTTCTACAAGGGAAAAGAAGATTTTCTGGTTTCCAGAGAGACACTATGAGATCTAAACATTTACTGGAGTAAGAAAAGACATACACAAATTTTTAAAAAGTAATAATCACCTAATGCCACAACTATTCCTCCCACTTGAAAAAAAAACAACAACTTTTGCAATTTTCTGCATGCCTTGCACATGCCTGTAAAGATCAGAACACGTTTTAAAACAGTAATGCCTTTGCAGCTGTGGGCATGCTGCTTAGCTAAACATTGCCTACTGAAGGTATTACACCCTGCTAAAACCCCAGCAGAGTGGGAGCTAGCACAGGCCACTGTCCAGGGTGGCGGCAGCACACGGCAAGAATAGCCACAAAGACGGCAGTGTCAGCAGCTGGGGCGGTACATAAGGCATAAACTCTTCTTTGGAAGAGTTTCTGCCAACAGCAAAAACTGTTTTTTCTCCTTTGGGATTCCTCCTCAGCAGCCTCTCAGCAAATTCTGTTTGGGAACATGTGTGGCCTCACTCAATCAATTAAAAAATTTCAGTATTACATAAACCAGGAACTTTTAAATTGTGATAATCCTGTGCCCCCTGAGGCTAAAAATAGACCCAGTCAATAGGAGGGCAGGTATTTTGAGATACTTAACCTTCTGCTCCTATGCATAGACAGCCACAACTAACTCTACCAGCCCAAAACATCCAGTTCAGAAGTTATTTTTCAAATGCAGAAATACAAAAAAGGAAAAAAAAAACCCCAGAACACTAAAGAAAACACTGAGAGGATGATTCCTCTGTTCTATAGGATTTGAATACAGGCATTTCACTACATATTTTAGTACATTAGAGTTCAATCATTCAAGCACATTTAACAGCCATGGAAAACCCTCAGACTCCAGTTTTGACTGAATTAAAAAGCACTTCCATCTAACACCACAACCCATGAATTCAATTTTCCTATGCAGGTCAATCTGCTTCCTAACTTCACTCAGGAACTGAAAAACCAGACACCACAGCTCCATTAAAGTATTCCCTTTGCACTTGCTGTGAATATGCACAACCTCACACAATCTGTACAACTACACATGCTCACAGAGTTATGCATATGTCCAAGGACTTAGGGGATTTAGTTAAGCCTTAAGAATGACTAGTCAGAGATTTTAAAAAATGTAACATAGCATTTTCTTTCTTCCTTAAGGCATACAAAAAATTTTCAATTTTTTTTTTCATTTTGCATAATTTCACATTAGAGTATATTGCCTTGCAAACATGTATGCTTATGAAAACACATTTTTTAGCCTAAGCAGAATTTTATATAATTTCATAGAAATAAATGGAGATCAGAATAAGATCTCTTATCTTGAAAATGGGGCACACTTGAACTATTTGTGAAATTGAAAAATAATTCAGAAGTGCCGAACTGTACTACTAATAGAAATATTAAGCTTTTGATGGCGAGTTCAAATACCTCAGACTTTACAATTTGCCATACATCTTATAAACACAAAGACCTAAAGGGAAAAATGTATTTCAAAACAACACAAGCATCTTTTATATTACACTTGAAATGGTTCAGCTCTGGGATCGGTTTTCCTAGGGAAAAAAACAAAAAACAAACCAGACAAAGCTACCAACAAAACAACTTAAAAACAACTTTAAAACATTGCTGAGAACTTAGTTCTGTATTTATAAAGCCACCTTGCAAGTCCACCCACCAAAGTTAGTGAGTGTGCATACATATTTATATGCACCTACACACTTCCGTTTCAAGAAAAAGTAGAAGGCAAATTCACTTTCCTACTTTAAGGTAGAAAAGAAAGAAAGAAAGAAAAAAATTCTCAGGTGACTTCAGTCTGATTCAGTTTCCAACAAGCTAAGAAAACCCATTAGCTACTCTTTTAATGACTTCAATTTTTTGTAAAAAAATGAAAACTGGTAAAATAAAAATGATCATTTTATTCATAAAAGTAGAGAACAAGAACTGCCTGTAACTGACAGAAAAAATAGAAAAAATATTGAACAGAAATGGAAGCCTTACAAAAAGATGGAATGTCTAAATGATGTAAGAGTCTTAACACTAAAGACTTAATAGGAGATATTTATTTAAATGGAAAAAGACAAAATGTTCTACTGAAGAGCACATTTGCAATGCACAAAGAGCTCTGAGTCTCTCAAGATGCTCTTTCAAACAAATGTTGAGCATAGCTATAGAGAATGGTTTAATAATTTGCCTTGCAATATCAAGGGAAGTGTACTCAATATTAAATTGCTCAGAAGACAAAGAAGTCAGGCAGATATAGCAGACACCAAATAAAAAAACAACCACTTATGAAATTCTAAGTTGTTTTACAAACATCCTCAAGATTATTCTAACAAAGAAGAAGAAATCTCAGACAAAGACACAACAGTTTAATATCAATTTATTTTATTTCTGTCTTTACTGCCTTGAAAATAATTTGAGAATAATAGGGCAATAGAGATTATTTCCTTCCAAATTATGTAGCTCTTTTTGTTTTTCTTTTCCCATTCCTCCCCCTTCACTGGCACTCAAAATCAACCAGTTATTTTCATCTTAGCATCAAGTTTGGCTACCAGCATTGATCAGCAGTACATCACAAGCAACTGTGGACAATCCTTGAAATAAATCTTCACTCTAATGCACACAGACAGCTTCCACGGAATGAGAGGCAGCAAACAGGTAGTATAAGGGAAAAATCCAACAGGATAAACATAAAGAAAGTGGAGGGAAACATAATCTTATTTAGATAAAATTCCTCAGATGTCTGATTTCTATTCCATGGGTAGTGAGAGTCTTCACATGGCACGAAGCTGCCTTGTGCAGGTCTCCAACACAGCTCCCCTATGGGAGGACTGGATGCAGCCTGCCATGGGACTCAAGATGGGTTTCAAAAGCAGAGCAGTGATTTAAGCCCTCCAACTCTGCCCAGCCAGAGAAGTCAACATATTCACTGATTCCTGCATTATAGAAGAAAATGCATTATAGAAAAAAATGTCTAAAACCTTTATAGAGTCTCAGAAGAGAGTATTACACATACTTAACTGTTAGCTGGGCAGCTTTAACACATCTGCTCATCTCAAGGATTGCATGTTTTTGTGGAAGACAGAGGAGAAATGTGTAAATTGTGGGCTGGACCACACAGTAAGTCAAGGTGACACAAATTTTTGCTGGTAAACAACTTACTACACCATTAAATTTAACTTGACTGAACTGTAAAAGAAGATAAGAGCTTGATAAGAGGCAATTTTTCTTCAATTTTTCTCAATATCTCAAGAGCAGACAAAAGTAGCCATTGCAGAATTAATAACAGCAAAGAGAGGTAAGTTGTTTGGCTGCAGGGCAGGTGGCAAGAGAAAAAGCAACAGTGGTGTAGCAGAGCAGCAGAACACCGAACAAGAAGATGGGTACAGCTCAGCACTACTTCCTGACATACTCCTTTCCCCACCTCCTTTCCAATTCTCATAAAAACCTCCAAGCAGACATATGCTGACTTTAATGCACACTTGCTCATATGAACAGGACCGAGATTAAATTCCCTTGCTTTGGAAACACCACTTTGCAGTGATAAGGTAGGCAAGGGTAACTGCAGAACTGACAGTCAAGCCCTGAGACACCTTATTTCTCTCTCAGGGGCCCGTTAAAGGAAAGGCACCATGGCTCAGCACACAGACTTCACCCTCCAATGTCCATAGCACATATCCTCCACCATATCCAGGTTAGAAAAGAAATAATGAGTAATGGAGAGAGGTCTTTGCTGATGAGATGCCCAAAAGCCAAAAGATGAACAACACAGCCAGGACCAGGCAATAGCTCCCTCAGCAACACTCCAGGAAACTTAATGCACCTCAGGAAAAGCCATAAAACCAGTTATGTGGCATCAAAAAGGAGCAGAAGATATGCCTTGGCATTGAGGAGCCTGGTTGACTGGATCAGAAAGAAAGTGGGAGTAGAGTGCTATGAAAGTGACTACACTGACTTCCTACAGCAATTCACCTGGCCAAGGGAGTCTTGAGAAGGTGCTTCATTTGAGAGTTGCAGTGAATTAGATGCGACCTGGAAAAGGCCCATTATTTGGAATAGCGTCACCATATGGAGAAGGTCATCAGCATGATGTTCCAAGTCCGGGACATACGGGATCCACTGGTGTACTACAGAAAAGGGCAGACTTAACATACACCAGAAGGAAGTGACTGCCTTGGTCACCAGCATGCCACAGCCCCAGCTCTCAAGCAGGATGGCCAGCAGCCCTGAACTGCTAGCAGGTGACCTGATACGTCATTGGCGAGCCCCTGCGCTGCTCCTTGGGAATATGTTTTCACTCTGGCTAGGCCATCCTGCACCTCTCCATTTGCTGGGGCTCCCAGTCCAGCTGGGGCTTCCTGGGACTCTTCCCTGTTTCACAGCCAATCATTTTGTAAACAAATGGAAAAAGCAAGGGCCAAGTTAAATACACCGATGGCCAAGGACACCTTACATAACTGCAGAGGTGAAAAGTACAGAGTCTTGTCCCTCTGCAGAGGAGGAGTGTTTACCCACTCCCAGTGGCAGCGCTGGCACTGCAGCTGCGTTATTAATAAATCATCGGCCTTGCTTCTAGGACCAGCCAGAAAGGGCTGGAGTCTGACACCAGCTCTCAACTGATTGGAAAGTTCCTGCGAACAAACAGAAATTAAAGAAACAAACACCTAAAAATGAATATATATGCATTTTTGAGGAAGAATCACACATAAAATCCTCCTTAATTTTTATAACTGTTGAGAAGCAGCAAACAAATTATTGACATTAAAAGACACCATCTCTCTCTGGGGTTGCCTACAGAGAGAATCAAGTACACCTGATCTGAAAAGCCAAAGGGAAATAGGGCACCTTTCCTCACCTTTTCTATACCCAGTTCATGCTTCCCCTCTTCTGGGAATTGGTTTCTTAACATCAGTGAAACATTTTAGTTTCCGTTTTTCTGGCAGTCTGACACGCCTTGAATTTCCCTCCTCAGGGAATGGGGAAAACAGCACTACTAGCAAGAGGGGCAGTGAGACCCCTTCTCTGAAGAAGCAGGACACAAGAGTTAGCAGTGAGAAATACCCAGAGAATCAACAAACTAAATCAGTATTAAAAAAAAAAAAAAGGGGAGAAAGAACAATGGTAAAAGGTCCATAAACTCAAGCAAGAGGAAAGAATGAAGCCTTGGCATTCCAGTAAGCTAAACCTCCCCTCCACCCCCTTTTCTTTTTGCTGAAAGATTATCTATCCCCCTCCACCAGGTATTAGGAAGCTTCCAGAAGATCTAGCAAAAATAGCAAGAAATATAATGCAGTTACATTTATCTGAAATGGTAGCTTATGGAATTAGGCAGCTAAATCATGGTTATGAGAAAAGATAAGACACATTAGGATATCTTATTACTTTCCCTGAATACTATATTCATTCCAGTACTAGAATATGGGATTGTGGTCTCGAGAGTGCTTATACCTTCTCAATACTGTGTTGAAGGAGCAGATAATTATTCTCTTCCTTAAGACAGATTCAGCACTGACTAAATGAAATTCTAGGTTAATTTCAAATTAAAATAATGCCTCTAGGTTTTCCAAGGCATATATCCGTGACTTTGGCAGGAACACACACACTAGACTCCCTAGCATTTATTATATGGCAGTGACATTGGAGTACCGTGACAATCTCTGTGGTACCTGTCTTCATCAGTAAAAGCAGCGATATCAACCTCAATTACATGACTACATCTACTATTTCGCACAGCCTTTTCCACACCGCAAATAGGCAGTCAAATGGTATTTCTTTTAACCCTGGCAGTCAGTGCTCAATACTCCAACACGTGTTCACTTTCCTCCTGGCCTGAATGCAAGCTACTCACTCTCTTTTGGGCATATGCATAGGGCTGGCTCTACGGGATCACATTAGGAACGGCTCCGTTAAAATTATTAATGGATTTCTCGGTCTTCTTGTGATACTAGACAGCATTACTTCCACTCTGTGCAGAATAAACTGAGATCAAATATGGTTAAAGAGTTTAGAAATGCCTGCAGTTTTTGGCTGCAGGTGTCTGTCCTCCTTTCACTTTGCTGTTGCATCCACGTGGCACATGCAAATGCCTCACTAGACACCTACTGCCCTTGGGATTTGGGAATCCACCCACCTCACGGCTAGCAGCTAAGATGCCAGCTTCAGCGACCCACTCACTGGTTTCCAGAGGAAGAGGTAAACACCTGACCAAGAGTCCATCTCCTGCCAACTCTGCCACTGCCTGCCTCTCTTGCTGCACCAGCACCCTTTGGGCAGAGACCTGACCCCTCCATATGGCATCTCACAGTGAGGCACAGGGAAATACAGGGCTGGAAGAGAGCACACGCTAATGTTGCCTGGACAGCACATCTCCAATACATTTTTCTTAACCCTTGGCTCCTATCCAGTTCACCTGACCAAACCCCCACCTTGCCCCCTCTCTCTCCATTTCCTCACCTTCAGCCTCTTCTCTGCTCCTGGCACTAGCACCTGACACCACACGGAGCTGTGTCACTGGTCTGAAAACAGCTGAGTGTATGTGGAACCTGCCTGCCTGCACATAGCCTCTGCTAGGTGTGCATGGATGATGAGGTTTCACACTTACAAAATGACCAAATTTGGGTGAAATTTCACAAAAATAGAAGGTGAATTACTGATATCAGAGCAACAGTTGTGGTGCTGGATCTCAAGGCTCAGCTATAAACAATGAGAAATCAAGTTTATTATTGAGCCAGCTTAAAAAAAAAAAGTGGAAAGAAAACAAAGGTATTTACCTTTCAACTGTTTTTCAAAGATGGTTGAAGCGTTTCACTAAAACTTTAAATAAACACTCTGAGTCAGTAATTGAAACGTTTCAGCCCAGATAATTTCATTTTGAGAGACTTAGAAACCACAGAAAAGGAGGATATTATTTGGAAAGTGGTGGGGAAGATTAAATCCAGGTGATGATGATGGCACACTGTTTATTGGTAATAAAACACTAATGTGTGCCTCATCAACATGCCTGACCAAAGGCTAATGATCACAGCAACCCCAAGCATTTACAGAGCAATAAAAGTATTTAAGCACAATGGCAGTAAGCAAAACATTCATGTTAAAAATAAAATCTGATGGACCATTCATCCAGAAATACTTTAATACAAGTTGCTATATGTTCAAAGCTGATGCACTCCACTGACAGAATAAAGAGTTACCAAACAGCACTTAGGAGAATATAATGCTATAAGCACATCAACATCATTTCTAGGCAAACACTTTGTTCTACTTCAAATTGCATTGAGAGGAATCATGTACTAGTGTATCAAGACTTTCCAGTGTCACAGCAAGGTCCCAATGATTTATACAGAAAGAAAAAGAGTAATGACTTGAATTGACCCATTTGACTTGACATGACTTGAACAAGGACTACTTTAATTTGTTTTCTTCAGCATTTTGAAGATGATTTAACATCTTTAACTCTTAGCAGGGAAAAGAAGTTCATCAAGTATTAACAGGCTATCACAACATCTAGTGTGACATGCGCAAACTCACTTGCAGAAAGGAACCACTTTTGTTTACTTGTTCTTCCTTTCCCCTAAAGTTTCTACGGGAGACAAGCAGGCTCCACTGCAACAGCGACCAACTGACAATTTTCAGTGTTCTGTCTCCTGGAAGCCTTCACAGGTTTGGCACCATGCTCCTCTGTTTCTCAGGAGAAACTCAGGGTCTGAAATACTGTTCTGCAAACAGGAACCGAAGTACAACATAATTTATGACTTTCCTTTGTGGGTAAAGTGTTTTCACTGCCCACATCTTATCTGAGCAGGAGTCACAAGACAGAGATTCCCATCAAACCACTTTTTGTCAAATGCTTCCTTTTGTTCGGATGCTGGGAGGGAAGAGGCAGGATGCGGTCAGGAGCCAACAGCACAGCCAAGGCTTCCGTCACTGCTTTTTATGCCAAAGTGACAACAACAACCAAGTGAGAAGCTCTAAGTGAAGATTATACCACCCTCTCCCTCTCTGCTCCCAGGCAGGAACAGAGACCAGAAGTGCTGAGAACTTTTCTCTCTGGAGCAGGAAGGAAAAGACCACAACCACCAAGACCTCAAAACTGCATGCAGATTTTCAGAAGGTACTCGGCTCATCACCTGGCCTGGCAGCGTGGCTGAACAATGTTTTCATTGCTCCCAGGAGACTCATTCATCACAGTTATTTTAGAGGACTTTGGTTTAAATATTCTTTATAAATGTCACAAGGCTGAAGAATACATTAAACTAAAACTCTACAAACCAAAACAAAGTTTATGGAAGAAAAAAATGTATAATGATCTCATGCTTTCCACAAGAGTGGCTCTTTCACAGCCAGAAACCCTTCAGTATTTCTTTCTATTTTCTATTTGTCTGATGAGCACATCATAAAGTGATTACAATAATTGTGGCATGTCAGATTCAACCTAAAGGATATACAGGTTAGAATGTAATATGGTTAGAAATGTTACTCATAATTGAAACCATCTTGATTCAGATTTTTCAAAAAGCTTTTGTAATTGCAGACAGTCTGGAAAAGAAGTATTTAAATGGCCAATTCAGTGGGTTTTCCCCATCCTGCTGCTTTTCAGCAAAGAAAAATTGTGATGGATGGGTACCATTCATCAGGAGAAATAGTCAAAATATGAGATCACTAACTAGCAGCTAGACAGGGTTTAGTCAACTCCCTTGTTTAATCACTGGGGATTCAGTGTCTGGATGGAGAGAGGGTGGGAGGGAGTTTAGAGGATTCTTCAATTTAATGGTAAAATATTTTTAAAAATTTAAAATATTATAACCATTTAAACCAGGCTGTAGTAGCCTATTTCCAGCAGGGCAGAGAGAGGGACTCTCTCAATCACAGTGACAGCATGAAAGTTGGCATATGTGGCAATAAAAGCTATTTTGGCATGTTAGCAAGATAAAGACTAGAGTTAGGTCTTCTTTGTCAAGTGCAATCTAAAATCATGCCCAAAAGATACACTCCCTGATACAAGCTATCATTTATCTCCCACCACTCATTCACAGGGCAGCTTATAGAATATTAGTCTTCAGGCTATTAAATCCTTATGCTGTACTACTTAGCAAATAAATAAAACAATAAAAGCCAAAGGAAGTTGTCAAATGTGTTTTCACATCTTCAGGCCGGTCTTGGGGGCTGCTCTGTGGGGCAAGAGGACACCAAAAAACACAGTATGGGAACTCATTAGGGATCCTCTAGGTGACCTGTGAGACAGACAGAGTATCTTCCTGTGAGGGCAAAGCTCTGACCCGAGGCACTGCTGCATCGAATGTGAGCACACAGGTAAAAGACGGAGGAGGCTGGGAGGACTGCACTCATTTCCCTCCATTGGTAGGCAAGCCAAACACTACAGAATCCATGGATTATATATACAGGCAGACCAATCACATACAAACAGCTTTATAAAAGTACCTCTACTTCTCTAAAAATATGGCTTCTGACACAGAGATTGCTTTGGAAATGAGTTAAACATGAAGGCACCCCGAGCACATCATTATTAGCTTCACAATTATAGAGTTTCCTTTCGTTTTAGTTTTTTAGAACCTTTAAAGCAGACTGATTAGAAGTATCTTGCCTTCCTACAAAACATATTGTGGAATATAGTAAATAATCTCAGTCTTCCTTGGCAACTTCACAACAAAGGAATAAACTGCGAGTGGGGGAAAAGTCTTTTAATTAATTTAAAATCAACACTAAGATTACAGAAGTGCTGTTAACATTTTTTCAAGGAAATTGTCTCCTTCAGTACTTATCAACAGGATTTTAATTTATTTTATTTTACCATCCCGCACTGAAAACCCAGTGTTTCATCAGCAAGTATGTATCTGAATTCTTCTCATCAATGGTAGTTTCAGCCTTAAAGTTATACTGAATAGAAAATACCAAATCAGCTTTAAAAGTCAACTGTGCTTTAAGAAGAAGAAACACAGTGAATTTAAAGGTGAGAAGGCCTCAGTAGAAGATTCATCACATCTACAGCTACCCACCATACTGTAGACCATGCCTTATTCGTTTTCCCATGCTATAATCCTGAGAACAATGAAAGAGCGACAGTAAAGAATGGAGATGCATGCCTGAAGGACTCCCTTGGCTGGAAATGAAGTGTTCAGTTTTAACTAGTTAAAGAACATTTCATTAGCATAGCATAGAAACCAAAGAAAAGGTAAGAGCTATGAAAAACCTTTTGAAACATCAAACAGAAATGAAACAAGCTTTATAAATAGAGTTGCCTGCAAGCAAACAATTTCTGGAATGTACTGGGGAAGCAAGGGAGAATCCCACAACAAAGGAGATTGCAAAAGCCAACCCAGTTTAACAAGTGGAATTACCAGTTTGGAGACTGCAGGGAAACAATGCAAAACCACCAGCAAGTCTGATACAAAGAACTATTCTCAGCATTTAATAAAAAAACACCAACATAAAGGCCAATGGCTAGGCAATTAAACATGGCTATTTGGAAATGCAAAGCCTTACACAGACTTGGTTAACGACTCATGGAGTACTAGAATTAATGAGGAACTGCAGGTTTCTTGATGTAAAGCTGAACAATTTCAGACACATCTGATCACAGTTGGAAAATGTTAAGCTATTTGAGTACCAGACAACAATTTATATATTATCAAACAGCTGTCTGCCAATTTATCATCTACTTCTTGCAGACACAAGAGATGATAACCTGTAAAGATCTCAAAACCATGATTCTAACACTTTAAATCTACCTTTTACATGTGTTGTTAAAAACAAAGTCACACATACACACTAGACCCTAGATGTACGATGACGCATTTTCCGGATCTCTTACTGCAGCTAAGACAGTAACGACAACCCTACTCTGATGGAAACGTGGTGGTTGCCACTGCTCTCCAACGCCCTTAAAACCCCCACAAACCCCCTAAGGCTGTAGAAGAGTACAGGTAATTGAGATTTGCCAGTCTCAAAGCGAGAGACTACAACATTTCTCCGTGCCCATGCATGGCCCAAACAGGCACTGTGGCTCATGGATCCAAGCAGCAAGCTGGGGAAGTCCCTCAGCTGTTTGACACCACACAAATACTCAACGTCCCCAGCTCCCACTGCCTCTTCCCACAAGACAGCAGGATTATCCAGGACAGCCCTGAGTAGCCATGCTGAGAGGTGTGGGATTGTTGGTGCTTGCTACAAACCAATGCCCATCTCTGAGGAACCAGAAGAAAAGCCAGCAACCCAACCCAACCCAACCTGCCTTACCTTAGCAGTGGCAGTTCCCACAAAACATTAGGTGAGCCAGCCTGGACTTGTGTGTTCAAATAATTAGCTACATAAGCACCTATTTAATGGACTTCAGATAAACATCGTCTTACATTCGGAAAGGTAATTTATATACAAAACAAACTGCATCCAGTCTTGTCTTTTGATCATGTTCATGAACAGATCAGAGACTAACACTGATATCCCTACATCTCTTTAGCTGCCATATAATTAGGAAAAAAAAATTCCTAATCCAGAAGTTTAATTTTTTTCTTTGTTTAAACCTAAAATAAAAAGACATGTAGGCGTTCCTTAAAATGAAAGTGCTTCAAGGACAGTGGAGTCAGATAAAAATATATTGCCTGTTGGCTACTGCACCATCATCAGAGAAGTGAAAATTGCTATTCCAAGTACTACAGCCAGGAAGTATTTAGGACAGCTATTCATCCAACTTTAAGTAACTCCTGAGCAACAAGTCTACAAAGCCCAGTATCTGTAAATGCTCTGACAATTTATAACATAAAGAAAGGATAAAGGTTTGAAAAATTTCTAGCTCCTTTTAAGAATATAAAAAAGAACATAAAGGTAGAAGGTGAATGCATCATGCAATAAAACTTCAGTTAAGTAAAAAACACTAACCTTCTTCAAAATAATTAAATCAGATGATGATGTACTTCATTACAAAATACATTAATGATGATAAAATGGGTAAAAGTACAGTGAAAGTAAATTGGAAGTCTTGCTTTGTTGTCTAAATGTAGAAATTAGTTGAAAATTCTGGGAACACGAATCCTAATCCTAATAAAACTTTCATATTTGCATATGGCCAAATAAGCAGATAAAATTAATGCCCAGGAATCCTTTCAGATTTGTCTCTCATACTCTCATTGTACGATCATTTTCCTTAGTCCAGCATCTTTAACAACAGCCACATTTGGGTTCAATGCAGCATACCACAAATGCATCGGTGAGTTCAGTAGTACATAAAGTTGGAACAGCAAAAAAATGAACATCATAAGGCAATTGAGTTCACATTTCTGTCTGCTTCTTAAAAAAAACCAACCAACCAACAACAACATAACCACTAACTTCTTATTACATTTAAGTATCAAAACTAATGTTAAAACAGAAATTAGTGTGAAAGGATCTAGCTGTCGGCCCTTATAGTTTTGCTAAGCTGACTATTTAATAAAATATTTACCACCGACACTTTTGATATGGTATTAGGGAATTTGGACACCTCCTCTCACCCAGTTTTCTCCTATTCTCCTTCCTGAGCAGTGGCAACAACAACTACCAGGACTGGGGCAGATTTTTTTCCCTTCTGGCACGCTATTTCCCTGAGGAGTGCAAGCTGGGGTAGCTGCCCTCTTTCTCTGCTGTTGTGGTCTCCAGCTCTTCTCAAACATCCAGATTTTTTGTGAGTCACTCCCTTTGTTACAACACATGCTCGTTGCCTCTGCACTCGACAGAAGGTTACAATTAGGAACACTTCTGTAATTACTTAGATGAGCTGTTGTACACCTCTGAATTTGTCTTCATATTCTCAAGAGCAAACCACAGACTCTGCTACTCAAGAGCCACTGCAGCTGCATACAAGTAAATAAACAGAAATTTTTTTAAAAATGCTTCAGCATTTAAGAAAATAAAACAGCTGTACTGTGTTAGAACCAAGGTCCATCTAGCCCAGTATCCTGTTTCCAAAAGCAGTCAGCAGCAGATGCCTAGGGAGTAGTATAAGAACAAGGAAACTATTTTATGATATATATTGAAAATATTTTTCACATATTCTTGATGGAAAACAGAGATGGAATTTTGACAGAAGAGGGGAAAAAAAGCAAAAGAAAACAGGGAGTCCAACACACACACCCTCTGCAAAAGCATGAAACATTCCTTTCAAAATAAAAAGAGAATTGAGAGGAAGATAAATCTTACAGATTTCCTTCTTTTTTTCTTTTTGTTTTTTAAAGAAGCCCTCAGGAGCAAGAAAAAACAGCAACTTACTTGCTATTCAAAATAACAGTGTAAGTACACACTGATGCACAACACTGGCCAGCTAATTTTGAAGAACCCTTGACTATCAGTGTCAATGGCTTCTCTCTTGTGAAAGGGCCCTCATGGAAACCTACTCGTAGGGATTCACACCATGAAATCCCAGATGAGAGCTCCCAAACAATTAAAATTAATGGATTTATAAATACAGTTTCAAAAAGTATATACCTCAGTCAGAGGGAAAACCTGCTCCACTTAATTCCCTGGATCAGACTAGAACCATTGAGGCACTAAACTGGAAACAGGCAAACCAGGCTGCACTCAAAAAAGTACACGAAGTGTGGGGACAGTGATGTGCCCCATGAAATCAACTGGAGGTTTACAGTTAGTTTAGTTGAATACAGCATCAGTTGCAGAAGTCATCCATGGGGACATAGGCTGGAGGGGTTAAGAAATCAGAGATGTAGAAACCAACTACTTTGATTACACTCTGAATCCATGATTACACTCCAGATCCATGGTTTCTAGATCTGAGTTTTTCAGAAGCTCCAGCTAAGCTAATGAAATGTGGTGATGACTCTTGCTTATTTGGGAATGGGAAGACAGAAGCATCAGGGTATGACAGAGGATGATGAACTTGAAATTCAGAGAGCAAGAATCAGCATGAAAGAACAGAGCATTTCTAGGATGTGACATGAGCCCCACCCATAAGTGCAGACACAGACTGGAAGGTGTGCAGCTATAACCTGGAGAGGGAGCTGGCCATGGCAGAAGAGAACATCATGGATGCTTTGATCAGCTACTGCCTGATGGTGGAGACAGAGGTGTGACACACCATGGAAAAGGCAGTCACAGCCCCAGGGATGTATCAAATGGTATGATACATGACTGCTGGGGCAAGGCAGCAAGCTTCTTCCTCTCCTGTGGTGACTCTACTTGCAGTGCCACACATGCCTCTGGTCACCAATGTCCAAATCAGCTGGGTTAGACCTGAAGCAGGCATGGGAGAGGGCTGCCAAGATGACTCAGGGAAAGGAAAGCCTGTCTTACAAACAGAGAAACAGAGCGTGGTGGGGTTTTTGACTGAGTTAAACACAGGTTGAGGAGAGGCATGTACTAAACATTTCATGTGTATATCTGTATGTATGTACATGAGCTATGCATTCATGGACTCCTAGGTGCATAATAAGTTGTGTCAGAAATGCAGCTTTTTCCAGATATTTTAAAATACTCTTATTTTTTTAACAAGTGAGTGCTGACAGGCACGCTCTGTGTTTCCAAGATGATCTATAAATATTACCCAAAGAAAAACTTGTAAATACCAAAGTTTTTCTGTTTTTTCCTCAGCTATTTTAGCATGTCTAATAGAAAGGTTTGACTCTCCTTACTAACCTTGAACGGCTTAGTAATTTTTCCTACTTCTGAAAGAAAAAGAGAGGGTAAGCAAAAAAGAAACAACCAAAAAAACCCATCAGTTGCATCCCTTTCACAAAAGGGAAAACAAAGGGGCAGAGTTGTTAAACAATTTGCTTCAAATAACAAAGACCATCATGTCAAAAACCATCACTCAAAAAACCGTCTTCCAATACCCAAGGTTATCTATGACGCAAGTGCTTATTATGACTTGTAGACTGAAGCCTGACTATTTCACCTCAAAACAGGCAGATTCAGGTGTCTTATAGGGATGGCATGTTGAAATACAAGATGGATATCTTCTGATTTACTACTCACAAATTTTTAGATTAATATGAAAGAAAGCCAGTCTGCCAATTATAACTAAGATTTACAAAAACTGTAAATGTTATACAGATTTTCAAGAGGTTTGTGCTGCATCGTTAGACAAATGGAGCCTTAAACAGAGAACAGAAAAAAGTATCACCTTTAGGAAATTGTAACTACATAAAATTGAAGCACATCCTCTCCACATTCTTTAGGGAAGGTAAAGCATGCTAAAGTTGCTGTATTTATACTGATAAATTATGGCTATCTATTTAAACTAGGGTTTTAATTAGACACAGTGTGCACATAAGAAATGCAAAATTAAAAAAAAAATCAAACTAAATTTTAATAACGATCCTGCAGATACCGTATCAGAAATTAGCCTTCCATTTGGATCACTTGAGGGCTTTTTTTTTTTTTTTCATTTTCTTTGTCTATAGTTGCACAGTAATTTTTTTCCATATGATAATGTTGCTCTCCAAGCCAGTCTGAATGAAACAGCCAAACCTGAGGACATGCATTACCATCTAAACATCCTCATAACAACCCCAGTATTCCCATGCTCTCTGCACCTGCTGGGTTTTTTATCATGCCAGGAAACAATGAGTTTAGAGAGAAGGTTGCCTCATGTCGCATGCAACAGCAGCACATCTGTCCACAGCTTTCCCCTTTCTCTGTGCCCGCAGTATTCTGTGGAATTTCACTGAAAAACCCAGTGAAAAACACAGTTTTGCAAACCGTGCTGTCCTCTCTGTGGCCTTCTGCTGGTATGCACAGAGATCCAGAGCACCAGAGTCTACTGCTAGGCCCTGCTACCTCACCAGTGCCAACCTCTTTTCCTTTGGACTGCTCTAATCACATCTCATTTCAAACCATAAAGCTGCTTGAGATCCCAAGGACACTGGACACAACAGAACCTGTTAGGTATAAGCAGTTAATTAACTTCTGTTGAACTGAACCAAAAATCAATTTGCTACCATTTCTTTATGGCATCCAAAGATGCTACACATTTATTAACTTACTGCACTACTTTTTTATTTGATATTTCCACATCTGTATTAATAAGTTGACCCACTAAATAGAATTTGGCCATGTATACAGATATATTATGAATTAATTAACCTTCAGTTGCTACTTAATTAGCCAATGATAACATTTCTCATTTCACATTAAAAACTTGCTGGCTACTTTCACACCCCTGATTCTCACATGCATTGCTGAGATGCACAGCTGCTTTATAGCAAATCAAAGCACACCAAGATACAGCTGACACAAATCACAGTGGATCTTTTTGCAACATCCAGGACTGAAAGGCAAATAACTAATTAGAAAGAACAGCCTTATTTAATTACCTAATAATAAACTCCCTTGCTCGTTAAACACATTGCATATATTGTAACAGCTGGCATACTGAAGAATCTGATAAGGGAAAACCTGCTTATAGTACTGCTGGTAAGTTAGGGAAATCTGGATAAATGGGATTTTTTTATAGTAGTACTCATTTAAAACACCATCTACAGGTCCAACAGTAGAGGACTTAAACTATACGGCAACAATATCAAGGCTGGGTGAAGAAAGTAAGAGTAACCATCTCTTAGGCCAGCCCTGAGTGATGCAGAAGACCAGCTTACTGCTGCAGGATACAGGAACAACCCTAGAGGGCTGCTGCCCCAAAACCAAAATGAGATGCTATGAGCTTAGGACAAAACAGCATATGGTTCTTACATAAAGCACAGTCACCTTTATTTCCAGGACAGTATTCCTTTTTCTCCTTCAAGTGGCTGTCTAAAGAAAAAATGCCTCAAGAAACCTAGCAGCAGGGATGGTAACTGCAAACCTCCTCCTTCCAGATGAGCACTCCCCACAGACTCTAGAGTGTTGAATCTTCTCTCGCTCTCTCTTACTGCCTGCAGAATTTCTGTGGTGCTGTCTATACAACAGGCAGCTTCACTGAGGGGTGTCACCTTCCCCACCTATCATCCAGCAACCTTTCACTGCCTTGCACACCCATAAGACCTAAATCTGCATTCCTAGTGGAAATTTCCTTCTCCCTGAAGAAAAAGAAGTCATGGTAAGTATACCAACGACTCAGTAAGATAAATTTACTGTTTGAAAAGACTGAATATGGAAAATATAATGAAAACTAGGCTCAAGAAGCAAGCAGAGGCTAAAGGTAAGGGAGAATGGCTGTAGGCAGTCCTTTGCCACATGTCTCCCCAACACCATTACTATCATTAAATGGCTAGTGCTGCAAACATCATCAAATGAAGGCGGAGCTTTACACGTTTGATTGCAAATCCCAAACCCCAGCTTCTTTGTGGTTAACTGAGTTTTAAGGATTTTCCCCTTGTCTGTGTGCTCTAAGAACCTCTTCCATGTGGAAGGGCTCATGGGTCTCTCTCTTTCTCCACTCTAGTATTAGGCTACCTGTTTTCAAAAAAAAAACTTGCAGGAACCTTACTATCCTTGAGAGTATGATCTCTGTCAAATTTGGCTGAAACTGGCCAGTGGGTTTACAAGTTAGCAGGGGAGGAGGGAGAGAGAAGCAGACTGACTGTGTAAGCCTCATTTCCTCAAGAATCCAGGCTAAAAACAATTATAGCCAGAAGGTTCAATTAAAGAAGGAGACTCATAGACATTTGCTGCACTTCAAACACAAACTGGTTCATGCATACTAATCAGTTAACACAGCCCTCACTGAAGGAACCAGAGTTTTGCAGCAAATTAATATTTATATTGATTTAAACCAAGAACTGTGGCAGGATGGAATTTCAACACCATCAACATGTTCAGCATGAAGCACACAATCACCCTCACATTCCTTCATGCTAACACTAATTTACTCACATGATAAGATGCTCACAGTAACTCCACAGCAATATCCACACACCTCCAACTCCACACATGCAAATCCCATGCCTGCATTTTTAGTGATGCTGACACATATGGTATGACCAGCGCTTTGAAGCACAATGTGAGGCAAAAGGCATGCAGGGAACAGCCTGCATTTTCATGACATCCATTATTATCCACTAGTTTAGGAAAATTACCATTAAGATACTGTTGGAAAAGGAAATATCCTTCTCTCTTTTGTATCTGAAATCAACAAACTACATGCATATTTGATAGCACTTGACAGATGTTCATGTGTTCACATCTGCAAATGAAGTAAGGGAGAATTATACTTCAGAGGAACAAGACTTCCTTGTTGTAAATTTCATGCACATTCTGGTTAATTTCTAGCTTTAAAATTTTCATAAAGCAGTAGTAATGATTGGTATTTAATTTAGATTTGCAAAAGGTTGTCCATCTTTTTATTTTTAACAGGCTGAGTTCATTGCCATAACATTCCTAGAGAGGTTTTCTTTTTCATAGATTTACTTTTCTCATAGGTAGCAAAAAATGAGCCCAGTTACATGGGTCACAACCAATTCAAACCAATGAATTTACATTAGTTGTTCATGCTACTAATGGTGAATTCTAAATTATCAGTTAGTTCATCCCCTTCCTGGTCTCCACAAGGGCATTCTTCTGCTAAAGAAGACAGGTTTTTCTGAGTCTGGCCTATATCCCAGCTTTTTTTTTAGCCACATTATCACTATGGCAAATGCACTGTCCACCTTTTTACCCAAAGCAGTTCACACCAGAGTTTCCAGTTAGTAAAAGAGCTAACACTGCCTCTCAAGAAGGGCTTCACTCCGTTACTACGGAGAAGTCAGCAGGACCACTTGGAGCACCCAGGGATATCCTGGACTGTTGCATGGTGCCAACAAAGGCAACACACTTCTCTGACACACCACTGAAAAGCCATCAAGACTATCCAGGGCATCTCAAACAGAATCAGATGCCTCTGACTGGGCAGCTCAATCAAGCCCAAAGACTCACATCCTATCCCCAGCAAATAAATATAAATTAATTTTAAAGGGATGGCCTAATCTAGCAAATGATCCTTGAAATAACCCCCAATCATGATACATCTCCTGACCTTCACATTTTATATCTAGCTTAAAAAATTGGCTTTTGTTGTGTGTTTTACTCAGTTGGGGCTGAAGGCTAGGGGCCTGTTTGATAACAGCCAGTGGGGCTTGGTTCAATGTCTGACATGCTGGATTTTATTTTTTGGCTCACTGTGAACCAACAGAGAAGGTCCCAGCAGCTCAGCTGGCTTTGAATCACAGCTGGGCAGTTCTTATGGCCACTGCACATCTGTACAGAGGTAAGCTCCTCTCCTGACAACATCTAAGATGGTAAACAAAGCCATTCAGTCAGAGGCAAAGCTTCACTGTGGAATGTTCAGGGCCCAAACTGAATTTAAAACTAGAGTAAATAAACTGGGGTTTTACAAAGTTTAAAAGTTGCCTGGCCTAGTGGACATGCAGGCGAGGTGGCAGCAGCACACCTGGCGGGCTGCTAGGCCAGGCCATCCCTGCAGCTGCCATGACACTGCACATTGTACATCTCCTCTCACTCAAGCCAAGGAGTCCTGCGAGGAGCAAGGGCTGAGAACTTCAAGAGACAGGGAAGATCTACAGTGCAGTGACTGCACCAGGTCACCTGTCAGTCAGGAGCATGGCATCAGTGCCGGGCTGAGGAGCAGTGTGTGAGCCTGCAGGGTGACAGCAGCCCAAGGGAGCAGGACACCTCCCTTGGGCCCCTAGCCAGCAAGTACACACCAGGGTTTGCACCACAGCTGCTACACCCCTCATATGCTTTTCATACACAGTATTCCACTGATTCTCTACTTCTTTGTCTTTACTACTTGATGATCTGATCTTTCCAAACATTAGGGCTTTCTGACTCTTGAGGCACTGCTCACATCCCCTTGTTACACAACTCATTACAAAGCAGATGAGAAGACAGTTTATTTTCACCATTATTAATTTATTCTTTATTGTGGTCAAGACCTTCCAGGAATCTAATAGTGGGTGGCACACCATGCCCACAGCCACAAGAAAAAAATCAAGGTCACAGAAAAGGGACACTCCTAATTGCCTTTTGCATTTCAGTTGTGGGACTTATACCTCACAGCAGGCTTTCAGTGGTGTTCCAAAATCTCTAAAACCAGAACAGTTTTCCTTTTATTGCGATACTTTTCAAATGAAGTTCATCTCCTCAGAAAAAGGTGCCAGTTCTCATATGAGGAGATAAGTTGGGAGAGGGCACAGCTGTCAAACAGACTTGCAAATAAACTCCCCAATTCTTCTTGTATTGATTTTTTAGATTTTAAATATCTTTCCAATGCTGGGGATGAATTGGACCAATAGGAATACAGGTCTTGTTTCTGCTAGGCTTTTCCATCAGACAAGCACAACCTTGTCTTTTGTATTTTATGATGCAGTCAAAGTATAACAGCTTGGGAAGAAGAGCTGACGCCCGAGCTGAGCGAAAGCTACGTACACAAGGCCAAGGGAAAAAAAAAAGCACCTGGAATGAAAGAGGAGCCACCTGCCAGAAAAATAAAGGAGTAGGTGGGGAGACCTGGAGAGAGCAAGCCTGTGGGAACAGTGAGTGACCTGAGTTAATAGGGAGCGTGGGGGAGGAGTGGGCAGTGAGCAATTGCTCTTGTGTTCAAAATCCTAGTGATGGGATGAGTCAGAGACTCTGATTGAATTTTGCCTTCACTACACCCACAAACTGGTTATTATAAGGCTTAGGGGAGCATGGATCTGTGCAGCAACAAAATCTACACAGTGAATTGATGGGTATATGAAACACCCCGGAGTGCCTGAAAATCTGAAGCACATCTGGCAAACACCATGCCCTTTCATACAAGGTTTCCTGCGGCCATAACTAATCTGCCTTGCTGCTCTTCTTCGCCTAATAAGATTTAGACTGATAACCGAGTGGCAGCTGCATCTGATGTGAAGGGGTATGGCACAGCACCTGGAAATGTTCTTTGCAAGTCTGTTCTGGAAGCAGGAAGCTGGAAGAGTTAGCTCAGCCCAACAAGACCAGTGCCCAGGAACTACTGCATACTCCTTTGGTCCTTCAGGATAATACACTTCATTAACGACAGACTTGTACTACCTCCCTCAGTGACTGTTCTTTAACTGCTTTTGCTTTCAACCATTTCTGCTTCTCATGCTCATCCTTGTCCCCAGGCCAGGTGACCTGCTCAGCCAGCTCCAACACACTGAAACCAGCAGTGGAAAGAGCACTGGCAACAGCTCCTCATTCATATCTGGAAACTGCACTGGTAACACCTCCTTGTTCACATCTGGAAACTGCACTGGTAACACGCCCTTGTTCTCATCAGATGGCCCTAACAGGCCAGAGGATGACAGGCTGTTGTGACACATCTGCTGGTGAAAAGCGGCCACTCTGACCACTGAGAGCCTTTGCTGCTGAACCACACCACTGGGAAGAGGGGCTGCCTGTGACTTCAGGGGGAAGGAAGGCCGGGGTAGCTCAGTACCCAACTGCATTCTCCTTTGGAAGTGGAACTTATAACAAGGTGTGCAGTTTTAAAATCTGGCAGCTCAGGTAGTGACAGGTGATAGCAGTGACAGCCAGGACAGCTTCGTGTTCTTGGTGCTGCTGCTGAGAAAGACAAAACAGGGCCTTGAAGGAGACACACAGCTTTTGTACTAGGCTATGTAATGAACTTCAACTGGTTCAACTTCTCTGCTCTTCACAGCCTCGGTCCGAAGGCAGAGATATGGGCAGCAGGTTAAAACTTGCTCCTCTGAGCAGACTTGATGGCTAGTGGCCCTCTACCACAGAGGCCAGCCCTTGGCTTAGCTCTAGCAGTTCACCAGGGCTCCTGCAGGTTAAGCACCACAGGTGGCTGGGATGAGCTGTGATCTTCTGAGATAAATCAAAAATGTTTCTCTCAGCAGAGAGACAAACACTAGCAAGGAACATAATGCCCTCTGCAGTGATCAACAGACTTTTTAAAAAATAAGATTAAAAAAAACTTAAACAGCTAAACATCATGTTATACAAGAGCTAAAGGCTTATTGCAGTTTCTCTCTTTACCAATTTAAGTCAAGCTCATGAATTTTTAAGTGTGTCAGCCCAGCAGTTCAGCTACTTGGTTTTCAATTTTACCTTCCTTTTAACCCTTTGAAGCCAGAAGAGCTGACATGGAAACAGCTGCATGAATAGATATGAGGGAGACAAACAGGAAAAAGGAAGTACTAAAGGAACTTGTGCCTGCTGAGGACTACAGGAGAACATAAGAAAGTTTTTATCAGTAAACAAACAAGAACAGGTGATTAAACAAACAAGGAATACTGAGAGTCCCTAAGCTCAGAGATAAAGAAGAGGTCTTCAAAAAAATCTTATCCGTTTTTAAACCCCTTTTACCTCAATTTATGCAAGATAGTGCTACCCAAATGTGTAGTTCCAACTTATATTTAATGCAGGTCTTCCCTTTTCTTTGGATCAACTCAAGTTGCATGGCTGCATGACCACCTGAACAGAGATAAAAATGGGGAGCTAGCTGTGATAGGCCTGGATGTAACCACCTCTTTTTAGCAGCTGCTCACAGTTGCATGGATTTGGTATAAGATGAAATACAGTCTCAGGAAATAGAATGGCATAATTCCACGCAGCACTTTAGTCTGAGTGCAAAAATTGCCATAGCCTGAAAAAGCAGAGCCTGTGGGAATCGTACCTGTCCTGAGAACAGCATTTTCACAAAGCATATTTAAAACCTTGACTCATAAGGCTTCCTTTGAACTCACCAGGGAGAAACATGCCCCTTCCAGAGTGAAGTCAGTGGAAATAAACCCACCCAGTTTCATCCTTAGGACAATTCAGAGGAGAATCTCTTCTGTTTTCCAGTACAAGAACTGGGGGCATCCATGAGATGGGGAGGTTTGAAAAGAACAACAGAAGTTGGTTTCCAGGCTGTACATAATGAAGTTGTGGAGGAGGTTGCTGTGTGTGCTGAATGTGAGCATGGTTAAAGAGCAGGAAAAATCCAGTGGAAAGATGGTGACTGAGAGCTATTAGGTACAAGTATACCATATCTGGCTTTCAATGTCCCTTGGAAGCACATCCCTAGGAGCCAGCAGAGCACTCCAGGAAGCCACAGCATGTTTACACACCACCTCCAAGACACCCACTACAGCCATTACTGGGTCACTGGGCTAAATGGGGCTTTGATCAGCCCCAGGGTGGCTACTGATATTCTGAACACAGAGGGAGCCCACAGAGTTAATTCAGTCCGAATTAACTCCACTAGTTAACTATCTAAAACTGGCCTTGATTGGCACTTTCTCTTCAAGCCCACACTTTGCAGCAACTCAGACACATGAAAGCTTCTGCCAGGTAGTGCTCTCAGACTACCTAGAGATTATTGGACATTTTACAAGAAAAAACAGAGGTGAGTGAAAAAGGAAACTGTTCTGCAGGAAGAATGAGACCTGGATTCTGTATCCTCCATCTGAAAAGTTACACCCTGCAAGTTCCACATCCCCAGAGCCCACAACTACTGAAAAGGGCAGCCTATTCCCTAACATCCTGCTGAAACTGGGTCACTGTGAAGCAAAGCAGGCAAAATTCATGGGCCCAAGAGGTATGAGCCACTCTATCGCCCAAGAGGAATTACTTTGCCCATTTCAGTCATTCTTTCCCACCAGCTGTGGGCACAGACCTTGAACTCACCTTGTCTTTGAACTCTGTCACATCACATAACCAAGTGATGGACAAAAATTCAGCCAGCTAGGACACTAAAAACACTCATTTAAATGCTTTCTAGTATAGACAAAACTAGCTAATTCCCTTTCCAAGCTCACCTATAGTGTGTTCAGAATGCTTCACCTGCCAAGTGTGAGCAGGTACCGCTTATTTCAAATTGTGAAACGATCCTGAGTCCCTGACATTTGTAAAATATCCAGAGACCCACAAAAGAATTACAGGAAGACAAATGACTACCTACTGCCTCCCAACTCTAAGATCATTCTGGTACAAACACCCTGCTCACTGTACAAAGCCTTTTCCCCACTTTTTCTGAATAAAGCTGAGGCCATCTTAAGAAGATTATTTTCAGTTCCAGATCTTTTAACATAGTGGATGTCCTAAAATTTCTTTTCTTTTGTTTTCCCAGCAACCTTTTAACTTGGTAAACAAGCTTGTGCACAGCTTTCAGTTACTTTTTATTCTGTGGTGCCAAATGAGACCAGACAGACATATTCTTAAAAAGCTTTCAGGAAAATGCAGATGATCAGTTCACAACAGTCTGCTGGCTCAATAAATAGAAGAGTTTGAAGGGTTTAGGCACTAATGAAAAACTGAAAAAGTTATCAGGAGCCCCAAAGAAGCTTCTGCTTCCTTGTTACCACCATAAAACTTGCAACAGCAGTATCTTCACAATACCATCTCTGTTACCTGTATTAACTTAGACAACATATCCTTCTAGTAGCTGACCTGCAGGGTATAAATCTGACTCAAGAAATGACACCAGGACTGAAAATTCAGACTTGCCTGCAAACATAAGAGTTAACTCTAAGCTAAATGCACGATTGTATTTTCTTATCTGCCAAACTTTCCCCTTTTCCCCCTCCTAAACATCACCATTTGTTTTAATGTGGTTTTTAAAAAATTATTCCAATTCTAATACAGCCAAGTGTTGCATGTTCTTGTCCTCACACATTATGTTATAGATTAGTACTCATTTGAAAGGATTTTGTTCTTTACTACAAACAGGACAAGAAAGTCTTGAAAACAGACTTGCTTATAGTGTCCAACTTGGAGGGATCTAAATGTGATATATTAAATGTTATACATGCACGTTATTCAATTCTAAATTAAGCTACTTCAACCCAGGGAGAAGTATAAAATCATAAATGAAGCAGTTTCTGAAATTCAATCTTTTGTGTTAGACAGGTCACTTCACAGACCCTTCCAAAGGCATCCAAAGGGAAGCCTGTAAGGGCTCCAAAAAGGTTTCAGGATGGTTATGGCAGCAGACAAGGCTCTGGCAGTGCTTCCTCAGCCCCCTTTATCTTCCCACCCTCCATCAGGGCTCAGGGCCCTGCCAGGAAAGGTCCCCTTCATCCACCTCAAGCACAGTGAACCAGATTAGCCCAGAGACACTTTCATCCTCACATTAAGCTCATCAAGGTCACTTGCCCAATACAGTTTTGGGTGAGTTTATGTGGCCACACCGGTGACCCAGTCATGTGGGGCTTCTCCTGGCTGGAGCCTCATTGCTGACAGCAACGTTGTGGCCACCTAATCTGTCCAACTGGTACGTCCACCGTCCGTGGGGTGCACAGGGATGATCCACCCGCATTCTCCTAAAATCCCACAAACGCCCTGTTCAGAACAGAGCAGACTCTGTCCTTCACCAAAGAGGGAGAAACAAATGCTGAGCTGCCTCTCAGAAGCACATACAGCAGAACCTGGCTTGAAACCAGCAGGTTTCTGGCCTGAATCTGACCCAGGCTCATTAGTCTTTAGCTATTTCTGTCTAGCCTGGAGCATCTCACAGATGAAGGATATTCAGAGCCCAGACAGTCTTCCACAGTGAGTATTTTGGCTCCTCAAAGCTGTAATCAGTCCAATGGGTTGATGTTGCAACTTTTGCTGGGTTTAAAGTCAAGTATTGCAAGAAGAGGTATTGGGAGCCAAAAATGCCTTCTCAGTTAAAAGTAAACAAGGTACATTAAATTTTGTTGACCTTTTACTTGGCACCACTGGAACTACAAATATACTTCTTTAATACAGGAAAATTTGGATTATAATGCAATTACATTACTCCAGAAGGCCAGCCTAAGGCCACAGCACTGTCACTGGCAGAAGAGATCCAGTGCTCTGCTGGTGCCACATAGCCCTTTTCTCTTCTGCAGCAACTACAGCAACAACTTATGTTTCCAACCTGCTACACTGCATAATCACAAAGAGAGCAGTGGGAGCACAAAGGAGGGCACGGTGTGACTTAGAGGCAAGTGTCCCTTGCTGGGATTACATCCTTTGGTCCCAAAGCCAGCTTTTGCTAGCTGAGAAAAATCCTAAAACTACGGGAAAGTCTGTGTGAAGGTGCACCTGGTCCCACAGCCACAGGATAGTTGCAGTTGAAAAGGTCCTCTGGATGGTCTGACCCCTGCTCCAGCAGGGTCATCTAGACACAACTGCCCAAGGACTATATCTTAGACAGTTTCTGAGGATCTTCAAGGGTGGAGACTCCACAACTCTCTGGGCAACCTGTGCCAGTGCTTACAGTGAAAAGGTGTTCCCTGATGTTCAGAGGTGCTCTTGTGCTTCAGGTTGTGCCCGTTGCCTCCAGCCCTGTCACTGGGCAGCACTGAGCAGAGCCTGGCTCTGTCCTCTTTGCACCCTCCCTGCAGGTGTCTATACACATTGATGGGATCCCCCTGAGCCTTCTCCAGGCTGAACAGTGCCAGCGCTGTGAGACTTTCCTTATGAGAAGGATGCTTCAGTCTCTTCATCATCTTTGTGACCTTCCACTGGACTCTCTCCTGCAGCTTCATACTGGTGCTCTGGTAGTCTGATCCAGCTGGCAGATACTGATAGCATGCTCCCTTGTCTGCCCTGGAAATCTGGAAAGAAGATGGCATGCAGGGGAGCATATGTCCCTCTCCAGAACAGGGACTCTTTTGATCAATCAGTGTGTAAAGGAAAGTCTGTCTCAGAGTTCTGTATCCTGTGTTTGACTGACTTCTAAGGGAGCAGCTGTAACTGCCAGGCACCACCTAAATGTAACATAACTCCAGCACAGACTTAAAAAAAAATAAAATTGTCTTTTCTGGGTAGAAAGATGTTTATCCAGAGACTCAGCATAATTTATTTTTACAGCAGATATACCAAACCAAGACAGTTAAAAGGCTAAGTCTCCAGAGCTCTAGATGCTATGTAAATAAATGCTAAATAATTGCCTGCATTAAACTGTGGTTCAATGCTCAGCAAGGAAAATAGCTCTTGTTTTTCTTAAATTAAATTCTGATTTTATCTATAATTCTAGACTATTTTGCTTGTTCATTTACATGAAAAGTCATCCCACTTGTTAAGTGCCAAAGCCTTACTCTGAAACTGTATGATTAACACCAGTACTTCCAAAAGCTACATACCAAATAGTTTTATGTGACTAACCTAAAGTCCCTCAGCCAGCAATATAAGCAAACTGGCCTAACCAGGCACACACATTCTTGCTGTGGAAATGTCAATTTACAATCACTCTTCTGAATAACTGAGATAATGCCTGTAAGAACACCAGAGAGCACAGCCCAGAGCCCTGCACTCTCAATGGTCCCAAACAGCTTCCTGTGCACAGCAGGATCAGGTAACACATAGAAATGCACAGCTCCAACTCATGAACAGAGCCAAGGAGCTGCAGTTGAAGGCACTATCATCCCACTACTGGATTTCCCTCAACCTGTAGCAGAGTTGGTGGGAAGAAACCTGTGCCTCCACCTCTGCTGCTTCAGGCCACAATCTGAATTCTTGCTATAATCCCATCTTTCCCAGCAATTTAACCCATTAGACTCAACTAGAGATGTAAGATGGAAGGCACTGGCGCATGCTCTCTTGTGCATGAGAGAGGGTGATGATGGGCAGGGGGACAGAGCAGCACCACTACAGCCACCAGAGCTGGGCTGGAGTGGGCTGGCACTTCAGGACAGATGTCCTTCCACACCAGGTGAAAACACAGCTACTTCCTTTAACTACATTTTTTTACAGGGTTTTGGATTTCTCTCCACTGAGCAATGATGCCGGTTGTCAGTAAATTATCCCCTGTGATCCCTCAGGACTTCTCTTCATGGTATTATTAGCTTAGTCTGTGACTCCAGTTTTATTTGCAGACAATAACCATCCCTGAACAAAAGTCTCCAGCTTGAGTAGCTGGCAACTCCACCGTGAGTGCCCGGTAGCAGCAGGGAGAGCGACGCTGTCCTCAGGCATCAAGGACAGGTGCATCACTGCTTTGGCCAGCACGATGCAGCAGCAGCACCTCCTTCACTGCAGAGCCACTGTCCTGCCAGCCCAGGGGTGACCGAGTCCTGCTGCTTATCTCCAGCCTCCCAGCCACAGACCTGAGACTTTACAGCACATAAAAATAGTACATAAGACTCCCTTCCACTGAGCTGCTTATTTTTTGTAAAATCAGAGTACTGCCCACTTGCTGCAGACACTAGTCTGCTTGTTAAAAAAAAAAATATCCCATTGGCAGACAACCAATATACAAGAACATCTACAAAGAAGCTGTTACAGTTTATCATGCAGTAATCCATGGATTAAGGTCATTAATAGCCCTCTATGACACACTGCCATGACTCCAAAGGTGCTCTTCCAGCTTACAGGACAGATCCACAGAACATAACCCCCTCATAAACATTTTCTCTGAGATACTGTCTTCTAAATCTTCAAAAGTAAATAAAAAATGAGAAAAAACAGAAGGCAGATGCCTAACACAATATCTTGCATTGCATAAAAAAAAGTGATAATGGAAATAAACCACATTGAGTTTTCTTATCTTTCAGACTGATGTTTTCACAGTAAAAGAGTTGTTGGTAACTGAAATTTTGATCCTCAGAGCTAAAATAGCAAGCCAAGACTTTCTCCCATGCCCAGAAGATAAAGCCATAAGTAAAACTTTCAAAATAAAATCTGAAATTCTCAATTCTACCCTTCAATTATTTACATGAAATAAGCTTTCTCCTTCTGTTGATATGAGAACACAAATATATCATCATGGAAAACACTGTGTACTCCTCAAATCCCAGGGGGTCATTAATCTTCTTTTATGCAGTACATGAACCGTTTTCACAGAACTTTTAAAAACAGTTTTCTAAAGCATGCCTGATGTCATTAGGAAGTCTGAAGAAGCTGATGCCCTAACAATATAATTGCTAAATATCCTCCAAAGAAGAGAATCCCTTTGCTCCTCCTAAACTTATGCTCATATCTGCACTACCCATACATGTAATTACCAATGCTATTAATTTACCTGAGTCCCCAATACCAAGAGTAAACAACCTCTGTGTCAAATCTGAACTAGTGCATAGACTTTTCTCACTTATGTTGATCCAAATGAAAAAATCTGCACTCTTTCCATATGATTTGTTTCTTTAGGACTCTGGGAATGGCATGGTATTGTGTCACTGAGTATTTTCATTTACCAGGAAACAATTATAATTCATAAAATGTACTCAGGAGAATACAATTGTTCTACCAGCTGCAACCAATTCTGTATCCCACAGTCACATGCAATTTTTGTAAACAACATAGTGACATTTAAAAGAAAAACCAAAACCTTAGAAAGAAACTTAAAAGCTTCAGTAAACAAACATTATGATAAACAACATTTGTTTCAATATACATCTCACCAGGAACGAATCACTCATCATTTCCTATTTTACTTTCACTACGATGTAGTAGCATTTTCACTACACATGCAGTTTCTTTTTCTTACCTTTAAGGAATCAAAGCAGGCAATAACTCTTCCATTTTCAACCTGGCAGCTTTTAGGGGGGTGTGCAAATTTGCATTCTTCATCAGAGCGTGAACAAGTTCCCCTCTGAAACTGCCTGCACACTTCTAATGTCAGCCATTTTGTGTCTCTTACGGGAGCAACATTCAAAGCCATGATGAGAAGCTGATTTTGAACTTGTAAGTTGCTGTCAGGCGAATTATGCTGAAGAAATTTCCAAAACTAATGACAAAGGAAAAGGGCAGGGGGAGGGGGGAGGGAGGAAGTCAGAAAAAAATAACTTCAATTCTAATGGAAAAGAAAGTAAAAAAAACAAACAGTGGGGGACGATTAACGACGTCCAACACACACAAAGCAGAACAAGCAGAGAAAGTTTATCAGCAAGCAGTCACTCATCAATCATTAAGTCCCACTCGTAGACTTTTGGCTGGGAAAACACATGCTCAGTCGCATTTCTGTCTGTAAAACACGTGGGTTTGTTGATTGTAATCACGGATGCAATGGTTTTAAGCCAAGGTCCATCAATGCAATGGCACTCCTTGATAGAAAAGCAGTCCTCTGATGGGTGCTTGCCGGTATTGATTACACGAGAAAAGCAGTGCAGTCATTTGTTCATGTCCCAGGAATAATAATAATAATAATAATCCTTTTTCTGCTTTCAGTTTCCCATCAACTAATTGGCAAATGGAGACAGCTGAGGTATCTTCTGCCAGGTGTAGGTGAAGGCAATGTCTGGCTGGCAAAGACGGGATTTTGAGAACACGGGCGTAGCAGTCCTCACTCGTAAAAGTGACTTGGCAAAGGCACTTTTTAAGCCACTGACCTGACAAAACAAATACAGCATCAGTTCATGTGCAACTCATTCAAATCAACATTATGAAACCTACAGTCCCTTTTTTATCAGATATTATAAACATACAGCCAAAGTTCACTCTTTAAAAAAAAAAATCATCCTCCTTTGTGAAATTACATGTGATAGGGAATAACCAGTTGAAACACATACTGCAGTAATATTCCAGGCAGCAATCCAAAAGTTTGGAATGATTTAAATAGATGAATGTGGCAGACACAATAATTAGGCACGCTAGTTGTGAAACAATTCAATCAAATGTGCTTAGTCTCCAAAACTGTATACAAGAACCCTTTTCCATTAATTTATCACTTGGCCCTTTAGACTGTGTTACTACATTATAAATTGTTAGTCATTACTTGTTCTTTCTTAGAAACCAGGATGGTAGTGTTCTGCTCAGATTTTTGCATCTCCCTCTATTTCTCAACAAAAAAACCCCCCAAAAATATCATTCCAAAATTATAGGAAATAACACCCTCCAAATGCAGACAATATAGCTAGTTTTCCCATTAACCTAGATGCTGTTCCATAAGGGCTTCATTAAGGGCTTAACCACCAAGTCACCGTGCTCCAATGAGTCCTTTCTAATATGAAGCAGTCTTTATCTAAATATTCTTTTGATTTAATTAGCCTTTGTGTACCTCTGCAAGTACATCCTTCAACATCAAAACATCAGATTCCAATATGGCACTTAAGCTGTTTGGGGACTATAAAATACATAGGATATTTTACAGAAAAACAGATCTGGAAATCAAAGGATTAGATATTACTAAAAATTTTAACCACTAACTATATTTTCTACATATACAGTGAAACCATGGACTTGATGTTTCCTTCTATTCAGCTTCAAAGGAACACAACTTTACTTTGCAAATACCAGCCAGAAACAGTTGATGGATTATTTTTGTGTAAGAAAAAAGAAAAGGGGGAGAACTGGAATAAGTGAGATTTTAAAATACGTCAATAAAAATAGTTCTAAAAAACCTCAGCTTTTCCATGTCAGAACAATTACCATTCTGTGCTTGGATTCACTGGTCTTAACTAAAGTCAGTATTGTTAGTTAAGTAAGAATTACTCATACCCAGTTTCAGGACCAGATCCCAGTTCTGACTTCTAGGTCTTCATATCAAAAGGCTTTTCTACCACTTAGCAATGCTACCAGAAGGGGTTTTACTATGTGACCAATACTTCCACCAAAAGTTCCTACTGCTAGCACGAATAAAGGCAATGCAATGCTAATTGCTCAAAAATTCAGTTTCAAGTCCAGTGTGCAATAAGACGGGTCTAGATGACACTTAGCTTTACTTGGTCATGAAGAACAACAAGGTGGAAGAGAACCAGTACATTTTGAAATAATTCTATGCAATTATAGTACAGCACATAAATTACCAACTCCTCAAATTAAATATTCCATCAATGTTGTCTGACAGCATCAACGAAGAATGAGATTAAGCTAAAAGCATACAAAGAGGTGAGAAAATACTCATAACTGATGAAAAGGAAAGAGAGGAGGAAATACAAGAAGAGCCTCTCCACAAGGGCTTGTTGAGCTGATAGCTTGTTGGGCTGATGATTTAGCTGGCTAAATGTAAAAGAGGAAATACTCTCCCTAGAGCCACACATTCCAATTCAGAAATGTCAGTAACGGTTTTCAGTAATAGATGTAGGAGACAGACGGAAATTTTGGGAAAAGGGTAAATGTTATACTGCACACTGCTAAAAGTCACAAGTAGTAATACTCTGCAGGGCTGCACACCATAAAATTGACAAAGTTGTTTCTCAAGTAGTAGGTGTTAAGACTGAAAAAAACCAGACACAGCACGTGGCAGCAAAGCAAACAGCACACAGCATAGAAATGGCAGTAACCACGGTTTTTAAAAAAGAAGTGCACAGCAGAATCACATACAAGATTTGTGAGACTACAGCAAGAATTCACACCAAAAAGCACTTGGGGCTGGAGGATAGATGAGTGAAACACTGTATCATCCTATTTCTTACCCTCATGCTACAGGAAGATTTTCTAAAGAAAGGGAAGCATGAAAAGTTTGCCTCAAAAATCCACATCTTGTCAAACATAACAATGCCATGTGGTTTCTCAAGAGTCATCAAATGCCTCAGGAGTTTCTGCTGGTAGAAACTCAGGAGATGGAACTGAGTCCTTTCTGAAGGAGGCCATGCCTTCAGCGGAAGGCAAGTTCAAACATGGTGAAGATAGAATAATTTGGAGTGCTTCATCCCTACCACTTAACTGGCCTATGTGTTTACAACCACATGCTAGGCAGCTGTCGTACCTCCTCTGCCCATCACCTGCACCAGGAGGATGAAGGAAAAGATGCCACCTTGAAAACCTGAATGTGAGGGATGCAAAACGAGGAGGAGGGAGAGAAAAGACAAAGCAGAGAATAAAATTATTCTTCTTGGAGAAGCCAAGAAAAGTAGAATTCAACATATGAGGAAAGTGCTCAAGAGAAGGAAAAAATGGGAGAGGAAGGTAGGAAAAGGAAATGGCTGGTTATGAAACAGAAAGGGAGAGACTTCATAGGAAATGGAAGAAAGATGGAGAAAGGTTATGAACACTGGAAGAGAGAGGGACAAGAGGAAATTTTAGAAGGAAAGCAGAAGAGACTGTGGTTACAGGGAAAAAACTCCAGCAGTCTGAGTAAACAGGGAAGTAAATAAGGGAAATGAATGGAATTTATATAAGAAAATATAGCAACAATAACAACAATAATCTTCAATAAAATGCCTGCCAGGTTACACACCATTATTAACATCATCGTTTACCCTGACCTTGCGTGTTGCAAAACCCACCCATCTGGAGAAAACCAGTGGCTTCAGCAAATGCAAACTCTGCTCCTCTTCCTGCTACTTCTAATTGTGTCCCAACATATCAGTCAAAGTTAGCTGTCCTGCCAAAACCAATGGTACCTCACCAGCATAAAGCCCTCAGCACCAAGTGTCCCTTATCCTGGCAAAAGATTTTGTTTGCTTGATGGTTTTGTTTAGTTGTTTTGTTGTTATTATCATTAATGATCCCAACTCAAGACAACACTCCCCACTATAGCCAAATAAACTATCAAAACTTACAAACAAACAACTGAGCTGCAAAATATTCTTACCGAAGATGAAGTACTCAACATAAGAACAAATTCTTTCTGTCTTTTTACAACTATTATTGTTTATTTTCACTCTCTCACACAGTTGAATCAATGGAATTGATCAAGAATGCACACTTACAAATACAGCTTTTTGTAGGTTACGTGAAATTAAATTCAAGGACGTATTTGTAAAGGTTATTTAGCTTTGGATCCCTTTTAGGATAAGCATCACTTCCCTTTCACAGAAAGCTAGCAAGGCATAGCAGTAGAAGGCCTTTGTCATGGTTAAGGAAAAAAATCCTATAAATTATTAAACAAGACAAAGCACACAGACACTAGAAGCCCACAGAAAAAGTTCTCAGAGAAATACAGGGCAAACAGCCTCATCTTTGGGAATTGCAAGTGAATACAAAGCCCTGCCCTATTATGAACCAGTTAGATCTTTCAGCTGGAAAATAGGAGCTCTTGCTATCTACAAAATATGAGGTGCTTTGGTACAGCAGTTTTACTTATCAGCCAGATTATGTGGCAATGGATTATGCAGTATCTGTCTAATGGTGAAGCTGAGACTTTCTGGATATGATGTATTCATGCTTCAGTAGATAACATGTAGTAATGAGCAAAGACCTCATCTTCAAAAGTCATCTCTGCAGGTGATGACTTCCAGTAAAGGAGCACAGTCTTCTAGATGGTCTCACCACAGACCTCTAGACGAACCACTAAGTCCACTCAAAAGGTGTTAAAACAGTTTTACACTTTTTGAGGTTTAAACACTCTGTATTATTCATCACATCAAAATCTTCAGTAAGAGATGTCAACACTGGGGCTCAATTTGTTGCTCCTACTGTCAAAATTTATCAACATGATCCATATATGTCTTCAATAAATATAGCAGAAACTCAAGAATTAAAAATTTAGAAAATCCTCAGATATGCTTAAAGGGGACTGTGCAGTTTGAAGTATATAAGCTCTTCTTTCCCAGACAGAAGAGATGTACTAAATATACTTAGCCAAGTACAAGTTTGATAATTTGTATTATTATACAAGTTTAATAATTAGTAAACAATGCTCTGTTTTAAAAACAAGGAAACAAAAAACCAAAACCAAAACACTTCCCAAACCCTAGAGATTCAGTATGCTGTAAAAGCAAGGTGAGCCTTCTCTAGGTCACTGCCAGGGAGAAACATGTTGACTTACAGACTGCTGCCCAAATTCAGCTAAACACATGAACTCAGGTGGGAAAAAACTCACCTTCAGGACCTATCTACAGCCACCACAAGTGACCTACTGGATACTCCAATGCCAATACAATGTATTGAGAACTTAGTTTTCAAACCCAGCATACATATACTGCCACTCTTCAGAGACAAACTGTTTTCTCAGCCAAATGTGAGATCTTTTTCAGGAAGACCAAGGTCAACTCTCTAACCCCAGGGAAACGATACTGTACAATTTTAAGCCTTTGGCCCAAAGCAGGTTGCTTCTACAACTTTTATCCATTTACACATAAACAAAAACTCAAGTTGCTTTCTCCCAGAAAATCATGTTCATAGTCTTAAATTTCAGAAACTTTTTAGCAGAAAAACAATAACAATGACCCTGCAGGAGACACCAGACCCAAAGAATTTCATGTCAAAATTTTGAAGTCTGGCTGGAAGCTGGGAGCAGCAGAAAATAGGGTCTCTACCCTTAGACAGGGTTAACCATAAGCATCACTAGCTTCACATCCCACAGCACAAGTTCACGAACCAGCAGTATCTTGACCACATACTACTTTAACTCAGATTCTCATGATGCTCCTTTTTGTTCAGGAAATAAACTGATCTCTAAGAAAAGAAAAAAAAACAAAAAAACCAAACAGTTTAGCCACTTTTTCAGCCTGGACTTACTAGTTTTGAATCAAAGATTTTCCCTGGGTGAGATGATGTAGGACAAAACACAACCATCTCCAGATGCCTCAGGAAATCCAAAAACACAGACTAACCAATATGCCTACTCCACAGATGCATCTTCAGACTACTGACAAGAATTGTGTTCCTTCAAAAAGCTGCTGCTTCTTCAGCAGTTGACCTATTTGCAAAGGAAACTGGCTTTGCATTTCACTATGTTTACAGACAAAACCCAGTGGAAAGATTCCCTGCATAAGTTTAACTCATAGGAACGCTTCTGTAACCAGATCAAGTTACATATCCTGAACATTCACAATGGAAACACAGGTATTCAAAGACTGACAGCTACTGAATCCTCACCTTTATTCCAGGAAAAGGCATTCAAATCCCACTAAGTCATACCTCTTGTTTGCAGCTGCACAGTGGACTCCACTTTCAAATCATTCAGGGCACAGACATATGCTTAGAAGACACTGGCAGGTACTTTAGTCCAAAAGACGGCGGAACTTTGCTTCCATTTTTCAACTAAACCTCATATATGCTCTTAAATGTCCTTTTCCCCCCATTGTTTGTGCTTTAAATAGCATTCAAGGCCTCCAAACCAAAGATAAGCTGCCCACTAAAAGGACAGTCACAACCCCACAAGCTCACTCCACTGTTGCTTTAAATGCAAACTACTTGCCATTTCCTCGACCCCCCTGTGTAGTTCTCCCTTGAGCTCCCCCAAACTCCCTGCTGAGGAAAGCAAGACTGCGGCTTAATCCCAGGCTGGATCCATTCTGATCTGCCTCACCAGGTGCAGAGTAACACAGCAGCATGATGTCCCCTGCCTTGCAGGTGCCAACTCAACAGAGACGTGGCCACCTGCTCACCTCCCACTCCAGCGGAGGAGGGAGCAGAGCAGGCAGGACAGCGCACCCCACCTGCAGCAGCTCTGGCTCCTCTTTGCAAGCACCTTTAGCTACAGTGCTGTATCCCACAGGACATGCTCCCTGTCCCTGGAAAGCAAGGCTGGCTCTCAGGCACCACACGCTAATTTAAACCTATTCCCCACTAACCAATACAAAGAGGATCCTACATCAAAAGATGCCAACATGAATTAAAAAAAAAAACAAACTAATTTTACAGGCAAATAATGTGACAGACAGCATGCTTGTTAATCACACTTGAATAAACTACATCTTAAAGAAAGAACATGCAGGAGATTCTCCTGTGGTGGACAGGCTTTTCTCATCCCATCAGCTTTCCAAACTAGGGAAAGAGGACCAGAAGTGATGCATGAGTACAGAGGTATCATTCTTCAGTGAGTACCGTGCCAGCTTTGTGTTCTTCTCTTTAAAACAATTTCTTATATTCATATTTTTTTATATGTACCCTTATACTAGATATCTACTAAGACTGGATAATGCACAGTAACATAAAAGGACAGCATCAAAACTAGAATCAAGCTTTTGGCTCTCCTCTGAACTATTGTGGAGTCACAAAAAGTAATAATCCCTAAATTCAAGAAACAAGAGAGAATAGGACAGGTTTTCCTGAAACATCATCCATTCTTTGATGGCAAATATGAATGGGAAATCTTTCTGTCACCATAACATTTTTAAGAAGAGCCATTCAACTACAGCAGAGCATGATGAATGCATTTTCTTCTACGAATCTCAAACAAAACTTACAAACATTTCTTTAATCACTTTCAGGGGGTTTTTTTCCCACTTTAAGATGTTAAGCAGCTCCCATGTGAAACTGAGGAAACCAGTATTGCTCAAATGAGGAAGAAGCCAGAATTGCCATATCTGGGAAGCAGCCCACTTATTTGATCAGGTGGCTGATAGCCAAAAATTCTAAAATTCTAACCCTGGATCTTGTATTAATTCAACATGAAGCAGCTGAAGTCAGAAGTGTCAGGACTTACAAAAAAAGACATTATTTATTTTATTTGCTTGACTTGGAGGTAACTATTGCAACATCTCTTTATTTGTTATACCACCAGCAATGAACACTTATGAACTGTAATTCAGATGAACACTTTACACAGAGACGATCCTAACTATTTTAGTTAAGCTGACTGAAGTCCAGGCCAGGGACAGAGTAGAAAATACCAGTCTGCTTTATTTAAACTGAGCATGACCTTCAAATCAGTTTTGCTAAATGAGCCATATTTTCCTTGTCATGATCACTAATGTGCCAGGTTCAGGCTTTTTAGTATGTCCCCCACTATTTACAGCATGGCAATGAGCTTCTTGTTAAAACCTGCCACTTCCCTTTGAAGCTGGCTTTACAGTATAATAACACTAATGTCCTTTGTCCCTGGGGAAGTAGGTGAGGAGGAAGGTGTACCACTGACTGTGAAACAACCCACACAGCCTGGGACCTTTTCAGCAACCCACTGTACTACTTTGCTAATGGACCGTGAAATATTTCTGCTGAACTTTAGGTCACTGGATGACTACAGCCCACAAGAGTATTTTCAAAAACCAAAGTGCTTCGAAGTCATGTTGGAAAAACTAATGCTTATTATGCTTCAGTTAAAATGCAATTGCAAAAAAGAGTTTTCTTCTAGCAAACTACTTCTGTTTTTATTCTACTCCTCCTCTCTTGGTTTGTACCTTCTCACAGTTTTTAACTTAAACATTTTCTAAGTCCAAATTAACCTGATTTTATCCTCTATGTGTATGAATCTCATACAGAATATTGTGTTCCCACCTTGACAAGAGGGCAAAAGCAATTTCTGTTTCTGTGCCTCGGCAAGCAGAGTTAATCATCCCCGGCAGCAATGACGTTACCACTTGGCCTCTTGTGGACACAAATGTTTTGCTTTTGGCAGAGTGCAACATGTAACAGCTATTAATCAAACCCAATTCCCCAGGAAAGGGTACCTCAGTGCATTAGGAGCTTCCACTCACACCCAGCTGCAGACATGCATTGTATTTATGTTTTTTTAGGACTGTGAAATATTTATAGAAAAGTATGCTTATGTACTGTGAAATTTTTACAGACTGGCATGGAGGGAACGTGTGATCAAATGACTGTTCTCACCTGCCAAAGGACCGATAACATGCTGTTACACAGGAGCACAATCTAAAAGAGCTCAGGCTGTTGTAAATTTTCTATTTTCTCTAGTCCAGTTTTGCTCTAAGCCAACAAGGCAGAACTCTTGCTGAGTATTTGTTTATGTGACAAACAGCATCCCTTTGCATTGAAAGAACAGGATAAGTCTGAATAAACCAAGGACTGTATGTAAATTAATGACATGTTGAATTCACAAGCTGCAGATGTTTTAAGACAGCCAACAGCATTATTAATAATATACTCCAGCAAATTACCCAGCTCTGGGAAGTTGCATGGCACATCCAAACCAAGGTCCTAAGGCAAGAGCAGCAAGAACACCACCTAATGCTATTAATTCCGACTGCTTCTTAAGTGCTTAACCCCTTCGCTGAACAGATTTCCTACACTAAATTCAAGCAGCATCACTGTTCTGAGATAAAATACCTGCATTCCTGTGCCATTTCCTCCACCTTTTACCTGAGTACAGAATAACAATACACAAAAGGATGACCCTAGCAGATGATCCAAAGAGTCCATCTTGCCCAAAATGCAGCCTGCAACTACAACTTATACTAGATGTCTTCAGAAGAGTGCAGAACCAGGGCAGGCAGAGCATGATAATTTCCATGAGTTTTCTCCCAACAACCTGTAACCGATGTCTTTGAATTTAATAGGTCTTGCTGAATTTTTTTTTTCCACGGATTTCCTCAATCCCTTTTTCAAATGCTGCTCTGTCAGAAATGTCCTTTATAATGTGCATGAAAAGCAGGATACCAAGAAGAAGCCTGACTGGCTCTCACAATTGTTGACAAAAGTACAGACTCTCGGGAGAGAAGCATGGATATGGAAGGAAACACTTGTGGACTTCTTTGGAGATTCACAAAAATTTGAAAACCACATTTGGAGCTGGAGATGACTGATTACAAAAGCCTTCAAGAGAATCCATGTTGTTTCACCAGTACTCCTGAATGTGTTAAACTAAAAGCTCTAGGAAAAGTGGAGCTTGGAGAAAAAGACTTTTAAAACTTACCACAAGAGGAAGAAGCATCAAGACCCCTTCCTCTGCACCCCAAGCTGTATCACTTAGGAACATTCCCAGAAGAAGGGATCTTAGTAACCCAACAGAGAAGGAAGAAAACATGAGAGCCTGTCTAAAGGAGCCTAAGCAAAGCACTCTTGCATTCCACCAGAACCAAAGCATTTCATAAGCATCTCAAACATATTTTGGAAGAAGGAACTTATCACAATGGCAAAGTGCTTCTGGCAGGGAAAAGAGAAACCACAGTAGTGTCTTTAGTGCTCAGAGAGTTGCCCAAGCAAACCTTCACCAGAGTCCATTTTATCACAAGGATTCAATTCCCCTTTCGCTCCACTAGTAGTGTACACATAATACACAACACTGGCTTTATTTACTTCCAAAACTAAAGAAATTCTCAAGAAGAAGAACATATTCAAGTGCTTTACTGCTTAAATATCTCACAGGACACAATGCAAAGCCTGATTAGGTGCCTATGCCAGAATACTTCTATATCTATATATATAATACTACATATCTTACAGCAGTTAAAGACAGAACAGCAATCTAACTTTAAAGTCACCTATAGAATAGTACATAGTTAAATTAATAATCTTCAATTATGATTTTTTTTTTAAATATTTTTAAATAGTGTTTTTATACTAACATTCAGACAGCAGCTGAAATCTCCCATCAAAAGCCATTTTTTTCAAAGACCCTTCCCAGTTAAGAAAAATCCAGAAATGGTGGGTTTAGCATGGCCTTGAAGAAAAAAAGGTAGTATTTAACAGGTTGGTCTCTATTGGTCTCCTCTGCAGCTAGGTTGCCTTTTTGTGTTGTAAACAGAGATGGCTTTCTGCTGATTATCTTTGGTCCTCCAAGGTGAATAAAGAAAATATTTAATCATGTTCCATGTGATGATGACAGTAAGAAACTTCATTTTCAAAATTCATGCATTTGTCCACAAGAAAAAACAAACAACAAAAAACCCTACACAAAACCAACACATAAAACTTCAAAGGCTACCTGTGTTGCATTTGACAATACATAATGCAAGCTCTTTCTTTCTGGAATAAAATAAATTTGCATTTAGTGAACCACTATTTAGTTGTCAAATAGCTATCACAAGTTTAGGAAGAAAATGCTTTTCTCCTAAATCTGTTTTTGCAACTGGTGACAGAAAAGAAGAGACGAGCTTTTCTCATATGACTTGCAACTTCTGGTGAATGTCTGTTTTCCTGGAAGTCTTGAATACTTCTATTTAGTCCTGGGGCAAATAATGGAGCTACAACTGGAAGGAGTGCACAATAACCATCTGCAGACATTGCCTACCAAGTAAACTTTTTTTTTTCCTCTAAGCTCCAGGATGACGAATTTTGGGTTTGATGCACAGTACTGCTACTGACCTTCCTTTTTGCTTGAGCACCAATTAAGAAGCACTGACCCAATAAAAATGGGTCATATCGATCTGTTGTTTTGATTTGTGTAACATGTCTCCCTCAGTGCAAAATGCTCACCACCCGTTGCCACTTGAAGAAAGTTACTTTTCAACTCAGTTTCATTTTAGAGCGTAACTTCTTTTCTGTTCCTTTTTTCTTTTTTTTTTTTTAATTTATAAATAACAGGATATAAAGTACTTAAACACAGAAAGGCTACACAGAAATCAACTCAGAAAGTTTATTGGCCTACAGTAAGGACACTGGATGAGTTCACACTCATTTTTTTATCATGTGTATAGTTCATTTGTCTGCAACAGTAAGTGGAGATAAACTACATTCAGGTTTCTGTCAGGGAAAAAAATCCCAAACCACAACAAAAATCTCCAGCCAGTACCTTTCAAAAGCAACTTCAATATATGGAGTCTTGGTTTTAATTTCTCTTAGCTTAAAAGTTGAAAAGGGAATGGATTTAGGCAGCCATACAGGTTAGGCAGTGTTAGCCTATGTCTCAGAGCTAGGCATGTCCCTACCTTAAATCAAAAGTTTTCTCAATATTCAAATTACAGCTTCTATTTTAACTCTGCTATTTATTGTGAAGAGAGCAGTAGGAAAAAAACACTGAAAAATCAAGTGCTTTCATGCTTTGACACAATGAATTGCAATGTTTTGCAGTGAAAACTGAACACATCTCCTATAAATGGTTTGACAGAGCTCTCTTCCAGACTTTTTTCTACTATCTCTCCTTATTGGTAACTGCAGAGATTTCCCTGTCCTGCTGGCAATGGCAGAACAGGTAAGCACAGCCTGGCATTTCTGAAAGACAATGTCAAAATTTCTGTGTTACAAAGTGAATAAATAGCAAAAAAGAAAAAATAAATTTGATTTGGTCAAATAAATAACATCATCAACACCCCTCAGAGATTAAAAAAAACACTTATATAAGCATAAGAAGTGGACTGTTTCTGTTATGCTTACACATATTTCTATTCCAGAAACAAGTTTTCAAAAATTACTTAAATGTGTTTTGAATGTGCCTCATTTCAGTGCAATATTTGCTTAGCTCGTAAATAAGAGATTTTATAACTTCTAACCTTCAGCCTGTACATGCTCTAGTCCCAGACAACTGGTAAGAATTCCCTCCATTTCATACAGCATTTCCAGGATAAAACAGGTGAGACATAAAATCAAACCAGACCAGAAAAACCCCCCGCCAAAAAAAAAAAAAAAAAAAAGAAAGAAAAAAGAACAACCTCACTCTCAGTCAAAGTTATGTCCTCTAGTAATCCTCTACAACTTTATGGGATGCAAAGTTTGCACTACCAATATTTGGCTTTCACAGAGATAACCACTTTATAGCAATGCATAGGTTCTAGAAATCCTGAAAACCTATTTGAATGGTTCTTCTCCACATTTATCCTTCTGCCCACCACCTGAAAGAACAGAAACCAGAACAGAAACTTTATAGCAAGTGAATAGGACTGTCCACTATAAAAAAAAACCAAAAAAAAAAAAACCAAAAAAAAAAAAACCAAAACCCAAAAATACAAAAGATCCCAATAAAAAAAACCCAAAATAACCAACCAAACAAAAACCCCAAAAAACCCAAAACCAAAAAAAGAATCCACAAACAAACAAACAAAAACCCATAAAAAATATTAAAAAAAAACAACGAAAAACCAAACCAAATCAAAACCTCCCCCCAAACCCACCAGCCCCTGCCAAAACCCCCACCCCCCCAAAATTATACTCTGAAAAGACAGAAAAGAGAGGGACAACAAAGATGCAGTGGCATTCTAGCTCTATGCTTTCTTACAACAAAAGTTCACTCAATTTACATATTGGGGGAGTGGTCAATTTAATTCCTATGGTTCTGTAAAGTTGAATGGAAATCCACAATTTAAGGTCCCATATTTTTTCACCACATGAACAAAGCCCATCAGGAAAACAATTAAAGAATAATCCTGCATGATGTATCCTAAATTTCCTAACTGCAAAACTGGAGTCAAAATAGCCACACAAATGAAAAAAAAAATTCGAAATCAGAAAAGTAGAAACCTGTCCACAAATTTTAATGTCCTGTTTCAAGAAAATAATTTTTACCTTCCAGTGAAGCACTTCAAACATTACAATCATCACATATACCTTTCCCCTAAGTGAAAAGTATGCCGATGTTGTGGTGATTGGAGACCCAGATGGGTTATCTTCACCCAAGGTGATAGCCCAGGTGGTTATCTTCACCAAAGCAAAATATTACTAGTAAGTCTGTTTTAATTTCATTTCTCTTTAAGAAAAAAAAAAAAAAAACCCACAAAAAAACCATCACCATCTTATACTGATTCCTATTACAACAATCTTCAAGTTAAAGAAGAGAAGCTACTGCAGCACAGTTATCTCTTGCCCATTTCACTGGAAATCTGAAAACATTAACTGCATTTCATAAAACCTTATCACCTACAAGTATGTTTACAAGTAACTGTCAGTTTTCATTCAGAAGTACAATACTGACAATGGTAGGGAAGAGCTAGAAATTACAAATCTTAAAGGCTCAAAATTAAGCAAAATGAAAGCAATTAATCATCTCATCTTTGTAACCTGATGATTTTTGTGCAACCCAGGTATAGTGATGATTTAGGCCTCATGGATGTTGAAGAAATTTAATTTAAAAGAGCAGCTAAGAGTGCTAAGCATTTGCAGACAGTATGAAGACTAAAGTCAGAGCAGAAGTTCACAACAAAGTGACAAGATTAAATATCATGTTCTACTTCTAATAATATACTGTAATTTTCATAATTAGATTTGCCAAGAGAGTTTCCTTCTCTGTTTCATAACAATAGCCATAACCACTAAGACAGTTTGCAGTTAACATAAAATTTTTGCGAAGTCATACCTGAAGCCAACTGTGAGGAGTTACAAAAGGATCTCATGATAATGAGTTCACTGGGTGATAAAATGACATCAGTTTTAACATAAAGATAGGCACTGTAATGCAGATGAGGGGAAAAACAGACAAATAATGAATAGTAAACACTCAACAGTAGGTTTCAAGAAGACACTGCTACAGAGGAAAGATCATGTCGACATTAGAAGCAATTCCATGAAGACTTCTGCAAAACATTCAGCAGCTGATGGAGTATAAAACAAGCAGAACATTTGGCACTATCAAAGGAAAACAAAAAAGAATTACACTAGTGTGTACAGACATGGAGTATGTAACTCTGGAATGATAAAAGAGTGAGAGAACAGTAACAGCACGATCAGCACTGCAGAAAGGCTTACATGTACAAAGAGGCAACAGCAAGGCTTTTGACAACAGAAGGAATATGAAATTCATACAGACTGATGATGAGGATCACCACATTTTGACTAGGAGGCAGGGAGAATTCAGTCATTTACCAGTGAGGAAGCCATGGAAAAGACAGCTGTTTTTGCACACAACAAACAGCACAAGGGTGTAGTTAAATGGCAGATGATGCGTTGAAAGTCAAAAATACCAATAAGTTAAAAAATAACTTTTCAATTAAAAATCAGATTATTTAAATAGTCATCAGACTCAACAATGGCTACTACGTTTGAGAAGGAAAGACCTCCTCAAAAAGCTTCTCACCCCTGGCAGCTCAAGCCACGCACCAGTCAAGGCACTGCCATCTTCTGCCTTCTTCATTTTTGGAAGGCAGCTCCATACAAGCGACCTAGTTCTGCAACCAAGACTGGCTACAAATCCATAGGGACACACTGATCCTCAAGCCCCGCTGCAAGAAACTTAACATTTTCATCCCCTAACAAACAAATGTATTTCAGAGATGACTGACTCATCCCACCTAGCTTTGAGCACTTAAATGAGCCATTGGTGACCAAAAAGCACTATCTCCTTCACCCTCCTTGTGCCAAAGGGCACCTGGGGCCACCACGAAGCCACCAACCTGACTGGACAGATACATGCCCACAAGGACCAGCAGATGGATTGTGCCACTGGCTCTGAACTCCAGAGGAAAGATTTACCAACTTAAGACAGCAAACAAACCCAAGCACAAACATATTTGCTCTCAGGCCTTACTCTCTCGCCTTTCAGTTGTGTTCTCCTCCTCAAGAAACTGGGCAAAGAAGCTGGGACAGAACCAGAGTGAAAAAGCAGAGAGGTGAGAGAGACTGTATCCCTCCTGCCCTACAGCAGTGTCCAACCAATTCTAGCTCCATAGATGACGTCCAGGATACAGATTCAGCTACAGGTATCACTGTCCAGATCCTCCCACTGAGAGGGATGTTGTGCCTTCTTTCCACTTAGGACCTTTTACACCAAGGATTAAGCTGAAGGCTTGCTCCCTGCTGGCATTTCGACTTCAAAGAGCTGCTACTGTGGATACTAAAGCCTTTGAAAGTGGCCTTGCTGCACAGTCCTGAGCATTAAATGAGGTCTTTAAAAAAAAGGAGGGGGGGGGGGAAGTGGAAAGTGCACTGGCTTTATAAACACATCAGTGGGGCTACTTTCAAAGCCTTTCATGCCATCTACAATGTGACAGAGAAAATCTTAGAGTTTTTAGCCACCACCCCAACTTCCTTAAAATTATGGCAATAAAGTAATCCACCCCCAAAGTGTTTCCCAGCATTAGCAGCAGGGAACTAAAATACACGAGGATATTGTAAAAAAAAACAAAAACAAAAAAAACACACAAAGCAAAAAAGTTTTTAAAGACAAGCACTAGACTCCAGGACAGCGGCGCGCCGTGCTGCCAGAGCATGTTCAGCATGCCAATAAGGACTGCAGCACTGCAATCCCCAGCACCAGCAGCCCACGCACCGGCGTCCTCCTCTGCAAAAGCCTCATGCCAGCCAGCTGGAGGAGGTGCCCCAGGACACACCACTTTTTGGCTACGGGGTGAGGAGATGAAGGTGAGAAAGCTGGCATTGGTCTCCTCACGGCAGAGAGACGCTGTAGCAGGGAATGCTGTGCCACAGGTGAACACAGCCATCAGAGAAATCCCACATGTGTTATCACAGCCTTTTAAGTAAATAAGAGTGAGGCAGTGCTAAAGTCCTGAATCATTAACTGGGTGCAGAGGTATGCTCCTGCCAGCGGTGAGCCTGCCTGTCCTGCCAGGGGCACTGCCAGAGGGGTCTGCTGACAAACCAAGGCAGCTCTAGGCTTGAAATATGCATACAGCTGCTGATAACAGCACTGCAGATAGTCTGAAAAGTGGAAGCAAATACCCAAAAAATATTTAAATGGACTAAAATAGGGCTTTGCCAGTCCTACAAGGCAGCCACTTTACCCACCTCAGCGTTAGCAGGAGTGTCCCACAGAGAGCTGCCAAAGGAGACTGTGAAGGCACAAACCTGTCATGCTGAAACCCAGCATTGAAACATCATCCTTCTGAACAACGGAAAAAAATGGAAAACTTGTCACTTGGAAATTGTAGGTTAATTTCAGACTAATTTCAAAACACTGCCTTTGACACCTATAAAGTACATAAGTCATGACAGATTCAGAAAACTAGGGGCTGGGGGACTGCGCCATTTAACATGCCTAAAGTATACATAACAGAGCAGTAGGGGAAAAAAAAAACCCCAAAATAATAACATAAAATTCCTCAGAAACCCAAGGTAAAAAGTATTCAGTCTGGATAGGAATGAACATTACAGGGTTAAAAAACCACAAATTTATTTGCCAGGCCTCTTAAAAGCGATCATACACAAAAACCGTACTGAAAAGCTGCCTTCAGAATTCCCACGGAAAAAAAAGAAAAAAGGCATTTCTAACCAAATCCTAGCTTTCTCCTTCATAAAAGTACCACAGGTAAACCTTCCTGCATTTTTCCTTACTTGTACTCTCTAATCCTGACTACTGTCAGAGGTGCTGTATTCCCTGCAGGAGAGAAGACTTGCAGGAGAGACAGCTCATGAACCTCCAGACTGACCTTGTCTCTATTTATGAGCTCAGCAATGTATGATACCCAGATCTTCCCAAAACACTTCCCAAAATGTTGATCATCCACTCAGAAACTGATGAAAAAAATAATTATCTAAAATAGAAAAAATTAATACACTCTGATATGAACCATCTGCTCCTATTTTGTGATCCACTTCTTTATGCAATAACTGTATCACTTAATCCCTCCCACTGTCTTTATTAGCTATTGTTTTTGTAGTATAAAAATCACAAAGATGAAAAAGTATATTTTTATGAGCGTGTGCATATTATGTGTGTATGTATTCGTGGACATATATCTAGGTATGAAAAAGAAGGGAGGGGAAAAAAAAAGGGAAAAAAAGAAAATAACTAATAAAAAGAGTGTGAACCTCTGTGTTTATCAATTTGTTTACAGCCGAGCTCTTCTAGCTGGCAAAGTTTCAGGTATCACAAGCCCACCGGGTCTTTTGCCAGACTTACGACTCCAGGAATCCTACAAGTCTTCTGCAGAAGCAGCAAACTGCACACTGGCAGTTCTCAACAGCTTTAGTAATCATCAGTAGCACAAAGAGTCCCCTACATAATTAGTATTTCTTTGTGTTAGTTATAAGGATTTTGCATATAATCCCCTGTTAGGTATGCTCTTCGATCTTCACAGCCCCAGACTTTTCCTTTTTTAGCACGCCTGAAATACGGAACTAAGAACTTGACGTTGCCAGCATTATCGGGGAGAGAGCTCGGTGTGTTAACGGCCCGGTTACAAAAGAACAATAAAAAATTGTGGTGATTAAGAAGTTGGAAGATTCTAGAAAGCGGATGCATACCTTCCTTCTCCTTGTGCACTCTCTACTCCAAATACAGCCAAAAAGTTTGGTTTTGAAAGAAGACTATTTAAAAAGAAGAAGACTCTATATATCAATAACCAACAACTGTCGCTGCATTTGCTAATAATGTATAAGGAGATTAGTTTAATTAGTCAAACAGTTAATACTGCTATTATTTGAACTAGTTTTCAGCACTGACACTCTCTTGAAATGAGTTTTATTTTCCTCAGGCTATAATTTCAGCCTGTTTACAGACCAGTTACATAGCATTGGTGCACGTTAGTTAACCACAATACATTGTACTAAACACATCAAATTAGCTTCACAATCAAAGGTTTTAAAAAGACAATACGTACTAACCAACTTTTTAAAAAGTGATTTAGTTATCTTTTGCTAAAATTTTGCAACAGCCATGTTCATAAAAAGAGGGAAAAAATAATTTGACTTAAAAAAACCTGTTTCTTCCCTGGAAGAGAAAAAACAATCCTCAAAGTCAGAAATTCCTAGCACAGTATCACTAATAGCTATCATGTGAAATTTAAATATTAGCAATGTGTTAAAACTGTATGCAAAATAATTCATTTCAATTAAACACTCTATTTTTCATCTCTCAGTATTATAAAAATGGAATATTTTACAGAGCTTTTACAAATAAACACAGTACAGATTACTTCTGACATATTTCTGAGCAACAGAGAAGATAATGCATTCACAGCTGAGGTGATACCTGAGTGCCGGAAATCCCATGCAACATTAAGAGCCATTTTTCTTGCTCAGAAAAAAAAAAATGGTAGCAGATAATTATCTCACATTTCCGTAAAATGTACACTTACAAATTAAGAAGTTGATTTGCCTTTACAAACGCTCTGTTGTTAAGCACTATACTTCAGGACCTCTAACTCATTATAAAAAATTCTATCTTAGGAAAATAGAGTAATTATAAACAAAGTAATTATTCCTTGAAAATAGACAGACTGCAGTCAGGTTACCACACTAATAGCTCTGATGAAATGCACAGAGCGATTAAGCAGAAAAGATATTACTAAATTAAATAGGCATCAGAATCTGGTCTGAAATACTTTTAATACCAAATAAATGTAAATACAGAATATTTACTGCCACCTCTACTCTGTAAGCTGAAGGTTCATTTACCTAATCATACAAAGTAGCAGTATATATATGCACCTTGACCAGGAAATATTTTTTTTAATCCTTTTGTCATTTGACTGTCTGTCAGTAGTTTGATACAAACTACTTGACTAAGTGATGAATGCAAATTTTCACTTTGGTAGTCAGGCATAACAAGATAACTCCAGATACTGTGATCTACAAGGTACGGAAATCAGACACTGAAATTTTCTGAAAGTAAGAGAATGTCTCAAAACAGGAAACTGAAAAGTTTTCTCTGAGACCTGTGCATGAAAACAGTTTTATTTGCAAAAACTAAATATTTGTCTCACATTTTACAAAGAAATCTCTTTATCAAGATTATTTTACTTGCTTCTAATGATCAGTCTTTGCCTCACATGCTTAACACAGTCTGCATACAAACAACACATTAAAGCATCAATAGTGATAGAGAGTTAAACATATATATCCATATCCTATGGATTTGTAATAATAATGCTCTTGTTTCATTTTTTAGCAGATCTTGAAATTCTCAAAAGACACAAGGTTGTTTCGACTTAGAAGACTGTAGCCTTCAAAAATAACTAGTTCATGAACTGAGTATGTGTCAACAACGCAGCCACAGGTCACCAGCAAGTACTTGGCCAGGGAGCAGGGAAGTCGTATCAACCTTCCCTGAGTAGAGTCAGCTGTGAGGAGTTGGGAGGTGACATTTTGGGAGTTCTGAGTACATGTCCTGTACTTCTCCTTGAAAAACAGGAGGGGCGATGGACAGTAGGTCTATGGACAGCTGGGCTAGAAGGGCCTACTTGCCACAATACTGTTAAAACTTGTGTAACTCAATCCCAGGATAAAGGAAATCTTGAAACTTTTCCCCTAAAATTACATCACTGAAAGGTTTTTTTAGGCAGCAAAGGGTTCTTCTACCTGATTTCTCTTTAAGAAATTGATCTTTAGTCTTTCTCAGTACATACACTTATTTTTTCCTATCAACATCCTAGCTGAACACAAGTATGCACTGTACATGGCTATTATAAAATAAATAAGAATGCAACATTTTCTTGTTTTACCAACGGGTAAATCTTAGGCGGAAAAAAATTTTAAAACCCAACTATAGTATATACTGTACATATAAATGATGCTGCTGTAACACAACTGAAGTCAGTATATTAATTTGGGTCACTAACTAGGTGATATCCTGAAAGGTACTGAGCACCATCAATACATATGGCAGTGTGAGAAAGTTGAAAAGGCTTCAGCATATAACAGGATGAAGTAATATTCTCAGAGCCCTCCTGCAACATGATGGTAAAGTGTGCTTTCTATCTAATAAATGATAAAAACAACTGAAAACTACTCTATTCTTCCAGAATTTTACAGACTTCTGCTCTCTCTAGAGTATTTAACATAAATCTTCTTCATTCCTTACTGAGGCTCCTCCTCTGGAAGAAAGTTGATGTGCCCTAGCACAGTGAAATCATTGCTCTAAAAGCCAGCCTGCTCATTAAATTATTCTGCTAGCTGTGTGTTCTCTCATTAAAAATGTATAAAGATCAGATAATTGCAGCACATATTATTAACCTTGTTTTCCTTGTTTTCATGTACAGGTTCTGTTTTGCTGCCTAGACAAAGACCTGGAAAGGGCAGTTTTCTACAGTAAACTACAACAAGCTAAACTACAATATGAAAAATTTCCCCGGATTTCATTGAAGAGCACAAGGAATCACAGTGCAGCCAAAAAACCCCATACTTTCATAGCAGGGTAAAATACTCTAATCTTGTTGTATACTCCTTCAAATCTAAAACAGGTAGTCTTGGCTTCAGCTAAAGCTTCTGATAGGGAATTATTTAGATCAGCCAGTCTAATTCACCTAAATCTTCGAACATAGCTGCTATAAACTTCACAGATTTCAAGGTTGACTCCTTCTCCTTCTTAAAGCCAGGCTGCACTTCCAGACAACAACCCAGCTAAAAATCCAATTAGGGTAGCAGCACTTCTGAAACACACTGACCTATTTCTTTTTTTACTTGTTTTAATATGCATATATTCATGTTCTACTTCTGAAGAGAGCTATTTACACTGGAAATTAATACCCTTTGAAAACAAGTTACCATAAAATCCACCTATTTCACCCAAACAGAATCCATTCACGAGAGAAACAGTGTTTCCCCGACTCCCCCAAGCAACACATACAGTATGCAGTATACTGCAGCAAACTCTTGAAACATTCGATAAAAGACAACGATCCTCCTACCTTGTTTAGCCCTGTCTATTCGACACATTCCCAACGTGAACAGGAACATCTGATACAAACAAACAGCCACATCTTCCCCATCGCATCATGGTAACTAATCCTCACACCAAACGATGAGCAGCCTGTAATGTTTTGGGTTTTTTTCTCAGAAAGCCTTGTGACTTATCGGGGGATTTTTCCTCAGATGATGAAGCAGACACAGCCTAAACTCTGTTGCTGAAAGACTGCAGCCCTTCCTTCTCACAGAGCCCTCCCAGCATATGGCAGCCAATCACACCCAGCTTCGTCAGCCCTACTGCTCTTAAACTGATCCTAACGGGATGATTGACACGGCAACACAGCACTTCTAATGTGTAAAAACAATGCATCCATACCAATGAACCAGGAATTTCCCTCGCACAGGGAAGGAGTTTTACTGGTGAGGCAAAGCGATAGCTCCATGAAATAACATACACAGCAAAAGCAAACAACTCCCTTTCCCCTCACTGCAACAGCAGCTTCAGCATTTCTTGCACAAGGATATTCAAAGCTTTTGCCATTCGTAAACATGTGCACAAACAACATTTCTGAAACTGCAAAACTGCAGTGGTGCTGTTTTGTTTGTAAAGGTGAGACATGCACCATAATAAATCAAACCATCTGTCTTTTATTTTAACATGCAGCCAAAACATGCTCTGATTCAGGCAGTAATATTCTCATTTTAATACTGCATAATCTTATGTGCAGTGTCTGCATTTAACAGCAATACACCCATAACATCTTTTTGATTATTTCAGACTGGTTGTTAGGGACTGCAGGTATGGGATGCTTCTCAATGAAAACGCAATCTATATGATGGTGTTTTAATTCATATCCATGGCAGACAAATCCCATCAGCAGCATCTAAACTGAAATCCATGCAATTAGCTTGCAACTGATGTTCATTTGTGTCAGGGTTGTGGCATAAGGACTATGATACCAGTTGCCATTTTCAAGTCAAGCTGTGGGCAGCTCGACGCTCTTGGTACACGAGGTCTGCTGTCAACCAGTTTTACAATAAATTTTTCTAAAGTTTTAAAACATGAGAAAAAAGCAGCCAAGGATTATTAAACAAGAGTTGCAATTAAGAAAAATACAAAAAGGAGCTTAAGCTGAAAGTCAGCCTTTATCCAAAAAGGGATAAAGATTGCAGTGCAACAGTACTTTAGGCAGCAGTTTAGGCAATTCAAGCCATTACACAAAAAAATGTGTAAAATGTGTATAAAATGCCACTAAAAGTTTAGAAATATGAATAGACAAGAGGAAAACAAAGCTCTCATTCACTGGCAGCTCTGTCCCAAGGCCCCATTGTTTCCTGTGGACTATTTTGCATATTATAAACACAGCTTCCCAAAAATCCATTATTCCTCTATCCAGCAAGCAGCAACTCTCCTTTGGGCTTCACCATCTCCCACACAATTTGTGAAAACCCTCCTCTTCCAGGCATGGCTGAAATGTGTTCCTGCCAAGAAGGTTCCTGCCAGGCAGCCCTTACTTGCTGTTCAATCACCCCCTCCATTCTTCTCTATTCTGCCCTGTATCAAAAAAAGAAAAACCAATCCAAAACAACCCTCCTCAAAAAAAAAACAAAAAAACAAATGGCTGATTCTGGTGGGTTCAAGAGACCCTGGGACTCTGGGGACAAGGGTGGTAACTCCACCCATTATTAAGATGGCTTGGTGCATCTCGTCAGGATTTTCCACATTCTTTTGACTCTGCCAAACTTGAGCTGCCCTTGTTAAAAATTTTCCATGCTGGACATCTGCTGCAGGATTTATTGACTTTTCTGCCAAAACCCAGTTTGCCTATTTCTGAGATAACCTAGACAAAAAACATGTTGCTCTGCCATCCTTGTAACTCACTGAGAAACTCTGGCTCCTCTGCCCACGTTGGGGCAGCTTTGAAATTTGGCAAAGTGCTGATCCCTTGCTTTTTTGATGTTGTTTTTCAGGGTGTATTTTTAATATATTGAGGGGTATTTTTAATATATTGAGGGGTTTTATATGTTTTGCTATGCATATGAAAATATTTTCCTATTTGACAAAGCTTTAAAACCTGCTAATATTCAGCTGACTCACAGCATCTTTTTAATTTTTGTTTCTGATCCCTACAGTGCAAATCTCGGAAAGTGCTCTGCAGTAAGCGTCTGATTCCTTCAGCCATCCGTCCATATGTGGCTGGAAAGGCACCAGCCCCACAGTGCGACTGAGCATGTAATGGGCTCAAGTTACAGGAGATTAGCAGGATTTCCCCTGTAACTGCTGCTCCCATCTGCCAGAGACCAGACATTGGAGCTGACAGCAGGAAGACAACCTCGCCTGTTGCTCTCGTGACCCTTCGGCTGGTGCCCCACGGACGTGCGCGAGACAAGCCCTTCGGAGCACTGCACAGGGGATTGTCAGAAAGGTCAGCTGGGCCAAAACATACCACGAGGCTGGGCAGAAAAGGGAGAGAGTGATGAGAGGGAAAGGGAGGAATAGATGCAAGAGCCAGAGCCTGGCCGGTCTAGTGGAGCAGGTTACAGCACAGAGGAAGATGGTGCCCCTGCCAGACAAGGGAGAGAAAGCAGCACAGGCAGCACCAGCCAGCAGGAGCTGGCCGACCTCTCCACAGACCCACGTTCATCCGTACCACAGCCCCACCAAGAGCTTCTGTGGCCCATTACTTTGCTCCAAAAGAGGGAGGAAACTTGAAAGCTCCCACGACCCTTCCCACTAACACAACCCCTGAAAAGGCACGGGTTCAGCACTGACTGCACAACCCAGTTTCTTGTGCCGCTGCTTCACAGTGCACACACTGGTCTTCAGCCACTGCAGAGCTTTAACTGCAGTAAAATGGGGCTGGGATGCTTCCAGACAGCATTCCTAGGACTCCCAAACCACAAACACAAAACTAGCAGCCACACACCCATCCAGATCCTCATGTTGGTTATTATGTTATAGATTCTCCCATGACAAAGGATCAGAAGACCCTTGACTCAGGGAGCACTGAAAATACATCACATCCCATGTATGAACCCTTTAGCTAAGACCCATCAAAAAACTCAAGAGCAAATATATGCTCTTTCTCAAAAATGGCACCTGAGTAGTACCATAGTAAGGCACGACTTCATGGACTGCAAAACCTTTCTTGTGTGAAAAAAAAAAAAAAAAAAAAAAAAAAAAAGAATGTTAAAAATAATTGCTCTGTACATTGAGGAGTGAGTAGTTCTCAAATGGAGATGTACCCATGTACCCATTAATTTTTCACATCAGTTACAAAGAAAAAAGCCAGAAATTCAGTTTTCAGTCTTATTTATACAACTATATTATGTATTTAATTGCAAAACAATATCATCTTAGAGAAGCTGAGAAACTCACATGTCAAACTCAACAAAGAATAACAAAGGTAAATTCCCAACTCAAAAAATGCCATCTGCCTGATATGCTCCTGTAATTAATGAATCAACGGAAAAATGCGTCGATCAGTGACTATTAGACACAATTTTCTGAATGGTCTTGATACAACTTTTGGAGAAAAGTGAACTATTTTGGAAGTAATAAAGAGGAGGAGAAGTGAAAAATGCAGAACCCACGCAGTTATTTTTCCTTCCTTACTCTTGAATCACAGCAATTAGGTCTAATTCCAGAAACAACAAAACTTGTCAATTTAAAGAGAGTTTTGCAAGAAGGGTGGAACATATGGAACACTAGCACCAAAGTCACCAAGCAATTTATGTGATATTCAGTTGCAGCTGACTGATGATTTTGAGCTGTGCCTAGAAGACCTATGGCAACCGTGATGTTTTGGTAGGTTTGCCAATGACAAAAAGAACTGTAAAACTATTTCCTGTGTCAGTAATAGACTCTTCCCTTAGTAACTTCCCACAACTGTTACTACGAGCAAAATTCAGCTTTGGTAGCTATGGTCTGAATGACAGCATAAAGAAAAGTCAAAGCAGCTGCCAAGATTTTAAAACTAGGCACTCATGCATAATACCACCAATGCCAGCTTTTGTAAAATACCTCAATCTCTATATTGGGGCTGAAGGGATGGTGGAAATCATTATTAAGTTAAAAATTTAGAGAGTAATATCAAAATTCCAAATTACTAACTGGGAACAGGTTCTGAAAGGATGGGTCTAATTTTTTCTTTTAAAAATAGGCTTATCACAAGAAGTTTAACTCCGGCTTTTCAATTGTTTTAACTTCCTACCTCCCAGACATCCCAACATCTCCCTAACCTAGGAAAACTGGAGATTGTGCACAGAAAGGAAAACAGACTATTCTATTTTCATCATATATATGCTGAGAGAAATATAAAATGGAAATGCTCCACAGAAGCAAGCACATATTCATGTTACATGTTAGGAATCAATCTTACCAAAATTAAGGTGGCTCCTGGAGGCTTTCCAAATGCTCTCTCTCCTTCCGCTGCTTGCACAAGGAGTTTAAGCCATGTCTAAATTGTGAGATCCAAACACATGGGTTCAGGCACACATCCAGTCTGCATCCTGACTTTATTTTAGGATGACACCAATTCCCCATCGGGATGAAAATTAAGTACATGTGCACAATTCCTTTAGGGGGTGGTTCCAGTTGGGAAGGGTGATGAAGGCATCAGCCAGAGAAGAACTGCAGTTCACTCCAACCAAGATGTTGTAGCTGAATGTTTGAGACACATACACCAGCTGCCATGGAGAGCTGAGCTGCCTCAGGATTGTAGCCTTATGCACTTAGCTTGAAATACATTTGACCAAATATAAACAACCACATTTCACTGAGTCACTCTACTCCCCCTCTCTCTTTATAGTCACTGAAGAGAAATAGGCATTTGTGGGCTGTGATTCATCCTATCCCAAAGTAGCTATTCTAAGAGATTCCATCATATCCTAAAAGCATCTGTGTTTCTGTATTGGTTACCTGAGATGGTCACCCTTAGGCTTCTTCTATCATGTCCTTCATTAAACATGTAGGAGATGAAATCTTACTACAGAAGAAGCCTTATTACGAACATAAATATTTAGGTGTTTCAGTTACATACACTGGATGAGATTTTCAAATTCAATTCAAATAACTAAAGACATTAGCACAGAGCTAAAGGACACCTGTATTTTGACAATGTACAGTTACAGCTTTGGTGTAAATCCTCAGCTTGCCATAAGCATGTTCCAGCTATGTTGCTATATAAGCTACATAAGCTTGTTCTCTAAGCTATGCTGAACATGTTCCAGGTTTTTTTTTCCCTGACTGAACAGCAATCTTTGCACGCACTCATGCTTTCCTCCTCTGAACAACTGATGGACATCAAATTAACCTAAGAAGAGTTGAACCGGGATTCTCCTCGTGATTTTCTTTTACGCTTTGGAAGGGGACATTTTTGGGGAGACAGAAGGTTGGTAAAATAACCATTATCTTCCTGACTCTATAAGGCAGATACTATATACTGGCAAAATAATAAGCTCAGAAAAATAAATTGGCAAACCACCTACACTGCCTTACTCTTAGAACACTGACTTATGCAAAAGTTTTTTCAGGAAAGTGATTCTGTTTTTCTTCATGACAGCTGAATAAAAAGCCGTTTTCAGTTTGCTCATCTGAAACACCAAATCATAGAAGTATTAAAATGTTAAAACTGAAATTTTAATCATCCAAACCCAGAGAGATATCTAGTTTCTTCTAGGTGGCCTAGGGAATTTCTGTTGGCCTTCAGCGGCCATCGCTGGAAGGACTGGGTTACTGGTATGTCTTATATTTGCCAGTCCCACACAGATGTCCCAGATATAAAATTGTCTAGTGCCATTTTAGATACCATATATTTAGATACCTGTACCCATCCAAAAATGCAACCATTTCCTCAGAAATATTCCTATCAGAACAGATCTTCCCAAATCTTCCAGCAGAATGTAAAAGGGTTATATACAAAACAGAAACCCTTTATCATCGGCTGCTGAACCCTGTCCAGAATATGTTTTATGAATCACAAGGAATCACAGTGTAAAAGTATGAGCACTATTTAAGCCAGAAACATATATCATAAATTCAAGATAAATCTCTCTCTGCTAACTGACTTCACGGCCCCCTAATTTGTACAATACATGCCACAGCCAGGGACTTACCTGATGGAAGCCTCCTGAGCCTTTGACTTCAGCTGAAATAAACACCAAATTCTTAAGCCTTCATAAAAATGTATTGGAAATCCATGTAGTTAGGAAGAATGCTTCCCAAATGTGTCAAATTAAGAAGAAAGTGAGTGTTGTACCTTTAAGTTTTTAATACTCAATTGGAAAAAGCGCAAATGTGTAATCCAGCACTACCCACTAATGCATAAATCATCTTTAGTGAGACCCCAAGTATTGGGAAGTTCTTCCATAGCTGATAAAAACATGCTCCTTCCTCCTCAGACCCCTCCATGACTAATTTCCTCCATACCCATTGTTCTGCCTCAGATTTGGAGCAGTTCCTATTCAAACCCACAACAGGAGGAAACCATTTGATAAATCACCTTTTCATAAAACCTACTAACCTCAGCCACAAAATCACGTGGGCATTGGAAAACCCCCTTGTGTTTCAAGGAATGTAGTGGAGGATGCATACACTAAACTTCTGCCCCTTATCTTGGGGATTTCCAACATACTGAGAAGACACAGGAGCAAGAGTTGTCCTCCAAGAAGCTTGTAAATGACTAAAATTAGTACTTCATGTAACTACATGAGAGATGTATTCCAACTAAGTTTTCTACATGCAAACCCAGTATTTTTTAAATCTATAAAGATTTGGTTATCAGCCTCAAATGTATTTGAAATCCTGCATATAATTCAAGCAATGGCTCCAAATAATACATCTTTAAATGAGTGATGTAATGAGAACTCTCTAATTATCCTTTAAATCAAAAGCTCTATTTTATTAATCCATTATAAACCCAAAGGGAAAAAATGCTACTGAAACTGAGCTACATTTTGAATTTTCCCATCTTCAATTAGCACAAAAATAATTCAACTTGCTCTTTCTAATTCATTAAAATTATGCAATTATTTTTGCACACAACTGCAATACAGGTGTAAAACAACCTAATTTAAGAGGTGATGCTGCCTCCCATTTCTCTACAAACTGCCTCTTAACAGCCTGAGTCTGTAGGGTAGATGCTCAGGGGCATGCAGCAAAATCAGCAAGCAATCTCCAGTGTAAGCAGAGAAAATAGGCTCCAGGAAACTTCACAGAAAATGAAAGCCAATTGGATAATTTTTGTTTTTTAAAATCAGTAAGAGCAGCTTTCAATCCCTCACCCTTTTACAGCAATTAATAACCCACACATGTAAGAGCAGAGGACTCTATATAATTAAAAAAGCATTTCTTTGGCAAGAAGAGAGGGCCTGGAGTATGTAAGTGCAGGGTTTTATTTCTTTCTGTGAAGTATGGATGACAGGTAGGAGAAAGCTATGCCAAGTGAACTGTTGGCAAGCAACTAGTCTTTTGGTTAACAGGCAGCTCTGTTTTGTGAAGTCTATGAGCTTGTGTTCACTTAGGCAAGCTTTTCTTTAAACATTAGATTTAGATGCATTCAGTCATGAGTTTTGCACCAAATTTTCATTTGCACCTCAAAAGAGGTTTCTTTGTTTCAGCTTGTTTTCTGATTACTGTGAAGTGTCAGGAACACTTTGTTGTATAATGCTTTTAAACATTACATGTGGATCTTTGCCTAATTACTCTGCCACAAAATACTATACACATGAACATGAACCTTCAGTTTTCCCAAATGTCATGTAGCAGAAACCAAGAAATAAGTAACTGTAAACACAAAGAGAAACAAGAATTGTTTTCACATAGAAAAAAAATAAGCAAACAAGTATGAGTAATGCAGGGCAAGAAACAAGGTCCTCTAGCAGAAGCACTGTGTGGGATAAAATGGCATCCAACAGCATGACCTCTGAAAACAGCATGTTTCAAGTAGCACGTGTCAATATTTAATCCCACCACCCGAAAAATGAAGTAAATTACAGAAAAAAATGCCTCAAAAATCTAAATGCATACAGGACTTCATTCACCAGAGATCCAAAGATGGAATGGAGAGTTTATTTGTAAGGAAATGTCTATAACAGGATAGCAGCATCCAGCTTTCTAACACAGCTACTTCACCCATTCTGTATTTTTCTCCAACTCTCCTTTTCGTCTTGCTCTCAAAAAAAAAAGTGTTATAATTTGACAAGACCATTCATTTGGCTGTTCCCCTTTATATCAGTTCTAATAATGATAAAATACAACCACTAACATATTAGTAGAGCCACAATAAGATTAGAATATATCCTCTCTGCTATCTTTGGCTTAAAGGTAGTACTACTAAGGAAAGGGGAATGCAGGGCAAAAGTACAAGATGAAGATTGCACAGGTCTTTTACTGTGGAGTGTATAGTCTTATAAACTTAAGATTTTAAACTAAATTTCACTGCCCTTTCGGGAACCTCATCCCCCAAAGCTATCTTCAGCAGACCCACGAGAAGAGGTTTGCCTGTTAGGGCAGAATTGTATTAACCATCAAAGAGTTCTGTCCCTTCCTTCAGGGACAGGTAAGAACAAAAGAAACCTGTTGACAAAAATATTCTGCTGGTCCTCAGGCCATAAATACAAACAACAATACTAATCTAGGTATAGTACACCGAAACATTACTGTATGAACTAAAAAAGCAGCTGTATCGAGGACATGAAAGTAAGTTTACCACCAAACAACCCACTGTAGCTGGTCAGCTCAGTCCAAAATTGTTTAAAAAATTATTCATTTGAGAAGGAAGGTGGAGGGGAATTTTCCTAGAAACTTGGATTGTGAAGAAACCTAAGGGGCGTTTTTACCTAGTCCAGCTTCTGCCTCAAAAGAAAACTATCATCAAGAGCAGACTGGGTCTGCATGGCTTTGCCTTGATGAATCCAGAGAAGCTCAGAGGGCAGATACTTGCTCCTCTGGGTGACCTGCTGGTGTGCTGCACCAGTCTCCTAGTAACAAGATGTTTCCAACATCCAGCCTGAATCTCCAAAGAAACAATTGGTTGTCACTCTCCCTTGGTGTCACCTGGCACTACTAAGTACAGTTTGGCCCTACTATTTTCATAACCATTCTCCAACAGCTGTAACAGCTACTGGACTGTGCCTTGCCTACTTTTTGTCCAAGCAAACAAGCCCAGCTCCCTCAACCTAGACCCCTACTCATAAAAGTAACTTTTCAATGGAACTAGACATGGCAATGAAACTTCATCTGACCTAGAAGTATCGCCTTGACAAAAGCCATGACCATGTGCTCAATTAACACTGGATGAACTAGAAAGACTTCTGCTTTTCTCTTCCCTTTATTACTGGCTACATATACAAGGGACGACTACTCAGATGTTTTGCTTTTGCTTCTTTTGATTCCTCTTTGTACTGCTGACAGAAGGGATATGTTAAAATCTCTGCAACCTGTACGGAAATGTCCACAGAATTTCAGACCATTCTATTTCAGTACTCTCAGACATTTTGCATATTGAATGCACTTCTATTTTACAAAGGTATCTAAAATCAAGCCACCTAACAATAAAAAATGAAGTTACCAGTGCTTATTTTCTATAGGAGTTCTTTATGGGTCCTTTAAAAACCCCCAAATTTTATCCAGCTGTTTCCAATTATGGCCATCTCTAAAGATTTTTTTTTTTGAGACAATGTAACTTCAAGAGTACTGGCAACTAAAAAAAAAAAGGGGGGGGGGGGAAGTCAATCAAAAAATCTAACCTTTATGGATATCCATTCATTCTGCTCCCTTTTCAGTCTATTATGCAGAAATCGACAAATAACTAAGAACCCGCTGACAAAATCTTGCTGGAGTAAGCAAAGTGGACCTACAGCAGTTTCAATTATTCTTCCTGTTTAGAAAATTCGTTATCTCAATCCTAAAAGCCTTCTGCACAGTTCTGCACTAATGACATTTTCCCCCACCCCAGTATGTTTCCAGCAGCAGACTCCACCAGGGACTCAGCAGCAGTGGGGACCAGCTCTAGCAGATTAGGAACTGCTCATACCACATAAGGAGAAACACTTCAGTCATCTTTGAAATTTGTAAAGAATGGTGTAAGCTTTCCAAAAAGCAAGTACAGTGCTGTAGCAATCCTGTCAGCCCCAGGGCCATCTCCACAATTCAGATGACCAAACTCTTCTGCTGCTTTGTGAGGGAGGAGTATTGAGATCCACCCAGCTCTGGCCTCCAGTTATTGCCACACCATTAGTCAAGTGGCCCCTTTACAGCCCAGGAAGTGAACAGATTTTTCTTCTCCCTTCCTTTAACTCCTAACAGCAAGGACAGGTTATTTTAAAATAAAAAATGACTGCCTGAAACCACCAACACCATCTTCTGATGGAATGTGCCTTAATCTTAACATTACTCTGCCCTCATCCTTCCTGTCCACACTCACCACAGCTCCCATAGGAGGTATATCCAGGTCTAACCATTCCCAGGATTCAACAGCTTGTGCCTCCAAGACAAATCACATGTCTCTCTTGTGGGACCCAGCAATTCGAATGACATGGCACACTTCTTCTGCCAAGGTATAAACTGGACTGGGTTTTCCATGGAATCAGAGGGAAAGAACCAGAGAAATCAGATACTTTCTGGTAGCTTCAAGTAGCAGAAGAAATACACTCCACTACGAACAGGAAGCAAAGAGCACAAAGCATTATGAAATTAAGTGAATGAATTGAGTAATGCAAGACCTACCTCTAACTGCCAACAGGCAACACACAATCCCGAGAGTGAAATACATGACATGCATTGCATCACCCAAAGCTCTCTCTAGATGAGATATAAATCCCATGTCTTTTTTCCCTGCTCCTCACAATACAGCGTCCAAGACAAGCAGACACCAAGAAGCACTTTGTTCACCTGTTCTGCAAATGTGAAATGTAAGGTGCTTATATTAAAGCATCTTTATTAGATTTCATTAACCTGAAAAGCCAAAGCTAAAATTTATTCACTCAAAGATTACAATAAAGAAACAGCTTTAGGAAGGCTAGCATTAATATCATGCAATGGAAGGTAGCAGAATGTCCCAGAATTACAAAGCTTGAGAATTTCAGCAGATATTTTGACACAAGGTTGAACATGATAAAATCCCCAAACCTTATCTTAAAAAACCTTATTGGCTTTTTTAAGAAAAGCCAATTCCTCATAGTCTTCTTGGCACCTTCACAGATCACACCTGGAACAACCTGCAAAGCTGATCATATTTTTGACCTAACACTTAACAGAGAAGTTGAACGTTATGGATATCACAACACTACGCAGTTATGGAAAGAGCATTGCCTCATTCAGGAAGTGAAAGTACGACCAGCTTCCCAGGAACCAGAGAAAGCCTAAGCAGAGTAAGGACTGAGAAACTCCAAAATCTTGCAGATCTCATCAACAGCAGCAGGGCAAGGGCCTGAGGGCTCAGAGACCCACACATCAGCAACAATCAAAACCACAGCCAACTCCTGACAAACACTGCTCCAGTAACATACCCAAAAAATCACCTTGATGTTATCTATCAGTATCTCACCACAGACACAGGACAGAAACTCGAATGAAGAAATGACCAACAAATGCTGAATAATCAAAGCCTATGCTAAGGCTTTCTATGCTCAAGGCCTATGACATCCATACAGACATACTGAACAGCATGGAAATACTCCCATTTGTGCACACTTGGAAAGCCCTCTCAGGAAACAAAGCCGTGCCTCGCCCATATCCACCAACAGCCAGCTCACACAGCTCAAGCCAACCACATTTAGACATCACCTCATCTTAAAACAGGGTGTCTTTTTTTCTCTGAGACCTGCAAATTCAACCAGCCTGAAATCATTAACAAAATACTTGGAAGCCTTCTTCCCCCTTGAAAATGTAACAGTCCTACTACTGCTGACTGTTCTGAGCAACCACTGGTTAGTGCCAAATCTCCCGTTCATGAAAAAGATAAGCAGCAAAACCAACTATTGGCCCACTTCAGTAAGCCAAATGGTACAGACCAGGGACATCAAACTAGAGAAAGGGCATGGATCTTTCCATATTTCAAATTACCTCTTTTCAGAGGAGGTATGGGATGATATAAACTCAGCCTCACAGATCTCCTTTTTGATACCATCAGCCATGAAATATTTGCCTCTCACCAGGGGGGATACCTCAAAAGGGTCCACAAAAATATAGTTTGGGTCCTTCCTAGATAAACTAGGGGCAATGGAGAAAAGCCAGCAGTAGAAAGGTGCTTCCACATTACCTCTTCCTTCCCCTGTAGAGACCTACAAAGCTCAGTTTCCTATACACTACTGTTTAACATCAGCGTCAAACCACCAGGTGAATTAGCCAGCAACAGTCTCAAATTCTGCCAACGTGAAAACACAACAGATCTATTCAACATTCAGCACAAACAACTGCAGCACCATCCAAGCAAGGAGGAATAGCTGAAGTTAAACCTAAACCTGGAATTCAGTGGAGAACAGAGGAAAGCCCTGTCAAGAGTGCAGCCACAGACAGACCCTAGGTTTGTTGCTTTAAGATACATGATCCCAGCTGGTCATAGGTCAGAAGTATTTCTGGACTTTACACTGACATTATACTTCCATACTGAAACACTACTCAATAACAGCATTGCTGTCTCAGCTCTATCTAGGCAAAGAGTCATCTGTGTCCCCATGGGCAGCCCATGAAGCCTTCCAATCTAGGAAATCCGATTACTCCAGAATGCGTTATGTCCTTCCTTAGGAACACAGTGTGATACCATCATCCTCCCATCTTCCAGGCTGCATCCTCACAGAGCTCAAACATCTACCCGCTATCTTACAGCTCTCTAGACCCCAGCCCTGGGCAGCAGCAGCAGGGCTACCTTGGGCTCTGCAGTGCTGCATTCACAGAGGAATAGCCCCTGACAGTCACCACTGCCATCAGTCACCCAACCTGTGCTCAACACGGTGGCATGCAGCTGCAAGGCATGATAAACTGTTGAATTCTTCAGCACTTCAAGATTTTTGAAGAGGTCTACTCTTTCTTCATACCTGTAGTTGATTGAGCCATGTATTTTTATTCTGAAGCTAGTTGAGTGTTTTGATACTGTGTTTCTCTAAAGCCCTAAGCCAAACGATTGTGTCAAATGCAGTTACCAAAAATAATCCAACCACAATGATCAAGACAGCAAAATGCACAGGGAAAGAAAGCATCAGCAGTAGAAAAGAAAGAGATTGTTTTTGTTTTTCAAGGTTTATTCATGAGAAATGAGTAACTTGAAACTGAAAAGCATTTTTGATTAACACTCTGCCTTGACTTTCATTTCGATGACATTTTAATGAACACTTTCTAAGTAGCTCTACTTGCAAATGAACGTGGGAGAATATTGAAGAAAGGTAATGGGAGGGGAAAAGAATAATCCATCAGTCATTTTATTTCTTAGGTGCCTCTGAGAAAATAAATAATAATTCATCAGGGGAAAAGTGATCCAGCAAAGATTCGACTGTTAAAAGACATCTAGAAAGGAATATTAAGTAGAATGGAAGAGTCTGAATTATGATAGAGGGTTATAAAGAAAGATACAGTGTGATCTGGAAGCCAATTAGGTGACTTTGTAATTCTTCAAAGATGAAGGCAGTGTGTTCACATCTGTCCTGAGTACTTCAGCCACAGAGAGCTAACAATAAACTGTCAGAAAAAAATTTATAGAAGAGCAGTAAATGTGATTGTAGGACTGGCTGGAGCCATGAGAAGTGAGATTTCTACCCTGGTAATTGACAGCATGAAAATACCTTCTTTGATAACAAGTTTAATGTGATTCATAGTTCTTTATTTCTATTTTTATTTCCAAATTCAACAAAATTCAGAAACGTTCTAGTAGAACTATAGTAAGACCTGTGAGGGCCTATTAAAAGGGGAGTGAGGAGTGAAGGCAATATAAACAAGAAAATGGTTTATTCACCTAGCACGGCATGACTTTCAGTGAGAACATGCCAAATCTAAATAAATTAGGCTATATAATTCTACTTGGCAGCATAAGGAGTAAAATAATCACGTAGTGTTGCTGAGATTCCAAGAGTTACCCAGAGGATGCAAAAAATCTAACACCATCAGGCAGCAATGGGAATACCAATTTAATACACTTTTTCTTTCTTCCTGCCATAAATCAGGACAAAAAGTTAACAGAACTTTTTCCAGTGCCTTGTAACCAAGCTTTTAACCCAAGGAAAAGCAAAACTAAGAAGGTTCCCCAAACAGCAGTCACATGCCATTGGTGGCAGGATTCATATACTACTTTGCTATGGCTGGTATTATGTTTAAGAAACCCTAGGAGAAAGAGCATTTAGTACTGCACAGTACAATTCTAGAGACTGCAACCAGCAGAGAAACTGCAGAGCATCTGGAGTATAAGAGATGAAAATTTCACCCACCAAGTGTTAGCGGCAAGTAGACTTTATTTTTAATCTTCTTATGACAACTGTTATTCTATAAAAGCCAAATTTAAGAAAATGATGCTCAGATGAAGATTTCAGCATCACAATCCCAAACACACCAATTCCAAAGATTAGAGATCTTGGCAGGGCTGCTGTTGACTAAACTCAGGCCATTTCTTCAGAGAGAGGGCCATAAATAACAGAGGAGGTAAGTTTCAGAGGAGAAGATATGTTCAAGTGACCCATGTTACATCATCCACCCACCTACGTGAACAATGCAGATAGGTACCACTCCTGTGGTGATGGCAGGGATACCACAACAAAACAGCCCATCTCTTCAGCTGCAGGAAACAGGCACCGTCCCGCAGCTTACCTTGCATGGACAGACAGACCCCCACACTGTACAAATCACCAGGGTGGCCCACTGCTATTCCAAATTTCACTGACACGGAGATAAGCAATAGCATATGCTTGCAACTATGGCAAATGCTGAAGACTGGCATGCCCAGGCTGACAGCTCCAGCCTGTGGCAGAAGTTCTGTTGCCATGATCTCCAATGAGCCACACTGGAGCTGGCACCCCACCACCACCTTATCACCGGAGAGAGAAAGTGCAGGGCTGGCTCTACCCAGGGGTTCATGCATCCTCTAAAAGCTTGAGGTTTACAGTGCACAAAAGGGCCTTGTCCACAGTGGGAAAAACTACATCCCTTCCAGCAGCAGTATCAACTGTACTCGACCAATGCAAATAGTATCAGTGCCAAATACAAGCTACAAATTGACATAATTGATGCCGAACCAACTATTTTTTTAACTTGAAATATACTCAGAAACTGTATGAAAGACGCTTTCCACTAGTCCTTGAGAGTAACTTTAGAGCATTTCCCAGAAGAGTTGAAATATGTATCTGGCCCTAAAGCTTACCGCAGGTACCTTTTTCATTTGCACAGCGTGGTACGTGCGCACACGAAGGGAAAATAGAGGACAGATGGCTAAATCTATGCATATTTACCAAGGTACGAATACCACGTTAAAATCATAAGCACTAGGCCAAGTCACATGTTTAAAATTAATTACACTTCCGCTACTACCTACAAGTCCACACTGCTTTAAAAATCTACAAGTCTGAACAAGATACGTCAGTGTGACACGATCACTTAAGTATATTAATCCCACATGGATATCCTCTGCAGCTGAATTAAAGGCACACAAGTTATTCCTTGCTACTGCTCAAATACATATTCAGCCACATTACTGCTGTCTGTTTCCCTCCCAGCAGAAATGTAAATATGCCCAAAAGAAACAGAAAACAAAACATCTGGAAACAGAAGCCTATAGGCAACGTTCTCATAGTTCAAAAAATACGTGTGCATATTCTGTGCACATGCAGACAGCTACATATGTACTTACAAGGAATAAGTAGGGTATCCACACAAAACCAGGAGTAAGAAAAACATTTAATTTCTGACAGTTTCTCCCCCTCTACCACACTCACCTTCACGGGTGGCAGTCCCGTGTCGTGTCCCCCCCACGAACCTGCCCAGCGCTATTCCCCGCTGGCTGCAGCGAGCCCCCGGCGCAGGGATGAAGCGGGCGGGCATGGAGCGGGGAGGGAGGATTTGGAGGAAGCCGCTGGGGCGGCCACGGCCCCACGGGGCCCTTTCCCTTTCCCTTCCAGAAGTAACACAAAGTTATGACTCCCGCTCGCCGCTCTCCCCGCTCGCACGCCGTGCCAAATGCTGAGTTAACAAAACCATAAATCACTGCTGAACCAGACGCGACGGGCCGGCAGCAGCGCCCGCCGCCTCTCGCCCCGTCCCACGCCGCGGCGGCTTCCCTAGGGAAGCGAAGGGGAGGCGAGCGGCGGGGGCAGCGGGCACCCGAACGGGCGCGAGGCTCGGGGCGCCTTCCCGCGCCCTTGGCGGCGGCAGCGGGAGGGACCGCGGGTCCAGGTGCGGCGGGACGGGTGGCAAAGCGGCGGCAGCTCCCCGCGCAGGGAGGCGCCGCGGGCCGCCGCGGCCGCCAGGCTCCCCCGGGGCCGGCGGCAGCGCTGTCACGACTCCTCCCCGGGGCGCGGGCAAGCCCAAGTCCCGCCGCCGCCGCGCCCCCGCCGCGTCCCCGCGCGGCCCGGCCCCGCGGCGAGAGGACACGGGCTGTCCCCGCGCCGTGGCCCCGCAGCCGCCCCGGAGCGGGGGTGGGCTGGCGGCGGCGCGGGGAGGACTGGCGGCGGCGCGGGCGGCTGCCTTACCTCGGAGCGGAGCGCGGAGCGGGGGTACACCCGCTTCTCCCAGCCGGGCGGAGGCGGCTCCGCACAGCGGCGGCTTGTCACCTCTCCCGCCGCGACCGCGACGGCGGCGGCTCCTCGCGTAGGGGCGGTCCGGCCCCTCCCTGCCGGGGCCGAGCGCCGCTCGCACCGCCCCGGGGCCGGGGAAGGGGCCGCGGCAGCGCGGGGGCCGGGGCTCCGGCGGGGGTGCGGGCCGGGCCGCGGTGCTTTGCCTGGAGCCCGGCCCGCCTCCGGGACGGGCCGGAGCGTTTCCTCCGCAGAACAACGGGGGCAGCGGCAGGCGGGCGGTGCTGCAGAGCAGCCAAAATCCTGGGTTTGCGTCGTGTTGTTCGGCTTCCTTTTGACTGCTGGAGCTATGGCGTGTCACCGGTTACCGTGGACGGTTTTCTAGAGGAAACAAACGCGTGGCTTGGCTTCCAGGGCTTATTCTTCCCGCATTTTGACCCGAATTCGTGAGCAGTTTCTGTTCCTGTGAAGTGTCGTTCACAGGAAAAATGGGCTCTCCTTTCCTCGCCCGCAGCAGCCAGCGCAGGGCCCCGGTACCCCTCTGCCCCCGTTCTCCCACAGGCCGCTGTCCCTGGAACAAAGGTTGGCGTCTTTCCCTAAAAAATATGGAATATTCCCCATCCAGAAAGAGGGGCAGCTGCAGAGATTCCCGGTTTGCCTCCAGCCCATCAAACTGTGCTTGTGCTCCTGCGCCAGGTGAAGCTGAAGGTGCGGTGGTTCAGCGGAGCTGTCGGAGCATTGCCCGCTCCGGCCGGGCGTCCCCAGCGACCCCTGGCCCCCAGCGAACCCCTGCCCTGAGTGCTGGCAGGGCTGCAGCCTCCTCTGGCAAACCCCACAACTCATTTCCAGACACCTCAGGTCTCTGAACAGGGTCTCCAGAAAGCCAGGCAACATCCAGGGGTGAGGCCACAGCTGCCCCATCCTCGATGGATCTTAACCGCTGCAGCATCCCAATGTAAGGATGGTGGAGCAGGAAATAAATCAGAAAGCAGCTGCGCTTCAATTTCAACTAAATTCCTTTAGACTGTCCCTGAGGTCTTCCACAAGGATCAGTAACTGAACTGCTACTGAAAAATGTGTTACATTTTGAGAAGAAAAGTAACCCTTTCAACTTAGCCACATCCTTTTGGTGTTAGGAGGCTGAGAAAAAGAGGCAAAAAGAAAAATCTGTGGGTTTTAATTTTTTTTTATGTTTAAGTAATGAGCAGAGTGACAAATTATTATTTTAAGGCTAATAGGAAACCAGTTCTAACCAGTCTGTTCAAGGCGACCCCATGGTTAAATGTGTTTGAATATACCCAATGAAATTATGGTAATATTGTTCTACTTTGAAAGGGAAATAGAATAAATAAACACAAAGCCAAGCTAGAGCCTAGCTGAGGATGCCACCAGGTACAGTAAGCACCCTCCCCCAGTTTGTAGGAGGAGATAATGGCTTTGAAAAGGGTGAAAAATAAAATTTAAAACTCTGCTGCTGCTCCAGCATAACCCAGTGCTGAATATGGTAGCCCCTAGGTGACCAGAAGCAGCAACAGCAACATCTCTATTCCTTCCCTTCTTTTGTATGATTTTGATCTTGGTGAATGGCAATTTTGTGAAAGAAAATAAATGATATTGTAACATATTTTTTTTTCCCCTGGCACATTGTTTTTAATCTTCATTAAATGAGAGAAAGCAGAACTAAAGAAGTTGTTAAATATGCAAAAAGCCTCAACAGGAAGTTCCATCAATGAGAGTTTAGTGCACAGCTGATACCATAAAACACAGGATCTCCTGAGGCCTTCTATTAAGCATCTATGCCCAGAAGCAGAATTAAATATATTTCAGGCCAAACCCAACACAGGTTTTTACCCTGCTTTTAAAAACCACCCATGAGGAGCTATTCTTCAGGCAACTTGATGTGCCCATCAACTGGCTTTGAGCAAGCCCCTCTTTCTGCAAATTAACCTGATTAAATTCTGTCTTCCTCTTTTGACTGTGGAGGATGTCTGATGTTAACCTATTTATGGCAATCTTTTACATATACATCTAAAGCTGTAATGAATTATATTTTCCCTTCTGATTTTACTTTTTTATTCAAATTGCCACATTTTCTCAAACTTGTATCATTCTTGTTGCTCTCCTCCAGTCATTTGAAAGAAACATCCGCAATAGGACACTGTAGACCAGCCAAGCCTGAGAAGTAATGAAGAAAGTAGAATAATTAATGGTGACTTACATATAGAATTTTTGCCAATAAATCCCTCAATGTGATTTGTTTTTGTTGCAATGGCAATTTCATGCTGACTCATTGAGTAGTGGGTCAGTGCCAAGAGCACCCTTTCTTCACCAACTCTTCCCTGTATGAATTTCATGCCTTACTTAGAGCCTAGCCAGCACTTGCCCCCATCTTGTTCATTTTGCATACAAAATTGAGAGCATTTTTTAGTAGCAATAGTTTATCAATGTACATTCTGAAGTGGCTTATTGATCTTGCAGTATGGATCATTAATTTTGCATTTTTCTTTAAAAGATTATTTCTCAATCAGCTTAATGAGGCTTAGTCAATATTATCCTACTTGGAAAGGTGCAGCCTAGAAAACTGATGAGAAGACAAGACAAAGTTAAATACCATTAACTCTTTAATATTTGCAGGGATTTTTTCGGCCTTATTTGTATTATTAATTTTTACTACAAATGTACCACAAGGACTAAAGGGGTTTTACCGTTTAAACAAGATGTTTGACTAGAACTATTCATATTTTATAAAATTATAAAATGATATTCAGAAATTATGCTGTATTTTGCTGAAACTTGTCAGCTTATCTGTCAAATCTTTTAACAGAACACAAGATCCGTGTTTCTAAGCTCCATTCTCGCCTTCCCTGCTGCACCAGGGGGCTTGCCCTGGAGCTGCCCACTAGCCATGGAATCCAGGAGAGTCCTACGTGCCAGCCCACAGAAGGAACCAGCACACGTCCATTTTCCACCAGCAGCCATCCCCCGCCCAGTAGTGCCCTCATGTGTCTCCACACGTGAATTTCAAACACTGGGATTCCAGGAATTCGTTTGACTTACATGTCGCTAGAAACCCGGCATACGCAATCTCTCTGTGCCATGCAGCGCCTTTCTCTCTAGCCTAAAATCGGTTTGGGAATTTCCTACTAGGGAAGGATGTATGGAGTGAAATAACTTGAGTCCATACCGGCGTAATCTGTGGTTTTATTTGCTTTTGTATAAAAATGGCTACCAAGAAAATCCAACAGTCAGTTTCAGACCATGGCAAACTCCTAGATTCAGATATGAATTCTCCTTGCCCCTTTATTTTCAAGGCTGCCAGTAAAAAGAAACTTTACAAATTATCCTTTTTTTCTATCTATGTATTCATGTACTGCAGGAAGGGAAAGTTGGCATGGTTTCACTGACATTATGCCTGTCTCCACAAGTTAAGATTAATTTGCTGTTTCAAAGGCCATCAAGCCAGTTCAAGCCTATGTCATTTTTTTAAAGCATAGAAAAATTCAGCTGAGTATCAAGTTTTCCTCTGTGTGGGCACCAATATATGTGCATACAGAGGCCATTAGTATTCATAGCTAGGGCCATAACTCATTATTTTCCCTATTTTTTTAATAGTAAGGAGGAAACATGAACTCATGCAAGTTAATCGTACAAATATTTTATTATTAAATGCTGGAGTAAAAGATTACCATAAACAACTCACCCAAAGTTTGTGCAATGCCATTATCCAAACAAACAAAGTATGCAAGCTTTTTTTCGTGTATGCAACATTAAATTTGTTCCTATGACAATTGCAGCATCTGCCCCATCTGTTCAGGATGCTCTTGGGAAATAACACTTCAAATACACTCACGATGCATTTATTAGGAAGTTTTGCAGTCTTTCATTATTTCAGGACTCAAGACCATATTGAATCAATAGATTACAGATATACCATGTGCCATGTGCTATTAAATTTTCTCAAGGCACAGCCACAGAGAGCCAGCCCAGTGACACTGTTCTCATCTTCAGCAATCACAGCAGAAGCTGTCTTACCCCACAACAGACTGAGCTTTGCATGCTATGCTCAAAGAAATGGAGAAGCTGAAGTTGACCAAAGGCCTGGTAGGGGCTGGCTTCTTCTTTAATCTCTAGTGGTGCCAAATTGCCAGATGATCCTAAGAGAAAACCATTGCCCTGTTCTTCAAAGGATGACAGAATACCCCTTACTTGGAAGCAAATTATTTCCCATTTATAGATTCATTGAATTCTTTGCCACTTCATTCACTGTGAGGAAAAGCTGTAAAAGACAAGTATCTGAGAAAAAAAGTTTCTCCATATAATTGTAGAAAATAAGTGCTTCCCACCAATATTCCAGCTCATTTCTAGTGTGTCAGAGTAACCCTCTACCCACAAAGTACAATTGGGCTATTGTGCAGCAGAAAGAAGTCTTTCCATACTGTGACAGCCAACCAGCTGAAGCCCAGACATACAAGATTTTAATACATTCATTGTTTTAATGAAGAGCTGTAAATGAAATGAACATGCTCAGAGCAATACAGTGCTCATGTCCGTCAGCAGGACTGCAGAGGGACATCTCCGTACTACCTACACATGACTCTTCTCTGACTCTTCTAACTTGACCCTGTGATCAAGCCACACTTTGTGTTGCATTGCATGCCCATGGCTAAACTTTCTTCCACTCTCCTTAAAGCTGGCCACATTTTTTCTGCCTAGTATGCACAGTTATTCCCTGGTCTCGGAACATGGTGGTGTGAGTTTGCATGCTCAGTATTGTCTGAAGGTGTGTCATGCAATGATACCATGTGGTAGATAGTCATTAAACAGTGCAGAGGAAAGCAGACTGCCAGTGCTGAGCCTGTGCTCTTGCCCTGTGCGGTTTACTTCCATATATGTAACATTGTGGAGTTTTCTGATCCCAAGTTTCCTACTCTATACATACAGCTAGTGTTGCCAGATCCCATGTGTAATTAATTGTATTTGACCTTTTTAATTTGACTTTCTTTTTGGTTGGATTGTGGCTCTCAATGAGATGATTCAGACTCACTGGCAAAAGCAGTACATGCTTTGCAGTATTTACTACCATCTGCAAACTTTGCCATAATATTTTATGTTGTCTAGATCATTGATAAAAGTATTAAGCACAAAAATAAGTTCCTGGGGGAAAAAAATCATTACAATAGCTTCTTTTGTTTATGTCTTTTCATTAGCAATAACATCTGGAGATCAAACACCAAGTCAGTTTTTAATCTGTGTAATGTTAATTTCGTATAATGGAACTTCTTTTAAATCAAAGTGTTATTGCTGTATTGACTGGGAAGCTTTGAAGGGATCAATGGCTGTCATGTGAACACAGTTGTCTGCAGCACTGAATCACACAGTTTTCAAAACAAAGGAGGAAACACAGACACAAACTGCCCAGCAGAAGAACTATAGTAACTACTTTCATGGATGCTGTGTTGACAGATCTTTATTGTATTTTGACCTCTAATTTTTGCTAATAAGATCCAAAATTAGCAATCTCTTGCTGTGGTTAAGAATAACATTGTTAGTTATCAACAAGTCCTTTCAAACTTTTCCAATCTGATGCAACTTTAACAATATTCTTCTGTAATTACCCATGACCTAGGAAAATGCCTTATTAGCAGATGAAGACAGGTTCTGGAAGTTTAATTTCAGCAGAACTTGGCCTGCTATTTTTCTTAAAAAGTGATTTTTTTCTCCCTCTATCTCACATGGCTATGTAATCCCTTTGTTCCAAATACCAGAAAACTGTTGTATTGCTCACCTATCGTATTTCATGTGTACTTGAAGTAAGATCCTTCCTTGCTTTTCTTCCTAATATTTATGTAAAAAGCCCTTTTTACTGCATTTAATCCGGTTGCCTGCTACTACTCCAGCAAGTAACTTTTTCTTTTCTTGCTACTTTTAATCCCTGTCATTAATTACTTTGTTTCCCCACCTGAGTCTTTACAAATTGATTTTCTATTTTCTCATTTCCTCATTTAATTTTTTTAACCAGGGTGGCTTTCTGCCCAGTAAAAGCTTTACATGCTAATGAAATCTTGTCGATCTACATATCCAAGTGGCTATCTTTGAACGACTGGCAGTTTCTCTGAACGCTTTCTACTTCAAAGCCCTGTTCTCTGTCCTTTATGCTGGCAATTAGTCTAAGCTTTGGGTAATTAGCTGTTTTAGAGTTTCACAGATGAATATTGGTTGCTACCACTGCCTGTTTAGGCAAATGGAGTGTAATCAGATTCTAATGAGAAATACATAAACAACAGGGTAATTTTTAGAGTGACAATTAACTATACTTTGTCAAGAGAAGGTCTTATAATGACTCATTCCCTTTGGGAGGAAGGATACTGCATTAAGAAGATTTTAAGAGAAAATAATCCTTCTCCTTAAATGTCGTCACTTTTGAGTTTGTTTTTTTTTTTGTTGTTGTTGTTGTTATTTTGTTTTGCTTTGTTGTTTTTTTTGTTTTGTTTTGTTTTGTTTTGTTTTTCCCATGCAAACTATCCAGCAAACATTCTCTGGTTAGAATTAACCAATTGTATTTATTTTCCATCTAGGTGCCTTATATGTTTAAAACATATTGTCATTTGCTAAGATTCAAATGTTTTGACAACTCATATATAGGAGAACATATTTCAGGTGTTCTTTACCCTATAGCTTTTTACGGCCAGCAGAGACAACAGCAATAATCCAACCAGGTGTGCATTAAAATAGGACTTACACCCAGGCCACATTCACCTAAATTCAGGGCATCAAGAAATCAGACATAGTCCTATGGCCATGACGCTGTATAAAATGGCAGAAGTTAGTGCTGCAAGTTCTCTGCTGAAGAAGTTGTATTTTTAAAATAATATCTTTTTATTTTTATACAACACTTCATTGTGTATGTGTTTCACCACACACCTTTTTAAAATACCATTTTTGTACCTAAATGTAACCAAACCATTTAACTTTTTAAAATGACAGCTCACATATTTTTCTACATTGTTAGTTCTTGCCAGAGAAGTTTTCTTAGACCCATTAGAAAGGTTGCTAAAGTTCATACTTTACAGTTTCACCTACATCTATTTAATAATTTACAGGCTGGGAATTGCAACACTGAATTCTGTTTCAACAAAGCACTTAACTTTAAGGATTTGTTTAAGTTTATCGCTATTTCTCAGACCACTTAAGTATGTCTTGAAGTTCCAGTGGAGCCTTGGTATGTTTAAATGGTTTGCTGAATAGAGATGAATTTAAGAACACATATTTGTTTTATGGGGCTTTTTGTAGGTGTGGTTTTTTTTTTTTTTTTTTTTGTGGAATAGAGATTTATTCTTCAATTTAGTTTACATTTTTCAGCATTTCTCCTATTAAATGTCTAAGAATAATAGCTGTTTAAGAACTTTGATTTTAAAGTTATCCAGGAAAAATAGGCAAATATTTTTATAATTTATCATTTGAACTAGAGAATGAATCCAGATATCCAGTGCCTTATAAACGATAGCGATTTTTAAAAATTTGCAAATGACTTTTATAGGGATATGCTCAATGAATACGTAACAGATCCCTAGAGCTACTGGCACAACTTCACAGGAGTTATGTCAGAATTTTTTACCTATACAGTGTTCTGCAAATGAATAAAGTTTAAATAATTAATTTCCTTCTACATGCAGTGCATTGACAAGCATAGGTGCCCTCCTATCTACTGGAGCCTCAGTTATGGTGTGAAAAAACATGTGAGAGTTTCTGGAAGCAAGAAGGTACAAAACCAACATAATCATACAATCATTTAGGTTTCAAAGAGACCTTTAAGATCCTTAAGTCCATCTGTTAACCCAACACTTCCAAGTCCACCAATAAACCACGAACCTAAGCATCATAAGTCTTTTAAATACCAGCAGGGATGGTGACTCAACCATTCCCATGGGCAACCTGTTCCAATGCTTAACAACCCTTTCCATGAAGAGATTTTTAATATCCAATCTAAACCTCCCCTGGCACACCTTGAGATCACACATTTCATCTTGTCCTGATTTCCTGGGAGACCAATCCCAGCCTGGCTACTCCTTCCTTTCAGGTGGTTACAGAGTGTGATAAGGTCTCCCCTGAACCTCCTTTTTTCCAACTAAAGAACCCCAGCTCCCTCAGCTGCTCTTCACAGGACCTGTGCTCTAGACCCTTCACCAGCTTCATTGCCCTTCTCTGGACACATTCCAGCTCCTCAGTGTCTGTTTGTAGTGAGGGGCTCAGAACTGAACACAGAATTGGAGGTGTGTCTCACCAGTGCTGGGTACAGAGGGATTATCACTGCACCTGTCTAAGCCATGAGCAGCAGGTTTTTTCCCAGGAGAATGCTGTGGGAAGCAGTATCAAAGGCTTTACTAGAGTACAGGCAAACAACATCCACAGCCTTTCTCTTACCCACCAGATGGATCACCTTGTCATAGGATGAGATCAGGCTGGTCAAGGATGACCTACCCTTCATGAACCCATGCTGGCTGGGCCTGGTCCCTTGGCTGCCCCACATGTGCTGCATGCAGCCCATGGTACTCAGCATGGTCTGCCCCATGACCTTCCCCAATATCCACATCATGCTGGCAGGTCCGTAGTTCCCTGGCTCCTCCTTCCAGCCTTTCTTACAGCTGCCTGTCACACTGTTTAGCCTGCAGTCAACTGGAACCTCTCCAGCTAGCCAGGACTGATGATACAGGATGGGAAGTGGTTCAGTGATGATACAGGATGGGAATTCTGCCAATTCCCTTGATACCCTAGGGTGCATGCCATTGTGGCCATAGACTCATGTGTCTCTAAGTGGTACAGCATGTCACTGACCATTTTCCCTTGGCTTATGGGGGCTTCATTCTGCTTCTCGACTTCCGGCTCAGAGGGCTGCCCAGAGAACAACTGGTCTTACTACTAAAGACTGAGGCAAAAAAAGCATTAAGTACCTCAGGCTTTTCCTCATCCTTAGTCACTATGTTTCCCTTCACATCCAATGAAGAATGGAGATTCTCCTTAGCCCTCGTTTTGTTGCTAATGCATTTATAGAAACATTTTCTATTATCTTTTGTGGCAGTAACCAGATTAAGTTCTAGTTGGGCTCTAGGTCTTCTAATTTTCTGCCCTGCATAACCTCATGACCTGACTTAATGAAGTAAGTAATGTAAATTCTGACATGAAAAATGACTGTTGAAAACAAGAGGCAGCTAACCCATTTAAATGTTTTAATCCAATAAAATAAAATAAAATAAAATAAAATAAAATACAGCAGAAGTTTCCCAGCTGCAATGAAGCAGACTCACAGCCAGGTGATTTTGAGTGCCCCAGTTCCAATTACCATCTGAATTGGACATTAAAAATCTATCTGAAATCACAGAGAAAACGTTTGTAGTGACAAGTTAGGAGCTGCAGATGACACAACCACATTGGGTGACCCTGGCAGAACATGGAACTGGAACTAAGCAACTATTTGAGCAGCACCAGAAGAGTTTTTATTTCCAAATCAGTAGAGCAATACAAAGTGAAGCAGCAGATGGGAAAGCGATACATGCTCTCGCATCTCCATAATTCACCACTAAAGTACAATTCATATAAATGCTTTCATGTGGATGAATTCAACACTGCACTGTGAAGAAGCAGCACATCTCTGGGTTAACTTATAGAGTATCTGTCAGTAAACAGGGAAATCTTGTACTTGATTTCACATCTTGTACAGATGTTACATATGGAATAAAAATCTGATTTAGCAAATCCTATTTCTAATTGTGATTTGGCTAGTCTGGGCCAAATTTACAGCATGTAGGGTACAAACAGTACCTTAAGTATGTTGAATGTATGCCCTGACACTTAATTGTCCTTCTCTACTTTGTTTTACAAATCTGAAGAGCATTTTATCTTTGGCTCTTCTCTCATATGTTTTGTTGAGTGTCCTTTTTTTTTTTAACCAACATAATGCAAAGGAACTTAGCAGTGGAAGTTCTCTACTTACCTATGTTATAATCTTGTTCATGCTAAAAAATTTTAAAATAGCCTTATTGAAAAAAAACCCCAACAAACAGCAATGAAAAGAACAACCCCCACAAACAAACAAACAAACAAACAAACAAAAAAATGCAGCTGTGAAACTTGTTACTCCTGAAGCATTACGGAAACACGGTACTTCACCATGGCAAGTTGAGTTGTGGTTTGTGATGCTAGGCTATATTATTTTAGATACAACAAAAAATGTACAGTATAAATTTATTTGACTTAATCTTATTGATAAATCACCCATCTTTAAAGGAATTTTTATTTTATAGAGCAACATATCTTAAGGGAGCTAGGTAGGGTTGAAATTATATAAGACTATTTCTGTAAGTTCTCATTGGATTTAAAACTGGATTGCAAATCCAGCTGCAGCTAAAAATTGCAACCATGTGAATTCTAAGTAATAACAAAGGTCATCAGAATTTAGCCCTCCTTATTGTGTTGTTTTACCAACCATTAGAAAATGTCCCATTGCTGTGGCACTTGAGATCTCTGAAAGCAAATTCAATCCACTGGAATGATAATGCAAAATAAGAGTGGCACCACAGGAAAAATGAGTTAGGGAAAATGGATACCAAATCACTGGATAATAAAAGAAAGCCCTGTGTATGAATTGAGGGGGTTGTTACACAACTCTTTCTGTTACTGATCTTTCTAATAAATTTGGAAAACTGAGGATTACATGGAATTACTAACTTGGGGGAAATCTGAGTTTTGGGCCTCATTTTCTCATTGCCAAAACCAATACTGATAGTTTTTTACTCCCAAGGAAAACTATCACTGTCTTTTTAAATACTCAATGTCATCTTTTTGCTGCATGATCAATACTTCACAGCACTTACTTCCTCAAAGTGCAAAGCAAGTGCTATGAATTAAATATAATGTTAAAGTTTAGTAGGCTAAGGATTATAGTCATTTAAGACAATGCTATCTAGTCAGAAATTAAAGTGAATCCTCTTGTTTTTGTTATTGATTAGAACCATGTGTGTTCTCTTCTAAGGCTTCTACACCCACCTACATGGGTCTTGTCTGTTTTAATAGGGACTAACACCAATCCTATACAGTCTGATTTCTTCTACACTTTCCCTGCCTGAACCATTACAGAGTTTGTACTCACTTCCTAGCAATACTGCAATACAAACAAAGACTTGTGCCTTAATAATCTCTACATAAGTTTCTTCTTTGTACTGAATATATATGAAAAGATTGTCTGTCATACCATCCTTTTTCTTCCCTGTCTTTTGATATGGATGCACATGTCTATACGATGGGATTTTCCTACTTGGTCCCATTGAGCCTGCAATAAATACAGCAAATACTAGTGGTAAATATTACTGGCTTTCTCTCTTAGGTATAGGTTTCCTGAGATGGTGCCTCACATGTCAGGAAGAAAAGGCTGCAATGGCACATTTCCCTTGAGGACAAGACATAGAAGCTGTCTGGCTCATGTCCAAACAGCCTTGGCACACACACCACAGGTATATATTCTCGATGCATTGGGCTGCCTGGGTTGAAGAGAGGTCTAAGCAAAAGGAAGACTTTATTTCTAGGCCTGCAACGAAGCTAACAAGCAATATACTAAGCCAGAGCCAGAAAGTACAGATACAATGAGGGATTTGAGAAAACATGTATTCTCCAGGGGAAAGATTAATGTGAGTGACAGAGGCTCTGGAAAGAAAACAGTTTTATCCAGATCTTCATACATGCTGGGCTGTCTTAAGGATTAATACTGGTTTTGTCCCTTTCCTGTATCTGAAGAGGGCCACCCCTGTAGTTAGATGAGACAAAAATGTGTTTGCTAAAAAAATAATTTCTAAGCATCATTTTACTCAATTTGCTAATGATTTTCAGCTTGCTTTCAGAAGGCATTTTTCTCATTCTTTTCATGATTACCATGACAATGAGAAGTTGACCCAGATGATACAGAACCATCTGATTGCAGTCAAAGGGAGTCAAAAGTATTTACTTTCTGCATCACACAAAAGGTTATCTTTGTGATTCTTCAGGAATTTCTTGGCCTGCTATATTTTTCATTCCAGCTCTCAAGATCAGAATTTTATATCCCTTTTTCCCCATAGCAATCTGTACAAGATCATCAGTGCTATTTCATCCATATATTTAAATCCCCACCTAAAATATTTACTCTGGTAATATTTTTAACAATATTGAAAGCAGCATCCATTTAGTTGTGTGCTCCTACTCTTGCAGATAGTGCAGAAAACCTTTACACACAGTTTGCAGCTGTGTACTAGCACTGTAATGCTTCCAGCAGATCCTTCTACGTTCAGTACATACACACATAGAGAGAGAGTCTGATTCATATTCTTAGTCCTTTAGGATGATGGTTTTTTTGACAAATAGAGAAGTGGATATTTACAATCATTTCAGGTTCCTAAAGAGACATGGAAATGAAGCCTGTTGTACAAGTTCCCATTTCTCATCAGATAGATCCAGACAAAAACCAACAGAGAAAGGGAGAGATTTGGACAAAGCATTTTATTATGCTGGAATTCCTTACGAGAGGAATGGTGATGCTACAATCTTCTCCAAATTGTCTTCTGAAGCATGTGAAATGGCAATGAGCAGCAACTGATATTACACTTGCATTATTTACAACCCTCTAAAAGGCAGATTTAAATTATTCTTTTAGTTACTATGGTAATCTAGGAGACCTTTGCAGCTTCCAGCTTTCTGAGTAAGGAATGAACTGTTGCTTCAAAACACTTTCAATATTCCTACAGAAGATTATTTATGATGCTTTTTTTTTTTTTAAATCTTTCCCTTTTATATTTGTTTGGTTGGTAACACATTAGATTTCTGGCATCTGGAGTGATGACTTCAACATAATAATTCTGCCACCAGACCTGTAGACAACAGGGGTTAAAGACTTTTATCTTCTTGTATTAGGATGTAAACCTAGAATTGCCTCATGTCAAATCATAAAAGTACTCCTGATTAATAATATATGAGGCAAAAATTTGGAATGTATTCTATTATGATGTTGCATGGACTTTTTCTCCCCATTTTCCTATTTTTTTAAAGTCTTCATTGGAGGATTTGCATGGAAGATAAGATCTAAGTTACTCTTACAGATATACTTCCTATGTTGGTACTTATGAAAAATGTTTACAACTATTACCCTTGACCTTCACTGGAGAGTACTAAAAATTGATAAACTGCTTTAAAATATTACTCTGTTATTCAATTTTCATGCAGCCTCTGTGCAAATAAATAATTTATTTGTTTCAAAAAAGGAGCTGTGAAAAGTGGGAGACTGGAAGAACCGTGAGACCTTAACTCAGAGAGAAGGTGCGATGCCGAGTATTTCGGTACTGCAGGTTTGTGTGTGTCCTCACCGTTCTGCCCACACCTCAGATGAAAGCATCAGCAGGATAAGAAGACATTTCCTGTCTCTATGCTCCTCTACCTGCCTACTGTCCAGATATCCAAGTTCCTTGTTAGGCATGGTGGAAGTGGGTTGGAGTTTTGTGGTACACTCATCAGTGTTCAGGGAAATCAGGCTGACATCACCTGTATCAGGGAATGGTCATCCCAGTGATAACAGCTTTCAGACATTACTGACGTGGATTTGATTTTAACCACAGATAAAAGGATTAGCTTGAAACTTGTTTTCAAGTTTATTCTGTCAATGTCAGTGGATATCATTTGCATTCCTTTCATACTAGGCATAATTCTAGTGTTGATTAGAAATTATGGTTTCAATTAAAACATATACTTTTAAATCTTCTGCTGTTGCATTTTTTCCAAGTTTGTAAAGGTAGAGGCTGCTAAGCATTCAAGAAGCTTGAGTAGGTTTTGCATTCAAATCACTTGCTTTTCCAAACTCCTCTATATACCACTTGGAAAAATTCACAAAAATATAACATAACTTTCAAGTTTGTGTGAACAATCATGTTGCAGTGGTAGCTACAATTTCAGGACTCCTGATAGCTTGAGTTGCTTCCCTGGAATTTAAATCCATTACTTATGCAGCATCAAAATATAAGTAAAATTCCTATTGATACAACTCATGTTACTTCCCAGAGAAAGTCATTGAAATAAAAATTTGGATTTCTCCACCTCATTATGGCCCATTCTTCAATTTCAAACAGCTCTAACCCGCTCTTTCAAGAGAAAGCATATGGAATGACACCAGATTTTGAGCTGGACATAAATTGTACACATCTTGTTGATCTGAAGGAAATGTTGAACAAGTGAGCAAATATAATTAGAAAATTAATTAGGCTGTGTCTATGCTGAGATTTTGACTTGAACCCTTAAAGCAGTTTTGAATCAAATTCCCTAGTCGGTCACACTTGCTGCACATTGTTGCGTAAAAGGAATGGGTCTTGTATATACAAACTATATTTCCTTCAGAGGAGCTAAATCTCAAGCCCCACACCAGGTGCTCCCCAAATGTGCTCCATCCCCACGTGGGGGTCCAAACCACAGCACCCAAGCCTAACATCAGACAGTTTCTAACCACGTGTGTGCCAGAGACATTTGGTCCAGAGCACCCCTTTAGACCTACTCGGAGTGGAAACTCCAGACCACGTTTATTGAAGACGTAGGAGGCTCAGCACCTAACAGTAGGTGCATTGATCTGCCCCTAATGCATCATGGTGCTGGCTGACACACACATGGTCTCCCTTCTCTCTGCACGTGCAGGCCTGCTGCAGCCAGAGGAGGGGATGTCTCTGCGTGCCTTTGCAGGGCATTGTGCAAGCCGTGTGCTGGGGCTCTTGCCGTGGTTGACTGCACCACAGCTATTAAACCTTGCCCTGGGACGTGCTGATCACTGCTCTAGCCCTGCTACAGGGCTGCTGTGTGCTCAGCGCGCAGGCCAGCTCATGCCTGCCCACCAAAGCCTGCGTGCCCATCCTCAGGGCACTGTTCCACACGTGCTGGATGTGATTCTGCACGGAGCTTCCTTAAGAGCAGGAAGAGCACCCAAGGATGCCGCTCCCAGGCTCGGGGCCTGTTCCTTTTCCCTCGGAGGAATGTTCTAATGATGGCATGTGAAATTATACAACACTATCAGATTTCAGCCAAATCGGACCATAGGTCACGTACAACACAGAGATGTCTGGAAAACAGATGCTCCTTGTAGCTTGGTTATCTAAATGTATGTGGTCAATTGCCTTTCTCTTGTTAATGAACAGAAAACATGGGAAGCCTTCACATAAGAGGTCAAAACAGAGGTCCGAAGATGTTTTGCAAACACACTTAAAAATGCAACAGCTCTGAAACTACAGTGAATACTTGACACAAAGATTTGTCTCCGTCAATATGCATAATATTCTCCTTATTGTTGTTGATGAGATATTCAGAATAAAATTCTGAGGCTTATTTTTAAGCCTATTTGTGGATTACTTCCAGCAAGTCGGTTTTACAAAACAATCCTAACAAAAAGCACACGGTGTAGCTCTTTATAGCAGTATATTTCCTATTCCTCTTTTTTTATAGCTACTTTATAGTCCGCCCATCTTATCACATAAAATGAAAAACACTTTCATTACTGAGAACTGACTTTCATATGAAATAGCATAACTCAATACTTTTCTGCGAGGTAGAAAAATTAATCTTCCCTTATTAAAAAGAAAAACTATTTTCATTTTACTCTTTTCTCTTTATCAGCCAAAGAAAAGATGAACAGAATTCAAACATATGTTCAGTATTTCAGCTAAAAATCTACAAGTGTGTTTGAAAAAAAATCGATCTTCAAACAGGCCAGAAGATAGTTTCTTTCTTGTGACACAAGTTTGAAGGACACTTGCCAGACACTTACACACCCACTTCCTCAGCCAGAAAATCTTTTAGTAACTAGAAATTACAGTTCAAGCATACATCTAAGTGCTAAGTACTAATGCCCAACATTAAATGCTCAGCCATCTCTACAGCCACAATGAAAAAGAGCTTTGCTTTCTCTTTTTCTGTCTTGCAGTTACTTCAGCTGCTTGCCTGCACTCATCTTTTCCTTTCTTATCAGACATAGAGACATTGTAAGACTAATATCTATAACAGCTTGTTCAAAAAATAGCTTTTTTCCTGCAGGGTACAGAGGACTGGATGGCCAAGCAGTAAAATTTGCTACTGTGAGATCTGTTCCTACAAACTAAATGAGGGAGAAGGGAAAAAAGATTACTAATCTTCTTAAAAAAGATAAATTCTGAACAAAACCTTGAAATACTTCCTAGCATTTCACAGAGTTCCATTTTCATAAAATTGATCTTACTGCTTAAGATTTCAAGAAAATAAAAGGAAAAAAATCTTAAGTTAGTAACTCCTGACTTTCCCAGCCCAAGACAAGTCATGGTCAGTGTGCTAGAGATCTTGATGGTTTTCAAAATGACTTAAATCAGCCAAAATAGTCCCGTTGGAATCAAGAAAAAAATAACACCACCTAGTCCTAATGTGACCTCAGCTGGAGTCCAGTGGGCAGCTCTGCCTGACTATGCTTAAGAGAGAAGGGCTGAAATTCCAGCAGTTGCAAATGATATTCAGATAATCCAAGGAAAGGAGAGCTTGTTTTACAAGAGTAAACTAAAAGGCCTTGGATTGCTTAGTCTAGCAAAAGGGTGAGTGTCGGGGAATGTGATTCATATCATGTGCCTGGACTTGTTCCAAGCTGTGTGGATTCTGAGCAGCAGGCCAGAGCACACGTGCTCGTTGGTTAACGGGAAGGCTGAACAGATCAAAGTCATGTTGGAGTCTCTCCAACAGTGGCCTGCTGATGTGCTTGCCTGCCTAGCAAAGCTTTTAGCTCCTTAAAACTCACGAAAACTTCACCTTTCAATCCCTTGGACAAATTCAGCTGAACTGTAGTCATTGCTTCAAAAGATACTGACTTTAGAGAGGACTGAAACAGAGCGACTGACAGGCGCAGACAGAATCAATAGTTTCTTAGGAAAGCAGCTATGGACACCTCATTAAAAATGTATAGTGACAGTAAACATATCTAAAACAAGGAAACAATGGGGAGACAGAGAGGTGAGGGGAAACAAGAGATATTTGCATACACTGAATAAGCCAGGTGAGAAAACAGCTCATTTATGTCGTTGATCAGCAGGAGCAGTGTGTTACCTTTTGAGTTTCTCCATTAAACAAATGTAGACTGCAAGTAGGAACCTCTACATAAAAGACACAATAAGCAGCATACTGCATTATTATTTCAGATTGCAGCAATCACAGTTTAAGGAATTGCATTGCTGGAAAAAAAATCAGCAGTGTGGTTAGTGAATCTGCAACACAGTTTGCCTACAATAATAATGCTACATTTTAGCATTTAAACATTTATTTTATGAAGGCTGGTGCACCAAGGTACCTAAAAAGCAAAAGATATGGGTGTCTCTGAAGACCTCTACCCCTTAACTTCTTAAAGAACCTTATTTTGGGAATGGTTATTCAACAGGCATCCAAAATTGAGCTACAAGTCAGTTATCCAAGATACATGAATTGAACACGATGCTTACAGTGAAGTATCTTCTCAAGTCCTCTATTTTTTTTTAATCAATACCTTATGAGCTGTAAGAAAGCATTTAGTAAGAAACCATAAGAGTATGCACCATAAGAAAGCATTTCCTTTCTTTTTACACATGCACTGTGAACAACACAATATCCTGGTCCCCAGCATTGTAAAGTGTAGATCCCTCCCACATACATTCAGCATTTTAACATCCCACTGAAACTTTTATATCTTGTTAAGGAGATGACTTGAAAGGATGAATGATCAAATAGGTTTAAATAGCTGCTGTCATTCATGAGTTTACATAAGACAATGTTGAGGTTTTCTCCCTTACATGTAATGAGGGAATTAAACTCTTTTTGCAGTCAGATTTATTTACAGGAAGCAAGAAAAAAGTTTAACAGGCTGTAGAGTTCCAGACTTGAAGGACTTGTAGTCAAGAATTAAAATATATTTGAAATACTGAAACACTATTATGTTATGCTTATGGATTTTAACCAGCAAGAGACATTGGTGACACTTTCTGTGAGTGTCCAACTTTTACTTAGCACTAGGTGTCAATTGCAGTCAGTACAACAGATGTCAGTACAGGAAGATTTTCTCAGGGGGATGAAGGCAATGAGAAATAGTAAAAGAAGACTTCGTGAGAGGTGGAGGGAGTCCTGTACCACTTGCAAGAGGAGGATTGCCAGGTGGCTTCTACATCATTTCTGTGGAGCATGGCTTCTGAGAAATACACACACAGCAGAGAACTGGGGGAAAAAAGGGTGCAGGGGATCCCAGGTCATGCATGGTCAAGTACAAGGAGGATTGTTTTGACATCACTCAGCAGGGTGATGTATGCAGCACTCCAGGTGGCTCGGAGACACCTTCCTCCAAATTGCTGAAGATGGCAGCTTTGCCTTCCCATTGCCAAAGGCAGTGCATGGCAAACAAACTGAAATCCAGATGCTGGAACTCTCTCTTTTCTTCTGGATTTCTACCAGTGAACACAAGCGTAACAGTGAACATACCATGATCCTCTGAAAAACATGTCCCTGTGAAGAAACCACATGGAGATGCAGAATTGCAGTTTGACAGTTTTTTACAAAGGTGGGGACTTTTTTTCAACAAAAGCCTAACTCCTTAACAAGAAACAAAAAAAAACCCCCAAAACAAACAAAAAAGTAAAGAAAAAATTAAAAAATTAAGACCCCCAACAGTATATTCTAGGCTGTTTTGCAGTCTAGTTCTCCACAGAAAGCCTGTCTAATCTAGCAATTTCCTCACAGTGACTCCAGGCCAGTAGCTGAAAATTATCAGGAAGACCAGCCCACTGCCATAAAACCCCACTGAAAGGACCACTGCTCAAGATCAGGTCTACCTAGCACCATAATTACAGCAAAGTTTTTTAGGTGAACACAATGCATTTCAAAGAGAATGATCCATTTAATATTTACAATATTCCAGCACTTATTCGAGACACTAGAGACTGCACAGCTAAGCACAGTCTGGGCAGATGGACTGAATGATTCAATGTAATGAAATCCTTTCATTTCCAGCATCTGTAACAATGTCTCCATTTGGCATTTGTGACAATGATATTTGCTTGCTGTATTTTGGATTAGTTCTCCAACTGATATCCTTTCCAAGTATTAGCAGACAGAATAATAATAGCTCATCGTTGTAGATGGCAGCAGGCATAAACAGTAGGAGACACTAATTATCACCTTTTTGGTTTGCAGCAGCAGAGACCACCATTAACAGAAAAAATCCCAAGTAAAGGATAACCCTTCACTATCAAAGTTTCTTTTCCTACCAAAAGGTGGCTTAAAAAAAAGAAAAAAGTTGAGATTATGCCAAATTTGATTTTTTTTTTGTTTATTTTTAATGCAGTACAGAGGCATTCTGGAAAACTATTTTTTGATCCTCCAATTGGCAGATTACATTTGAAATTATGATTTGTTGTGTGTGAAGAACAAAAGGAGATATGCCAGTAGAAAGCAAGCACAGGAAGAAGAAAGGGACTTAGATGAAGTGTCTGCCTATATGTTGGTAGTGACAAGACCAGAGTAAACTAAGACAAAAGGACAGATGTCACAAAACCTAAAATTCTCCTTACACCTCTGTCAAAATCTAATTTTTTTATGTAGCCACATTATCTTTTGCTTGGTGTGACAGTAGACTAATATCAACTCTTTGTTGCCTCCATTGCAGCTTCTTATTTTCATTATTACATTAATAAATCTGCATTTTATGCTACAAGAACTTGGGGCATTATTGCAGGGAAGACTTTCAAAAGTGTAGCAATTTGTGGTATCAAACCAGTTCATAGCAATTGAAGAAGTGTAACATTCATCATAAGCATAAGGTTCTCTATCTGTGTCATGCCTCCCAATTTTATTACTCTTAGACAATTTTTGTCAGGGTTTTAGAAAAGGTAATAGAAAGATCATGTTAGCCCTGAAGTTCCCCTTGGAAAGACATAGTTTAGGGAATCTTCTCTCAAAAGGAGATGTGATTTAAGGTGAGGCTATAAGAATATACTAGAAACATTTTTAAATGTTTGGGATAGAATTGAACTTAAATCATGTAATGCTGCTTTACTCGGGAGATCTTTCAATGCCAAATCTGCATCTTGAGGTAATCAAGCAATAATTCTGCTTTATCGGTTTCATCTATTTTAGATTTTCTATTTGTAATCCTGAAATTGACCAGAGGTGTTGGAAATAAAGGCTGCATAGCAGCCATTTGGGAAAGAGTATGCATTAAAACCAAAATCTTTTATCCCAAAGAAGATTTGACCCTGATCCAACTGACCTGTCGCAGCATAAACACATTGCTGCTATACCACATCAGCTTCTGCAAAACTGACCTGTGTGATTTATTGGCCTGTGTGTTTGTAATCTCATCCTCCAGGTTTTCAAGGCTAATGATTCTTCATCTGCCTCTTGCTGGAAGTTCCTAATAGCCTTGGCTATGTATCTGATGTTTGATATATACCGAACCAATCCAATTTGATTTTTAATGAAGCACCCCAGCTCTGCTTTTCAACAGTATCTCATACCAAAAGTTGGATGAAAGCTCTTGAAATCTCCCTTCTGATGAGATTCCAGGAAGGAGAATTCTGGGAATTCACACAGCACAACAAAGCCACCTGTGGCAGGTGAGGTGTTCAGCATGGGTATCCTCTGGCTGTTTGTTGATTACAGATACTTCTGCATAAAGCATGTTCTACCACAATTTGCCATTCTTGAAGAAGGCTGCAAGTCACAGATTGCTTGGCAGTTTAAGAAAGCACTGCCACTGAAAGAAGGGGTCCCCCATCTCCTCCAATCTCCGTGCCTCATTCCCACTGTGAGCACAGCTGCTTCCATGGCTCCGTGCTCGGTGCGATGGGACATGGGGACAGGGCATGGGGACAGGACATGGGGACAGGACATGGGGGCAGGACATGGGCTCTGGCTCTGTGTCAGCCTTCAGCCGGGCCCGTAACCCAGCCTGGCTCATGGCGTAACTGCACAAACACGCACAGCTCCATAAAGCAGCAAGCGAGCAGCTGGGGACCAGTGAAAGCTTATTTGGGCTTAAAGAGTTCCTCAAATTACAGACTTGGCTATGAGCCACACTCTGTGATGGCTAGGAAGGCTTGTCAGATCCTGAAAAGACCCCCAGGAACATCAGAGGGACTTACCCTAGTGAGGCAAACAAATAACATAATGTCAGATTAAGCTCAATGTCGCTGGATAACACGTGTGAAGGGAAACTTGGAGTTATTTGGAATCCTTATTCAGGAATGACACCTGTTTACTACTAGAGACAGCTCAAGTGAAAGCCTTTCTTCAGTATGCAACTATATTCAGAGTCATAACCTGCCCTTATATTGCCTGTGCATTGAGAAAAAACACACAAAAAATTACTACGTAGCCATTATATTAAAAAAAAACAGGTTGCAGCTGTACTTTCACCATCTGCCAACAGAATGCAGTACAAAACAGAGGTTGTGGGTATTGAGAGGAAGACAACAGGACTGATTAGGAGTGGAGAAAACCCATGCATGGGTAGATTGAAGTGATTGGGAGAGTTTGTTTCACAAGGCAGACATTTAAAAGAGAACATGATAATAGCAGTTAAAGTAAGGAATGGTACAGGCAAGATAGATAAAAACCTTTGTTGAGACAGCTCTGTTCCCTGGCTCAACACAGGACTATGGAGACATTCAGTGAAATTGTAAGGCAGCAAATTAAAAGCTGATAAAAACCTAACACCTTTAAGCACAATATGTAATTAGAAGACGTGTTGCTGATGCAGGCTGTGGGGTGCATGAGATAATTTGAGGTTTCCTACCCTTCAGTGAAATAATAAGCTACTTAGGGTGCAGAGTAAGGTAAAAACCCACGAAGTTACACAGTTACTACGGAGCAATGACTGACACCAGCTGCTGTCAGACAGGAGCTTGCCGTCTGTCCCGACTTGTAACTATCTACCTCTTGTCTGCTTGAGGGGCTTGCATTTTGACAGAGAACAAGGCTTGCATCTTCTTAGTTCTGTGAGAGATGTCTACTCAAAGTCAAGTACATTCACGTTATGGGATTCAATGCATCCAGGCACGGAATTGTGTAGAAAGGGATTTCCTAAGAGTTGACTACAAAGGGACTTTTGCTGCCCACAGAGGAGATACATAATCACAGAATGTGTCTGTTCTGCTTCAGGACAGATAAAGGGTTATGTCTAAAGGTTTAGGCCAAGTTAGTGTACCCAGCTCTGGGTATGGAGTTGAAGTGACAGCTCCCATTTTCCCGCTGTTGGGCAAGCAGTGAAGACCAATACATGAAGTCATCAAAACAAATCACCTTGGAAAACAAGATTTAAGTCTGTATTTGTCATAATTAAATTTGAAAAATCAGCCCATGAAACACTTTGTGGCATGGACAACACACACATACACATTTCAGAGCAGACTGCTGACATTATCCTGTAGACAAATGACACAGCAATGCTGGATGCAGCTGCACTTCACCCATGGGTTTGGGATAGAGACCTCACAGACTCATCACACCCTGTGTCCATCCATGAGCTGGGCTTTTCAGATCTCATGGGATACTCCCCTGGGGATGGTCAGTGAGATGGCAGGACAGGGTGGTTTGTGCACTGCTTGTCCACCACTCCTGCCTGTGGCACCTTTCCCCTTTGAGGGAAAGAACAGAAATCTCTATAATTTTAGTCACGAATCTACTACTCTATTTTGGGGGCTGAAAGTGAGACCCAGAGAAGTAGTAGGAGCAGCAGTAAATCTATTTTGGTTTCTCTCACTTTAAATTTCTGTCCCACCAGCACGGTGCATAGCCTTTCATATATGGCAATCTCCTCTATTCTTTAGAAGAGTTTTTCATACTAAATAATGTTTGGGGTTTTTTTTTCAGTTACATTTCTCTGATGATTTGGCTTAGGAAGGCATACTGTTTACTCTGTCTCATTATGGTCAAATTTTTGCCTTCCTGTGATATGATTTTGAATACATATTTTTTGACTTCTGCCTTCCATCCTCCATGTGAGGAACAGAGCAGCCCTGTAGTAATTTTTATATATAGGACATGCAAGGTGGACACATGCTCTTGCAAGTACTTAAACATTTTTAACAGGGCTTCAGTAGGGCTGAAAACACTTGAGGATCTGGACTTAGTTATTAGCACAGCCTCAGCCAGATCATGTTACTTTAGTTTGCAGTAGTTTGTCAACGTTCTGTGAGAGCATAAGACAAGACAATCATCTTTAGCAAAGTCCTTGCAATTTGATACGGAGCACAGCAACTGTCCAGAGAAGGTTAGGACCTACTTGTTGGAGGGCTCACCAAATAATTTTTTATTATCAGGGTAAGAAATTGTATTAAATGAACCAGAAAACAATCTAAATTTTCTACGGAGATCTGTGGAGCTGTTTGTACAAACCAGGCACCTGCCTGAAAGTCTGCAGATGACTGTGGAAGAGTACATTCTTGGGATTTTATGATGACAAAGCTTTGCTAAGATAGGTACTGATATTGTCATTATAGCATTTGATGAATGGCAAATCATTCTAAATTATCTTCTCCCCTGAGTGTTGAAACTTAATCTCACGATGATGTTTTGATAAAACAGTCTTGTGTTCACAGACTAGTAAGGGGAAGAGTTACACCCAGACTGCCAGTATTTGGTACACAAGTTGATAGAACAACTGTAGAATTGGCACCCTGAAGCTGTCAGACCTCACACTTGTAAGAGAAGATACAGCTTGCTTGGTACTAATGGTGTCTGTGCCAAGGACTGTTAAAGTGTCTTGAGTTCGTGGAAATGTTGGCAGTAGCACTGAACAAGATCTTTATATTTACAGCAGTACTAAATCCAAATGACCTATTCAGAAATGTAGAGGTCATCACATTCATTTTGTAACAGCTTTTGTTAAGTGATATTAGCTATAAAAAAGCGCTCAAAATTGATGTTATTTTAGGCATGTTTCTCTCTGAGGAAAGCTGAAGACCATTTTGGCTCCTAATCTCAATGTATGTCCTGTCATTTTTATGAAGGAGAGCTACAATAAGCCAGTGAAGTCAAGCAGAAAATACTGGACATAAGTGAGAAAGATAAAAAGAAATCCACTATTTCTCGACATGGCTCAAATAAAGTGAAACTGTTAGGTAGTTGGAAAAAAACAGGCTGTGTGTTTTGTCAGCAGAAGCACAAGGTTCAGGGTTTACCAAGAAAACCAAAGCAGAGACAAACTGCCTAACTTTGCAATGTCAACACAAGTTACGTTCAATAATTAAGTGTGAGACTGACCTAATGAGACAGGCAATAACCATATTTCAGGTTCAGTGGTTCTCCATAACCGCACTGGAAGAATACAGCTGAGACTGGATTCAAGAAGGTTATTTTTAGAAGCACTAATACTAGGGCAATGATTAGAAATAAGATCCTTTTCTCAGGTAATAAGTGTTTTAACCAAGAAGTGCAATTTCCCAATGTTTTGAGTCATGAATGTGTGACAGAAGTCAGGACCAAAATCTTATATAGGGACATACCTCTGTTAAGCAAAAAGAAGAGATTAACTTCTTTCCTGCTTGAGGGAAGAGAAAAAGGATATTTACTATGAGACTGTCATAGCAAAACTGACTGTAAGACTGTATTTTCTACAGTACAATTAAGAACCAACTGTCTGCTCCTTTGGACAGGGAAAAAAAAAAAAAAGAGAAAGAGGTTTTGGTCTCACTGAAAACTTGGTAAAAAAGCCAATAGCATGATCAATATTTTTGATAAGACATTAAAACTGCCTAGATATGTTTGTATCCTTGGTTTATTGAACTTAAGATGAGGTTCAAATTAATCCATTGGAGTTTTGTGAACTGCTGTTTATACGCATTCATCAGTAGAAATATTTATGGCAACTAGAACAGCTAAAAATTGGGTATTGCAATAGCAATACATGTAAGAAATAAATTCAGTTGACCCCAATGGATGTAAAATATCTCTGGGTTTTTAATAGTGCACAGTGGGATACAAAAAAGCATTCCTGCTGGTATGCTAAACTGTTCTGTGATCAATAAAATGGTTTCAGAACATGAGACTGGATAAATAAAACTGTCCCTACAATTAACGTCTTCTCTTATCCCAGAGTATTGCACTGCTCTTCTCTGCCTCTGAACTTCTGTGCTCCCACTGCACCACTGTGGCCATCTCACATTTTTATCATCTGCTATTTTGTTCTGCCTTCTCCCTTGTCGTTGTTTTGTAGTGTGTCAGGGACACAGGAGGAGGGAAATAGTGCTGTGGTTTTATCAAATGGCTACAACTGGGGGTGAAAACCCAAACCCACTAACCAAAACAAGCATCTCAGCTCTTATCGGTGACCCATTGTGAGAGCAAGAGAGAGGAAGGAGACCTTGAGCTATTAACAGTGTGGTAATTCTGTACATCTACTTGTTCCAGCTGTGCAGCTCATCAAGATCCAAAGGACTTTTGATACAAAATCCTAAGTCTGACAAGAACTCTTACTGGGCAAAATGACATTTGCCAACCAAAATATTCACGTCTTTCCTTCCCTCTTGCTGTTCTACTGACACTCCTTTGCCGGTTGTGTTTTCTCACCTGTGGGCGAGTGAGTTGGTTCATGAGTGTGCCCCTGTACTTGGCACATCCACTCCTGACAGCAATACCCTTTCATGACATTTTACTTTTGGACTTTTGAACAACAGAATCCATTGAAAATTCACAGATTATCAGACCACTGTCATCTTCAAAACAGCTGATTTCCTGGAGTTAAATACATTTAACTCCATTCAATGCAGTTCCTTTGAAAATTGTCTTACATATATTTAAATGAGCGACCCTGAATATGACATGAAAGTGTTTACTAACCTCTGAACCAACAGCCAATAAAGAGCTGCAAGTACAGTTAATTTGCTACTGAAAGTAGTTTGTCAATTGCTAGGAGGAGGTCTTTGAAGGTTAAAGAGGTATATTTAAAGGAATTCAAGCAAATTCCTGATTGCTGGGATAGTTCGGGAAGTCCTGGACATGGCAAAAACTAACATGCTGCTTACTTAGTTTTACTGAGTGAAAGACACCTGAGGTTAATTCTTCCTTTTCTATGCATTAATTTTTATAATTATGGTATCACAGAAGGAGATTTTGTGGGGAGTAGATGTTGAGAGAGATGTTATTTTGAAAAGATTTGTATCTGGCCAACTGGGAGCAAGGGTAGGGGAACAGGGAAGCTTCTGTCAGAGAGATTTCCAACAGAACTCAATGAATGGATGACAAAAAAATGTAACTGTACAAGACAGAAAATATGATAGTATTGTACGCTAGACAATACTGTAGTATATTATGTAGTTCCTTTAGCCAATGGAATGAAAAAAAAAAAACAAATAAAAACTTTGGGTTTTTCTTCTGAGACTCTGTGTTGCTGAGCACAAATGGTGATTCACTTTTCCTACAGGAGCAACAGTCAGTGGTGATGTACGTAATTGTGCATACAGTGTACTCAAGTGCATAAACAATCCCTGTCTCCTCTCCACAGGCACATTGTCTCCACGTTTTCCTATTCTGCTGAGTGTACAGCATGGCAATTGTTGCACAAGTTCTAAAGAGAAAAAGATTTGAAGCAAACCATGCCAGACCAGATATTGATTTCCTTCAGTGTGGAGCAAAAATATGTTTCTTCATCACTTACTATAGGGAATGGGTGAAGGAAGCCTCATTCTTCCCTCTGTTTGAAGATGCACTTTGGTTTGCTGAAAGAGAGCAGAAGTTTGTCCTAGATCTCCTGCAAATTATTGAGCTCAACACCTAAGTAATTTCCTCCATGTACCAAACTCAAAGCAGTTTAGTATCTGCTTGAAGGCATCTAAATGAAGCACATCCACTGAAAGCTTAGCTCCCCATGGTCCCTGTAGGGAAAGTGGAGGGACACAGCCCTCTAGAGGTGTATGTTTTGCCCTACTGAGATATGAATTCCTTTCTGGAAGTACCATTTTGGAAAACATCAACAATCAGCATTGTCATTAAAGTATTTCAGTAAAGTAGCTAAAATGAGATGACATGAACTTTTCCCACACAGAAAATCCCTTCCTGAGATTTCTGTTATCCAGGACTTTGAACTGTTGTTGTCAGGTGTCTTCAGTCACTGCTCAGGATCCTTTTAGAACTTAGTGCAGGTGGAGGATGTACACACACCTTCCCTAACATCCCATTCTCACCTGCACCTCAAGGACTCCTGAAGTGAGCACAACAAAGAAGCTTTCATGCCCAGGTCAGGGTGATGTGTGAACAAAGCAACCAAGGCTCTTTGCAAGGTTTTCCAGGGCAAGGGGAGGGGAACAGTGATATTAAAAGGTATATTGTTCTGGAATGCTTTTGTGCATTCCATACTCTCTGTGAGCAGATCCTCAAAGGCTCCCAGTTGATGCTGGAGTACCTGAACTTCTACCAAAACCTAACTTAGAGTTAGAAGCTTGATTTTCTCTGTACATCATGGCCTAATGACACTATGTTCAGGGACAAGAAAAGCTTATTATCTATTTATGAAAGGCCATGTTTACAGGCTTGTAAATAATGCAGATAAATTTTATTTAATGACAACAATAAATTTTAGTTCTGCATCCTGTATCAACAGTAAGTGGCTGATGTTTGGTATTGCTGGTGCAAACAGTGGTTCTCACAGAACAAAATAGATCCTAAAATGCCAAATTAATTTGAGGTTCATCTTGCCCTAAGGGAGTTGTAAAAGATGGCAATACTGTGACTTAGAACTGCAGAGAGACTGAAAAGGAAGAGAAATAATGCTGCTTGTAAATCATACCTCAAAACTGTGTAAGTTTTCCCCTTCTGTATCAACATGACTTGAAAGCACAAATGATTTTTACTGAGTTAGGCTGCATGGTGCATATGGCATCCTGAAAAATATAACCTGTAGTCTTAAAGCTTTGATAAAGTAATAAAAGCCCTGAAGAATCATATGAGCACAGAACGTTGCCACAGAGTTGCTTGGTCTGGGAAGGAAACAGTGATTTGGGGTATTGCCGTGGCCTGACTGTACAGGAGTCAGTGCTGAGTGCTGCAGAGGAGCTCCTCTGATGCAGCTCTGAGCCAAGTTCATGGAAAACATTTCACTGTCTTCAGTGAAAACTGGACTCAGGTCTTGATTCTGTGATAAAAGGATGGTCTTTCTCACCCACGGTAAAAAGGCAGGCTGAGTTTTTCCCTTTTGTGGTTTTTCACTTTGGAGATGCCCTTGCAAGCTTTTATCTATTCTAGGAGTCCCATGAGACAAGAACATTCATGCTGATTTCATGGAATGGACTGAGAAGTTTCAAGAGGGTTTCTGAGAAGCACTTTATGCCTCTGGCTAAAATCTGAAGTACAAATCTACAAGAGAATAGGGAATTAGGCTAAGAAAAACACACAAAACAGAAAAGAAAACAAAAGAATTATACAAGAGATGAAAACATGGCAACAGCAACAAAACCACATTTATCTCTGAAGCCATAAGCTATTACATTTTATTCTCTGTAGAGGGAAGAAAAAATTAGAATTCTACTTAGGTAACTACAATGGAAAGTCACGGAAGTAAGGGATTGAAAACAGATACTGATGGATCTAAATATTCACTTTTCAAGGTACGGATTAGAAAGCTCATCCTGTAATGCTCTCAGAAAACTTCTTACCTAATGTCACCATCATTTTAAAAGGAACCTCATTACATGTTTGTTACTTGAGGAAAAAAATGTAGACAAAGTTTAAACAAAACTAGAAAAAAAGAGCAAAGGATAGACCCTGATTTTTATCTAATCACTCTCTTCTGAAGGTTTCCATCATACCAACATCTGAGCATTCATGCATGGCAGCCAGACCTTCAAAATATCCATAGAAGATGCTAGAGTTTCTCTTATTTACTCTTAGAGGACATTATCATTTCTTATCACAAATTGTTTCGGACTGGAATTTAGCCTCTTCCACATGAGTTCTTTTTTCACTTTCCACTGTGGACTATATTAGTATCTGGAGAGTGCACTGGAAGGAAAAGTAGTAGGATAAAAATTAATGGTGTTTATTTTTTCTTTGATTAAATCAAACAGCAAACAGTGTGAATTTGGGTAGATAAAGGACCTGTTGTTCCATTTTTGGGTGAGATTAACTGCTACATAACATAAAAGCTTGCACAGTGGTCTAGAAAACTGCAATCAGACTAAAAAGATAATAAAATGTTTTGGACAGAAATAAAAACAATGGTGAATAATGAATACTAGCCATCTATAATTCTGACAAAGGTTTTTCTTTGAGGCTATGTGTTAGAATTACATGCACATACACATGCTCAAAATACTGCAGAACTCAGCATGATTTATGTACTTGATAAAATGTCTCATAGTAGCCCAAAAATAGAATTGCACCAGGTGCACAACAAACAGACATGCTACTTTTAAAAAACTCAAGTAAGCCAACTGGAGTGGGAGCCAATGAGAGCAGATGATCAACATATTTATTTTGAAAGCAGCCAGAATGCCTCAACCTTCCTCAGTCACAACTATCTAAACTAAGTCATGGCAGATTCAGCTAATCCCTGTTATGACTCTGTTATCAGGTGAGAGTAAGAGTAATTCTTTCACTCAGGCCAGCTTTCTTATTTCTCATGACTCTTATGATTGTTTACTTTTACTGTCCATGGTCAGATGAACCTAAGGCTTCTTGAAGTCATGACCTAAGTTCATACAATTCGATGTCCAAATAAAAACACGGAGAAGTAGACAAACACAGCTCCAATAGCCCCAGGCTCCACAAATACAGCGAAATAAGCCAGTGACACAAAGAAGTGAGTTGATACAAAGTCTAAGGTAAGGGGACATAATTGCTCTGGTAGGCTGAAAGAAAGGAATTACACCTCCTACTAATACAGAATTGTCTTTGAATGAGGTAGACTCTACTGTGAATTAAAACTGGACATCCTTTCTCACTAACTTTTCCTAAGCAAGGGAAAATATCTTTGAATACTTGTATTAAAATTTTAGATTTTAATTTAAATGTTTGAGAAGTAGAAAGATAGAGTAATTTTAACTTATCAGCGAGATATGTGCATTTTTTTAAAGAAATAATCTGGGTAGTAAAATTTTTTTAAAATCGTAGAATTATAGAATCCTAGAGCCATAGAATGTTTTGAGTTGGAAAGAGCCTTAAAGACCATCTATTCCAACCCCCATGCCATAGGCAGGACACCTTTCATAAGACCAGGCTACTCAGAGCACCATCCAGCCTGGCCTTGAACACTGCCAAGGACGGGGAGTCCACAACCTCTCTGGGCAACCTGTTCCAGGGCCTCACTGCCCTTATATAAAGAATGTCTCCCTAATAGCTAATCTAAACCTACCCTCCTTCATTGTAATGCCATCATCCATATGATATCTAAGTATGGGCAATGGTAGAAAGGAGGGGAACAGAATAAGCACAGATTTGGTGATAAACAGCAGTTTTCCAGAATGTAATTCTAGTGTCAGACTAACTAAGAGTCAGCCAAGTAGAAATTCTGCTGTTGTAAAGTTATCATTACTAAAAGTTTGAAGGCAGAAAGTAAATGTCCTGTCTGATAGTTGTAAGGACAATGTATTATTTGATCAAATTGATATCTTGACTTTCCAAATTTATGGATGGTGAAAGCAATTGTTGAAAAATTAGATGTGTGGAGGTACTCTGTAGTGAAGACAAATTAATACAGGATCAGAGAGGAGAGTCAGATAGGAAGAGAAAATACCAGAACAAGAAAAACAAATCTGGACTTGACAGAGGAAAAGCAGAAATCGAAGGTTTTATGTGAGCAGAGAAAAAAGCTGGGGGAGTGTGACAGGGAGGTGAAGTACAGGAGTCAGACAGCAGAGGAGGAAGCTTCATGGAAACACCTTAACCATGACACAGTGATTTTACCTTGAGAATAGGTTGGTGGGTGTAGGGAGAGAAGGTTAGGAAACCAGAAAGAAATCAGAAGTGCAAGGCAGGTACAAGGAGACTGGCAGTGCAGAATGTGACCACTGTAGACTTCAAAAGGAAGCTGTTGATGTGGATTTCAGCGGACGTGTTGTGTTTGCTACGAGAAAGGTATCAAAATGGAGACCCATTTAACAATGTAGATCCCTCCTGGAACTCTGGTAGTGTACTTTTGTTGATTAGCATTTTAATGACTCATAATAAAATATAATATGCGGATGTAATCTGTGCACAAATGCTTGAGGAAATGAAAGACTGACTAACAACCACTGCATAATTTCAACACGGAGAAGTTATTGCCCAATTCAGATGTCAAAACTATGCAAATAGAAATGCCTTGGTCCTACTAGGTTAATGTTCAATTTGTTTTATCACCATTTCAAACATAAAGTAACACAGGCAATAATATTTCTGATTTGGATATTTAACCTTTATTCCAGTAATTTCTCTTCTGGATGAAATGAAGCTGAGAGCTAAAGCAATCTAATTGAGAACAAGGTTTGTCACCTAAGTTCCGTGATTATGCAAGCACCTTCACATAATAAATCTGGCAACACTTTCCCTTAAATCAATATTTCCAGGACAAAAAGGTCTGTGGTAGACCTTCAATTCCTAATTTATTGAACATAGCAATTCTCAAGTCCTGAGCTCCCTTAGAACAATAGATAGCAAAGCTGAGAACCACTATTACTTCAGTAAAAACCAGTGAATTTGTTCAAACCTAAGCTATATCTAACCACAGCCACAGGGCCCCCTGCTGAAGGTATGTCATGTAAACTCCTAAGAAGAACAAAAACATCTTTAAAAAAAAAGGAACTTTAAAAATTAATCATTTTCCTGCCCCTCAAAATATTTGATTTGCATGCTTCATCAGAGTAGAAATGGATTTTGAAATCAGTTTTCCATCTAGTTGGCAAAGGTTGTGTCTTAAATGACTTTTCTTGCGGAATGGTATTTAATGTTCCCATGAATAGCATGAAGAGAAGGGAATACAAAGTACCGAATCAGGGAAGAGATAGTTAAGCAAATAGGGAATTTAAGACAAGGAACCATTAAGCACACTCCTATTAGTTCAGGAGTGAGTCCTTTTCAAGGACAAGGGAAAAACAAAATGTACAATGCAGCTCCATGGCAGTAGGTTTAACATTTTAATAGCTGGCACACTGCCTGTGTCTGATGCACTTGTTCAAATAGGCAGATGCTGGATTGGATAAATGGAAGGGCATGTAAGGACAGGGAGTCTAGCTCCTTGCTGCATTTATTATCGCAATAACTCAACAACTACAGAATGTGGGAAGAAAGTTCCCTGGATGTTAAGAGAGGCTTTACACTGACAACTGAGGTGGAGGCTGGTGCTGTGATTAATGGACACTAGAGTCGCAGAACAACTGAAATTATTCCAAGTCCAACTCAACCACTGCTTGCAACACTTACTGGTAGAAAAGTCTCTTTCCCCCTGCTATCAGTTCAAACATGTAACTCATGTAATGAATGTTCTCACACAGGTAATTCTATACCACCAAATTCCTTATTAACAGGTATTTTTATTCTGCACACTTTTGTTTTTATACAAAAGACAAATACCTTTTTTTTTTTTTTTGACTGGTTATGATGGATGGCATGGCTCACTAGACGCACCAGATCACCATATTGCTGGTAAAGTCTGACAATCAGTAAACTGATGACAAGACAGCTCACAATTTTAGAGCAGAAAGATGTCAGGTTTTTCACCTTTTTTATTATGTTTTAGCTCTGACATTAAATTTTCTCTTACCCAAGCCACTAGGGATATGATTTTACTTCAAAAAATGGAAGACTCTATTTCTTTGGACACGATCCTTCACACAATTCTGAGCGGATTTGAAAAGAAAAGCTAATTTTTAACCAGCGTGCATTCTTCTAGTCCTTGACGGTACCCCGCACATTTTATGCACCCAAGATGCTCTTGTTACTAAAAACTGCGGCGAGATGGAAGCGCTGGCCGTGTCACCTGGTTGCTAAGGCGCGGCGCTGCGGCTCAGGGGCTGCAGAGCCCTGCCCGCTCCGGGGTGAGCGCCAGTCGCGGGTGGGGGCACGCCGAGCGGCTTCCCGGGAGCCACATCCCCCGCCATCTGCCGCTGCCATGACCGACGTCACAGGTGTCCGTGAGTCAGCACTGCAGTCCGTCCTGCTCGGCGCAGGGAGAGGCTGAACCAAAAACTCCCGCAAGGAAACAGCGCAGCGGCCGACCGGGCTGGGATGCGCGCAGGGATGCTCCCGCCGGCTGGCGACGTGAATTGAAAAGGGAGGAAAATGTTGATTGGCTCGTGCAGCCCTGGATTTTGGTGGGGTTGGGGTTTGTTTTTGGTGGTTTTTTTTTTTTGGTTTTTTTTTTTTTTTTTTTTTCTTTTCCGTTGAGTAATGACTGCTCTCTGCTACTTGATAGCCAAGGCTGGCAGCGCTATGGCAACCGGGCTGCGGGAAGGGCGGAGGGGAAAAGTCGCTTAGCAACTGGAAGCTTTAGGCAGGCAAGGCTGATTTAAAACACAGCAGTTTAAAAAAAAAAAAAAAAAAAAAAAAAAAAAAGCCACAAAAAATCCTCTCCTCAAAACAAACCCGCAGTTGCTACTAGAGATGACTAAAATACAGATTTGAGGAGTTCAGAATTTAGAAGAAAATAAAAGGAAAAAAGTGCATGACAAAGCCAATGAAAAAGGAGATAACAGCTTGGAGGGTGGTGGTGAGGGGGGGAAGTAGAGATATTTCACACCGATCATCCTAGATACAAGCGTCATCAACGTAAACAACAGTCCTAAACCAGCACAGGCTGTCAGATGTTTATATTGTTCTGCAAAGCAGAACTCCACAGGCATCACTTCCCTGGCCCCCCAGGCTTTGGCCGAGCATGCAGAGGGGCTGGGTGCATCCTTAAGCCTGTGTATAGCCCCCGGGCACGGCTCCCGTGGACTCCTGGCACACCCAGCCCACTGCCAGCGGGGCCACCACTACTTGGGGAGGTGGAGGGAGCAGCAGCCTGTCTAGTCTTACCCTCTCTGGTTGTTATTTATAGGCTTCCTCTGGCATGATAAGGGCTCTACGGTCAAGAAAAAAAAAAGTAATATGGGAGGTTATCCAATGTACCAATTCAGATTTTTAGTAATAATTTTTTCTGAGATGTTTTTCCAGTGCTCCAGGCACCCTGGCACTTCATTAATAATGCAGTAAAATCCCAGCAACATTACATTAATCACCCCGGTGGGAACCCAGCCAGTCAGGCACCTCTTTTTCAGCCCTCCATCCTCAGCCTTCTCTGAGCACTGTCTCAAACAGAAGTCTTTCACTGCATGCTTGGAAAGCTGCCCAATTTGAGCTATTTTGGACTAACAAAGGGACAATTTCATCCAAAGACACAGAAACCCCACAGAGCTACTGCCCTCCCCCTCTCCAGTGCAATGGGGGTTGGGTGTTTCTGCTGACCAGAATTGGCCAGGCAGGAAAACATAAAAGGAGAGGCTGCCTTGGTCTAACCTTCCCCTTTAAAGCCTGCCTGGAGGCCAGTGGGAAGCCAACTCACATCTGCAGGTATGCAGAGCCACAGACTCCTCCAGGAGTGCGGGGCCCAGCGGCTGAGCTGCGACATTTGGCGTTGTTTTGTTAATGCAGAGAAACCAGTTTACCATTGGAAAAACCTGATCAGGCAAAAAATCAAAACAGACGCCGCGAATGTGTCAGTCCGGTCAAGTATCAGCGTGGACAAGCCACAGGCAGGTTGGCAGGCAGATCTGGATGGCAGAGGTGTTTTCCCAGCCAAGTAACCCAAGCAGCAGCCAGCACAAAGACTCTGCCCGAGCTCCTGGCCACTCCTGCGCCCTGGCCTGTCCCTGCAGCCTGTCCACTGCTGGCTGCCCCTCTGCTCCCTCGGACCTGATGGCCAGCAGCTCTCTGGCTGCAGCCCTGCCACCTCCCGGGCTCCAGGGCTCCTGAACCAGTGTTTTTCGGGCTCATAATGCTGCAGCATTTTTGTGTTCACGTTTACCGGCTGCATCGTCTCCCCAGCAGATAATGCTGACTAAATTGATACTTTACAAAGGCACAAAGGAGTCAGCTTGTGACTGATACACAATACTGGTTAACAAGACACATACAATGGTGGTATTAGTGGGAGGAAAGAAAAGCTCAACTTTCTGTCAGTCATAGGTTTATTAGAAAGTAAAGAGTTGTTAGCATGAAGGAAAAGCTCTTTACATGCATGAAAATGGTACCAGTTTTGAAAAAGGGAAGTAAAGGAAAAATTAATCTTGCTTTAACGCTGGTGGAGGAACAAACTCAAACTCTCTTCCCTCAAGAAGCAGGGAACTTTCTTAATAGAATTAAGAATTCTGTTAAGAATTAATAAATTAACTTTTGCTAATAGAATTCTGAAATGTGTACACCAAAATAACAAGAACAATTGTAGGAAATGGATTTGTAAAGAATTTTAAAAACTTTATGGAAAGCTCACACAGTCTTGTACACCTATATGGAAAACCAGCAATCAATGAAAATCCCTTTTTTTTCTTTTCTTGTATATACTTTGTCCAGAGATGGATACTGTCAACCTGAAGTTTCCTGAGAAATGTCATAGATTATTGTAACACCAATGACCAACAAAAGCTTCTAGATTTGCAAGAAATAAACAATGTGAAAAGTGCATTATCTTTTCCATTTTTTTCTACTAAATTTTTTTTTGAAGATCAGGGAGTTCTTGAAGCCAGGAGATATGAGAAGAAAGTATATAAAATGCTTTAAATCCTCCAGTCACACACAGAAAATAGAGGCTGAAAATTTTTCATTTTAAAAAAAATAAATTCAGTGATTCTTGGGTTTAAAAGTCCAAGAGACATACCAGCATGCCCTAGCAGGTAGGTGTTGATTTCATTTTTTCCTTTCCAACAGCTTTGTGCTCATCAGATGATCTGTCAGTCTCCAGCACAGCCTGGGAATCCTGCTCCTTTATTGCTGCACAAGTTGTACAAACCTTATTGCAATTCTGTTCTTCTTGGAGCAGAAATGGCAAAATGTAATCCACCACCTCTCATGGTCTTACAAATCAAATAGACATTGATTTTAACCATGGCCTATGGAAGAAGGTACCACACTCAGAGCAGGGTAGAAAAATCCTGATAAAACAGTGAATATGTAGATTCACTCATTTCTTTGCACTCTCACTCAGCCTTCCAAATGACAGAAGTCCCAAAAGTAGAAAAGCCCTGCTATTAAAACATGTAATTCACATGGATATTGTGAAGTGCACAGGCAGTGCCATTTACTGGGCTGCTGGCTGCCACTGACACCAATGAGATACTGGACTCAGCTAGGTAGGCTGCAGGTGTTAGGTTTGCCTGGCTTTGTCATAAACAGCAGCAAATAATATATGTGTTGGCAAGGACAGGCAAAACAATCTTTTTTTTGTTAAATGGTAACTTTTAGCCAAAGATAGTGGTATGATGTAATTTTAGCATAATGCTTACAGTTTGTTTGCAGTATCAATATTCTCACTTATATAAGCCCTTAGAGGACAGATGAAAACAAAAACATGGAATAGTGATATGTGCCACTGAAGGTTGTTGTAATAGATGCAAAACAAGCTATACTTGCTCAGGCCACCTGTTTGTTAAATTTTGAGTATATAATCTCTAAAGTTTAAAGATCTTCAATAGAAGTTTCTTGCACTACAAGAAGTCTGACCCTTTTCTCCTTCTATATGCAGGGACACTGTTATTATGGTTATCATGGCTGGGAAAGCCTGTGAAGAAAAATGTATTGTCCTAGTACCATCTAGTGGAGGGAGTGCTGGAGAGAGATTTAAATGGAAGGAGAAGAAATAATGGCAATTATTTGAGGTGGGAGCTAAGCTCATCAGGGCCGTGACAGTTGTGGGGGAAAGAAGATGAGAAATAGTCCTCTTCTAATAGAGATTAGTAAATTATCTAGGACTGAAACACCTCTAAATAATACAGACCATCAAGCTTAAGAATATTTTGAAATTATACCCTGTTTTTCTGAAGAAATCTAAAGGCAAACAACATGTCAGTGATACCACCTGCTTCCTATTTGACAGGAACCATCTGGACAGCGAACACTCTAAAGCCAAGGAAGGCATTGCAGTCTGCAAGACAGAATAGAGAGCTGTAATTTAAATGCCCGAATATCACCTGCAATGTGAAGGATTATATGTGGCCCAAGGGCACAAAATGGAAAGTGTGCCTGTAGCTGTAAGCCTTGCATTAGAGAAAACAACGATTAAACCTGTGATGTAGGGACTTGAATGGGCTCCTACTCACCTTCTTTCTATTTGCAATGACCCCTAGACAACAAAGAAAGCCCTTCCAGAGATTAAACTAACTTAGAGGTGGCACAAGCAAAGTAAAAGTAGTGAAGAGCCCGGAGGATGCACCTCATGACCTCGTTCACAACCCGGACAGCAGTGAAGTAAACAGCCTACCTAAACATCGACTGACTTCTGGCTGCTGGCTGCTAATCTGACTCTGCTTTCCCTAATCTTCCTTCTCAGTGTCCCATCAACCCTCTGTTTACCTTCTCCTCCTTATTTCCTTCTACCTATCCATTTGGTTCCTAAAAATTAAATTAAAATTTTTAAAAAGTAAAGAAACAAACAAGCAAAAGCAAACAGAAAGACCACTAGAAGAGTTAAGTCCCACATCCCATTGTAGCAGGGCAGAGCTCTGCACAAGTAAGAATAAGATTCAATGGAAAGAACAGGTCAATAAGACAAAAATAGGGAAAACATTGGAAATGAAAGTGTGTAATTTGCTTCTGGAAGGTGGAGCACTGAATGAGGCAGAATGAAAAAAGGATGAGTTCAGTGTTGCTGGACTAGCTGGCAACACTCCCACCTTCAGACTGAGTGCTAATTTTTAAACTATGCAAAATATCTCCTGGGGCCAGAGAGCATATCTGAAAATGAGACCCAGGGTGTGGAGAGCAGGCTTCAGTGATGGGCACTGAGTGCAGAAGTGCCTCAAGGTGGTACTGGTGCAAGCAAACAGCCCTTTATTTGTATTCCCTAAATTCCCTGAAGCAGACATATGGTACTGATCAAGAAAAGATTTATCAGTGACAAAAAGAGGAGGGAATCACTATCAGGAAGCAAGGTAATGGTGTTCACTTCAGTCTTGGTCCATAGCTGTAGCTTGGTTATGGTTAGCATGATACGTCCAAGATATTTTGGAATCAAACTTTACCTCACGCTTTCATCAGGAGATGCAGTAGAAGATCTTTCCCATGTCATTTTCCCAAAGGCATAAGTATAGAGTGTTATCTCCATAGCAATGGCCCACAATCATGCCACTGAGACAGGCAGCCCTACCTGACACCTACAGCACTCCCTCAGAGAACTGTAACTCAGCCTCCACCTCCTTCAGCACCAAGGAGGAGCCTTTGGCATCCAGCTCTGTACTGGAAGACACTGAGGGACCAGCCCAAGTCAGCATCCCCTGTACTCTTGGTTGTGCATAGAGATGCTAAAACCACAGTGTGGTTATCTAGAATGCTTGTTGCACAAGCATTAGTCTCACACCTAAAATGTGGGACTTTGTGTGAGAAGATCCTACTAGGTCCAACTCAGAATATTCTATGATTCTATGATTTTATGATTATAGGATTCAGCTAGACTGCTTTCTCTGCAAAACTTTAGCCTAGAGGAGCTGGCATGGCCATGGCATCAATGCTACCAACTGCAGCCCTGCAATATCCCTGGGGCTAAGACTGCCACTGAAAGAGAGGAGGGCGTTCAAGTCAGCACAGGCAGAGGGAAGGGAGGTAAAAAGCAGGAAGAGCCCATCTGTCTCTGCCATGTGATGAGTCCCATGGTACTTCCCTGCTGTGTCTGTAGGCTGTACTGCCAAGTGAATGGAAAGCCTTGTGCTATTTCCAGTGTCTTGCTGGGAAAAGGAGATGACATTCAAGATCAATAATAGAGCTTTGGCTTGGTTTGCTGAGGAACTTGCTGGCAATGTGCTGTGCTGTTCATTGGAAATATCTGGGAATGCTACCAAAACCCCTTTGCTCCCTGGGAATTGCCTTTACTGGTCTGGAAATGGCTGCAGAATGTCCTGCACAAGTAGTTTACTTCCTTCTCTTAACACAAGTGACTGCCTTTGGTGGGAGGGAATCATAATGTTCCTGCAGGATTCTGAAGTCCCAGGTAGCTCTGCCCAGAGTTGGTATAAAAGGTTTCTCCCCAGTCTTGGTGTTTTGCCTGCCTCAAGAAAGGAGCAGTGCCTTTTTTGTCCCAGACAGCATCCAAGATTCTCCTCAGTCAAACCTGTTTCTTCAGAATCCTGTCCTACATGTGCCAACCTCTAACCAGAGCAGCACCTGGAAGGCCAATGTTTGGCCACTTCTTCAGCTTTCTGGACACCAAAACAGACACTAAATCTGGGGCTGAGCTGTAGAGGGTTGTGGACCTCTGTAAACTGCACTATACTCCCAGCTGAAGTCAATGGGAGATGGACTGGGCTGCTGATCTCCTGGCTCTCACCAGGGCCTGGGCTCACCCGGGCAAACTAACACACTCCAGGGCACAAAGTGTGACTTCTTCCATCCTACACAAGCTCCTAATGCTATCCCAGCAGGTTTTATAGCCCCACATGTGCCATATACACAAGCAGCTTCATGTCACAGAGCCACCACCTCGGCACGCTGCAATACGGGTTATAAATTCCTGCACATGTCTTGAACTGGTCAAAATCACATCAAAAGAAGCATTTTCCATTGGACCACGTAGGCACCACATGGGATGAGATAAGTCACAGGGACAGGAGCTGTGCAGCATGGATCAGTCTGTGCTTACCTACTCCGCCTCAGTACTGAGGATTAACTCCTGGCTCTCTTCTATTTAGCAGTGTAGCCACAGGGCCTAAGTAACCTTCTTCAGTCCTATCACAGCTAGAGTTGTAATAACATAATCCTATTATTCTAAATATAGCTCAAGCTCCAGGGATCACTGTGAAATTCAGCCATCTTCCATAGGTATACTTCCAGACCATCTGAAGGAAAAGATGGCTGGGTTCAGCCTTTCTGAAGAATAATTTCAGGTTGGTTCAGACCCATACTGTGCATCAACAAATACAGTCTAGGCAAAATAACACATTTATGGAGGTGTGGTATTCATTTATTCCATTATCTTTTATATTTGAGGTAATTGCAGGTTGTTTTTTATTTCTTCTCTCAAAAGTACAGTGTGGCATGCATATGGCTGGGGTACTGCATTTGGAATTACCAAAATGATAAAATTAATTTATTAGGCTTTTCAAGAGCTCTTAATCTGAAATAATAAATGAAACATCATAGATCCAACAGTTACATGTTAGCAGTCAGAGTGAAGTTAATTCATAAAAAAAGGGCAGAAAGACTTGGCCAGACACCTATTTACCTTAAGAAAGAGCTAAAATATAGATTAATGCCGCTTGAAGAAGATGTCAGATTGATATCATGAAATGTCCATAACCAATAGGAAAAACCTACTCAGTTCAATGGATGCCATCTGTGTATTCTGGCATTTGGTAACACAAACAGCTTTTGATTTGGACTCAGAAGCAAAACTCGATCTGATGAACCTTCCAGAAATCATAAAAGACTATGAATTCACAGTTTTCAGCAACTCACATTTCATGCTTGTAACTCAAACTTTGTTCCATGACTTTATGACAGGAACAAGAAGTAAGACTATCTTTGCAGCAGCCAGCAAATGTCTTTGTCATTGACAAGGATTCAGGAAAGAAACAGGAGAAGGTGCCTACAAGAGGCTCAGAGCCAGAATGCAGCACAGCAGGCAGCTCTGATAAGGATCCAGCCTGCTATGGGCTCAACTCTGTTACTTGGGACTGGACAGTAGCACTGGGGCATAAAAAAACATTTCTTTCATCACAGTTGTTTGCATTTGGAACATAAGCATCTACTGACTTGATTCAGCCATGAATCAAACGTATATTGGTGTGATCTATGTTATGGGAACACTAGTTTAATTTATATGACAGCTTAAATCTCTGTGCTTACCTCACTGAAGTAGGTTAAATTGATTTTTCTTAAGTCTTTTATAGCTTCTTTTGCCAAATAGAGACATGGAAAAACTTTCTTAAGGCATATTTGTTTAGAAAAAAATAATGGTGGTATATAATTTTCGGAAGGCAGATTCTATTGGAAGGTGATACTCTTCACAACTTTACTTATTGCAAAATAATAGAATCTTAGAAATGCTATCCCAAACATTGCTGGAGTGCAATTACTTTTAGAGGAAGGCTGGTGATTATTTGCACAAATCTAGCAACAATATATAATAGTTTTTTATTTGGCAGACAGCCAAGGAAATGCCACCAGTGTTGAATTTACCCATTGCCTGTCTTAACCCAATGTGATCCAGAATGCTGAAGTTAATAAAGCTACTCTGTAGGGGAAAAAAAAACATTTTAAAAATTGGGATTTGACATAAAGAGAAGTCAGGAACCTGGATTTCCTTGCTCTCCAGCTGTGTGCTTTTCAGGAGCACTGCAACTTTCCTCAAATGAACACAGAGGACCCAAGAACTGGCAGTGCCTACAACCAACCATCATCTCAGCGCTGTCTGAATCAGGAGGCACTTCCTCCCTTCAGGCTGGTGGGAGTTTGGTGGTGCTGGGAGGTGGCAGACTCTGCCATGACCAAGCTTGATCTGCAGAGCAGTGGAAGTCAGATTTCCAGTAGTGAAAGCAGAAGTGTCTGTCTCAGGCACCTAGACATGGGTGGGATGTGTTACATTCACAGGTGCTTTTTGTAAACCACAAATTAGCCGATTTTGTTCAAAGCACAAGAGAAAACATTTTAGAAATATACAATGTTGATTTTCAGTGTTTTCAGAGTAAAAAAGGAATTATTAACTCCACAGAGGAAATTAGGCACTGGAGTGCTCTGTTTTCCACTGAATAGCTAACATAAAATGCTTTAACATTCATTGTAGATGAACTGGGATCCAGGCTGCTATTATACCACAGAACTGCCAAGGAAGAAACTGGCTTCAGCTTCTGAGAAATGAGTGCAAGTTGTAGCATCATGAATGACGCATCAAAAGAGCCCGCAGTGAAAGCCTGATTTATGGCAACTCAGTGTTAACAACAGAAATCATCTTCCTGCTTGGCATTCAGATATGTTGGAAAGCCCTAAGCAATATGGGTAATGTGTCCAAAAGTCTGTAAACATCAGATATTGAGTAAGTAAATGATAAAAAGGATTTTACAAGATATTTTGTGACAGTATTGGCTGCCCTAAAACTTCTTAAAATTCCATGTTGTGTATCTGTGCTGAGTAAGCCACATAGTAATTTATGAACTTAGCAGTGAAGTCTTAAGTATAAACAGTGACATAGTAGCTGTGCTTTATTTTATGTATGATAATGAAACATTCATCTTACACAATAAACTGTCCTTCAAAGCAGTAAGCCTTGGTCCTGGATGCTTTGTATTGGTTTGGGGTTTTTTTCCATTGAATTTGCTGAGAAGTCTGCTGGACACTGCAAAGGCAGAAGGCCAGACATCGTAATTTCCCTTCTGCCAGTTGAAAGAATTTTATGGGGACATTGAAAACATGAAATGCTTTGTTGAATAGCTGGCACTAATGTCTTCTTTTTAGGAGCTTAGAGAGAGTGTGGCAGCTCCTTTTCATTGTTTGTGGAGAACTTTAGCCAAAGAAGGACTTCATAAACAACTGCCTTGAACAGGATTTGATATGTGCAACACTATTTAAAAAGCTAATTTAAATGTAAGGTAGATCTCTACTCTCTCAAAAGGGTTGTTTTCCTTCTTACCTTCTGGTTTCCAAAGACAGTCTTTGTCAAAATATACATACAACACATTTTAAAAGAACAGCTGAGCTGGATTGTTCTTCGTCTAAAAATTAAAGGGCCCCACCATCATCATCATAAATGATTCATTACCTTTGAGGTTTGGCAGGCTTTTAAGGTCACCTCTCTTTAAATTTGAAAATGCTTGCTCACATTCAAGTCTTCCTGCCAGGAGGACTCAATTCATTAACTTGCACTTATATGGATGGCTATTTCACTGTTACTTTAACTGAACTTTTATGCTGGCTGCCTGCTGTGTCCTGAGTGCTGTGAGCATTTCAGAAAGTAGGTACATGCTGTGAAGGCAGCCCTCTCTGTAAATAATGTTCCAATTAATAAGACAATTATACAGCACTGCAGTATTTTATTGGTGTTCTCTGTTACTGTAGCATTGGTCAGAGCACAATAGTGAAGAGACCATCAACATTTTCTTACAAGCCCTTCTCTCCAGAAGCTTAGACTTAGAAATTCATACCACTCTGGAAATTCAATGTAGCCAAGAAGCAGAAAGGCATGGATTTTATAGTGTTCTGATATAAAACTGTTTATAGATTATATGAGTAAAATTAAAATGAGAAGGAGGCATTTGGTTTAGTGGTTTTTTTTTTTTTTTTTTTTTTTTTTTTTTTAACATGAAATGCTTTCTACTTTATGGGCTGTAAGAATAAAAGCAGACTGGAAATGTATCTTCAGTTACATTTTAAAATGTTTACTATGACTCTCCAAAGGCATTTTAAACTGAAATTTTATAGGTCATTAGTCTGTTATATAAATGGGTCCTGGAACAAATGTAGATTGAAATTTCTAAAGTCCAGGCACAACCTATAAAGACTTGGGTAGAATTTAGTTGCCCAGCACAAAAGATCCTGCATTCTCCTGCTGAGCCATCAGTGTTCCTCTGGCTGAAGCCTGTGGTCTTCAGCTGCTTTGCTCTTTTCATTTAAAGTTTCCCAAATACCTCAGTTTATATTTCTGGTCACAGAAAGCATTCCTCTCTAAAGCATTTGGTACCAATGTCATGTCTCAGCCCAAAAGAGATGCAAGAAGTAGCATCTCTTTTCCCCTCTGGGCCCCAACACTGTAAGGGAGCCTCAGACTTTGCCCTCCCAAGTAACAATACCTAAAAATGTCAGTACTGCATTATTTTGAAATGTGTGAGAAGGAGATGCTGCCAGTTTTCCATATGACAGCTTTCTCATCAAATAGTTAGAGAAGTAATGGAAAAAGGAGTATGTCTAGGGTGAGACCAAGAAATAAATGGGAAAAAGAAAGCAGAAAGAGCAGAACTTATAGCCCTGTGGCAAAATCATGCAAAATAGGTGAAAGTTTTGGGTCTCTGTACCAAATACAGATACAGTCTTCCATTCACCTGTAAGTGAATTCATTGGTATAGACACATACCAATATATATATAATATCATATATAATCTGGGAAAATGTTCTGAGAATTCTATATAGTGCATTTCAGATGTGATCAACACAAAAAATATTAGTTTAAGTAACATCAGTATCATTTTTCCATGCCTCTGTTGCAGTTAATTCAGCCACTATGAACATTTGAATTCCATAAGATGTAGAATTCTTTTTTTGTTTATTTGTGGAAAGTCCAGTGCATTGGAGGTCTAATACTCCATTTAGATCCTTCAAGTCTGTCATAATATTTAATAAGTATCAGGTTTGCCCATCTTGTGCACACATGTGCATTTTTCAGATTATCAGGAAATCATGCTCCTTTTCTGCCCTTATCAGCTCTCACAGTTTTACTGCAGATTATTTACTGTGGCTTAGGTTTCACAGTATTAAATTTAGAACACACACTTCAGAGGTTTGTCTAATCTATTTGATCTAAAATCCACTGCAGAAATACCTGCTCTCAGCACCATTTATCTGATAGGTTGAAGCTGTCCTTTAAGCTGACCATCAGCCAACCCACTTGAATTTGTACTATTGTTGTCAAAAGATGAGAAAAAAAAAAGTTGTTCGTGTGCCTGTGATCACTTTTCAGGAGCCCTCCAAGGTCAGCTACTAAAACCCCCTCCAAATTCCTCCGGACTCAGTTTAGGTGCCAGTGGTGAGGGGATCTACACCTAAGCTGTTAATTTGTCTCCAATTGTACCCCAAAATGGTTTCATCAGTTGGTAAAGTCACTGGTGTTTCAAGATCAAGTGAAATAACTTACTATTTGTTTTATATTGTGGTGTACCCAAAACTGCTCACAGGACTCAAGGTGAGGCTGCACCACTGCTGACTGAGTAGGTATAAATAAAAGTTTCCCTTAGGCTTTCTGGACGTGCAGATGTCCCCTTTGTTGGGTGCCCAACAAAGCAAAGACAGTGCACTGGTTTCTGTAGGGCCTGACCCAGAGGAAAGGCAATTGCAGAGAGGAGAAAGAGGCAGCATGATGCAGCGGGAGACACAAATAGACCTTGGTAAAATGATCTTTCTCTGCTGGAAACATTCCTCTTCTAATGTATTGCCTCTTACTGCTGTTGGTGCAAACGTAGGGAATGGAAGCTTCTGGAGGAACCCAGGTGTCCTCGTGGGAAAGCGTGGAGGCGGCTGTTGTGGGAGACTTTCCATGTGTGTATGGCTGTGGGGAAGAGCGTGATGAGGAGGGGGGTGTACCCATGAGCCAGGCTATCCTGCAGGTCTGTGTGAGATGTTCTTGCTCGAGAGTTTAGGTGAAAAAAGTTGTGACAGCTAAAGGAGGTTGGGCAAGGAGGCACAAGCGAGCCAGCTTCCACCACTGACCCCTTTTCCACCAGGAACCACTGGAGAGCTGTCACACCAAAAGCCCTGCTGTCCTGCAGACAGGGCACTAATGACTAATGGCGTTTCTCCACGGCAGCCAGGGCTCAGACACTGCACTGGGTGCCAACCATCACATCATGCAGCAATTTTACAGCGGGGTGTCATGCACAGAGTCCAGTGCCTGTTATGGAGGTGGATGTGGCTGGAAGTGCTGAGCAGAATGGCTATTTTAGTGCTGCCACTGTTACACAGCTGAACAGCTGGTTCTGTGCTCTGACAGTCACTGAGGGAAGACCAGCATGGCTTGTGAGAGAGGAGTGAACAATGAAATCTGCATGAGAGGTTGTAATGCCCAAATAGGCCATCAAGTTCCTTTAATTTCTTTTGATAGTTTATAAGAGAAGCAATAGAAGCAGAAGAAACAGTAGGAAAAACAAGAGTTATACATCTACTTTACAAAAATATATGTCTGTATTTTAAATCTCTTACTCTTAGGTTTCTCCAGGCACAGAGAAACCTTTTTTGGGGTTTGCCTGTGACATTACTTTTTCATTTCAAAGTTGTAGCATTTTTCTGGAAGCACTTACTATAAAATCCATAAGTTCTTACAAGCTTTCTAAAGGAAATCCCAGTCTTCTGATGAATTTTGTGGAGAGAGTCTGTTATAGTTGGTCCCGTGTGTGATTCTCTGCAGACTTTCCTTTGCTGGACAAGCCAAGGACTTTGCCAAGAAATCAGGCCAAAATGATTACAACAAAGTTATTTATAACAACCAGAAAAATTAAGTCTTATCAAGTAATAGCATTATCTTGTGGTAATAGACAAACTTTTCATTGTTTGAAAAAGCTAAATTGTATATAAAAAAAATTCAGGCTGACAACTAAAGCATAACAGTTGATATATGGAAGATGATTTGGTTTCCAAGGTTTAGTGCATTTATTGCTGCTCTGAAAGCTCAGACAGACCTTTAACATGCCTAACCAGTGGCCCAACATGTAAGATGCTTGCAAGCCTCAATGTTTCCAGCAGCTCCATTTCAGGCTGTTGAAAACCTTTAGTAATGCACCACAATAACTGGTTAAAAGGAAAACATACTGTTCAAACAAATCTCCATTAAACTGTCATCTTTATTTTTGTACTTCTTTTATTGCTATTAAGGGGATTTGCGTGATTGCTTCTCCTTTTTTTATTTTTTTTTTTTTTTGTCTCTCCATTAGGAAGAGGTAGCAAGTGACTTCCTAAACAGAGTTTTTCATGGTTTGAAGTGTACACAAATTGAGCAAGCACTGTACACAGAACATGGAAACAGCACACAGCAGTGCTCCTTATGTCCAATTAAGCAATGTGGAGTCTTAAAGCAAACTGAGCTACAGCACTTCACATACATATGCTATGATAACTTATATTATACAAAAACTTAGGTCTGCTTCCTGCTCACAAGCAAATAGCCTTCACCTGGGCCAAATACACTGCAAAGATTCTGACCCATGCATAAATAACATATAAATGTCAAGGTGGAAGGGTAGTAAGTTTATTAGATTGAGATACAAATAATGAATGGTATCACAATGAAGTTTTTATTGAAACCATGAATTAAAATGAAGTAACAGAAAAATTCTGAGCAGGCCATCAGAGGAGTATTTTTTTAAAGGCCAGGGGAAGAGCCCCTTCCTGGGGTAAAAGCCTTCCTGGGGTTCCCATTGCCTCCTCCTCACAGGGCCAGGAGTGAAGCCTTAGGCAGACCCCCTGGAAAAAGTCAGCCAGGCCCCACAGGAGGGATGCTCATGGTTGGGTGGGGGCATCCAGGCGGTGCTGAGAGGAGAAGAGGGAGAATTTGGCTGGTGAGAGAGGGAGGAAACCCAACCCTACTCCCAGGTGTCCATCAAAGGGCAAGTGGAGACACAGTCACTGGGGACAGCAAGGAAAATGTCACTGCCAAGTAATGGAACAGAATTTTCCCACAAAGCACCACATAAAGGTGGCTAAGCACTGAAGATGTTTGCCCAGGAAAGTGGGGGATCCTTGGAGATTTCCCAAATGAGACCAGAGCTCATTGTTGCTGTTCTCTGACAAAGTGGGTGCCCCGGCAGCTCCCCTGCCCTCCACTGTGCGCTGTCACGGAGCCGTGTGAGCTCAGAGATGCTCTGCCTTAGTACGGACACATTGTTTAAAAATCCTGTGCCCTTCAGCAGCGCCTCCCTGGGAAACGCTTCCAGCTGGCCTTACCGCCCATGCCTCCGCTGGGCCTGCTGAGTGTGGAGTCCTACAGTGAAGGTCAGAATATCCTTTAAACTGCACAGTATCCACCAGACCTTTCCCTCCTGCCAAGTCACTTGCTCGTGACTGCAGGGGAAAACAAACGCGCGCCCTTGGCAGCTGTGCAGCTTTCGCTGTGCCACGGCACTTAATGACATGCGGAGCATCGGATGCAACAAGCTTTTCTTCCCACCCTCTGCTTTTTTTGGTAGCTCTTTTGCAATTGTCTTCCCAGTCTTAGCACTCATTTCACTCCTTGTCTCACTTTCGGAAATCTTTAGTGCGGCACCAACTCCACTTTTTCGCTTTCCTGTCTGGAACATGAGATTAAGTTTTTAACAGATAAATTATTTGTGTCATACTTGCAACTCCGAGTCCAGTGTCTAAATGTTTCTTTTAACAGAAGCAAAGTCTAAGTAGCGCCAGGGCAGTTTTCCACCATAAGGCCTTGGTGAAAAAATTGTCAGTGCTTTCCATCTAGGCTTGGTAAATGAGGTTGACAATCAAAACCAGATGAGAATATCTTTTTGGTAAACACATTTTTACCTTCAAAATAGTGCAGTATCAGCAGCCCACTGAAAAGTGTTTTAAACCATGACACATAAAGTTCTCACGGTGTAAGAATGGTATTAAACCATAATATTGGGAATGCCAGTTGCCACTGAAGAGTATGGTCAACTATTCAAAAAGTTATTTTAAAGCACTGACTGAAAATGCCCAGTTGTCAGCATTAAAAGGTCATATACTCACTCCTTTAAAGACAGCAAATAACCAAAGAGTTAATTCCCTTCTAGCTGCACCTTTGTAATTGTTCCGCAATTTTTGTAACATTTTATTGACTTTCATTGACAATGCCAGTCTTGGTCCCTGTTGAAAGGCAACCCATTTCTGTTTAATCAAAAATGTTACTTGATCCTTGAACAGGGAAGATACTGGGAAACAATCCTGTCTTCTGACAAAAATATACACATATATTGTATACACATATCTATTTATAAAATAAATATGCATTTATATGTATAAATAAATATACACATATTTATTTTCTAAACAATTATTTAGGCAAAGTCAGAGGGGAAACGTACTGAAATTTGACCAGAGTATAGCCAAGAAGAAGTCTTTTGACATTTTGGTGCACATATATATATATATATATTTTTTTTTTTTACTTCATAGTGATGAACTTTTGAAAAAAAATATTTTTTTTTTCAACACCATAATATATTTTGCTTTGTGTAGCCCTAAGGCTGCAGTGCATATGTGCATGAGGCTCACTGTATAACTTATTTTTCCTTCAGCTGTCACACTCTCAGCAAGGTATGGAGCAGACTTTGGTAGATGACAGCAGGTAAAGAAAAGCTGACTGCAAACATGAGAAAAAGTTCTTCAATTCATATCACTGGGAGTACAAACAGTTGCAAAGAGAGAGGAAAAAGCCCTTTCCAGCAATTATTTTACTGTCCATATGTATTGCTGTGGGAGTTTTCCTTTTGAGCTTCTAGCAATGAATTTTATTGTGGGAACTATTATTGTTAGTTTTGGGTAATATTTTTTAGAGAAAGCAGTCGACATAGCAAAAATGCTGGGTTTATTTTTTCCCCATGCCAAAACCACTTTCTCCAGGTTTTTTATCTGACATTAGAATCAGGTTGGAGTGGGTAGCTGTGGTCATAAGCATTGCAGACAAGTTTCTGCCAACCCCTGAGTGGGTGGCCAGCAAACTACAGAGCTCACTTGGGAAATCAGGTAATGGGGTTTAACTTCTTGTATGGACAACAAGGTTTTAAACCTGAATATCCTGCTTCTCATGAGCATACCGTACCCTCCATGTTATAAGAAACAGAGGATGAAGTGGGGGAAACACCCTCAAACTTTCGTGCTGATGGCACAAGACCTTGAGTAACTGAGCCCAGCACTTGAGGATAAGCTTCACTGACACTCTTGATGTGACCTGCTGTTGAATGGAAAATTACTGTAAGTGGGAGATGGCACAGCCCAGCTGTTTTCATTAGTCTTCACTGCTATGTCCTAAAAGAAAGACACAAAGCTCAGGAATATTGCCTTTCAGTATAGTAAATATGTGTACAGCTACTGTATGGCATCCATAGAGGCATTACAGTCCTGCATAATAGTTCCATTTCAAGAGATGTAAAAAAGGAAACCCTTACATAATGTTTCATAATCACATATTTAATTCAAAATATGTCTGTAAAGCCCAATTTTCCTGTCCTACCAAACTTCTGCTCACAGTAAGGAAAAGCATGAGGCCAGCATAAGTCTCCCACATCTTTTGTTTGCCTGACAGGCATGTGGCTATGCAATGAGCTGATAATCAAAGGCTTTACATAAGAACAGCCATAATTTTTCTGATCCCTTCATAAAACATATAAGCCTTAAAGAAATAATTCAAGTTTGAGTCTATGCTTCCAAAGGAGGTTTGTGGGTGTTTTGGTTTTTTAGGTTTTTGTTTTCTTGGTTGTTTTTTTTTAAAGGATGAAAACATTACCACCTAGTGGCAAGGCTTCAGAACATAGCAAACCTAATGTGAAATCTTGGATCAAAAAATACGTATCCTGAGCTTCTGTGCCCGACAGAAAAAGAACAAGATGAAAAATAATTATGAATAAAAACAGGAAGGGGAAAACTGGGTGTAAATATGTCAGCATAGGGGTGAATTTCTGAAATTCTCAAGTTGAATCCTGTGGCTTGACAGCGGCAACTGGTATATGCTGGTTGTAAAATTTCATCCCACCTGAACTGGACAAACACAGCACATCATGCAATGAACAAATAAAAGTGAGATGAACCCTACAATTAGGAAGCTGACCACACATTGTGCTTTTGCACATGGACTATTCAGACCAGGCAAATTAGCCTACAGGTGATATAAAGAAGAGCTGGTGCTGGTGAGAGGAGCTCCCAGTGTGAAGCAGCAATCTCAGAAGGAAGAAGTGAGTCTGGAAAAACAGCAGCATGTATCTGGCCTGAAGGCATAACCCAGCAGTGGGGAAGATGGAGGACACCATGGATAGCTTGCAGCCCATAATGCCTGAGGCTGTTAATGAAGAGCAGCAGCACAGCAGAACCAACCTGACTTTCTGCTGGGTTGTCCCCAGTCAGTGCCTCGTCCCTGCTGAGACGGATGGTGACACTTGGTGACCACAGTGCTGGGGTCAGCCAGGGAGCAGGTGGCTCAGAAAGCAGAGTAAATCTCTCGTTTCTTAAATAAGCCCCAGTTAATCCAGAGCCACTGCAGGTTGCTGTTCAATGTGTCTCACCCATGAGAGCACCCTATTTCCAAATCATCCTTTTCAACTAACTACTATTGCCAATTACTATGTATGGTTGAATTAATGAGCTTTCCCTTTATATTATCTAAACCCTTTGTTTAATTAGATTTATACACGTGCCAACAATTTTACTTTTTTTTTTTCTTTTGTTACATACTACCACGATTTTGCACAATCTGTGATTAGGTGGATGTAACTCACTGAAAGAAGGTGTACATTGACTTCCTCTGGAGAAATTCAAGAACTGCCAGGCTGACATACAGTCCTGACAGGGTTATTAATGGCACTGCTAATTTGATAAATCTGGCATTTTTCAAAGATTCTTCTATAAACAAGCATTTAATGTTTGACTGATATCTCTGTTGGAGTGGGTATAGAGTGAGATTCGGAAGGAATGCAATCTGTGGCAGATGAGTATTTGTGAAATATCTCGCCTTCAGCATCTCTCTCAAATGATGTCCCAGTTGTGTAATTCTTCCATTCTGCTTTTCTCTTGAAATTGTATATCCACAGAAGACATTAATTATAAAGAAAATTGGTGTCTCTTTTTGCAAACACCTTCTGGTTCTAGCAGCAAAACTCTTGGGATCCAGACACAAATGGAAGCATTTGTGTAATTATTATATCAAAATAAAGGATTTTTTTTTTTCTGTCAGGAAAATTATCTTATGTGAAAAACCCTTTGAAAGGCCACTATTTGAGAGAGGAACTGATTTTTATAGGAGATCACAGCCAAATCTTTAGAGGAAGTCAGAAATTACTGTGATTTCCCCACATTGTTAAAAAATTAAGTTTACTGTGATGTACAGTGAGAGTTGTCCTCACCATGAAAGCAACTAATATTTCTTTTCAGGGAACCTGGTTCTTAACTTACTGGGAAAAAAAAGGCAAATAGTACAGGTACTCCCACAGATTGCCATTTTGCAGGCATTTTTCCTGTGCCTGAGCACTGGTCTGTTCTCCCAATGGACTGGTCTCAAAGAGACTCTGAACATGTTATTAAAACATAAGTGCGATGTACTGACACTCTCGATTGTAGCAACTCGTCTGCAGCCTTTTGAAAGCTGCAGCCCTCAGTGCTTGGGGGACAACTGTGATGAAGTGGTTGCACAGCTTCTAGAGAGCTGCTGAGCAGAAAGGAAAGCAGGCCTTGCCTGCATGGCTTGGGCTGGCACCCTTCCACTCTCAGGCACTGTCACAGAATTTGCTCTTCACAAGTAAGATGGATGGCCAAGAAATTCTCCTTTAGCCCCTCAGTACCCATATTTACTATTAAGTTCCCACGGATTAACGTATCAAAATGGTGACTTTTGGACCAGATTGGCATAATTTACCAGGCTCCCAAAACCCATTTCAAAGACTGAGCTAAAACAAACCAATGAAACAAACAAAAAAAACCTGTACCAAAAGCACACCAGAAATACACACTTCATTAGGAATTTCATATACCTTTCTTCAGGGACTAAGGACAAGGAGTAGTTAAAATATCTTGTTAGGAAGGAGAAGGCTCTGAGCATACTTTATTGCAGCCTTTGAATACTTACAGAGGGCTTATAAGAAGGCTGTAGGGGGGCTTTTTACAAGAACATGCAGTGATAGGACAAGGGGCAACGGCTTTAAACTGAAGGAGGGTAGTTTAGATTAGATATACAGAATCAATTCTTTACTGTGAGGGTGATGAGTCACTGGAACAGGCTGCCCAGAGAAACTGTGGCTGTCCCATCCCTCAAGTATTCAAGGCCAAGCTGAATGGAGCTCTGAGCAACCTTGTCTGGTTCAAAGTGTCCCTGCCCACAGCAGGGGCAGGGGTGGAACTAGCTGATCTCTGCGAGTCCTTTCCAATCCAAGTACATTCTATGATTCTACAAAAGTTATCATTTTCTATGTAGGCATTTTAAAATCTCAAAATAAAGTTTTGACTTAGTAGCAATTATGGTCAGCAGTCACTCTTCCCTCACAGCTATACACTCTTAACTAAGGACACAGCATTTCAGTAAAGAAACCAAGACGTTGCCCAGGGAAGCTGTGGATGCCCCATCCCTGGAAACATTCAAGGTCAGTTTGAATGGGACTTTAAGTAAGCTGATGTAGCTGAAGATGTCCCTGCTCATTGCAGGGGCTTGGATTAGATGACCTTTAAAGGTCCCTTCCAATCCAAACTGTTCTGTGATTCTATATGTTAGGCAAGGGTGACATCTACTGTCCGTCAGCACCAGCAGCCCAGAGCGGATGCAGTGCTGTCCCACTGGCCAAAATCCTCACTGAGAGGGACCGATGGAATGTCTTAGCTCATTTCCACCCTCAGATTTTCAGATTGTGTTATCAGTTAAAATGAATGAGAGACAGTATTTTAGTAAATATTATTCAATCAGTCAAACTTCTGGTTGATGAACAAAAATGGAATTTGGAGCTGTAATTCCCAAGGCACATGTGACCAAAGCAGTATGACTAGCAACTCAAAACTGATTGATCAAGAAAGTGGAAGCTCTCAATAACTGGGGGTGTGTAACCAGAGAGCCAAATCCTCTCTCATTTTGAAGAGGAATCTGCAAGGCATGAGAATCTGGGCTGTGAAATCAAACTTAAATTAAATACATTGAAGCATTTTGATACTGACAACAGATACAATCTAATCTGTGAGCAGATCCCAAGGCCTCTCCATATGGACATGTGTGTGACCTTTGCCTTGTCCTACACTGAAATACCACAGTGCAGACCTGAAAAAAAATTCCAGTTAAAAACAAACCTGACAATTTGCTTATCAGAAATAAGATTAAACAGTAGAAATATTTTTCAGACCCCAAGTCAAGTCAAATGAGTAATTTCAGGATACAATTTTCTATCTAAATACAGGCTACTTTCTGCATGTGAATGCTCAACATAACCAAGCACACAGACTTGTACACAGCCATACATATCCAGCTCTTAGGCATTAAGAAAGAATATAAAGGACTGCATAATATTGAGGACTAATAAAATAGAAAAATTAAGCTCTTTCAGCTGAAAATTTTGGTTTTGCAGCCTCATGAGAAATAGGGAGTGAACAGACAAGCCTGTCTGGTAAACAGACCTCTCTAGCTGTGGAAAGGATTAGATGCAACACAGGGTAGCTTTTCTATAAGGTCTGTCTTTCCGGAAGCAGTAGGACACTTAGATACTTCTCATTCTTGAAATGATGGTTTAGTCTTACCCTTGACTTTTACAGCTTGCAGACTTTATAGGAGCAAAAGGTCCTGGAGTCAAGCAGATTGGCAGGGGCATCAGTAGGCCTCCAGTGCAATTGCCTGCTCCCAACAGGGTTGGCACTAATTTCAGAGCAGGTTTCTCAGGACTGTGTCCAGCGGCATTTGTAAATCTCCAGGGATGGCACCTGCACAACTTCTGTGGGTGGCCTGTTCTACTCCTTGGATGTCTTGAGGGAGAAAAGATTTCTTACCGTGATCTCCAAATGGTTCCAAGAATATTTGACTGAATGGCATTTTTGGCCACAAAAAGGCAGTGATAGAGGCAATAAGGGAAGACACAGGCATTTAGAAACACCATCGGGCCTGTGGGCCAGCTGAGCATGCAAGGTGAAGACTACACAAGACACCAAGAATATGCAGACACTGGCAGAGTGGCCAAACACTGCTTGGGATGAAGAAATGTTTCACAAGAGGTGATTATTATGCCTAGATCTGCACCCTCATCTACTCTTCCACTGAACGTGCTCAGTGTTTGGTAACTGTGCTGGATGAGGATGTAATGTGAAAGACTTTTATTCTTGTCTTCCAGTGAAAGGACACAAAGGCAAAGGCGGTCCATGGAAATTTTAGCTTTTTGCCTGAGCTAATCTTTCCACAGCATAAGATCTTCAAGAAAGAAAAATAAAACACACCAAAGACTAACATTTCCTCTCTTGTTGTACAAGGCCTCACAAATATTTTTGGCATTCTTCAATGATTTTGTTGTTTTGCTCCAAGAAACATTTACAAAATATGTGGAAAAATAAATTTGGAACAAACTTATGTCTCTGGAATATCAACATCTGACTTGCAGAGCTGCCATGCACAGGAAGGGTGTGGATCCATCCAGCATGCACCCATCTACCCTGTCCTGCAGTCACAGTGATACTTCCATGGGGGCAAAGATGTTACACCAAGAGGAAGAAATCGAGGTGCTGGCATCCACCACGTTTTAGCAGTCAGAGTTTCCCACTGAGTGCAGGAAGGAAGTGTTCGGCACAGGAAGGGGAATGAATAGCCGGAAGAACGCATGGTGTAGGTGCCTCGGTGGTGGAAATTGCTAAGCTGCCAATGCTCACAGGACGTCTGCACCCTGGGAATTTTATGCAGAATCAAAGGAAAAGGAAAGCTTTTGCCAAAGGAAAAACTGTGGGTGTGAATGAAAATGCATGCGTGTGTTTTGTGCATGTTTTAAATTGCCTTGATGACAACTGGTGAATGCATTTCAACGGTAGGCCCTTAAAATCTCTCAACTGCAAGTGTAAAACCTCTCTGTTGGGAAAAGAGGGGGGCAACATAGCAGGAAGGAAGCCTATGTCCAATGAAGTCAGATGATATTTACTGGGGGCATCAAGGGCAATTAGCATCTGATCCCCACTGATGCCCATAACACTTTTGAGAACCTCATATCAGTCAATGTGAAATCTGGCAATCTGACAGATAACATCTTTGAAGTCTTCATTTATAAGGGACCCAAAACATAATGACAGAGTAATTTCAAATTCATTCTTTGCACAGCATGAAAATTGTTCAAAATTGTTTACAGAGAGATTACACAATGCATCACATGGTATTTGTGTAAAACTACATGCTAAGGAACATTTAAATTTCAGCAAAGAATTTGAAATGACTAAATTATTTAAGAAAACCTCTTTCCAAGGAGAAAAAAGCAACCAGGTTTTGCTGGGAATGACAGCAGGAGGATCCTACTTTTTTTCTGACAGAAGAAGGCAACCTCTAGCAACTGAATCACCTTAAGGTATTTATATTTTGGCAGCAAGCTGGAGACCACATAGCCCAGCACAGTCACATCTGAAAAGCAGAAGAGACACTCTGACAAGGGCTATGCTATGGAGGCTTTCCTTCCTGAATTTGTGTGACAGCAGTTGCTTGGCTGCATACCTTCACTTTTCTTTATGACAAAAGTGGGCAGCACAACACATTCATTCTTCTGTTGTTGGTGATGCAGCATCAGTATGGGGTTTTTTGTGATTCTTAGACCCTACTAATTGCAATTTTTCTTTCTGCTTTTCCTACTCTGGGTGATGGTTTCCTAGCCCAGTACATCCCTTTATATTCCAATCTCCCACCAGTAAGAGGCGGAGAAGAATATTTTCTCAATTTTTAAAGGGAATAAGGATACAAGGATCTCTCCTCCCATCTCTCCCCCCTGGCAGGGCAGAAAGTGCCCAGCATCATCACCTGGTGCTCCAGAAACAGTAAGAAGGAATATCTTTGTGATGAGTGGATGAAGAGACAGAAACAGTAAAGATTCACTGATTGCTGCAAGAGAATGTTATGTCTTGGAAGGGTGGAGTGTGCAGAACAGTGCACCCTTGACACCTCAGCAGAATCCTGAGGTAGCTTGGGCAGAGCTGGCTGGTGCATGCACACTGGGGGTGCCTGGGGTGTCTGTGAGTCCGGTACTGCAGGCACAGACATGGCTCCAGCCAGAGATGTGGAAATCCAGCATGGAAGCTGGGGGACTTAGAGTTACACCTCATAAAGCCAGTGGCAGGAATGAAGAATAGGTGGAGAAGGTCAGACGCTGTCCCAGAATGCCTAAGAGACAAAACAATTGGAAAGAAGTGTGAAAAGGGATTGTATTATTAAATTTAAATATTTCCACAAACAAAAACCAGCAATTGCTAAATGGTCTTCTCTCTTCTTATAGCAGTGACACATATGAAGGACCTGAAAGACTGAAAGTACAAACTAGAGAGTCGTACTAAAGTCTGAACATGATTTCAGCTGTGGGCATGATTTGCCATTAGAACAAAATATCAAGGAAATAAGAGGATGCTCTCTCTCTCTCTCTCTCTTTTCAAATCAAAATGGTCTAATCAAAATGGTCCTCCTAGTAATAACTAATATAAAACCCCATGCTTAATACAAGTTATGGGAATTCAGAGCTAAAATCCTATGGCCTTGAGTGTACATGGTCTTGGGGATACAGCCTTTTAAAATGTATTTTCTAGAGACTTTTAGATTGTATTTTTTAGGGCCTTTTAGAATGTATTTTCTAGAGCCTTTAAACCCTATGAATCTGTCCTGCAAAGTTGTCTGACAATATAATCTCATGTTTCTTTGTGACTGTACTAATACTTATGCAAAAGACACTCAACACTGGTTCAAAAATTCCAAAGATAAAGTACCATATTACTACAGGTAATTGTTTTAGTAGGTACCCACCCCCACAAAGAATTACTTCTTCACTGCCACCCTGGAGTGGCATATCTTAAGCTACACTGATGGCAGGAATCTCTTCCAATGAATAGGATCATGGCTCTTGCCTGTTTTTGTTTAAATATGCTCTCAAATAAACTAATTAATCTCTAAAGCCTCAATGTCTTGCAAGGCATGTCACAACATCTCCCAGTACTCCATTTATTCCTGAAGCTCTTTTCCAGCTATTCCCAACTTTTCAAAATCTTTTCCTGAACTACAAACGCTAAATCTGAGATGAAGAATTCAAGTAATGATGCCACTCTAATATAATTTGAATTGTAATGCCAGAACAATATCCAATCTTATTCCAAAATACCACACAAGAGCACAAAACTTTTCTTAGACAATTAATTGAAAGATAATAAAAAAAACCTCTATCTCCTATATATTGACAAGAATTCATAAATAAAATGCAGAAAGTCCTTCATCCAGGTACATAGGGATAAGCTGGGACTCCTGACTTCACACACTTGGTCTCTCCATGACTCCCCATATGCCCTTTGTAGCATGTACAATTTCCATGATGCAGAGTACTGAAATTAATACCATCTGGCACCCAGACACATGGTAAACAGTGATTTCAACCCTTTCTGTAGACAACGGTGGTTCATATCAGCTATTACTCAGGAATTTAGAAATCCAAAAGTAATGTTCACTCTCAAGGTGATGTTACATCATTTACACCAGAAAGAGTTAAGGAGAATAGATTGTTTATGACAAATATGCTGAAAATGGCATGTGAAAATTGCAAATACTGAAAGCATCAGGTAAACAGGACAGTTATGCAGCCATTCAAAAAGTTACATTTATTAAATAATTTGAGCCTGATTCATCATTACATTATGCAGTACATAATTGCTCATATCTCCAGGTTCACATCTCTTATCATCATGAGAAAGTAAATAATGCCTTCAAATGAGATCTGAGATGAAGTTCAGTGTTGGAAAGCATTCAAGTTTTTTTCAGCGTCTTCTAAACATTTCTCTCTCAAGATAATAACTTTCCTACCTGTTCACAGAAGTTTGCAAATATTTAATCAAAATCAAATCTGGAATGCTTATGCTTTTGAAAGTGCTTTATTTCCAAAAAAAGAGAGGTCTGGAACCAGCTTAAAGATCACTGCTCTGAAACAAGGTGGAAGTCCATGCAGACCAGTCAGCACAAGTCAAAACATTTTGAAGAGAAGATCAAGCAAAACATGCAAATACTGGCACTACAGGAGATCTCTGCAATCACAAAATCATAGTATTATAAAATTATTTGGATTGGAAGGAACCTTTAGAGATCATCTAGTTCCAAACACCATGTCATGAGGGCACCTCCCACTCAACCAGATCCCCATTCAACATAGATTTGACCACTTCCAGGGATGGGGTATCCACAACTTCTCTAGGCAACCTGTTCCAGTGTCTCACCACTCTCATAGTAAAGGACTTCTCCCTTAGATTTAATCTAAACCCTTCTCCTTTCAGTTAAAAGCCATTCTCCTTGTGCTATCACTACCTGTCATAATAGGGTCACAACAGGGTCATTGTAGCAAGAACTACACACTGGAAAACGGAGTCATCCATGAAATGTTCAATGTCCACACTTTGGTTACCCTGGAACCTCTAGGTGGGCCATGCTCCCTCCAATTCACTCTTCACAGGACGTGAAACCCCTGCTGTAAGAAATGCAAGAATAAGCACTTCCAACTCCAAAGGAAGAGGAGATTTGTGCCAGACCCTTCTTGAGAGCTGGTCATCACATTCAAGGAAGTGCTGGTCTTTCTCCTGCTTTATTGCCTAGTTATTTGGGGACTGTAAAATGCTCCAGATCACAGTGCAGGCTGGGTGTTTTTATTTACCATAATCAAAAGGAGCACATAGTTTGACATAGGCTTCTTCATTCATATAATCATGGAAGAGTTAAGATTGGAAAAGACCTCCAAGATCACCGAGTCCAACCTTTGATTGAGCACCACCATGTTGACTAACTTAACACTAAGTGCCATGCCCAGTTGTTTATTGAACATCTCTAGGGACAGTAACTCCTGCACCTCCCTGGGCAGCCCATTCCAACATCTAATCACCCATTCAGTGAAGAAATTCTTCCTGATGTCCAACCTGAACCCTCCCTGCACAGCTTGAAGCCATTTCCTCTTGTCCTAGTACTGGTTGCCTGGGAGAAGAGGCCGACCCCCACCTTGCTACAGGCACTTGTAAAGCACAAGTTGTAGAGGGTGATAAAGTCCCCCCTTAGCCTCCTTTCCTCCAGACTAAACACCCCCAGCTTCTTCAGTTACTCCTCGCATGATTTAATATCTAGACCCCTCTGAGTAAGATTCATGTTCCTTCTCTGGACACACTCCAGCTCCTCAATGTCTTCCTTGTAGTGAGGGGCCCAGAGGTGAAGGCAGCACTTGAGGTGCAGCCTCGGCAGTGGTGAGTACAGAGGAACAATCACTGCTCTGCTCCTGCTGCCACTCTATTGCTGACACAGGCCAGGATGCCATTTGCCTTCTGGGCCAATGGCATGTTCTGGATCATGGTCAGCTGGCTCTTGACCAGCCCCCCCAGATCCTTTTCTGCCAGGCAGTTTCCCAGCCGCTCTTCTCCAAACCTGGAGTGCTGTTTGGGATTGTTGTGGCCCAAGTGCAAGGCCTGGAATTTGGCCTCACTGAACCTTCTAAATTTGACTTCAGTCCATCAATCTAGTCTCTCCAAATCTCTCTTCAAAACCTTTCCTCTGGCCTCTGGACAAGTCAGCAGTAAATGAAAGAGTCAGGTAACATGATCAGGGTAGTTATCTATCATTCATGCAATCCTTTTCTCCATCAAAACCTGTCTCCACCTGGGTTACCCTCACAATCACATGGTCTTAAATATCTCTCTCAGACACAAGACCCATCTGAGCCCTGGTTTCACAGTCCTTGCTCTTCTCAGTGTCAGATCCATCCATGCAGAGGGACAACAGGTCCCACCGGCCTCCCAATTTGGAGAGCTTTGCTGTCCCTGAGAGGCAAGGGTTTGGTCTGAGCTCTCAGCATCCACCAAGCTCTCTGCAGAGAAGTTCCTGCCAGTTCAAAACCCTGCTGTTTCTGCATCCTTCCCCCCATCTCCCACCTCTGCTGTGCTCTGGGACTCAGAGGATGGGAATCCCTTCAGACAGGCACTGAGTTGGTGCTGCCTCTCACTGCCTGAGTGCTGCTGGCTTGCATGCCTCACTGAGGGCTGGAAGCAAACCACTCCAGCCAAACTGGGCAGGTCACAAGCAATCCCAACAGATTCTGAGAGTGAGACAGGGTAGGTTCTTAAGTCCCAAACAGGTGTTGGAGGCCAGAAGGGAGGACCGGTGACACCAGCATAGCCCTGTTACTGGGGACATGGCAGCTAGTCTGCAGGTAGGTGAGAGGGGGCAGAGCTGCTCCCACTTAGCACCATGGAGCCCATGCTGTCCTCACCTGGCAGAAACCTGGGAACAGAGTCAGAACGTTCCCACAGCTTGCCTGATAGACCATGGGGGCTTTCCCAGCCAGTGTCACTGCACAAACCCATGGAATTTAAAGGCAAACTCTGCCAGCTGGGGTAAGGTATTTAAGAAACCAGCTGTGAAGAGGAGAAAAGACAACACTAGGGGTTTATAAGTAAAATGCATATTTAGATTTAGAGGTAGGAACTTGGAGGCAGGGGCAAAGTGGAGATGAGTAAAGGGTTACAAGATGATGGAAGTATGACACAAATTAAACTTACCTGAGATGCACCCAACACTTGAGTTAAATCCACATGCTCTTTCTGCATGAAAAGATCTCCTGAATTATAAACGGTAAGGGGGGCTCGCATCTTGATCCCTAAGTATATAATTTGTGTCTTTTAAATCTAAGTCAGTTGAAGAGTTGAACACTGCGAGCCAAATTCTATTTAATTTATGCAGCAACACATCTGTGTGAAATATAGTCCAATTACAGGCACTAGGTTACTTTGCCATGGCTGCAGCCATTTGGCTTTTATTTCCAGCAGGCTGTAATTAAATTATCGCAATGCAGAAGCAGACAAGTTTCCCTTATACGTGACTGCAATTAAAGACATGCAATCACAACATTTTTAAAGTGACTCCAATCAATTGGTTACAGTAAAGAATACCATGTAATAAAGCGGTGACTCCACCATTAAGACTGAAAGAGGGTTTCTATTTCAATAATCTAGTTCCCTTCCAGTGCGAGTTCTGCTTTTGGATAATTTGTTTAAAGTTCATTATGTGTCTACAGCATATATCATTTGCCCTCAGCTTGGGCTGCAGAAGTGCCATTATGGCCAATTACTTAGTGTGATAAAATCTGCCACAGTACAAACTGTTCCTTAATTAGATTTAAGTTTTGTCTAAATTCTATTTGTAATTCAGACAGCAAAATAACAAGGCCAGCAGCAAAGACTCACTGTCTTCTTCCTTTGGCCCCTGTTGTTACCTGTTGTAACCTTCGGGCAGTTCAGAACTGACACCCCACACCCACATGCTTTTCTTGCAATGCTTGTGTCCATTTTGGTGTTTCCATAACCAGTGCAGGGCTTGGGGTGTGGTCTGGCCTCTGGGGGAGCTCCTTGACCTGCACCCAGCCATGACACAGAGCACATGGATAATGAAGGCTCCAAAAGCCCCTGAAGTCAAGTGGCTGCCAGTAGGGACCACACAGTTGAGTGTCACTGATGTGCTTTTTGGTGATCACAGGCATTTCCCCTCTGGCCTCTATGGTTTGCTACAACAGCATGCTGGTTGGTGGTGAGCCAGCTGCTGACAGGATGAATTCTCACAAAACCACAAAGAGAGTGGTGTGGGGAGCAGCTCCCAGCCATGCTGGCTCCCTAGCTGTGCACTGTGAGCAGCGGGATGGGCACAGCCCTGGTGCTCCCAGTGTGAGAGAGCACAGCACAGCTTGTGCAGGGTGCAGCTGCTGCTGCCAGCCTGGTTAGCCATTAGCCACAGCAGAGGCTTCAGTTTTGTTTGGAATGATGGCATTGCTGCACAGCTGTGAAGTAGAACCACTGGATTTATCCAAACTACTCCTGCAATATCCCTAGCCATGACAAGAGGTTTAAAACAGTTTTGCTCTTTAAAAACCATTGCCAGTGTGTGGCATACATCTTTTCAGGCTCCAGATTCAGTTTTCAAAGTATTTTAAATATGTTTGAACCAAATGTTCTATACAACTTTGAATCCAAATCCTGCAACCTGTGTGACCTCACAAGTGAGGGTAGAAGTTACAGCAAGAAAATTCAGAGTGAAACAAGAAACAGAAGCAGTGATTCAGTAGGATCCATTTAAACAGATCCAGGCCACAGTAATTTGAGGACAGGCATCATCCTATAAGAAGCTGCATTTCTCTGGAAAAAAATTGTGCTAGATGTATTAATTTTGTTCCAGCAGAACATTTGCTCCATTTTAGAAGAGGGCACTTCTTCACAGAAAATGTATTTACTGAATGCCATGTTAACAGTTATTTGCTATGTGCATCAGTGACCATCTATTTTCTGCTGCAGAGACTGTGTACCAGGCTGTCTTTACATTCCTTGAATCCTGCTCAAGTCCCATATTGTATCTTGCAATTGGCTGCTTTACAAAATTGGATGAATTTATTTTGATGTTTCAGAAAATTTCTAAGATAGAAATTTTGTCAAAGCAAAACACCATTTAAAATTTTTACAGGGATGGAAAGTTATGTAGCAGCTAATGACAAGCCTAAAAATAACTTATTTCTTGGCAACATCAATCTCGTTAATGAACTAAAATAATGAAATGTTCCTCTATCAGTGGTTTCTAAGAAGCAAGAAGAAGAATGTAAAAATATTAACCAACCCCAGCAGCAAAAAGAATGTGAAAACATGTTGACATCCACCTTGGTGGGTTTTTTTGTTTTGTTTTGTTTTGGTTTTTTTTTTTTTTTTTTTTTGGGGTTTTTTTTTTGGTTTTTGTTTTTTTTTTTTTTTTAACTTAACCAACAAGGCTGCAAATGTCTTTTATGGAACAGTTATGTTCTGGAAATAACCCTCTATACTTTTGGTCAGTAGCACAATACAACCAATCTGTCCTTCTTCTCCATTTGACCCCTGATGAGAGCAGAAAGTGAACATTGTGTACCAGGGGACACACATCAAACACTGTGGGCTTGGGAATCCCTTATATTACAGCTTCATTGTGCCTGTGTTGGCCCTTTCCTGAAATATGCATTTTAAAACAAAATATGGTGTATCTAGATATGATAAAAGGCTTCTAGATCAAGATCAATTCTTATCAACAGAGCAAGCTTTCCTTATTTATAAAAGTCACTTTAATAGGAGCACTGATGAGCAGCTGAAAGACCTGATCATAAGTTGTTTTTAATGAGATGTGAGGGATCTTATCTGTCAGTGAACAATAAACATTACTCTTTTCCTTAACAGCTAGGGAGAAAAAATGAACACAACAAATGACAACTTAGCCAACTTCATCAGCCAGCAAGACACTGAAGGTGATTTTCCCAAATGCACTGTGTGGAAGTTGGTGTGAAGACTTTGTACCTCCACATTATGTATAACATGATCTTCCTGGGAAGTTTCATTGTTTGTGTTTGCAGCTTCAAAATGAGACCTTGAAAGAGCAACACCATAATCAGGCTGAACCTGACACTCACAGACCTGCTGTACCTCACTGGTCTTCCCTTCCTGATGCACTACTGTGCCACTGGGGAACACTCAATTTTTGGTGAATTCATGTGCAAGTTCATCTGCTTCAGCTTCCACTCCAAATTGTACAGCAGCATTCTGTTCCTCACCTGCTTCAGTGCCTTCTGCTATGTGGTGATGGTTCACACGATTAAGTTCTTCCACCTCCAGAGGAAGAGGTGGACAGCAGTGGCTTGCACAACCGTGTGGTTGATGGCACTGGAAGCTGTCAGCCCTGTCAATTTATTTTTCTCTTCAAAAGGGACACAAAACAAAGGAGACACAAAACATAAGGTCCTCATGCCTCAACCTTACCAGCTCTGCAAACCTGGGCACAATCAGGGGGCTGCTGACCAGCCTGGCCTTCTTCTTGCCCTTGCTGACAGTGACTCTGTGCTATGTGCTCTTCATTGCACTTTGGCCGCTGGCCCCACACATGGGCTTGCTACAAACAGAAGGATCTAAGTCTTGCTGTTGTTCTCTTGGTGGTATTTCCTTCTCTTCCATGTCTTTTGGGTGGCTCTGTTGCCTAAGATTGGAAGAAAAAGCTTTCATTAAAAAGCTTTCATTAAAAGACTGCTCTCCATGTTACCAATTCAAATATTGTTTGGAAAGTTTTTCTTCCAATCTTAGGCAACAGCTCAGGTTAACTACAGCTGTGTCCAGTCAGCTGTCACATGGAGAATAAATCCACTCTGCCCACTGTGTCTCTTGGCCACTGGCTCCACTCAACACATGCGGCAACCTATTGCTTTATGTCGTGGTGGGAGACAACTTCCAGCAAGCCATGCTCTTTCCTTCAAGGTCTAAGTGGAACAAATACATCCAGGAGCAAGTAGTCCAGGAGCAAAAACTACATGACCAAGTCAGAAATCACATTAAAGTTGTGAGGGAGTCCCTTGAAGCAAATTTCAGAAAAACCAGGATGGCTTTAGTGCTCTAAGCTCCTAAGACAGTTGTGTTGGTATGAAAGCAAGAATCGCATCTGACTTTGCCCTCTCCCTGCAGCAGAGGACTTGTCAAAAAGCTTTCTTGGAAGCAGTTTTATATACACCTCTCCTAGCAACCAAAGAAAGAGGAGGGAAAAGACAAGACTATAAGCCACCTCAAAGGCAAAATTTAAAACCATCCAGCCAGACTGTTCCCGAAGACATTTGGGAAACACAGGGTTCTCTAGCTCTGGGCTTTGCTATTGATTACAACAAACCCCAACAAGAAACATAGAGAGCTTAGTCTGGACATGAGAACAACCACTGATTTCAGTGTTGTCACTGATGTAGTGCTTTGTTTATTACAGCCTAAGTAAAACACAGCATATATTGTCACCGTTGATGAAACCACTGAATTGCACACCTAGACTGCTCCTAGATAAATCAGATGTTTTCAGATTGGATGGTATTTCAATGAACTTCATCACAGGGCACTGAGCAATTTAAGAGAAATCTCTTGGCCTAGGGGAGGATGGAAAGAATAGGAGAGGAGGACATACATGGTAACTATGAGGCTATATAAGTAAATATATATATATATATATAAAAGTATATATAATACTTATATATACTTATTTATATAGGAGTAGATTATTTATATATTCTTATAGATATATTCCTATATATATACTTATATATATAGGAATATAAATATGTAAGAAAAGGAGAGGAAGACATACATGGTGACAACTACAAGGCTATATAATTGTGTATGTGTATATATATATATATGTAAAAATGGAGAAAAATTAATGAAATCATATTAGTGTACAGAAAATTATTATAGATGAGTACCAGTCTGCTGTATGAATCTATCAGCTGTCCCAGACCATTCTGATTTCCTACTGCAACAAATTAACAGGCTCGTACATGAAGGACAGGATGATGTTACATATCTTAACTCCAGAAGAAGTTTTGGCTATCTGAGATGACTCTCTTGTGTATAAGCTAAGGAAAAAGTCTGGAGGAAACTACTTTCACTTGTTCCTGAGTTCATGCTCAGAGTCAAGAAATTAGTGATTTACTGTCACAGTAAGGGGAGTCACAGAGTGGGGATTTGACCAGTCTGTCCTGGGTTCAGGAGTATTTAGTGTTTTCATGATCAAATTGGATAGTGAAATAAAGTCTGGTTCTTCTATTTATATATTTACTTGAAGCTGAGAGGACAAAATTAAGATGAAAAATTACAGCTATGATCTGCAGAGACACAGACTGCTACTAAACAGTGACAGGTGCAAAGTTCTGTGTTTAAGTAGAAATAATGAATTGTGCAAGCACAAATGGAAAAAAAAAGGAAACCATTATTCAGGTAACAGTTTTGTAGAGAGAGATTTGTGGTTACTGTGAATCATAGGCTGGACAGGAGCTGACTGTTTCAGTGGGCTGACAGTGTCTGCTGTGGCAAAAAGAGCTGATGTATAAATAAAAAATAGTATTTATGATGCCTTGTGGATATTTAAAATACTTTATTAAAGGACCATCCATCAGATATGTCTTTCAGAAGCACTGCCACAGACGTTTTGAGATGTTTTCTAGTTTAATTTCTCTTCTTCTGCACTGTTGTCAAAGGCCAAATTTTACAGGTTGCCAGTAGATAGTGATCAGTCATGGTCAAGCTACCTGGTTTCACATATGCATGGTTAATTCAACCTCAAAAGCTACACAACACAAGGTGATTCACACAAAATAAATATTTTCTGACATAGATTTATAACATCCCAACCTTCCAACATGGGTAAAAAGTACAAACACACTGCACAAATTCTCTTCTTCCACATCAGTGGAAAAACAAGATGGGTCTACCACTTACACATATACATCTGAAGGAGTGGATTAAAATTATCTTTTTTGCTCTGTCAGAGCATTTTTAATTCTTGTTCTCAGAAGCTCTTCCCTCTCAAGCCCAAGATGAGCTTATCACACACAAGCAGAAGCTCTTCAGTATAACTACATGTTCAATATAAAATGAAGCAGCTGAAGGGAAAAATTGTGAAATTGAAGTGTTCAAGGCTTTCCATCTCTAACAGCAAGAGTGACAGTCTCACAGTTTCAGTGACTTGGAGAGGGGCTACTTTTTTGTCCCCTCCTCTCTCTCCTTAATAAAGATGTTGTTTTGTTGCCCTCATCCTACCTCACCTTCTTATCCACCACATCTCCTAATTTATTTTGGGCTAAACTAGCTGATTTTAAAGTGCCAAAGTAGATTAGGGAATGGTCCTGGATCTGTAGTTCACTGGTGGACAAAAACCACCAGGGGAAGGACAGTCATGTCTCCCAGTATCATGGCTGGGTCTGGAAAAGGAGAAAAGTTCAACCTTAATAGACACTTTTAAAGGATTCAAGGACTGCTCAGGTGCTCTGCAGGACTGAGAGATCATTATCTCATGCAACTCATTCCTTTTGCTTACTGTGAAGCTTGATAGCTTCTATTTTTAGCTGCTGTTAAGTTTACTGCTGAAACAAGGATAAGTGCTTCAATTGCAGTAAATAGGAGACACTTCTCAGGCTCTGTACACAGTGTGACAATATAGCTACATAAATTACTGCACTATTGCAGGATAATTCACACCATAGCTATGCTCCAGTGAGCAAGCTTCTATCAGAAGTCTCTGGTAGGTTTGTCTGCAAGGACAGGCACACCAGCTCAAGCACCTACCAGCAAGTTGCTCTCTGCCTGGGACTGCAGAGGGACCGAGAAAATAACTCTGCAGGGCAAACCTCTCAAGGGAATGTCAACTCTGATGACATTAAAGGTGAAACTTGGGAGCTGCCATCTGTTTCTGTGACAAGACAAACTTTATTCCTCACAGTGACTCATGTACTGTCACAGATTGCAGCAGAGATATTTTCTACCTTTCTTTGTCCAGGTAGGCAATCAACAATTTTTTTCCCTTTTCTCCCCAATTCATGTGTTCTCAAAAGAAATGAAAGCAAAAAGGCCTTCCTCATATTCAAACCTCCCAGAGAGCAAAAATACTGACAGTAATGTCCTGCATAAAAGAGAATTCACAAAATCTGTACTAATCTGGCTGCTCTGCAGAACACCTAAGGAGAGAGTTGTGTAGAGGACTGCATGTAGCATCAAAATGAATAGCTGGGTAAAGAGCTAGTGGAGAGAAAGGTTAAAACAGCTTGGAAATGGTCTACTTTGACAATGCTGTGTTGGATATTGCTGTGACAGAAGGCTTCAATTTTGTCCTGATGTAATAGTGTATATATATGTATATATATGTATATGTATATGTGTATATATCTATCTATATCTATATCTAATCTATATCTATATCTATCTATACCTATATCATCTATATCTATATCATCTATATCTATATATCTATCTATCTATCTATCTATATATCTATATATCTATATATCTGGGGTGTTGCTGTGTAACTGCACAGAGCCATGATCCACCACAAGTGGTGCAGGGCAGTGCCCACCACTGAGTCATTTAGGCCTCACATAGATGCTGCCATTTTGCTGATAAGGCTAAGTGAGCAAAATGAACTTTGAATGACTGCTTCCATCTGCTAAGATGTTCTGCTGTGAAAGTGCAGGTTGAGTGAACCTAAACTTTAAAGCAGCAAATGACTTTTTTTTGAGCACATCACTGTTTGAGTCCTACCAGCTCTGAACTCAGTTTGCTTTTCCCTGCCAGCAGAAAAGGAGTAGAGATGTAAAGGAAAATACTTTGTGTGTTCCCTTATGTTTTGTGACAGTAGAGGTATTCAACACTGCCAGCTAACGCCACTTCAATGTAAGTGCCCCAGAATTGAGTCAAGAAGGGGGAAAACCCATTCATACTAAAGAAAATGTATTTCAAGGCCTGTTTTTTAAATAGCACCTGGAAAAGAGAAGTACTTCTGACTAAGGTGTCTTTCTGGCTTCATGCCCTAGCCCACAGAGTGCTGTGATAGAGGGCAGAGTGAGTTGGATGCCTCCTAAAGCAGGAGAAAAAATTGCATTCTCACTTTCAGTCAGAGCTGTACTTTGGAGAAAAGGAGAATGAGATAATTAAAGTTGGTAAACCAAGGTGCATATCTTTCCAAAACAAAATTTAAAGCTGAAATGCTGATTTTTTAAATACACAGAGGAAAAATGAATTTTCAGAGCTGCTGCAGGCAAGTATAAGGCACAGTATGTTTGATTCATCCTTGCTGGAACCTTAAAAGGCACTTGAATTATAAGGTGTTATCTTCTAAGATTACTCCTTGGTTTCTTTACTCCCCCAAATGGTTGATATCACTGATTTCTGAACCAAAAGAGAGATGGTTGCCTGGAAGCTATTGTACCAGCGATGCTTTCCACTCTTAAAAGAAAAACAAAAATTCTGAGTTTCTGTTTTGTTTATTGAAAAAAAAGTGTGGTTTCAAATTAGTTTATTAATTAACTTCTATTTTGTAAAATAGTGCAAGAAGATGAGATGAAGCAGAAAGAAATGCAACTTTGCACACAGATGTCTAATTACTAAATGCTAATAAAGCAATCAAGAAAATATAGTTCCTTGAGAAATCTTCCTTTATGTGTTTTTTTTAAAACACAGTTGTATTTCCAGGATGATCCCTGCTACCCAGGCCAGCAAACCTGACAGCAGGTTACTCCATCTTTCCCTTCACTACATCCAGCTTAAGACACATTCAGTTGCTTTAGACCCATCAGCTTTCTGGAAAAGTGATTAGGAAGTTGATTTTGTCCCCTTTAACAGTTCTGCTAAAACATTTGTTGTTCCCATTTGCCCCTGAATGGCACAAGATGAGTGGCTGCATCCCAGGACCTTTCCAAGACAGCTCCTGTGCATCTGGCAGAATTGGTGTTTTCTTGGCAGATCTATGACAAAGTGTTTTGGTACTACCATGAGAACACCCTGTGATATTCACACATCTCTCCTCTAATTTTCAAGGATTTTCATGCTGCCAGCCACTGTGCAAAGTGATGCCTTGGACCTGCAGCTGGCAGGGATAGAAAACACCTTCTCTGTAGGTGCCTCAGAGGGTATCCAAGGTAAAAACTCCAGCTCTGCTCTGGTTACAGATCTGTAAAGGTGGCTTGGCACAAAGCAGGAAAGCATTATGGGTGGATTTATTTCCAGCCCCAAATGATCCCAAAAATGATTCCAAAGGGACAATTTTCTACGGAGTGAGCCAGGCTGGCCTGTCACTTATGGCCTCAGCAATGAAGAAGACCTGACAGACAGTGGCACACAAATGAAATGTGCAACAATTTCAAGCATAAATCTTTTTGGAAATTCTCTTTTCCCTTCAATTAATGACGTTTTTTATCAAGAGAAAGTTATCTTAACAGACAAGGCAGCAGCACCTGCCTAGAGGAGTTTCCTCACATTACCTTTCTGCTAGTAAGCTGCTCTGAGATATTTATATATCATCCCTATTTTACAGGTGATGAAACTGAAGCACAGGGGAGTTAAGTGACTTGCCTCCAGTCACAAAGCAAATTAGCAGCCAAGTGGGGAACATATCAGTTGTCAGCCCAGAGCTTTTACAAAGTGCTTTTTTGGCTTAGGGAAAGATTTTCAAGGGAGTCTTGATTGCTCAGTGGTGGCACTTCAGTAATAGAAGTTGAGTTAGAGCAGTGTCTGCACCACCCAGGCCCTGCTTCATCCCAAACATCATATTCTGTATCTGTGGAAAGAGCTATTTTCTTTCAGAGAAGGTTTCAGGGAAGCAGCTCACCAAAGTTGATTGACTACCACTGTGTGTGACCTTAGCCAAGAGCCAGTGATTAATAGCTGTATTCATCCTTTATAGGTTTCTATCAAGAATTTTCTAATTTGCAGGTTAACACAAAATATTAGCAGTATACAGGGAAACCTTTCTGGCTGAAATGCAGGTAGCAGTTTTGTAGAGAGAGCATGGCACCACAGGTTGGGAGGTTGCTCTTTGTGGGGTGCTAAGGTGAGAAATAGATTCCATAACTACCCAGCTGCCTTCACCCAAGGGAAGGGTATCACTGCTGTCCATGCATGTGTGCCAGCTCTGGGAGAGCACAGGGTCCAGCTACTATTCCTCAGAGCTGGGCCAGGCTCTCTCCCTGGAGACACTAATCCAGATCCAGCAGCCTGTCTTCTGCCTTCAGAACTTTTCTTCTACTGGGAGAAGAGCAAATGGAATTAAGATGCAGATTTATAATGTCTTCTAAATTTCCATCCTTACTTTGACTCAGTATGATTAATACAGTCACACTTGCTTATCAGAGCTAGATACCTGCCAATGAACACCAGTGAAAAACGAATCTGTCCCTCTGCCACAACAAAATCCTAGCAAACACAGTCCCCATTCTTTTTGCCAAAATGCAAACCTGCATCTCACTGAGGGAAGAGAAAGACAGGAATGGGGCATTGACTTTGCCGGGAACACTACAAAGATTAACCATGCAGTAATTCCAGGCTGTGCCCAAGGGACTCCACCCTTCTGTACTTCTGTACTCCACCCTTCTGTACTTCAGCTGGGATCTGCAGGTGTAATAATTCAAATTCCCACTAGAGGGTAGACAAAACTTTTCCAGTAAAAGGATTGCTCTGGAAAAGCATAGAGTATGCAGGAAAGCAGTGTCTGATTTGGAAAAGCAAATCTGTGCTTGAGAAGCAGCAAAGAGTAGGAAAGGAAGAATACATTTATACCATTTGCAAGAGCAAGGTGGGAGCATTGTTCCAAATTTCTCTAAAGAAACATAATCTCTGCTTTATACTTTTAAATCAAATACAGCTGGAGTGGCTATGTTGTTATAAATACGTAAGCTGTAAATCAGATTTACAGAAAATACAGATTTGTGATTTTCAGAAATACAGCTGGTTTTACCCCTACAGATGTTGTCTTACAAACACTGATAGTGGCCAATTAAGAATTTCAAATATTTAGAAAGGATAAATACAGGGAATTAGAGTTTATCCACTTTGGGAGTGAATTCACCCCCTCCTGATGGCCTAGCCAGAAATATCAAATGGTGTATTTCTCTCTCTCATTACTGACAGTCTACTGTTGCAGGTAGGGATGTCTCGGGATCTCCTCTGGTCAAGGTGACCCTGAGATGTGTTGAAAGTCTCTTTTCCCCAACCCAACTGTCGAAGAAGGAGTCAGAAGTCTTCAGCTGTCGTTCTCAAGGTTGTTTATTATTTCTTATCTAAAACATTTTCTGTCTGTCCTGCAGGTCAGTCTGACACACACTGCCCTCCCACAGGGCTGGTGTTGTCTTTTATATTACAAACTACGTATTTGATATTTACAGTTCTTTTCCAATACCCATCACCTATGTTAGACAGAGGCTTTCTACTCTGCACCAATCCCAAAGTGCCACCATCACCCAGAAGATGGAGGCTAGGAAGAAGAAGGAAGAAGGACAGGACAACGCTCAAATCCCTCCATCTTTTCCCCTAGACCCCCAAAGTAAAATTCTTCAAAATTCCACCTTTCGCCCTGTGACAACTACTGTTATGCTTGTGTTTTCTCCTCACACATTTCTCCACTGCTGAAATGCAGCCAGGTTTCTCTGAACCTTGCTGCAGGAGGGGAAGCATGGCTGCAGGCACCAACACATCTTCCTCTTCCTGCTCTCCCTGAAAGAGCAGCTTCTTTCCAGGTGAGATCAGCTGTCTCAGGGAGCTCCCTGCACTGCAGACAAAGGCACTGTGAAAAGGTATTCTCACCACATATCTGACCACTCCAAAGCAAGTTTTCCCACTGATTCAACAAGCCAATTCTAGAGAAGTTAAAGCAATTCAGAGTTTATTTTCTGTGTTTATTTATTTAGTTTCAGATCCACAAAGATGTCCTAAGACCCCGAAGTGTCACCTCTGTGAGCTAAACGACTTTTTTTGAACTCTAAGCAAAGATTTGCTTCAATATTCTGAAACATAACTTGTTTGTGTTGGCAGAGGTAAGAACCAAAGAAGAAGAAGAAGGCCCAGCAAAGCAGCAGAGCTCTCAGAGCCATTCCTGCAGCTGGGACTCCTCCCACAGCTAGGATAATTAAAGGCTGAAGTAACTGGACTTCAGAAGACCGGCATGCCAGTGTTTGCTGTCACAAGCACTGCATTTATCTCATCTGCCCCCTAAATAGGTGTGGGCTTTTGAAAGGAAAATCTCTGTTTCCCTTCTGTTCTGGATGTGTCCCATGTGGTCCCAATAATCTGGCGGGTGGCAACAATTCTCTCTCTGGCTACATGAGCTGCTGAAACTGGGTGCCACTACAGGCAGCAGTCTCATCTCTTGTCACATCAAAGGGCTAAACAGGAGATGTGCCCCAAGTAGGATTACATTTGTGGCCCTAGAGAGCTAAAGAGAGGAGACTTTGGGCATCCAGACAGGTTTTCACTGCAATAAGGTGCATGAATCCATGGCAAAGATTTTCACAGCGCAGTATTGGGAGCAAAGGAAGAAGTATTAATCCTGAAATACAGCCATGCCAAATGAGGTTAAATTATATATTCTCTATCTGACTTGTACTGTAAGGTGTGAATGATGGGTCTGAGGCATGCTGGCCTGGTCTAAGGAGAGGTATCTGGAATCTGAAGCAGGGCTGCATTTGGTGTCTACTACACTGTTTCATATTCCCTGTGGTTATCAATACCTCTACCACCTGTCCTTGCCATGATAGCTGCAAGAATTACTTCAAATGATGCACATCTCATGCAAAAATCTCCCGTCTTCATCACTCTGAAAAAATAAAGAATATTTTACTGAAGAAAGAGTTATTGCTATACAAAAGTCTGTGATATGAGGTGAAAAGTAAAAAATCCCTCTTTCAGGGAGTCAAGAAGCTGGATTTGGTAAAGAGCAGATGGATCTCAGCAGTTGTGCCCTTTCACCAAGTAGTTGCCTCAGGGTGGCAGTTGATGTTAAATTTTGGAGAAAATTTCCTTTTCTTGTGTGAATTAAAGATATCAAAAGAGAGAGAGATATTACCTTTATTGTGGGATCCTCTTTTCCATTTTTTTGTGAGGATTTTGTAGCTATTGAAGGCTCTCAATTGGCTTACAAAGCTAAAACCACACACCTGGCCTCAGCTGTAGAGAAAGTCTTCTGTTCCTGTCTTCCTGGGGTCCATGAAATGCACCATCTCATCAACACAAATTTCCACACCATTGCTCCCAAGCAGACATGCGAGGGTGAAATGCATCACCAAGTAGCATTTATAAAGTGATTCCATAGGATTTTCTACAGTTATAACAGTGACTTAGTTATATATTCACAATATTCACAACACCCGTATCATAATCAATTCACACACATACACACAGGCAAAGGGACACCTATATCTGTGCATGTAAAAGTACCCATCCAAATTTCCCCTTGGAAAATACAGGGAAATACAACAAATCCCTGAGTGTTTCTCCACAGAGAGGGATTGCACCCTGAGGAGAAGGTGTGGGGGGGGGTATCAGCCTAGGCCTTGTTGCCAACAAGGAGCAGCTGAGGCAGCTGTGGTTGTTTCACCTGGAGGAAAGGAGGCTCAGTTTCTACAATTCTCTGAAAAGAGGGTGTAGTGAGGTGGGGGTCAGCCTCTTCTCCCATGTAACAAGAGATAGAAGGAGAGGAAATCGCCTCAAGTTGTGCCAGGAGAGGCTTTGACTGGATGCTGGGAAAAATTCCTTCTCCAAAAGGGTTGTCAAGCACTGGAACAGGCTGCACAGGGGAGTGGTGGAATCACCATTCTTGGAGGTATTTAAAAGATGTGTATAGGTGTCACTTAGGGACATGGTTTAGTGATGGACTTGGCAATGCCTGGTAAACTGTTGGACTTCATGATCTTATAGGTCTTTTCCAACCTAAATGATTCTGAGATTGTCCTCCACTTAGGCTGGCAGAGGCGACATGATACTTTGCTGCTACTTACCAAAGTGATCAGCAATCACTCCTTGCTGTCCTGGAGACTTCAGCTCAGTCCTGCCTCCATGCTGCCATGGTAATGCTGAAAGTTATCTGTGCATGTGTACTAGGGGAGTGTATTAGGAAAGAAATTACCCTGCCTGAGATGAGAGGTTCATTTGACCCCTGAATTAGGATTGACTGTCTCAGTATCTAGTTTATTTGGGAAGAAATCAGACATGTTGATTTCAGCTAATCAAGTAATTTCTGACAGAATGCTTCTTCCCTGCAAACTGTTGAATCAACAGAATCAAAAAGTTTCATATGGATGTCTTTAGTCTATTAAAGAAGTTGATAGAAACCAGGTAGGCAGAACAGAGGGAAGCCCCCCCAGCTGACCAAGCAGCCCCAGACAGAGAGCAGGGGAGCTGATGAGGGACAGGTCTGCTGCTTCCTCCATCAGGATGGTCCAGCAGAATACAGCTCCTTTCTTGGGATGGAGCAGGCTTCCATCTGAAATGCTCTGTAAGAGGGCAGAACAGACACAAATCTTGGTAATTTTGAGAAGCAAAATTTGCTCCTTTTCTCAGATTTTTGCACAAAAGCCAGCACTACTGGGAGCTGTGGCTAAGCTACTACTCCAGGCACTGATAATACTGATGTGAGTTTCTAGGAGAGAAGTTCAAGGCTCAGCTCTAGGATATTTACCATGACAAAATTTTCCATCCAAGTCCAGATTATGCAGTGAGGTCACCCTTATTATATTCACTAGCAATTTGGGCAATGGAGTAGAAAGTATACCCTTTAAGCACACCGATGACAAGAGAGGGGACTCCAGGCTTTCTGGTAGACAGTATTAGATTCAAAGCAATTTACAGAACATGGAGAAATGGTCTAGAATAAAACAGAATGCAAAACCATGAGGACAAATGCAGAATTTATGTTTGGGGATTAATCAAAACTCTACAAAATGCTTAGGCTGCAATACTGCAGTAAAGAATCAAAAGGCTGCTCAGGACACAAGCTGAACATCAGTCAGATGTCCTCTGCTGTTGTGAGAAGGGCAAAGAGCAGAATGGGGTGTAGAAATAAGGCAAGGCTTCCAGGTAGGATGATTAACCCTACTGCTTTTGTAATGTGTCTCCTGGGGTGGCATGTCTGCTCCAATACTGCACTTTGAGAAGGAGGGGCACCTGCTGGACAAGGAGCAGAAGAGAGGTTCAGAAAAATTTAAAAAATAAAATTTTGTGAGATTGAGTGTTGTTCAATCTAGGAGAAGGGCCACTGAAGGAAAAGTGATGGTGATCACACACCTGACCTGTGTCTGGAAAACAGAGTGGCCCCAGCTAGGACTAGATCAGGAAGGTGCCCGGCATAAGACAACTCATCCTTTGGGCACAGAGAAGCAGAGTAGTAGTTTGGTAGAGAGAGAAACTCAAAAAACATTGGAAAAGCACCTGCTGGGACTGACAAGGATATAACCCCGTCTGGGGCAGCAGATGGACTGCATGTCTTGGGTCTCCTTCTACCCCATCTCCTGAAATGCCATGGGAAATACCACTTTGAATCATGACAGAGGATTTCAGGAGACCATCATCCTCCTGCATGCACCAAGAAAGCCCCTCAGAGAGGGGAGATGTCTGTGCTCAGGCCTTTGCAGGGACTGTGCCATGAAAGACAATGGATTAGGTGCTGCTGAAGTGGGTTAAGCTGGCTTAAGAAATCAGTGGCAATGCATCAGTTTAGACCTCCTTAGAATACAATGTGCAAAACCTGATAAAAGTCTGGTTAGAGATCCTTTCCCCAGATCCCAGAAAGCCATCAGACATGGCAATATGAAGCAGGAGAGTTGTATGTTTGCAAAATGCAGAGTAGTGGGTAAAAAGCCTTACCCCAAACAGCCTGAACATGCAGAGCATTGAAATTTTTGTATCCTTTAACACACTGTATCATCTAATTTTATCAGCAACTACTAAGCAGTTGCCTTTTAAAAAATCAACAGCCAAGCACAGAGAGCTTTTTCTGTCTTTTCTTGTGTCATCTTCTGTCCCATGGTGATGTGATTTCTTCCATTTCTCTATTATTGAAAACCTCGATAAATACAATAGAATGATATTCACATTTAACAAAGTGCTGATGTTTTAGCTGAATCTTGTGCTCTTGTTTGATGGAGACAAATATGATACATCAGCTTACAGCAGAGCCCCCCAGCTGACCCAGGTGTGGTGAGTAAGCCCAGTGCTCCGGTAATTCAAGTCCTGCAAAGTTCAGAGGGAGATCCTGAAGCATTTGGTGAAAGGTGGCATAGAAAGGCAGAGCAAGAGAAAGTCTCTGCAGAGAATAGCACCTCCCTTCCATATATTTGATTCAGAGAAGAACAAAATAGCCAGGGAAAAAAAACAAAAAAACAAAAAAACAAACCAACAGGTTAAAAAAAAAAAAAAGAATGAAAAGTATGAATTCCACAGGTTCAGTTTGCATGAATTATCTCTTTGAAGGCTATTTTAGCAATCTGCACCTTCACCCAGTCTGAATTGTTGGAGAGCCAGTTAATGGCCTGGGGATAATAATAAACATCATTTAAAGAGCACAGGACTCTTTCAAATGCAGGGAAACTGCATGTCTCTCAGGATGAGGCTGGCAGAGCTGCCTCTGCAAGGAGGAACCAGAGGGAGCTGCCTTCCTGCTGACAGAGCAGCTTCTCTGTCATGAGGGATGGAATGGGAAGTGGATTGGGATGAGGAGCCTGAACACCTTCTCTGTTGTACAGCTCTCTGCCTGATAAAAAGGGAATTTGCTCTGAAAAATACAAGACCTTTGGCTCTGTGGTTAAGTGATTATTTGCAAGGCATTTCCTTGTGGATTGCTGCTTCTGTCTGTTTTGTCAATGAACATCCTCATTTCAATTTGAGTGAAAATTACTTCTGCTTACTGCTTTGTAATATTAAAATTCTACCTGATAATTTCAGGTACCTATTTACCTTACCAGAAACAAGTGCTAAACAACTGCAACAACTAATTCAGTGGTATGTAACTTCAGTATGAAGCAAAGAATTAGATGATCTTGGGAGATAAATTACACTTTTGAAATATGAAATGGCTGAGTTCCCTTCCCTGTCCTGTTTGTGCTCCTCTTGGCACCAGCCCCACTGGAAAAGGCTCATTTCCAAAGCACAAGTGTAATTTCCGGAGGTGGGAACTGAAGGGGTTAGGGCTGCAGGTAGGAGCAGACACGGGTGGTGCTGGTAGCAGAACCAGCCAGGGTCCTTCTGCCAAGATCCAGGCAGGGCTTGTGAGGGATACTTGCCAGTATCTGCCTAATAAGAAGGCTCATCTTTGGCTGTGTACATGAAATTCATGTGTTGAGGGCTGTGATGCTACAAGTCACTTTCTGAAGATAAAGCCTTATTACAGTGACCAAAGGCAAAGGGCAGACTTTTCTTCACGTGCCACAGCATCCTGCAAACAAATTACAAGAGCAACGGCACCACAAGAGAATATATCTTCAGTGACTGAAAACTTGCTTATACACTGGAAGCCACATCATCAGCATTCTTTGCTGAATCCTCTACTGGCCCATTACTGAACACCAAGGAGCCTGCTTTGTCTTGGAACTGAATAAAACCCAACAAAATAACGAGGCAGCAAATTGGTCCTCTCTGTTTTCAGTCCCACTGAACTGGGTCATTTTCAGGAAACAGGCTATTGCCTGAAACAATTATGGCTGTTGTCACATCTCCAATGAGTTTAGTTTGGTTTTTAGTGTCTGCTGGGAAAACTTTAACTGGTGCAGCTGCTGTGTTTAGGGCCACTTCATAGCTGGGTGCTCCTGTGGGGCTTTTTATTCGCTGGTTTATGCTCTTGGCAATGCTGCACCAGGGTACCTGAGCACATGCTGGCTTTGAGCAGATAAATTGTCCCATTGTCTTTCCTCTCCCTGTTTCCCATGGAGCAACACACCTTCTGAAAGTTTAGCCTTCATGTAAGGGCTGCAGTAGATTTTATCTTCTATGCTCTGTAGTCGATGAGCACCAATTCACTTTGAGGACTAATATTAAGCATAAAAGAGTGTCTCAGATCCATATGGGCTATTTTTGGGATGCTATTGAACTACTTCTGCTCAGCCGATGTGGCAGCAGCACTGCTTATATTTCAGATTATATATGTAATTTTCCTAAGGTAAAATATCCCTTTCCAAAAGTTTTCATTAACAGTCTCTATTTCCTACATAATTAGATGACAGCATTTAACTGTGATTAATTTAGAGTTACAGTGCATTTAGGTATTAAAAAATGCTGCCCTTACCATTCTGTCTCAGGGAAGAAATACGAAGGGAGAACTGAAGGTGATTTCCCCATGTGATGAAGACACACGATATCATTCTCGACAGAACAGAGCATCTCCCAGTGGGTGGTCTGATAACAATGGTAATTAGGTATTCAATCACACACAGAGTAAGATCAGCCAAACAAATGCATGTCTGCTAAGGAAAATTACCCATGCAAAGATTATGTGTTTGCTGAACCAAAAGTAAAATGTATAATGAAAGCTCTTAAGACTCTGGAGCCTAACCCTTGCCCAAAAAAATGCCTGTTCTCCTGCATAATTATTAATCAGAGCCATTTCTACTGTACCACATTGGGTGCTGTCATGCCTGAAGGTCTAATTCTGAAAAGAGTCTTTCAGTCATGCCTGTGGATTTTAGGTCAGGTTTTGTGAAATGAGGATGGCCCCTGTGCTGTTTGTGGACCCTCATGCCTGCAAAGCCTAATTACAGTTAAGTTCAGCAGAGATGCGGAGACACAACAAAAAGCCCTGCTATAGCCTCTTCCACCCCAATGCCCACAAAAGGCAATAGCCAGCCCATCTGGAGGAGAGAGACATTGTCTGGAACCAGCCACAAGGCAAAATAAAAATACTGGGCGTTGTTCTCCACTTCTGTATTTCAGACTGGAAGTTTTTGAAGGAGGTTGCGTGGCCCAGGAGGGCAAACCCATCAGTCATCCTGTGCATCCTGTTCACCTGCCATCACAGAAGGAAGAATACAGTATGAAAAAATGATCCTATTTGTGACATCACTCTCTGATAACTGGCTTTGCCTGTAGAACAAAGTCTCAAGAGGAAACATTAATCCTGCCACCAACTCATTCCAGTTTCCTTTCTATACAGCGACTAAGAGCCACATTAATACATTCACATGAACTCCATAGAATTTTGTTATGTCTGGGAAAATGTCAGCCCCTCTGACAAATTAATCCAGCCTCCCTGGAAGGCTGTTGAAACACAAAGTGAGTGCTGTCCCTTTGGAAACATTGCTGGAGACCAGCTTCAGCTGGTGACTGATTGCTGGGGACAGTGAGTGAAACACAACTTCACAGCAGGAACCCATGCACAGCTTCAGTGCCAGCCCCAGCCACTCTACCTCTGCTGTTGTCCTCTTGCCCCCAGCCAGTCCCCACCGCTGCTCACCACAAGCCCTGGAGCCCACACACCCACAGAAAGAGCCATCACCTGTCACAACAGGGCCATAAAGCCAACACAAGATTAAGAAAACTGGTTTGGCCTCAGCTCACTTATCCAACACATCCCATGATTGCACAAGCACTGGGGTCGTTGAAAACGTGTGGTTTAGGATGTCAGGAGGAAGGTGGTGCTGCCACCTCTTTGACTGCAGCATGCAATTAGAGTCACTTAAGCTGACTGTGGAACTACAGGGTATTTTGATTTCCCTCCAATGCTTGTAGAGGGGAGAAGGGTGAGGGCAGTCTTAAGGTACAAAAAGCCCCTTGTTTTTGTGAAGGATCACAATGGTCTACCAGTGGGCCAACTTAAGAGGTCCATGGATATGAAGTGGAGAAATGGCTGGTAAAGAGAAAAGGTCCACAAACTGAGGAGTTGAAAGTCACACTGTAGAATCATCCCTTATCCGTCTAGATCCCACATGAGGCCAGATAAGCCATTTAAACATGTGGTCCTTGTTAGTTTATTCTCAATGTCCCTAGTGCCTGACAGGAGTCCTGGGGCCAATGTTTCCAAAGGTCTCTGTGCAATGAGGAGCGGCTGTAGCCCTGGTGAAAAATACAGGAGGATGCAGTGATGCAGGGGTGCAGTAGCCACAAGGTCCTCCAGCTGATGATGGGACAAGATTTGGGCAAGCTAAGGAGCATATCTCCATCTCCATGCAGACCAGCTCTGTATGAGTTGACCTTATATTAGTCACCATCTCCCAAGGTTGGTCTGAACACATATGTTTTATTTTCTTCTCTTCTCCTGTCCAGAGTTAGAAATGCAGAGGTGACCCCAGGGTCTGCTTGAGACCCCAGCACACCAAATCCCTGTCAGGTCTGGGTCACAGCACCAGGAAAGCCCATTTCTGTTTTACCTCAGGCACTGCCAGTGCCAAGGAAGAATAAAAACCAGCCAGTGCTGCACAGGTTCCCATTGCTCAGGGGTATAATGGATTAAGTAGTGAATGCATTAAATGATCCCTAACTATAATTAGCTCCCTCTGTGCTTGTAACGCTACAGCCTCATACAAATGGTTCCTAATGACACATGCAGTGCCTAGGAACAGGGTAATAGCTATTTAAACAGTTGCTGATCCTTGAGCTGGTACATGACAGTGTATTTTACAATTATTGAGAAACTTCGGACATTTTTTAAAAGTGCTCTGGGCATTGACCTAGAGAAAAGCTTGGTTAGATGAGAGCAGAGAGGGAGCCCTTTCCCTAATGGTAACAGATAGATAATGATCTAGGTGTCAGACATTACTGCTGCCCCAGTCTTGATTGCCCCCGTTACCACTCTTCCCTGCAGTATGATTTACAAAACAGATAGCCAGCTCCCAAATCCTGCCCAGTACAGGAGAGCCAAGACACTCTTCTGAAAAATGCTCCTATATGTACATACATACATAATGTTTGGGCATGAAAGCTTGCTCATTTAGTACTGCATCATAAACTCATCAGTGAGAAAAGACCCATCAAATGTACCAAGACAGAAAGGCTGCTGGCCACACTGGGCAGCTGGAGCTTCTGTGCATGGACCAGGTTGCCAGCTCAAGGGCTGAAGACTGCAGTTTCAAAATTCAAGATGCAATGACTGTTTTTAAATAATAATAATCTCTTTTGATCTTGTTCCTTGAGCTAAGGATAATAATGAGATTTTTTATTCAAGAACAGTCTTTTGGCTCGAGAAGCACAGAAAATTGCAGATCTTGTGAATTATGAAGCCCAAAAGCAAAAGCTCATAATAAAACAAGTTTGCAATTTCAGGTACTCCAGTAATAACCAGCCAACACACTGTTGATATTTTATTCACCAAAAATAAGCAGAAAGAATGCCGCACTTTCTGAAAAGCACATCATGCCAAAATAAACATTCATTTATTTCATCAGATGAAATTTGTACTCCATTAGAAATTTGATTTTAATGAAGACAGTGTGTCATAACACCTTTCACCTGACCTTGAAATGACAACATGCCTTATTCACTTTGGCGCTCAGGTTTCACTTCACAGGAAATGGAGAATAAATTTAATTTCATCTTTCCTAAGCACAAGCACTCACACATACATGCTAATTTAAATGTGATTTGCTGCTATTTGAATACTACAGGTCTGCCTCAGCACATAGAGCTGCTGCCAGCAAAGCCTGATCTGCCCACTGAAGGCAAGACAGAGTGAATGACAGAGGGCAAAAGAGGAGTCCTCCAGCCATCCAGTTCTAAGAGCTGACCCTTGAGCCAGTAACTGAGGTTTTCTGACAGTTTCCTAATTCACATGGAGCCTCAGTCAGACAGGGAGTGAATGTACGTGGCTGCAAAGCCATACTAAAACCTGCTTCACTGCAAGGAAGACATAAATACATTTCATTTGAGCTCTTTACTCAAAGCAATATCAGAGGGAGAAGCAGAATTGCGGGTTTCCAGGTAAGCAGTATTTCTCCATTTTCAATTTGGAGGGTTCAAGATTGTGGTGAAGAACCGATCAGCAGTGCAAGAAAGCCAAACTGGGGATAAATCAAATATTCTAGTAAATTTGTCTAACATGATATGAAATATACTGGAGAGGCATAAATGTGGGTGACAGTGGTATCACTGAGCAGCAGAAAAGAGAGAAAACACGCACACCCCTAGCTTTTGTGATTGTAAATCTGGACTGGTTTAAAACAAGCTTGACAGCCTTTCCCTAGTACATTTTTTACTGCAAAGCTTCTATACCAGATCCAACATTCATGTTATAAACTATTAGCATTTTAACTAAATCGTGGGGAAACTGTTCAGATTTCACTCTGAAGTGCTTCTGAGTAACAAAGAGATAATCATCTTGCTGACTTGTTATGATCAAATAATGCCCGTTGTGTCCCAGCTTTAATGAGTGGGTTTGTCAGAGGAAATTGGTCATGTTCTACCAGTTATTGGCATAAGGAAGAGTCATTCAAGTAACATGTTGAACACTGTGAACTGAATCACATTTTCCAAGACTGAATAAGGTACAATTCTGTCTTTTTTCCAGGTTTAGTGTGGTTTTTTTTTGGTTTTTGTTTTGGTTTGGTTTGGTTTTTTCTAATGTGTTGATTTCACCCTGGATGTTTCATGTGGCACTGATTAAGTTTAAAGATGGTGTTTCTGGGACAAGAGAGAGGATTTAGGCTTGATAGTACCCTGTCTAGCACTTTATCAACTTTCTTTAGAATATTTTCTCACATGGAATTGGTTTGAATCTGGAAGAGTTGTACTCACCTGAAGTGCTGGAGACACACAGTGGCACAGCTCTTGCCTCACTTGAGATATCCAAGGCTGAGCTAGTCACCTTGGGCTACCTTTTGTATCAGTGGAAAGAAATAGGAATGCCAAAAGAGTAAATAATTTGTCTTAGAAACCTCAGTTTTGGGTAGATACATTATGTCTTGGAGGAACTTACTTCTGTCCTTTGATGATAAAGTGAGGCTTAGGAGGACTGGCTCCAATTTAAGCATTTAACTTTCTGATACCTGAAGTTAGATGATTTTCATTTTTTCAGGTTAAAACACTACCAAGAAATGTTATGTCTTTAACTCTCTGTGGAGAGATCCAAATCGGCTATGTCAGACAAGAAATCATTTCAGAGACAAGTCTACCTAGCTCCAATTGGCATAGAGTGGGAAGCAAGCTTTCCCTCTGTGCTTTCCATTTTCCTCTGCCTTTGAGAAACAGTCTTTAATAAAGTAAATCAATTTTATGCCACTATGGAGCTTGATTAAAAAAAAAAAAAAAAAACAAAAACCAAAAAAAACCCCACCAAAATAAAATAATGCCTCTCCCCCAAAAAACAACCCTCCAAAAAACCAAAACCAAAACATTTATAATAGTTTTATACTCTGATGACTCCAAGAGAGTAAAATCATGTTCGGGGAACAATCTGTCAGGTTATAGGAGCATCAGGTCCTGAGATCTGTAACTAAACCTAACATTGGTTGGCTTTCATGAAAGCAGAATGACATCTCTGTTCCACGAGCACAAAACACTGATTAGCTCAGATCAGTGAAGATAATATATGGATATGGTTCTACTTTCTGAAAGGTTAAGACTAGTTCACTTGCAAAATCTAAACCCAAACTCCCTCTAGCTCTCTAAATGTGTGCTTCCTACCCCTGAAGATTTGCAGATAAGCAGTAATTGTCTTCTTCAATGAAGGAGGCTAAACAAAGAAAGAGTAAAATTAATAATTATCAAAATTAAATGTAAAAGAGAGGAAAGAGTGAAATTAAACATTTCAATGGTGTTATCTAGGTCAGACTAGGTACATTAGCAAATCCTCATTTCCTCTCACTACTGTGCCTTCTCAAATGTAATTTTCTCCAGCAACAAAAGGTTTAACTGACAAAATTTGTTCCAACAAACAAATTAAAAGTAAATACCTGATTTTTGTCTTAAGGAGACTTCTGCAAACATGGCATCTGAACGCACCAACAATTTTACTGCTCAACCCAGCCCTGCAGACCGACTGACAAGCTGCAAGGATGAAGATTTCTTAGAGGTGAAATTGTATGTCTCTGTCCTTTACAGCCTAATCTTTCTGGTGTGCTTCCCAGGAAACATTGCAACAATTTTTGTTTACTGTGTTAAGATGAGGCCCTGGAAAAGCAGCACTATCATTATGTTAAACCTGGCTATCACTGACCTACTCTATGTAGTCACACTTCCCTTCTTTATACACTACTACGCTAATGGAAACGACTGGATTTTTGGAGACTTCATGTGCAGGTTTATTCAGTTTTGTTTCTACTTCAACATGTACAGTGGTATTATCTTCCTCAGCTGCTTCAGCATCTTCCGCTTTTTGGTAGTTGTGCGCCCAATGAAATCCCTTTTTCTTCGGAAGCGGAGATGGGCAGTGGTGACTTGCGCAGTCATTTGGATGGTTTCCCTGGTGGCCCTCAGCCCCCTGGCCATCCTCATTGTCCCAAGTAACAGGCAGAACAAGACCATCTGCCCAGACCTGGTTGCTGCTGATGACTTCATCACAAGTCGCTGGTACAACTGGGGACTGACTGTGTTTGCCTTCCTCTTGCCCTTGCTCACGGTGACTCTGTGCTACGTGCTCATCTTTTGCATCTTGGCCACTGGGCTCCACACACAGGCTGGCTACAAACAAAAGGCTCGCAGACTCACTGTTCTCCTCTTGCTGGTCTTCTACGTGTGCTTCCTCCCCTTCCATGTCGTTAAGGGGATTCATCTGGAGCTCCGAGTACAGCCACTTAGCTGCCACTTGAAAAAAGCTATCCTTTTAATGTTTATTATAACTAAACCTTTATCTGCTTTAAATACTTTTGGAAATTTGCTGTTCTATGTAGTGTCAGGAGATAACTTCCAGCAGGTGATACTCTCGCTCTTCAAGTTTTGGACAAACAAGAGTTTGAAGTAGAAGAAATTGATGCAATTTAACATTTATGGAGGAAGGATTGAAACCTGCCCTCAACCAGCCAAGCACAATCTCCCTGCCATTAGAGTACTCAGGATAACCCAGACAGTGCCAAAGGAGAGTTAATCTGTTCTGGGTTACAAACTGATCATCAAAGGAGAAAATTTATGATTAAAAATAAAAAGTTTTAAATAAAATACTAATAAATAAAATGTGAAATTTCTCAGAAATGTGTCTGCAGTTGCTTCCTGAATCCATGGTAGCTCTTTTGGAAAATGGCCCGTTCTGGAAAAAAATACTAGTCTATTAGTGGCAGATAGAGATTCAGGATGGAAGTAATGCTAAATTAATTTTATTAACTTAAAATATAAGTGTAGTCTGAGCTAGAAACCTGTCTGACTTTCTTCCTAAGTCATGGAGAGTGGTAAGACCCTCTGGAGATCAAAACCTGTCTTAGGCCTGTAAGAGGTTCATCCCACCTCCCTGGAGACATTGACAGGGTAGGAGTATGCATATAGCTAATCACCTTGTCCTCCTTTTATAATTTTCCATTATAATGGAAAGAAATAAGTAGTTTTAGAGTGTGATTCATTGAATTATTCTTGATGTCTGCATTTGGACAAGGTGAATCCTGACCTAGAAGTGCCTGTTTCTCCCCACTGACCGCAAAAGGTAAGTAGATCAGACACAGACTCAAATGTTCATGCCTGCTTTTAAAGAGCTGAGGCACAGCTCTAGTACTGGCTGGGATGGATCACTCTCCAGAGGTTGCCAAAAGTGCAGCTTACACAGTAAGACTCCGTTCAGTGCCTTTAGTGATTGCCTGAAGAGTGATGGTGGGGTAATACAAGATGACTCTTACAAGGACTTCCCACCCTACTGATACAGAATCTGTGGAACAACAGAGCAGTTTTTCTTGGAAGGGACCTTTAAAGGCCACAGAGTCAGTCCCCCTGCAATGAGCAGGGACATCAACTAGACCAGGCTGCTCAGAGCCATGTCCAGCCTGATCTTGGAAGTTTTCAGGAGTGGGACATCCACCACCTCTCTGGGCAACCTGTGACAGTGTTATACCATCCTGATTGTAAACAATTTCTTCCTCATATCGAGTCTGAAATGGCCCTATTATAGTTTTAAACCATTACTCCTTTTCCTATGGGTAAAGTCCCTATTGAAAGTATCTCCAGATTTTTCTTATAAGCCCCCTTTAAGCATTGAAAGGCTGCAATCTGGTCACCTTGAACTTTCTCTACCACAGGCTGAACAATCCCAACTTTCTCAGCCTTTCCTCATACGAGAGGTGTTCCAGCCCCCTGATTATCTTCATGGCCTGCCTCTGGATGCTGTCCAGCACTGGGGCTCCAGACCTGGACACAGCACTCCAGGTCTCATGAGAGTGGAGCAGAGGGGCAGAATCCTCTGCTGGCCACACTTCTTTTGATGCAGCCCAGGATAGGCTGGCTGTGAGCCTGCACTGCTGGCTTGTTTTTCATTCACCACTACCACCAAATCCTTTTCCACAGTTCATAGGAAATTAAAATAATTTTTGCCCGTTACATTATTCAGTGAAGCTCTTCTTGGACCAAGTAAGGAACAGCTTTAAGTAATAGCATATATTACAGGCAATATGGGCTGTCTCAGGGGGAAAAAATAGACTTGTAGAAAAGCGTGAGTCCAATACTTGAAGATACACCTAGAGAGGTCCCAGTACCAGCTGAAGTACCATGGCCAACAGCAATACAAAAATATTAGCAACATAATATTCAGAGCCCAAAAGTATGATCACAGAGTGAATTCTACAACACATTTTTATAACAGCCTTATTTCATGTTTCATTACTTTTGCTCTCTACCCCAAAATGTTCATTAATCAGTGGGAATACGTGCTGCCTCAAGCTTCTCATGCAACCCTTCTCCTTATGCAACCCCTGTATGCAGCTCTATGGGCTGTTCTTCAAGTGACCACCAGACCAAGACCCCTAGAGCACCACCCCCATTAAGCACATGTCTGAGTGACTGGCAAACAGCCCGTGACTCCCCTGTGGCATAGGGAGCCCATTTCCTGCCTATCCTACAGCCAGCTTGGGAAGAACAAGAGCAAACAGAAAGCAGCAGGCTTGCTGAGGGAGTGAGAGGAGATACGAAACCATCCCTGACATAGGGAGGAGTAAGATGGGGAAAGGAGCAGCAGCATTTCTCTGTACTAGGGCAGAAGATGCCTGTGAAGAAAATATTCTGTTAGAAATCAGAGGAGGAAGCCATTTTGCTCCCAAAACAGGCCATTGTATTTTAATCCACCCTTAGCTACTCATCAAGGTGACTTCAAAAACTTCTGCACAGCACAGCATGATTTCCCCTGAGACCACTGTCCAGCCTCAAATTGTGGATGCGGTCTTATGGCGAAGAGGGAAGCTAGCCATTAGAGGTGTTGCACGATGCAACCATCCAAAAGATGTAAAGAAAATGTCTCCCACAAGACATGCTGCATTGACTTTGACAGTCTTCCAGGGGCAGCTCCTCCTTCTCCTCTACACTTGCAGTGCTGCTCTCAAGCACTTGCTCCTGAGACACCAGACACAGCAGACACACCTTGAGAAGGCAACGATGAACATGACATTTTAGTTAGGTTTTAATTTTAAGTTATTCTATCCAAAAAACCACCACTTTTGGGGTTTTTTTTAAGTAAAATCAGGCTTATACATTATTTTTAACCCTCTACTCCATATCAACACCAAGTTTTATTAACTCAAATGAAGTCCTACCTTAATATCTACAGCATGGAGTCTGGTTCTTTTGGTGTTTGAGATAGAAAAGGAACTGCCTCTGCTTTTGTAACAATATGTTGGTAGGTTTTGCTTTCAACTTTAAATGAAGCTCTGTATTAGCTCCTCTTCAGCTCTACTTAATGTTTTCTGGATCAATTACTCAGCACACTCATTTGTTCATACATCCAGGCTATGTACTCTTTTTATAAATGAAAGATGCCTAGAATATTTTTCAGGGATGGGGCATCCACAACTTTGTGAACCTTTTTACACAAACAAGGGAGAAACCATTTCAAAGAGAAACCCAGGTGCTGCCTTCAGAATGACAGTGGCAGATTGCTGCCATATCTTGATGCTCAGATTTTTGGCATACCCTGATAGCAACATGGGTCTCCAGGACCTTGCAACAGTGCCACTGAAGAAGAGAACAAGGCTAGTTTTGTAAGGTGTACAAACTGCATTCAATCCCTATCTCTGAGGAGACAAAAATGTCCATTTTAAGAATTCTTAAAGAGCCCAGCAGATAGTCCAAGCCTACCTAATAAAATGCCCTGTATTTCCCGGGGGGGGCGGGAGGGCAGAAGGGACAATGAAATGGGGAGGGGAGGAAAACCCATATCAACTATGAGGATGCTCTCATCTTGTCTGAATGAATATGATACAAACACACATACACACACTTTCCTTTTGCTTCTTTAATATAGTTTTCATATTTCACTGGCAGCTTATGCTCTGGGATACTTCTGCAGACCCCACAAATGCAGGACAAATGGGTCCACCTGCCCAGCACAGCTGTGGGGAGGGAAGGCCCTGCACACAAAGACTTTGTAGACCAATCCACAAAAACCAAGTTAGATGGTTACACTTGGTTTAGAATTGTCACCACACAAGGAAGGACATACAAAATGCTCTGTAGTTCTGCATCAGAGGTGGAGGACAAGAAGCTTATGCCACTTTATCAGCTGTGTCCATTCCCGAGGAGTAAACCTGAACCTCAGTTAAACACACCATTATACAAGCACTGTATTGAAAAACTATGACTGCCAGTAACCTTTCTTGTTCTACACGTACAAATCCAATGCAAATAACCCCCTAGAATTTCCCCACAGATCCAACAGCGGATTTCCACTTCATAAAACTACCTACCCAAACATCAGCCTCAGCGGCTGCTCAGGGGTTTGCATATGCAAACCCTGAGGGATAGAGGCAGGGATGACTTAACTAAAGAAAGCACATGCACTAGGTTGAGAACATTAGCCACAGGCATTAGCACAAATTGGTCACAGGCATTGGCACAGGCATTCATGCATTAGCCACAAATTATGCTGACATTTTGAATCTCTTGTCTAAAGCCTTCCCAAATTCCTGTGATATGTTGGGCCAGGCTGACAGGGATGGTGACAACACCAAAATAAAATCTTAGAAGAGTTTGGGTTGAAATGGACCTTTAGAAGCCATCTAGTCTAACCTGCCATGAACAGGGACACCTCCCAACCTAACAGCCTCTTATGCTGGGAGCCCCAGAGGTGAATCCAACACTCCAGGTGGGGTCTCACTGGGATGGAGTGGAGGGGGAGAATCACCTCCTTGTCCTGCTAGCCACAGTTTTTTGGTGCAGCCCATGATATATTTGGGTTTCTGGACTGCCAGCTCATATTTCCAGGTCATGTCTAGCCTCTCAGTTACCAGTACCCCAAATAATTCTCAGCAGGGCTGGTCTCAATATCTTAATCCTCCAGCCTGCATTGATACTGGAGGCTGCCTCAACGCAGGTGTAGCATCTTGCACTTGGCCCTGTTGAGACTCTTGAGCTTCCCATGGGCCCTCTTCTTGAGACTGTAAATAAATGGTATAGTGGCAGAAAATGAGCATGTGAGGATTTCTGAATTTTACATAATTCCACTGGGGAAGCACAGTGGACGATCAGACCAATTTGCAGCATTTATTCTCATTGCTGCGTATCACAACCACAACAGAAGGTTTTGCTCCTACTGATTTTCAGAAGTGACTTGAGCAGGCCTTAAGAAAGCAGGCTGTTTTGCTCACTCTTCTGACCAGCTGGGCAGTTTCTCACCAGAGATACGAAAACATGGGAGAAACAGGCCAAACGGCTGCATTTGTACCATCATGATTCTCCTCCATTACCCACAGAGGGGCTGAACTGAGTGCATCAGCAGACATGATCTGGCTCATCCCCAAGGCTGCAGGGCTGACAACTAGTGCAAACACAGAGGAACAAAATTTCTACAAGAACCACCACTGCAAACCAAAACTCCTTGTCCTGAGCAAATGCAGGTGTCTGGTTTTCAGAATGGCTCTGGTACCTTGGCTCCAGAGAGGCTTGGGGGTCCAGACATGTTCCCATGACTTGCTTTTCATGTCCCCTTGATCCAGATGCAAAGACAACATCCCTCCTTCCCTGCCCAGCTACAGCTGCATGTTGGAGATCAGGGCCTGGACTTGAGGCACAGAGATGCTGTTGTTTTGGGAAGGTTGTAGAAAACATTTGGGAATGTTTTGGGAGCATTGTGGAAAGTGGACATGTAGAGCTAGGAAGGGTGTCATGTAGAGATGTGCCAGAACTCACCACTCCTTGGTGGTTCCTGGTAATGTCCCCTTGGGGAAAGACGTAGAGACTTCTGCTTACCCGCCCTTCCTTTTATGTGTGATGGAGAAACAAGCCCATAGCAGGGAAATGTTTTCTTTCTCACTCCTACCTCAAAAAGAAGCCCAACAACAGTGGAATCTTTTCCTTACATGAATTGAAATGTGCATGTGGAAAACCAAGGCTGATTTATGCCGTTGGGGGTCTTCTCTGGAAGGGGCTGATACTGCTGTGCAGCTGAGCTGTGGTTGGGGACATCCTGATGCTGTGGTTTGAGCACAAGAGGGAAGGACAGTTTGGCTGTGAGCCCAGGATAAAAAACCAGAATGGTGCTGCTGATTCACCAATAAATCAGTGCCAGACAAGCACAAAGACTTGTTCTGATCCTGTAGCTGAATGACCCTCCCATGTAGCCACAGAGAGTCACTGCATCTCCGCCTAATTATTTCCCCTGCCACATTTTATCCTCTTAGAGTTACAAGCTCTTTGGGGCAGATGTCTTAGCGAGTATTTGCACAGCAGGACCTGAATCCCGAATGGGCCCTCCTGGCATTGTGAAAATTCAATCAAGGGCTTGAGCCATAAAAATGTAAACGATGTAGCTACTTATCATTTGTGCGTTTAGAGACACATAAACACACATATGCAGACACAAATGCATGGGGAAGCAGTGCCTAATGCAAAAATACAACTCTTTTAAAGCACCAGCACTATGTTGTGCCTGAGACTCTTCCTCTTTGTCTTCATTTTACTTGTCCCTTTTCTCTCTTGTAGAATAAAAGTAGTGTGACACTGAGGACAGAAGTCAGCTGAAGAGAAATCCCTTTTCAGGACAAAAAACAACTGCTAAAAAAGTAATTGCAGCAATGCACAAAATCTCCTCAAGCAGTTTAAAAATGTTTTGTGATTTTCAGATATAATTTTCTGCTGTATACAAATTAGTAAGATTTCACTGCTAATTTGAGGACCATTCTCTAAAAATGCTTATTATTTATACCTAATATCAATAGCACCTAAAGCTATATAGCTTTTCTTTTTTGCCATAGAAAATAGCTGTATTTTACTGTATATAATATTCTGTAGTAAAATGGATTTGGATATGTGTTCAAGGGCAGGCTACTCAAGTCTGGGGTATTTTCTTGCGTAAATCTTGCTCTTAATATATTGGTATTTCATGATTATTGAAATTGATTATCATTATTGCCCCACTGTAAAATTGAGTGTGTCTTACCATCCCAGCAGTTTAGGCTTATTCAAATATGTAGAACACAAAGAATAGTCTTATCTGACCTGCTTAAATATATAATTTACATTACATAGAGCTGCATTGCTCTCTTAAGATGACTATTTTTGACCTATGTACTATAAAAGATGTGGTTTTTTCTCCTCTGGGGGAAAAAAAAAAGTCTTTTATCCCTTTCATTTTAGTTTAAATTTTCTCCTTTTTTTCAGTAGTCATTCTGGTTAAAATGTCCTCAACCAGCTCCAGATAACATAAAGGCCTAGCTCTGAGACAGCTGTCAGGAGTGATTTTATAGTCAGTTGGCAGAATTGAGAGCTTGGAGGGACCAATTATCCCCCACCAGGTGGGTTAGATGAACTTAGAAGTGCCTTAGAAGTGCCTGCACGGGGAGTCAATGGTGTCCCTGCTTCTGATTTCAATGCCGAGGCTTTGGGACAATGACAGTGGTCCACTGTGTCTCATCTGTAGGCTGATTGTTATTTCTTATAAAAGGTTTGGCAAAAAGAAAAGGTGTAGATTTTGATATTGTGACAATTTTTAGAAGTATTTGTGCAGGGCATTACACTGAATTTTTAAAATGCTCTCTGGATCATCATCTTCAGGTAACCTAGTTTAAGAAGTCTGGATTATATTCAAGTGTCTGGCTAAGTGAGAGGCTACAGTTACACAGAAAACAGTAAAGAACATACTGTATTTGCCCTCAATATGTATTCTATATATAGAAAAAAATATATAATGGAACACATAGAACCAGAAGAAACAAAAATAAATGTAAAAACTTTCAAGGATGAGACTTAGCTCAAATATGTGGTACATGACACTTGAGGTATCCCAGGCTCTGCCCCCATCCCCAGCCCTCCCCATCCCACTACCCTCCTGCACACATCCACAGGGAATTCACACCATTTAAAGGGTTGATTTTCTTGTGTAAGCCAGGTGCTGATAGGACTCTGCTTCATGGGAAAGTAAGGTCAGGCCAAGGCAGGGGACTGTGCTAGGATTTGGGTTTGGACACCAAGGAAGAACAAGAACAGAATTGGTAGGGATGACTGGAGCCCTTTCTACAGCTGAAGAGAAAGAGCCTGCTGAGTTACAAGGGGAAAAAAGCTGGAGAAAAAAATAAAAAGAGCATACAGGATTTGAAAATGTGAAAAGTTATTTTAAAAATTAATAAACAGACAGAGGGATATACAAAGAAAGAAAATAAAGACTCCTGTGTGTCAATACAGGTGCACATACACACACACACACATACACACCACAAAGAGTGAAGCTGTTCATAGGGTTATGTTGCCCTGTGTCCTGTTTGTGCACATTTGAGGTGTCACTGCTCTGTATCCCTCCAAACTTTTTGAATTTGCTGGATAACTTTTCTGAATGGCCCTTAGAGTAGCTTGTCCCAAAAGGATTTCTCATTAGACACTTTTAAATTGCCATAGCTCTGAGATGGGACACACTGTGACTGACACACTAAATGGGTAATTTAAAAAAAAATATTAACAAAATTCAGAAATACAATTTATGGTAGATTCCTCCCTGTAATGTAACCAAACTATTAAATTTCTTCATGAAAGTTCTGAAGCACATAATTTTCAGAACTGAAATTGAGGGGCTGCCAAGTGCCTGAGAAATATGGGTGGCAGGGAGATTAAAGTGAATGGCAGCCTGCAGGATGACAGCTGCTGGAGAGATATCTTCACCACCTGTGGAACCTGCTCCTGCTCTGACAAGCATTAATGCTCATTCCTAATACTTAGTAATCTCTAAGCTACATGTATAGTTAAAAACTGACACAGCTGAAAATTTGTCTCAGCTGTACCCAAGCAATGCCTGCCTCAAAGGCTAGAGCATAAAAATATGTACACAATGATAATTGTTTACATAATAGCTTAACCAAACATTGTGAGAGGAATGGGGAGGACAGAGCTATAGAGGGGATGTCTGTGGCTTATTTCTTGTGTCCTGACTCTTTCACTGTCTTGTGGATCCAGCTGTTTTTTCATACTGTCCATTCAATATTATCTTGGTCCTCTACAATTTATGAAGACATACCTACCAACCACAGCAACAAATTAGGAGATTAGAGAGCTCCTTATCTACCCACAGGATCCATGTTTAAATAAGCTGCCCTAGCTTCTCACAGTCTAAGTTTATTCAGACACTCAAAAGGGCTCATAAATACAGGTTATTCTGATCATTTTCCCCAACTTTTTTAGAGTGTTGTTTCCTTAAGAGAATTGTGCTCTTCTTCCATTCTGGGTATTCTTGAGAGATCACAAGCTGGACAGAGTCCTCTGTAGTTCAGCCCAGCAGATCACAGGATACCTTGCAATGACACAAGGAAATCCATCTGCTGAGGATGGGACCTTGTTGCAACCCCGGGCACAGGGAATATTTCTCTCCCAGTCCTCACAGGTCCTGATTCCCAGGAGAACACTACTTTTAAACTTTGTCCATGAGGAAAACTTCCAAGACTTTGAGATGAATTGGAATCTATGAGTGTGTGAAATAGATAGTAGTATAGTTTATCACAGGGCAAAAAACTTAGAGTTTTGGGTTTTTAGTATGGAAGCAGACAGAAGTCAAGATGGAGGACTTTGGGTGTTGTCTGATCTCCTTCTTGTTCTTCATCTACTCCATTTTCTACAGTGTTGGTAGCACAGAGTGATTGGTCAGAAAGAGCCACAGTTCAGATGTTGCATGAACAGACAAATAATTATTAATTTTAAAAAATGCTCTAAAAATTAAAAATAATTTTTAAAAAACCTTAAGCCTGTATATCTTATAACTTTTTAGTACTACTAAAAAGTATAACTTTTTAGTAGTAACTTTCTCTTTATACACTAAATCTAATATGTAAACAATGTACTAAACTATTAATAAAAAAATCCCAACAACCTAGAAACAAACAAAAACAAAAAAACAAAAAACAAAACAAAAAAAAAATTCATCTCTCAATTCTAACACAAAACTTTTTAAAAGTCTCTCCATCAAGAGAACTTCTAAAAGGAGTTTCCACATGACCTAAAATGTGCCTGCAGCTCAGAGGATGGAAAATCAGTGGCCAAAACACTACATTTCTCTATCAGCAAGAGCAGAAAGGCAGGTACCCTTGACTGCAGAGGAAGGAAGGACTCTCTTCTTATCTACCCACAGCTCTGATCCACACTTTGAGCTCATCCACTGGGACCTACCTCAGTCAGTGGAAGGAGGCAGGCATGCCCACAGGGACTTGTTTCCTCCTAAGCCAGCTGGCATGAGGCACCTGTGGAATCTCTTACCCAGGCACCTGGATGTCCATTTACATATCTGTGCATGGACAACACTGGGGAATCATGGAATGATTGGGTTAGAAGGGACTTTCCCTTTCACTAGCCCAGGTTTCTCAAAGGCCCATACAGTCTGGCTGTGAACACTTCCAGAGATGGAGCATCTGAACACTTCCAGGGATGGAGCATCTGAACACTTCCAGGGATGGAGCATCCACAGCTTCTCTGGGCAACCTCTCCCAATGTATTCTACATACAGGTGACCTGTATATATAAATCACCCTCAAAACACAGTGAAAAGCCCAGACCTTGATCTCACTTTGGTGAGGCCAAGAGTGTTTCAGCCTGAGTATTTCTTCCAAACAGCCCTATGTCACAGTCCATGCAGGGGGACAGGGTCTGAACTACCATCCTGTCATGGCTAGGTGCTGTGCTGTGACAGTCACCAGTCATCTCCCTACCAGCTTCATCATCTCTCCCTTCCCTGCAAAATTCATGTACTGGAAACCTCTTATTTTTCCCCAGAGCCCTTTATTTTCAGATTTGCCTTCATCTTGCTTGCATACCTGTGCGATCCATTTTATTTTCCTTTTAAGATGAAGATTTTTTTATTATCCAGCTTTCATTTCCAAGGCACTGGTCATTTGTCACAAAGTATGCACGTCTATAAATATTGCCACACCGCTGTCACCCTCACTTGTGTGGCAGAGGGTTTTCTGACACAGACCAATGGCACTGGAGCTGACTGGGGCCATCACTGGCAGCTCTTGCCTCACCAGTGAGACGGCGTATTTGAGTATAACTACTGACCTGTTGACAAGGTCAGAGGAAGAAGAACCAGAGCAGTGATGAGTGCCAACACAGGGTAGTTCCCAGTTACTGCCAGCATCCTTGCTCATGCGTTTAAGTAGCTCCACCAGGGCTTGTTCCTCCACGTGCTTTGCAGTCACCAGCAGCGCTGGTTATCAGATGTGCTTCTCAGATGTGTGGGAAGCACCATGCCAGAAGCAGCCCTCAGAGCAAGAGAATTTATTTACCTTATTCTAGGCAGATAAATGTTTTGTTGAATATGGCTGCAGCTGTCACAGGATAATTAATGCACATATCTTCTACCCATGACTTCTTTGAATAAGTATCTGCGTCTGCCCCAAACATGGCACGTCAGCTACATAGATTTGTCACCAAGAGATAAATTAATCCTGCCCTCAAATTCATGATTCATGTGCTACCGTAGAAAACCAAATGCTATGTTTAATTAGCTCCTGGACTAATTACTTAATTTTATTTTTTAAAAAATCCTCTAAAGCATTCCTAGCCAAGTATTTGTGAGACTACTGCTGGTCTGAAAGGTACTAATGAGCCACCAGCAGAAGATAAAGTCAACAGTAGATCCAGCACCTGGGCAAGCAGCATCCCTCCAGCACAACACTGCAGTACAATGGCCAGTGATGTTTATCAGATTGATAACTTTGAGATACACAGTTAAATAATGACTAAATGCCCTACTTTTACTGAATGCTTCTTTTTTATCAGCCTCGAAAGGACCTAAGAGGTGTTGGGACTTAGTAAGCCTCAACTTTTAAGTAGTCCAAAGAAAAAATTACTCTAGAACCAAGACTGCATGCTCAAACCAGGGATGAAAATCTAAGTGTACTAGAAGTGGTAATGTTTATCTGGTATTTTTTAATTAATTCTACTTTTAATTAGTATTTCAGTGCTCTGCAAACTCCCAAAATTGTTCACTGCAGGCTCTTTTTGAAGTGTTTGGCATCTCTGATGAGAGTTACAGATTTTCTCTCCTCTGACCTGGATCTTTAGGCTGAAATTATGAGTGCTGTCTCTATAGTGGCTGGAGGTCAACCCTCCAAACAGCTCCAAATTCACCTGATTCCAGAAGCTGGGGCTGAGAAGCAATCAGCAAACCTCTGGTTCCCAGGATCCCACTAAGCCTAGAGGGAGTATCTTCACCCAGGTCTGTGCAGAGGTGACAAGTGTCAAGAGACAGACCCTACACCAATGGCTTGCAGAAAAGCAGAAAACATCCTCCACCAATGCTGTGAAATCAGCTGGCCCTAAGATACAAATGCCATCTGTGCAATGCTTAAGGTAAGCTGCCATTCATAGATCTAATCCCAGCCAGCTCCTATCAGAGCACAAACCCTCCCAGCAGAGCTGCACACAGCCTCAGAGCAAGACTGGGACCAGAACAGCTCTCACCAGTGTATTTCTTGCACTCTGTAGCATACATTAACAGACTGGGAGAGTCAGTGGATTCATGTGTCCACAGTAAAAGCCTGGTTTCACTCCTAGCTTGTTAGCTGGGATCACTTCTTGTCAAGTAATAAACATCACTCTAATTAAAAACCCTGGGCCCAGTCCTGAGCTGCACCTCAGCCTAATTGAGGACTGCAAGCACCCACCAGGTAGTGTTTATTTGCCACATAATGCTTATTCCTACACCTGCACATTTATATTAGAACCCTATTATTTAAATTGTAAAAGTTGGTTTAAATCCCTTTCAGAAGCAAGCAGTACAACAAAGCAGAGCAGAGGAAAAGAAGCTCTGTGTGTAAGCAGCCTGAACCTGCACAGTGCAAGAGCTAGAGCATTTCAATCCTGTGGTGTGTTCACCTACAGACTGGACTCTGGCAGTTGTGAATAACCTTCAGCTCTTTGGGCCTGTGGAAATTATATAGTTTGTGACTAACCCAGAGCCAGAGGATTTCAAGTGAAGGTGCAGTCCCTCTTTGAAAGAAGAGAAATAGCACCAAGAAATTACTGCCATAACTAATAAGCAAGCAATAAAATATCCCCCTATCCAGCTCCTGCCATTCTGCTCCTCACTGTCATTCCCATCATCTCCTTATCATCTTTCTTCTCACATCACAGATATTTTGAATATTTATTTAGCCTGTGGAGTATTGGTGCATAACAACATGAGAAGGAATACCACTACTTTTTTGGTCAGTAATTCAGTTCCTTGAATCATCAGGATAAACTACATGGCCTTGAAGAGTGTTCATCCACATGAGAATTGGATTACAGTCTCATAAAACAGCACAGTGCTCCTATTATCACCCAAATAAAGCTGCCATAATTCTGGAACAAATAGGTGGAAGTAGTCAGCCACCAAGTATCCAGTGCTGAAGTGAAGAATAATAAGCTGACATACGGTTCTCAAGAAATTCCTCACAAGGAGGCAGATTTAAAGCCCTGAACACCAGGCTTTTTATGCACACAAAAACACACACTCATCTTTTATATCACTGTTTTATCTAAGGTGCTGAGGGCTTAGAGACAGGATCCAGGTGCAATGCTTTCTGAATAGCTAATGATGACAAAGCATCCACTACATTATCCTCTCTCACAAGAGAGTACCTGACAAGTTTCTCAGCATTTATAAGCCAGGAAAGGAGCTGGTTTTGTTGCAGCTGCCCAAGATTTTACCTGGCTCAATACAAAATCCTGGTTGATTAAAAACATCTCACTGCAGGTTTCTGCAGCTTATGGCTGAAAAATGAGCTGGTGAAAGATAGGTTCTTCCACAGTGTCAGCTGGACCCTGTTCTCAGCAGCTGAGCCACTAAAAAAGTCATTTTAACTTCTTCATGTGTCTATAAATGGGGACAAGCCCATTTTTCCAAACATCTTCACAGAAATACCTAATGACAGTGGTTTGTAAGTGTGATGTGCTGTCACTATTCTTTGTCATCTGGATATGGTGATGGAACTTACTATGGGATTCACCTCACAGTAAGCATGGGGGAGCATGCATTTACAAAAGAAGGATGGACAACCCATTTAAAAGGGATTTTAGCCAAAAGATCAGACCCTTCTCTTTTCTAGAAAGTGCTCACACAGCTGTTTCACAAGGATCATTAGGAAAGATGCACCTTCAGGACCAGGTCATGATAGTAAAACATATCATTTAAGACCTAGTCATCCCTCACAAGGACAGCCTTGGCCAGTGCACAGGCACCAACAGCACACAGCTGTTTCACAAGGATCATTAGGAAAGATGCACCTTCAGGACCAGGTCATGATAGTAAAACATATCATTTAAGACCTAGTTATCCCTCAAGGAGAGCCTTGGCCAGTGCACAGGCACCAATATGGCACACATCCACTTCTGCCTCCCCTTTGCCCTCTCCCTGCTCCCAGCCCTTTGTTCCTGCTGCTTGCCTTGTGCCAGTGAGGGACAGATCCCCTGTGGGCCATCATCCCTCACATAATTGCAGAAAATTACCTCAGAAAGAACCTCAATTTGTGTAGTTTCCTGCTGGTAGAGTCAATTGAAGCAGCTCAGCCAGGAGTTCAAAAAAAAGCCAAACCTGTACAAGCTGATAGAGCACAGAGGGAAAGAACCAGACAGACAGAGGAGCAGGGAATGGACTAAAGTTTCCCCCTATCAACCTCAAAAAGCAATGAAGAGCCATGAAATTGGCCCATCTGCCTGCAGAGAGGGATGTGAATGAGCTCATACAATCCCCAGGCAAAGAATGAGCCTTTCTGCTGTACACAAGGAGGCAGTGTCAATCCTGCAAGCAGCGTTTTTGGGATTTGTACCAGCCAGTGGTATCTGCTATGGATGCCCACACTTTGAATGGATGCTAAAAGTTTCAAAACACAGCTACAGGAGCAAATGTACTGAGAAACCCCTGATGTTCAACTTGTTTGGCTTAACAAAGAAGGGGCTATGTTGGGCTAGTCTGATGTTAGGTGTATCTTCATGATGAAATCAGTGCCAATAGAAAATTCTTTAATCCAAATAACAAATGCATATCAAGCACAGCCTCTGGGCAGGGAGTAGAAACAGTATTAATTGAGATTCAAAATGAGATGCACAGACACGCTCGATTCCCCAGTACTCAAGGTGTTTAAATCAAGGCTGGATGCCTTTTTAAAGGCCATGTCATAGCTTAACAAGGAGTTACAGGCCTGGTCTAGCAATCTCTTGATACAGTTTTATGGCGTGTAACACACAGTCCCTTCTTGCCTTTAAAATTTCTGGAGGACCAAAATCAACAACAAAAGTTGAGTCTGTTTTTGCACTGTGTCCCCTGCAGCATGCAGGATTCCTACAAACCAACCTCCACTTGCTCCAGTGTGCACCCAGCTCTGCTCCCCAGCAGAGTGAGGAAATTGCTTACAAGAGTAAATAATATGGTGGTAAATCCAAGGAGCTGCCTGGACAACCGTGTACGCTGGTGCCACTGCTGTGATGGGAAACACAAGCACAGATGGGGTCAGACCTCTCTGCCCTTGTATCAGCAGGCATCCTGTGCTCTAACAGCAGCACCCTGTTCCTCCAGCTTCCCAACATTCTCACCTCTTGTTGGTTTTCTGCCCTCACTCAGGGCCTTTTTGGTGTTCAGCTATGGAAGAATTCCCTGTTCGAAGTCTGAGCTGCTGGGGTTTGCCCCATGAGACACACGCTTTGTGTCCACATGCACCATGATGCTGGGACTCTGTGTGTTTGAGACATGGGGGGTGGAAAACACTGGGTATGGACAAGGCCAGTGCTGCCAAACCATGAATGCTAGGAGATGGAAACCACACCACAGAGTCCTTCTTGCAAGGTGCACATCACGCAGGAGTAAATTGAATCTGTCTTTCCCAGCATATGCAAGCATTTCCCTATACTCCAGCCAGGATGGTGACTGAGTTTCAGTGCTTTGCAGTCCTCTCGAGTCTCTCCAGCTGGCATATGTGAGGTCTGATCCTACTCTCAGTGCTAAAGCAGTATTTGAGGTGCTGGAGCAAGCAGAGGCAGCCTGCTGTGTGGTCACTGTGTGCTCTGAGGTGTAAGATTGCTGGGTCCGTACAAGCTCCTGCTCAGCAGTCTCCAGCTGCCAAAGGGAATATGAAAGCTCTGAAGCAACCTTGGAAGACAAGCATGAGACCCTAATAGTGTGCCCCATTCTACACATGCTTTCTCTTCCCTGAAGCAAAAGGAGGGGGGCGGGGGCAGCAGAAGGCACTCCCCAGTCTAGAGGCCACCCTGCCCTCCACATCCATTGCAACAATGCCCAAGTGACAGGGTTTATTCACAGAACTCCAGTCATACTTCTCGTCCTTATGCCCATCCTATTTTAGGACCTGAAGTGCTCAGCTTACCCTTGCAGCTTTTAACAGAGCCATAAGCAGCTCCAGCAGCAAGATGTTTTTTCTTAATCATGTCCGCTTCTTTTGCTTGATGGAGGAGGCTGTGGAAGCAGTGTGGGGTGTTATGACATCCAGTGGTCACTCAGGTACATCCCTGCTTCTTCCCAAGATCCCTCTCCCCAAATTAGGGCCACAAAAAGGTGCAGGGGTGAACACATCTTCCTTTGTGCTGGAGCAAGGTGAATGCACAGTCAGCTTCCAACAATAATGCCATACTCCAGGCAAACAAACCTCAGCTCATTCCAAAACCTGTTTGTTCCTAAACATACTTAGCCAGCAAAGTGATAACTTGCTAAGCAAAAGCTATCCATGAATCATACCTCAGGAGGCAGAGATGCTTTCTGAGAGCACCAACAAGAGCAGACTGATGTGTCCTGTGAATACACAGATTCTGAAAGGTTTCTCTCCTATTTTCTCTCTGTCCAGCTCCAGCAGAAGTGGATGGACAAAAGCAGCAGGGTACTAGGAGGGCTGAGGAGCATCAGTAAGCAGGGCCCAATAAAGCTGCTTGCAGAGCAGCCTGAGTGACTGATCTTTTAGGTTTCCATGGCTAATTCTGGGGAAGGCATCAGCGCTTAATTGAGCATAAATGGAAGAAGAGCAATCAGAATGCAAACTTAGGAGCAATGGTACCAGGATATATTTAGTTTTCCCCAAGGAGAGACAGTGACATATATAACATATATGAGTTATAACCAGAATTATTACTCACTGTTTTGCAGAGGAACTGTTCTTCCAGAGCCTGCGAGGTGGTGGTTGCTTTCTCAAGTGCTGAACTCACTCCACTCCCACTCATGTCAGCAGATTGCCTCACAGGTAATTTAAGTCTTTTAACCCAAACTACCTTTTCCCCCCTTTCATGAGTGTTCTTGCCAGCGAGTCTTCCTGAAAAGCACAGCAAGAACAAGATTGCTCAGGTTTACAACACATTGGGAAAACTTGAAGTAGGAGCAACAAGGCAGCTGCTCCCCACCCAACTTCGCAGTAAGGACCTGCCTGCTGAGGAGACATTAATTTCTCAACTCCTGGGGGATGTGGGGACTTCAAAAACCTCTTTCTGGGACTGAAATAATAATTATTTTGTGATCAGTCTTAGCATAAGATCTTCGTATGTGTTTCGTGAGAAGACAGATACTAAAGAACAATGTAATTTCACAAAGAAGTGGAGAAATATCAAAAGATAAATCTTTTTGAAGCTGGGCATTGCTCAGCCTGGAAGCCTAAAGCACTTCCTCCTCTGGTAGAGGTGGCTGCTGGGGCATGCATTTGTCATGAGATCTCCATTGAATTGGACATGGTCCTGGTTGGAGGGACTCCTGGACCCCAACAAAGGCACAACACCTGATCTAGCAGTCCCTTCAGCAGCTGTTCTTTTGGTTTGGGCTCTCCTTCAGCCTGGTGCAGCAGACTGCAGGCAGCCCCACTGGTTTGTGAGTGGCTTGGACATCTTTGCCTCAGCAGCAGCTGCCTCTGACAAGCCAGGGAACAAGGTGAATGGCCAGGGAGAGGTGGGAAGAAGCTTCTGCTGTTCAATTTTAATCTGCAATTGCAAGGCTGCCAGACTCTGTCCCAGTTTAGGCAGATTGACTCCCACCTTTAACAAGAGGAGGTGAGGAAATGCCTCTTAAGCTGTCTCTCATCTGTGTCTGGCTGTGACTGCTTTTGGCCCATTGCATTGCAAAGTCAGATGTTAAGGGTGATTTATACTAACATCTCAGATATTGCATGGAGAAAGCCTGGAATCAATGGCTGGATGGCTACCACAGAAAGCTGAGGGGCTTGAGAAGCTGTCCCTGTTCTGGTGTGAAGTTCCTCCTTCCTCCTGTCAGTGTAAATACACTTCTTCTGTTTCAGCACAGAAACAACAAAAAAGTGTTCATTTAAACCCTGTGAGGGTGGCCAGGAGAAGAGCCTTTGCACAATTAGGCACGGCTCAGAGACAGTCTAAGTGCTTTAGTGCCTCTTTGCTGCTGGTAGCTTCTTCCCAGCTGAGACACGGGGTCTGGCTATCTGTTAATTTGGATACAGGAATTACAGGCTGAGAGCTATGCTGGGCCAGATCCCAGCCTCCATGTGTAATGTCAGTATAGCTGTAGCTGCATTTTTGGCATTTGTGGTTAAAACATCTGCTTTTATGCAGCTTTTATGCTCTTTTATTTCCATACAATTTTATGCACTTTATTTCCATCAGGGCTCTCTTAGTAACATTTGTCCAGATGAGAGCTCCTGGTATTCCTCCAAATCCTAGGACACCTACATCTGAGCTCAAATTAAAAGTTGGTGAGGGGTCACTTTTATTTTGCTCACTTTGGAAATAATATTTTTTTTTAAAAAAAAATCTCTGTCAGGTGAAGTGCTAGAAGAACTAGGGAGGAAAAGTTGTGGTATAAAAAAGCACATCATGACACTTAAAAGTTCACCTCAGTCACATTAAATGAGGGAATGTTTTAGGGTTTGGCCCCTCAGCATTAAGCTGTGGATGAGACCCCAAGAGCATGGCAGGAGCCAGCAGCAGCATATTGCTGGGATAAGCAGGGGATCAGGCAGCAGGGACCTGCAGTCACCTCGCCACAGGCAACAGCATCCCCTCACCAAGCAGCCCACGTGTGTCCTTTGAAGATACCTTGTAAGCCAGTTTTCTTCTGGCATGTTATCTTCCTCTGTGATGACGTGCCTGTTTATCAAAAGCATAGACTGTTTCCTAAATCCTTTCTAGCTCACTGCAAACAGCTTCACCTGATGTCTCAGCCCTTCATCCACTGCTTCCATGTGATTTTTTCCTTTCCAGCTTCTGCTTTTTTCCCCTCCTGCCCAGGACATAAAGGCTTGTTGTCGTTTTTGCATTTAAGCAAGCTTTTGCTAAGAAGAGGTATCTGAGGCATGCATATACTGTTTTTTAATCCTTTACCTCCCACACATCCCTCTTTTCTTAAACCAAGCTGTTAATAAGAATACAGATTACTGCAGCCAGAATTTATAGTAAGAATTTGCAGTAGCAAAATATAAATTTGAAAAAGTGGCAGCAGCATGATCAAACCTCAGCTCTGCTCATAAACATCTCTACAGTGTATATTTTCCACAGTTTGCCTACCACAGCTTATAGCCATAGATATAGTTTCAAATGAGTAGGCCTGTTTTTAAGGATTTCCTGCCTGACAACCATCAGAGACAACATTTCATATCTCAGTGTCATTAAGTCTGCAGTAACTGTGAGGTCCCAATGTGATTATCATATGTAAATGGAAAAAAAAAAAGAAGAAAAAATAGGCAAACAGCCTCGAGAATCCTGCTGAAAATGGAGAATGCAATTCTCCACATCCTACAGATTCACTTCAGGGAGGAATTGAGCAACTGGGTGTCCCCCTGAAATGACAAGCATAAAATGAAAAGACAGAAAAACTGCCTCTCCTTCTTTGTCAAGAAGAAAATTTTAATCTAGGTTTGAAAGATGTGGTCTGGTTGCCCTTGACTGCTTGTGGGAGAGCCCACAGCCTCACCGGGGGCCTGGGGTGGGTGTGAGAGAGCACAGAGCTGCCTGACAAGCAGGCAGGCACACACACAGACGGGAACAGCCTGCAGACAGTGTCAGGCCAGGTCAGGTTTAGGACATGGAGCTGGTAGCAGGGCAAGCTGAGTTGGTGCTTGATTGCTTTATGAACCCCCAGTCAGTTCTTTGTCCCTTCAGCTCCTGTTCAGATGTCTTTTACTCCCCTTTCTCCCACCCTTTTCCAGCGCAGACTCATGGTGGCACAAATCCCACCAACAGCAGTCAGATGTGCCCAGGCACTGCCATGATGCTCCCAAGGCTCTGTGGACCTCCAGTCCCTGTGCCGGGAGGGTTCAGGGTCAGCTGCAGCTGCTCAGGGCTTGGCCAGAGGAAAAGCACTCCACCATCACCGCATGTCTCTCCGAAGGGGCCTTTACCTCCCTCATTCTCCTCCTGTCCTGCCAGGCAGTGGCACAGCAGGAAGCCTGTCACTGCAGGCAGTGCCAGCCTCAGGGCATGGAGGGGTTCTGCACAGCACCGTGGTGGTCTGCACACTCAGCCATCCTCTTGTGCCGATATCTCATCTGGGATCATCTCAGGTCAACCTTTTCTGCTCACCCCAATGGTGAGTCACATACCCCTGTGTGTACTGTGTCCCTGACAGCTCCTGCACAGCTGGGACCACACTGCACTTTCCTCTTATCTTAATGTAAAATAGCACAGAAAGTATCTTTTAACAATACTTTACCATGGCTACATTTCCAAAGGTACCTTTCTGAGTCCGTAGCTTACATATGTGTTACCCAGTACCCACCTGCCTCTCTTGCCTTTGACCAAACCTCATAATGGCTGCTGGTTTTGAAATGCTCTTGCATCCCTCCACTGCCCACAAGTCATGTCCCTGCCTTCTCTTGTATGAACTTGTAGCAAAGGTTTGTAGGCATTTTTCTTTGCAAGTTTTTTACAGTTTGTACCCAGCATAAAACCTGACAATTAGGCACATTTTAAAGGTGCAGTTTAGCCTAAGTACATTAGTCTCAGATGATTGCAGTACTACTTCTTCAAAAAGCAGTAACCCATCACCAAAAAGGCTTCTCCATTAGTAGCACTTATGCTAGTTGTGCATATTTAATATAAAATTGCCCATGAGTAAAATGGCCATTACATCTCTCAATTAAATTGACATACACAGGTTATGCAGTTCTCACATCACCTTTGTGCCTTCATTCACTGCTGCTACAAACCTCCATAACACAGAGCCTCTCCTGATGGTTTTCCCTGCAAGGGACAACAGGGAAGGACATCCCAACGCCCCCTTATTTCTACACCATGTGGTATTCAGTGCATTTGCCCCTGTTCAGATTGGGAAATGAATCACGGCCAATGCAAGTGATAGCAAAGGAAAGTAAAAACTTATTAGTCATGTTTCCTGGAGAGGGTGAGTTTCACACTGCAGTCTCACACTTCATAGCTAAAAAAGCACGAGGCATCACAGCACAGTCATTATTTAAAGATCTGTTTCAGTCAGTGGATGGCAATGCTTGTAGAGGCAGGGGAGACAAAGCAAGTTACATTCCTGAGTTCACTGTGAGGGGTGCAGACCACAGTGTTTAGACAGCCTGTGACTAAAAATTGACAGCCTGCCAATGGATGCTGCCACACCTGCAGTCTCTGCAGACATGGGGGGCGGGCTGATGGCTCTCACTGGGGCTGTTCTGGGTCTCAGACAGGGCACAGTCCGCAGAGTGACTCCCTGGCGTGCAGAGGAGCAAATGGAGAGCGTGCCTGACGCTCTCAGCTATGCCGAGGGACTGCGATCACAGAGACTTCTAAACTTTCCTGCTTTATCACCTGCTCTAAGGAAATCTGAACTCCTCAAATACAGCAGCCCTACTATGATCTAGTCAAAGTAATTTTTCTGCTGGTCAGATTCCTGGCAGCTGACTGAAGCTTTGTACTCTCTTCTTATCAAACTCTTTAATGGGGTTTTGACCCAGACTCCTCGATCACTGCTGCTCTTTGTATCTGTTGCTGCAGAAACTCCAGGAAAGAGTGGAAATCTTTGCCCTCAATTGCTGTTCTCTTCAGAATAGGCACCTGTTCAGTGTAATGAACACACATTAGGGCTTTCTATCACAAATTATTGACTGCTCCTACAAATCTGTTCAAGGTCTCCGGCAAATGCTTCTGGTGTCTCCCAGCCTGCTGCTGCCAGACTGGGCAAACAAATGAGGTATTTTCTAATGGAGAATGCAGCTGGCTACATCTGCACAAGTGGCCCAAACTGAGGTGTTCTTATTTGTTAACGTTCTCCCTGGCAAAGTTTTGACTTGGCTTTCCCTCACACTCTGCCTGGGGATAGTTTAGGGGCTGGCACATTACAGGGAAGGCTCCTAACAAGCTGTGCAGGCAAGCTTAGCCTGGTTTGGGAGGAGGGAACAGTGTCTGTAATGCAACCATGAGCTGATAACCCTGCCTCCCACAGGACTGAAGTGCAAATCATGGCACAGGCACTACAGGCGTTATTTATGCCCACCCATCCTTCTCTCCTGTGACCATCTCAGGTCCTTCAGCAATGAAGTTTCAGCCTTGGACACAATGTTTTCCTCAGAGGAACTGTCCATCAAGCTTTCAGCCCCGAGTCTGAAGCTCAAATAAATAGGGAAGGCAGCTCTCCCTCAGCTTGCCAGAAATCACTAATAAAATATGCAACCATGTCTACTTACCATCATTTCAGCAGTGGGCTAATGAAATGAACAGCCAGGCCAGGCATAACCACATTCAGGGTGCTGGCTCTAGGCAAGGCCTTTTCAGCCCTTGGGTGATGTATACTCAACAACAGCATAGCCTCTGTGTGCTTGTGTTGACCAACACACTGACTGCCTAACCACATGATATCCTAGGTTTTAGCTTGCTATTCTGTTGCTATTCCCTGCACAGTTTTCCTTCAGGCTTTTCCTTCTTCAGACTTCAGGTTCCTAAAACCACCGTGTTTCTTATTCCTTAGGGCAGGTCCTACTAAATACAGTATCTAAAGAATTCAACTTGCTATAGTTCTCCCAGAAACATTCTTGATATTCATTGCTTGCTTGGCAGATGGCATGAATTTGATTGCTGATTTATAGAGCTTAAAACCAGTGTGGTATACCAAGACAGTTGGAGAACAGGACACAAGGTCTCATTTCCAGTTTAAGTGAAAGAAATAATTAAACACTCTGTTTTATTATAGCAGTTCCTATAAGGCCTCTTTTATGCTAAATAACAGCTTCTGTATTAACTCAGAAAAGGTTTTGGAGGTCCTAAACTTTATGTGGCTTCCACTTCAACAAATCAGAAACTGGAGTGAGAGATGTAGATTTAAAAAAAAACCCCAAGTCCTAACCACATCTTACGTTACCATCTTGTCCTCATCCCCACAACCATTTCTACCTACCACAAACTCCTCCAAATCCCACAGCCTTGTCCCCACAAAGTCTTCCTTCCAAGCACCCAATCAGCAGAATCATTAGATGATGGACCTCTCCAAGCAGGATATACAGTTCCATTGCACTAGACCTGCCTGGCCAAGACCAGCTCTTGACCTTTCTCAGTACCAATGACAGATTTGTGTCTTCCTTTATTTTGTGGGTGGCTTAGGCTCAGCCAGCAGTGGGTTACAGAGCTGTGGTCTCAAGTGTATTTTTTGTGCCTCAACAGGGACCCAGAGATGGGGATTGCAACAGATAGCTCCACACAGTAAATCTTCACCTAAGGTAAAGTTGCAAAGCAAAGTGCACAAGACAAAATGATTCAGACCTCAGTATGTGGTAGAGGAGGGGAATCAAGCCTCTTCATATTCAGGATGATTCTCATGGAAAAAGCTGATGTTTTCATCCCTGTTTTTGAGGTCTGTCTCATGTTAAATGGATCCACCTGCAGGCCTAGTGATTGAGGCACCAAAAAAATGCTGAAGTGTGAGAGCTGCATACCAAACACTGACCTTGAAAGAGCAGCTTGAGTGAAAGAGAACATGTCTCTGGGTGCTAGGTAATTGATTTAACTTTAAGCAAACCAAGATTAAATGCAAGATCTCTGTGGCAAAAAGAATGTGAGGTCAAACCCAAAAAACCCCTCCACATGGTGACGAATTGAAGAAGGGCAATCCAAACAAACCTGGAGATCTCAGCCAACTACTCTCCCTTGGAAAGAAACTTCTTCCTTGTTGAGATGTGCATATAAGAGGCTGTGATCTCCTTCACATTCTCCCAGCCCAACTGAAATTGGGGCAGAGGAGGCTGCTTACCTGCTATTCATCCTTCTCGTCCACCCTCAGCTCAATTCTGCCCTCAGTTGAACTGATGGGCATGCCAGGCTCTTAGGGAGAAAGATCAGTAGGCTCAAATTTCCTTGGACCACAAGTATTTACAGGCTACATTTATGTATTTTAATCTCACTTCCACTTTTATCATGTATGCATAGAGAGGTGCAGAGCATCCACGCACACTTGCACAAGACTGGCACAAGAGCACGGGGAATGAAGCACCCTGGTGTGGCTGAGATGCCCCACTGGTGCTGGATGCCCAGGCAGAGGGAAGGTAGAGGCTCTGAACACTATACACCTACGAAATAGCTTTTCAGACCAGCTCTTTCAGGGTTCAATATTATGAGTCCCACTGAAGCCCTCTGTGCTCCCCACCACCCCCTAACTCAGCACTATAAGTGCCACTTAGGAGTGTAGTGTCAGCTTTAGGCATTTCCTTGTGAATATCACCAAACCTGTTGTGTCAGTGGCTGGTAGTTATGGAAATATTCTGTATTTGACCAATACTACCTTGGCCATTGGCCTTTCCACAAGGTCTACTCCTCTGTGTTTAGGGCAAAAAAATCTACAAGGGCACCAAGTGACTCATCTCTCAGCCACACAACTACATCCATTAAAAATCCTAAAACTGAAATAATGATTTTCATCTCCTTTAAAAATGAGATTTATTAAGGGGAAAAATAAAAGGTAAAAGACTCTCTCCTGTGGCATCCTTCTAAAGAAAGCGTGTAAACTTTATTTCAGCTGAAGGCTTTACCTTGTTCCTCTTGTCTCAGACAATCCAGCAGGGACAGGACTTGTTGCCCCTGGGAAGCTTGTGTCCACCTCAGGGGCAGGAGAAGGGAAAACCGCGATTCTTTCTCTTAAGCCTGGCATCAGTAAGAAGCCTGGAGGTCTTAGGAAAGCCAAGCTTAGTGAGCCTCTTCCTCTGGGTGTGGCTGCTCACAGCTGGCACTGATCCCACCAGCCCAAACCTCAGAGCTGGTCTGCCAGAGAATGTGTTTTGTTTTCCCGTTACCTTGTGGCCATGGCCGTGATGACAAACAAATGTCTTTTTCTGTGCCAGGTTAGTTTCCCTCTGGCAGGAGATACTGTGGCCATGAACAACCCAGACTGCTGTAATCATTCCTGAAAAGTGACAGCCCACCTGAAATTCCCCACCACATGCAATATTCCACTCCCCCCAGCCCACTGCATGGCAAAGGGGCTGTTAATGGCCCCTCTATATACACAACAGCAAAACACTAGCATTACCCAAACAGAAAAGATAAACTCTGGGAGTTTGCCAAAGACTTAATTAATAAGCTAAACTTCTTTCCCTCCTCACTGAGATCTCAGTGTTGTCAGAAGGGCATCAAGGATTTATCTTTGTTTATTGGAATTAATTTACTTCTTCCCCCAAATGACAACTGCAGTTTGGTTAAAGCAGTCGGTCTCACACTAATTTATTTGTTCTGTGAGTAACTTTCAGTACCCACAGAACTTATCAAATTAAAAATTGTCAGTTTCTATAATGGTCTGACCTTTTCAATCTGACAAAGTTCAAAGTGTGGCTCAACAGGTTCCAAAGGACAGCTGCTAAGAGCAGCTGCCCACACTGGAGCATCAATGTAAATGTTCCAGCAGGTAAATAGTCACTGGGAGGGCTTGAGAAAATATCTTGCTGGGTGAGCAAGAAGAAAAAGTGCCATGTGTAGAATGAATTAAAAAGCATTTTAGTGATGTATCCTAGGGAAAAGACAGAGCTCAGGTATCTTTCTAATCAAACTCAGACACTGAAAGGTAATCTATCTCCATACTCTCAATTCAAACAAGGGGAATAACTAAAAAGCCAAGCTTGCTTGAACAGAAGCTATTAACCCTGCATCGCCTGCCTTTTCTTTTTAGCAAATGTCTATTACCAGATATCTTTAGCAAGTTTAGACTTCATCAACACTGAGAGCCATTGTGACACAGTCCATGCAACTGTACCCTTGGAGACTGTGCTTGCTGTGAGCTTGCTGCAAGATGCTGCTTGAAAAGGCAGCCACAGTGTTCCCTCTCCCCCTGCTCCCTCATGTCAGCTACTTCAGCATCCACAGAGGGAGTGGGGGTCAGCTTGAGCCCCTTCTCCAGGTCTTCCAATGGTTGCCACCTATACAATGGGTACATGGCAGCTAGCTATGGGTCAGAGGCAGGGAGGGCAGAGCAAACCTGGCCTCCTCTCTGCTAGAGGGGTTCAAGAATGATTTAAATAGACCCCAATGACCTGATCCTGTTTCATCTGACATATGTGAGCAACTGTATGCAGTGCCAAGGCTTACATGGGGGCAGTGCTGGGTTTTAGCCAGACACAGACGTGGTAAATCAATGCAGGGAAGGATGGGGACTAGCCAAAGCAATGTGTCAGGATAGACACCTTGGGCTGTTTGCTGTCATTAGCTCTAACATGGAATTGCTGGAAGGGTCTGGGGGTTTGTTTCTCTGTTTGTTTGCAGTCATTGAAAGCACCATATGGGATTCCTGTGACTCCCAGAAACACGTGACCTCTGATGTAAACTTACCAACACATGGTGGTGTATAATTTACTAATGGTCTTCCCACTAATGATGCAGATTTAAAGCAATAGCTGACAAGTCCTTGTCCAGAGGAACTGTTAAAACTCTCACAAGTTAAAGTTTGGTCTCTCACAGAGACCAAATCTGAGGGAGGAATTAATGCCAAAGCTCCTGATTCCCTGTTATAGCTGAAGCAATGATGGAGTTAATGCACATGGATCTTTTGGATTTATCTCAAATCTGTGATGAGCAGGGGAAAAAAATAATGGTGTCTCTCTTGCCTTTTCAAAGTCCTTGAAAAATTCCTCAGGGACTAAAGGTTTTCTTCTGGCCTCCTGGCACGACAGTTACCATAGAGTTTAAACAGTAATTGCTCCATGGGATGCTCTGCATCAACAGAGAACAGCTTTCGTCCCTTGGATTTCATTTTTTAATCAGAGATTCAGCCATTTTACTAATATACAAGAGGCAAAGTTGAAAGCTAAATGACAATGCACTCCAATTACATTATTTCTTACAGCAGTGGGGGTCTTTGCTGTTTTAAGTATTTGAACACAGATTTTGGGAATTTTAACAATGCTTGCCAGAAAAGAGGGAGGGCAATGAGAAGAGAGAATGAGCAGACAGCTTACTGGTTAATTACAGCTTAGAAAATGTCATGCCTGGTCCCTGAGATTACTTTGCTTTGATTACTGTACTTCAAGACTGCATCACTGGCTCTACAGACCTCTCAGAAAACATTTTACCAGTGGAGTTAGGAAGCCAATAATTGATGTCACCAGGCCTCCAGCCATTCCTGCTGCCTACCTGGCGTTTTTCCTCCATGTGGTTTAGGGTTCAGAGTACAGTTAGCTTTTGTTTACTGCAAATGCTTCCTTCATGAACACTGATTCTGCCTGCCACCTGTGCATTTGACCTGGTAATGCAAGCCCCTCTTGGCTTCCCTCCTCCTCATCTTATGTCAATGTAACTTCCTTCCAAAAGCAGGTCCAGACCCCTTTTTTTCCCCTCTGCTGGGCTTGCTTCCCTTTGATGAATTATAAAGTCAAAGCAGAAAGTGGGTGGCTTGCAGGGAGGGTCTGTGGTAATTACAGGCTTTTGAATGATACATGGCCCAAAGAAGTTCTTAGTGTGCAGGCGAGAACATGGGAAATGTCCCTGGGATGCAATTTTCTCTCCAATAATGAAGTTGCACGGGGACAGATGTTGTCAGATGTGGTCTAGACTTGGGAGGCTTTGCTTTAACTAGGTTTTACTTTCATTCTGACTTTTCAGTAATACTTTGGGGTGTACTCCAAAAAGCCTTGAAGGTATTCCCTTGATGGATGGTGCACAGGTGTGGCCGCAGCTCTATTCACAGAGAGCAGCAGGCACAACTTCCCCAGGATTTTTCCTGGAGAAGGCAGTGAGAAATCTCAGAGAAGAAGAAAAACAATTCTTCTCTCTACTTGCTGCATCGGTTGTTTCGCACATGTGGAATGTGTTATGGAGATTGTTTACAGAAAGAGATTTGTTAATTCGCCACTGGTAATGGTTGTATGGATTGATTGACCAATTAGATCAAAGCTGTGTCGTGACTGTCTGAAAGGGTCATGGGTTTTTCTTTAGTTTAATATAGTATAGTTTAGTATGTATAGCATAGTATTAGTATGTAATATAATATAGTACAGCTTAATTGTTCAGCCTTCTGAAATCACTGGAGTCATTGCATGTTATTCCCCAGCTGGGGAATGCCCTGCAACAATACACAGGCATGTATGACTTTTTTTTCCATACTGTATTCCTCATCTGACTTCTCACAGATGCCTCCCCATGGAAAGGCAAGAAGGTTCCCTGGGTTTCAGACAAGGTTGTCTTCCTTACAGCTAATTGACAGACTTGAATTTACTGTCCACTGAAAGGAAAGTCAGATATATTGTTGCAGACCTTAAGCCATCATCAGCTTGAGGTTCCTTACCTGGAGGTTTAGTAAGAGCCAAAGTTCTGCACTAGATGCATGAAGCAATTCAAAATTCCTACTGCACAGAAGAGCCACCTTTGACCCTCCAACCCAACTCCAGAGTCACGCCATACTGATGGGCAGGCAGCGTTTAAAAGAGAAATGCCTGCTTTAGGAGAGAGTGTATTGATATTCACCACATTCTTACAGCCTGGGCATGGGAATGCACCTCCTCATAGTGCTGTATTATTTATAGGTTAGGCCAAACACCAGGATATTGAAGTAAGGCTACAAAAATTTTTCAGTTTCAGAAACAGCTCATAAATAAGAAGTTAAGTCTTATATTTTAAGGAAAAAACCCTAAAGTTCCTGTCCCTGAGGTTTACAGGAAAAAGCTGAAAAATATATCCTGCACAATACTGCCAAAATCTATAAATCTGACTCTTCCCCAGCTCACCTCTATTGTAAACCAACTTGATCCCATGACTGCCCTGCCAGCAGAGGGGAACCAGGTGTCTGCTGCCTCTGCAGTGGAAAGGGTAAAGCAAGGGGAAAGATTTATCCAAAATGTCTAAGTCCTGCTGCAACAGCTCCTTCCTCCAGCCTTCTCCTGCTCATCTCCATTTCCTGCCACTCTCCAGTACCTGACTGCAAGGAGAAAGGCATCCACCTCTCTTTCTTCTGCTATTTTCCTCCTCCTAATCTGTCAGTTTATGAAGCCATGTTCTGCTCAGGATGAAGGCTTGCTTCCAACAAATGAGGAACTGGAGTTATTTACTTCATAATGGCTTTGGTATCCTTGAGCACCAACCCTGGGTTAGCTGCATGCTCCTAAGGAAAACACAGCACAGACCCAGACCAGGCTGTAGCAAGGTATCGTGGCTGATCCCGTTTTTTATGGCTTCTAGAGCGGGTACCTTCTCACTTATGTATCCTACTGCAGACACCAGAGAACTAACCAAACCTGAATTCTTGCATCCTATTGAAATATAAGCATTAAACCATTATAATTATACCTTTCTATTACCTGTTATGATGGTAAGTTTGATTTTTGAGCTTCCAAACGAAAACAAAATTAATGAGATTTTGCAGCAGTAAAAATGCCTCCCCCCTTATTGACAATCTCTGCATGTAGCTCGGCCTTGCTTCCTACTGCGTGCAAATAATAATGTGGCTATTGCCGCATTTTTGCTATAATTTCTAAAGGCAGCTGGAGCAAATGAAATCAGAAAAGGAAGTTTATGGTACTTCACATTTTTCTGTGTAAGGTTTCATGCTGTGTTATACACTGTTCATCACTTTCTCCATACTTTATTTGCTGTGAGATATCTGAAATTCTTTGTCTTATCTTATCTATGATTTAAGATTCTGACCTTTTCATCTCTCTGTAATTTCACTGCCAACTCACTCAATATGCCTTTGTTTATAACCTTACAGCAGGGAGACCAAGACAAGATGGGAGTTGCTTATGCACTGGAAAGACAGAAATTTCCATTTGCTAAAAATTTGTGTGTGAAAGAGGGAAGCAGAGATACAATTTCAAAAGTTTTTAAAGAATCTGGAAATACAGATGAGAAAGAGGATTAGACACCCTTTCAAACAGGACTTCCTGCTAAAAGAACAAATGCAAAAGCAATACCTTTCTCTTAATGCCGACCTGTGTGAAAAGCAATTTCAACACTAATAAAACCTGATTTTTCAGCTCCATGGTGAGAGCAGCAGAATGGCAGCACACATCCCAGCACTTTCATCAGAATGGTTGGGGAGGCAAATGAAGCCTTTATATCTGCTACTGGGATGTTATATCAGCTTGCCTCGAGTTCTGCTCCCCCGCTGCCAAGGCAGGTTGTAGAACGAGCTCTAGGGATGCTAATTTGTGCTGCAGAATAGCTGCTAAATTATTCAGGGTACTAAAGACAAGGGCTGAGTGTGAATAGCAGAAGACCCTGATGATATGGAGTGACGGCAATAAAATGACAAATGAAATTCAGCGTAGATAAATTTAAAGTGAGGCACCTGCGGGGAAAAAACCCAATTTTGACTTCCCATACACTGTGCTGAGTTCTGAGTTGACTACTGATACTTGGGAATGAGATCTTGCCATTGGAATAATAATTTTATGGGCATGTCATATTTGTGCTCAGAACTCAGAAAAATCCAAAACTAAATTCTAGGAAATATTATGAAAATAAAAGTAAACAACACTTAAAACACCACTTGTATTCACCTCATATGAATCCTTGGTGTATTGAGTACTGTGGGCAGCTGTGGTCACTCCATCTCCAAAGAAAGATGTAGCAGAATGAGAAATGCAGCAGGCAAGCTCAATCAGGATAACCAAAGACATGGAGACTTACTGAACAGTCTTATGCTCTAACGCCTGCTCTGGACAGAGGGGAGGGAGATACAAAATACAGAGAATCACAAAATCAGGAGATGCATGAAGAGGAGCAGAGACTTGTTGCTCAGTATTTCTCCAAATTTAGCAGCTAGGTGTGCTTCAATGAACCTAGAAGGTGTCCAACCTGAAGGAACCAAAAAGATTTTTTTTTTTTATAGTAGTAGTAGTTTTTCTGTTGTGTTCATGAAACTTTCACCATAGTTAAACTAAATGGTACTAGAAGTTAATATTTAAATCCAAGGAGCAACTGAGTAAATTCAAAGAAGAAAAAAGAGTCCAAGAAAAGCCCTCTAAATTCCAAGATGCTAAATTTGGTCAAGAAGTCCTTGACCTAAAAATGATTGGCAACTAGGAGACAGATTGTCATATATAAAAATACATATATATATATGTATTTAGACAGACATGCTTTCCTGCATATCTATACATATATTTACAAGAAGCCACTCAGGCCTCTGTCAGAGAGAGGATGTGGGTCTCCTTGGCCATAGTTGAACTCCTCCAGAAACTGTTTTTAAAGTAAATCTTTATTGTTTGGGTGATGGGATGATATTGGCAGATGCAGATGAGCAAGGCAGATTTCTCAGCTACAAAAGTCACTGTAAGCTTTAGTTCATCCAGTGATCATGGTATCATAGCAGATAAATTAGAGCCTATAGATACAGTTAATCTGCTTTAGATTTGTTTAGTTTACCTTCCTTTGTAGTATACAGAAACAAAAAGACAGACTAGTATGTCTAGGTTTAAGTAGGTGTTTCAGAAAATGAATCAGCCTCTACTAGTGTCTATATATCCCAAGTCTGGGATAATTATTAGTCAACAAGAGAGCACATTTTGCCCAGGAGTACCAGAAATACATATTTCCTACATATTAACTTCTTCAAATAGTTATTCTATTTTGTGATTTATTTAAATAGATTTAGATGTAGCATAAACAATGTCAACTGATAAATCCTGGTTGGAGTTTATAAATAAAGATGCATCTTTGAAACAAAATCTGGCAAAGACAAGCCTGTCTCAGACCTAGGAGAAGTTTAAATTCAGCTCAAGTTCTGCTGAGCTAGCTGCCCAGTTGATCCAAATAGAAGATTTGATCTGGTGTGATAGACACACACACAAGAACTCCACTGCTCCCTCAGACCATTCCTGGGTTGTGCAGCATTAAAGTCTTCCCAAACTTCTGTATTGGTAGTGTTTATTTTGCTGAAGTTCAACAAGGCCAGGTGTAAGGATCTACATCCGGACTGGGGCAATCCCAACCACAAATACAGCTTGGGCAGAAAATGGATGAGAACAAGCCCTGAGGAGAAGGACTTGGGGGTGGCTGATGGATGAAAAGCTCAAAATGAGCCAGCAATGTGCTCACAAAGCCATCCATATCCTGGGCTGCATCAAAGCAGTGTGGCCAGCAGGATCTGATTCTGCCTCTCTACTCACTCTAATGAGATCCCAGCTGGAGAGCTGCATCCAGTTCTGGGGTCCTCAACGCAAGAAGGATGTGGACCTGCTGGAGCAGATCCAGAGGAAGGCTCAGCTAAGCAGATTTTCCTGAAGACCTTCACATCCTTGCTTGCCCTTTGCAGTGGTTGTCTCCTTGGGTCCCTGATGTTCACAAGCTGCCCTGTCTCCCTCCTCCCCTTATTTCGTATTTCTTTGCTACCTCACTCATTACAGTGACTGTTGTCATCACCTTTGTACAGAGGGTCCCCAGATCTTCTCTCAGTCCTTAAATCTCCCCCTCTGATCTTTGTTGCATCTTCAAACATTTCTAAACCTATCCACATATGGAAGCCTCAATTCCATTTCAAGCGCAGTCTTTTCCAAAGTGAAATGCTGCTCCACCATTCAGTTGACGTTCTACCTTCTCAAAAGTATATTTGGGGATTGTTTTCCCCTCTATGAACAGAGATGGAAAAGACACATTTCTGGGATGAGACTCTTCTAAGCTGTCATAACCATCATAAATGTCCAAAGCAGGCCAGATGCTCATGCCTGATGAAAGTACATTTGCCCCCATCACCCACAGGGAGGTCCCCAGGGGTTGCCTGAGGACATTGGCTCCAGCTGACCTCTACTTCTGTAAAAGGAATCTCATTCAATGTGTGTCACAGTGAAATGGTGAGCTGCTTACCCAGTGGAAAAATTCCTGCAGTAGCTTCCAAGTCTGAGCAGGGCAGCCCTTATGTCCTCTCACTGCTACACGTTTACATCATTCTGGGCTCTCCCAGGATGGTGAGATTTATAGGTCACTGACTTACCTCCATATTATCTAATCTCTCTTGCTCATGCTCTGAATTTTATTCGGAATGTGAGCAGCATACTCACAAATTTCTTAGCAAATGTTGAAAGGTGTCACACCTTTGGTAGAGTCTAGAGGTAAAACAGAAATAAATGTGACTGAAATCTTAAAAATCCTAGCCTTTCTCCAGTCATATGTAATACTGGGCAGCAATGCTGAGTCTCACTCTTGCTTTTAACTGTGACATAAACTACATAACTACACAATATTCTGATGTACTTCTTGAAATGTAACCATGTATGTGGCAAAAAATTATCTCTCTCCTGGTAGCAAAATCAATTTCTCCTTTGGCTACATAGTAGAATTTATCAGCAATACAGACATTTATTTCACTTATTATCTTGCTACTCCTGCTTTACAACTGCTTTCACTAAAGTGCAGGACCCAGAAATACAGCAACATTCATTTTCCTCCTCCATCTCTCACACTACCCTTCAGCACATGCAATTTTGTGCTCAGAACTGGTGAAGATGATGGACTTTCAGTTTGCAGACCACTTGTCTGTGACACCCCCAAATGCTACAAACATTGCAAGAGAAGTTTAGGCTCCTAACCATAACTCTCAAGGAGAGACACTGTTGGTTGGACATTTGCAAGTGTCTGAGATATCTGCACAGGGTTTACATATGGGACAAAGCCTCTGTTCTGAGGTCTGTATTCTTCTGCAGCAGCAGCTGAAGGTCAGACGGACAACTTCAGAGCACCATAAGCAGCACTGGATTATTCTGTTTAGCAGCCTGTATTGCTCCCCAGGAGTATGAACTCTCCATGCCATCTTGCCTTTCCCATCAGGATCCAGGCTTTGGCTCCACTCAGCCAGCAGCTTCTGGGAGTCTGGTTTCAAACAACAGCGTGAGTTTATGGAGGCTGACATCTGTCTCCCAGGAACTAAGTTAGTTTCACATCAAGAACCAAGCAAGCAGTGAGATACCACCACCACAATTTAGAGAAATCTGGAAGTTACAAAGCCACCCAACCCTTTTGTTTCCTCAAAGTGATATGAGTGGCAGGAAAATTGATAGTTACAGTAGGGATTTCATTGGTGACACCAAAAGGGGCAGTAAAACATTATCTAACACAATCCTGCTGCAAAGCATATGTATAATTGTAAGTTACTTTTTCCTAATTATTAATTCATAGCCTTTTCCTCATCCACTGTGTGGGTCACCTTTTCATAAAAGGAGATCAGGTTGGTCAGACAGGATCTGCCTTTCACAAACCCGTGCTGGTTGGGCCTCATGCCTTGGTTGTCCTGTACATCTGTGAAATAGCACTGGAGCTGATCTGCCCCTTGTCCTTCCCTAGCACCGAGGTCAGGCTGACAGGTCTGTACATCCCTCTTCCAGCCTTCCTTATAGTTGGATGTCACAGCTGTCAACCTCCAGTCAACTGGGACCTCCCTGGTTAGTCAGGACTGCAGATAAATGATGTAACGTGGCTCAGTGAGTCCTTCTGCCAGCTCCCTCAGTACATTCAGGTGGATCCCACCCAGCCCCACAGACCTTTGTGCATCTGAGAGTGTAGCAGCTTGCTGACTATTTACCCTTGGATTATGGGGCAACCTTCTGTTCCTGGTCCCTATCTCCCAGTTCAGGGGGCTGGATATCCTGAGAACAACTGGTCTTAAGTACCTCAGCCTTTTCCTCATCCTTTGTCACTGTCCTCACCCACATCCAATAAAGGATGGAGATTCTCCTTAGCCCTCCTTTTACTGATGATGTATTTAGAGAAACATTTTTATTGTATTTTATGGCAGCTGCCAGATTAGGTTGTAGCTAGGCTCTCACCCTTCTAGTTTTCTCCCTGTGTAACCTCCTAATATCCTTGTAGTCCTCCTGAGTCACCTGCCTTTTTTTCTAAAGGTCTCTACTTTACCCCGAGTTCCAGTCAAAGCTCTCTGGTCAGATAGGTTGGGGTTCTTCCCTGCTGGGTTGTCTTTCAGTACATGGGGACTGTCTGCTCCTGTGCCTTTAGAACCTCCTTCTTAAATATTGTCCAGCTTTCCTGGACTCCTTTGCCTTTCAGGACTGTTTCCCAAGGGACTTTGTCAACCAGGCTCCAAAGCAGCCCAAAGTCTGCCCTCCTGACTCAAGGTAACAGCTCTGTTGACTCACATCTTACTTCCTCAAGAATTGGGAACTCTATCACTCCGTGATCATTATGCCCAAGACAGTCTCCAGCCATCACATCGCCCACCAGTCTTTCTCTGTCCACAAACAACAGCTCCAGTGAGGCCCTGCTTGGGCTGCCCACCAGACATATCAGGAAATTCTCCTCCACACACTCCAGGAACCTGCTTCCTCTCCACTGCGTTGTATTTCCAGAAGACCTCTGCTATGTTCAAGTCCACCATAAGAGCAAATGCTAACAAATGTGAGTCTTCCCCCGGCTGCTTATGGAACATTTTATCTGCCTCTTCAGCCTGGTTGGCTGGTTTGTAACAGACTCCCACCAAGATATTGTTGGCCTTTCCCATGAGTCTTACTCATAAACACTCTTTTCATCACTGTCAACAAACTCTGGAGAGTCAGAACACTCCCTACCATACAGGGCTACCCCACAGCTTTCATGTAGGTAGACTTCAAGAGCAAACCAGCAGTACGAGGCTGACAGTGCAGCAACACACTTCAGCTTCTCATTATTCCCCACAGAGCTCAGGAGATTATCCTGACAGTTTGGACTGCTCCTCAGCGCTGTTGGAGCAGAAATGAAGTCCAATTGGAAGCAAAAGATTTGGTATCATGCCCTAATATAATTAAATAATAAATTCTAGCAATATGATTTTCCTCCATGTACATTTTGTTAAAAACACACAGTAGATTTTTACTATGACGTGAAACATTTTCAGTCATTTTTATGGCTATGTAGATAAGATAGAATCTTTAGTGTTTCAAAAACACAATCAATGTTTATTTGTTCTCATAAGTAATTCATGGACCCAACAATATTCAACAAAACTTCATTTTTAACAGATCTCTTAATGAGCATCATTTTACAGAAAATCACCAACAAATAAATATATGAAAACAATTGCTTTTGACATCACAATGGTTAAACACATTAAATAATTCATTAAATTGTGCTTTACGTCAATGAAAATCCCTAGATCTACAAACTATCTTTTAAATAGGAATGGAAGTATATATGATTACTCACAATACAATCTCCCAGTAGCAGAATTCACAAACATTATTGCACATAAACAGAAGGAAAATTCCTAAAGAATAAAGTAATTTACAACCTAATAATTTATTTTTTCATCTTAAATATGGCAACTGATGTGAGTTCTTTTTTTTTTTTTCTTCTCTTCCAACATTTATTTGAAATCACAGAGCAAGTGATATGGCCAAGAGGAAAGTCAAGGACATTGCAGGCATGGAACCCATTTCCCTCCACAAAATGTAGACAAAGAAAGTATTATAGGAACCAAACTGAAAGAAGTGCTACAGTGAAAATTGGGTACCTTTTTCAAGCGTGCTTTTTTCCCCACTACACATACAGAGGATACAGCCATCAACTCCAGCTGAATGACTTTATTGTGGTTGTTCATCTTGCACATAGTATTCCCCACCAGTCTGGAAACAATATAATCCTTATCCCAGACCAAAAAAAAAAAAAAAAAAAAAAAAAAAAAAAAAAAAAAATCCATATGTATCAGGGAAACAGCAACAGAGGGAAGAAAAAGTGAGATATGAATAAGCAGAAGTGCTCGTAACTGATACAAGAGTGCAGGTGGCAAACAAGATCCCACTAGGGCAGAAGGAAGCATGTGCTGACAAGAAGACCAACTTAAGAAACCTCCTGATTTAGTCATGGATGTCAGATGTGAAACATCTCCAGACACAAAGGTAATGTGACCTGCCTCTGGTTGAATGGGTATGATGCAGTTAGGAAGTGTGGCTTTGGATCTGACTTCCATCGCTTTTTTTTTTCCTGCATTTCTGTTTTTACTGAACAGCAAGTAACTGCTGCATATTGGATAGAATCCCTAGCAAGGCTATGACAGCCTCACTATTAACACAACAGCAGTGGAAAATACTCAACATCAGAAACAGTGGGGTTTTTTTCTCTTGATGATGAAAAAGGTTTTTACTGTCAGCACTGGTGAGTGGGGAAAAGAGAACAAATTTTCATTCCTTAATAAGGCCATAAGGCCATATGGTGAGTGCTTGGACTAGACATCACATTATCAGGAACAAGTTCTAATGACACAACATGTTTCTTTGTCCACTCCAAGCCTACGGTGAATTATAACTGGAAAAGGCAGTGCTGGGAATGTGATGGGAGAGATTAGCAAGTACATCTCCATTACAAAAGAATGAGATTTGTTTCAGCACCACGGTAGCAGAAGCCAAATTGCCTTGCTTAAGCAACAAAATAATGCCAGGAAGATGGACAGAAATCCTATAGCATTGTTGGTCACGAAGCTTTAGAAAAAAACATGCTGCTCCCTGATCTTATATGGGCCAGTGTAATTATGGTTTATGCTGTCAGAGCAATGAAAACCTGGAATAACAGAGATATGAAGCAGAACCTTTATTTTGCTTTTGCATTACATTATTTCAGGCACAGTGCCCAAGAGGAAAAAAGCTGCAGGCCTGTGTCTTAGAAGTCAGCCTGAAGGTGTTTCCAAACTGCTTTATTTGTCATGTGTAAGGAAACTCTGCTAAGAAAAACAGGATTGTTGGTGCAGTGAGTTTGCTGAATCTGCAGCTGGAGCTGGGGAAGGAGGCGCCAGGTCCTTCAGGCACAGAGCTCTGGGTAAGGTCTTAGCTGCTGACTGCCCACCCCTCCCAAAAAAACCCCAAAATAACAAAAGCAGCAAACCTACTCCTGCACAACCAGGGCTGTTACACAGGCTCCAGAGGAAAAAAATTCCAACAAACCAACTTCAATTTTAACTAAATCCCAAGAGTTAAGGCAAATTCCATTAACATAGATGCCACAGCACATTAACAGCTCTTCAGGACCCTAATCTTGACTCCTGGGAAATGACTGATGAAAAAGGTTAGGCATCACATTAAGATGTTGCCAAACTATTCAAGCTAATGTAAACTACCTAGAAAACGTTTTCGGTTTTCCTCATTAGGCTTTGTTTTGTATCAGGCAGAGGGAACAGTCTGGAGAACAGTTGGTGTGCTTAGACAGCTGAAACTGATACTTACAGTCACTGGTGAGGCTTCGGGGAAGTATTTCTGAGCGCTGTCTCCTCTCCCTTGAAAAGAAAAACACTGCATTTTCTAAATGAAAAATGGGGTCCCAGTTGCTGTGAGCAGCAAGGAGAGGTGGCCTGCTGAGCAAAGAGGTATGTGAGGAAGGGACAACTTTTTTTGCATTTTGGAGGAAGAGGAAAGAATGTCCTACAGAACAAAAGATGAGTTGGAATTTATCTTACTTCCTTGCTTACCTTGCTTCTTAATGTGAATTTGGCCTTGCATCTTTCCTTCCACATGGCTGGTTTCTCCCCTGCCCTTCAGGGTCTCACCAGCACTCTGAGCTACCTGTGCTCATGGGAACAAGAAGGTCATTGGCAAATCCTGGAGACTGAGCATCAGGTGCCAAAAGCATCATTCCTTCCCCTCTCATGCTGTTTGGTCTCCAGCAAGATGTGGCAATGGGCACAGGAATGGGGAGATGCAACAGTTCCCATCATCCCTGAGCCACAGACCAGAAAGCTCCTTCCCTCCACAGGGCCAGGGCCAGCCCAGCCTAGAGCCCTGGTGCCAGCAGCTAAGATGTCAGATCACTGTGAATTACCTGCACTGTGCTAAAGGTGCAATAGTGCCAGTGAGCCTTAGCTCTTCACAGCCCCACTGTTCTGCATCTAGGACACGCAGAGCGAGCTTCAGACCTCAGCTGTAAAGATTTCAATTTAAGTCTTGGAAGGTTGGTGTCCATACCGGAGCGAGGTGTCAGAGCGCCTCTTCCAGGCAATGGGGATCCATCCAAGCAGCACTGTCCAGGAACCCAGTGAGCTCCTCACTCTTCCCTAAGGCAGACACTGAGAACAACAATCTTCCTTTTCCCTTCTGAATGTGGAGGTGGGAGAAGATGTACACAAACCATGAGTGGAAGAGGTATTAGGGACCAAACCCTACCACTACTCACCCCCAAGTAACACACTGACAATCAGACGTAAAGCAGCATATTGTTAATGAACTACATTGATAATGAGGCATCATCCTGGTAGCCCTCTTCACTTCTTAATGCTATTATGATATTTCATGTTCAATGTATTACTGTATGCATTATCTTTCAACAGGATCATTAGACTCTATTTTTGATATTCTGCATAGATAAGTAGCAATAGCATTGTCAGAAGAAAAGATACAGCATGCACAAAAAAAAAAAATCCAACTTGGAAATGAAAGGACAAATTTTAAAATTGAGCCTCTTTTTTCTGTAACACATTATTTTTTCAACCAACTGGATAGAAACCTTGAATTTTGAAAACAGGCGAGAAATGTGCATCCACATCAGGTACTCCAGTACTTCTAATTAGCAAATCCATAAGGTAAAAGCCATTCATGCATGCAATAATATACTTTCAGCATCTTGATTTAGCAGCCATGTTGAGGCACTTAGAGAAATTTCCTCCTAATGCTTTACATTTATGCCAGAAGAAGAAGGAAAAAAAACTCTCAGAAGATCTATGGAGCACAGGACCCTCTTTTTAAAATTTCACCATTACAAATGGAATAACATAAAATCTTGGAATGAGCAGATGCAGTTTAGCCACAAGAATGGAACACATGGAGGAAGAACCCATTGAATCATTTTCTAGACAAGGAAGAAAAACAGATACAGATCTCTCATCATGAAAACAATAAATTTACAAAGAATCCTCATAGAGAGTAATAAATATTAAGACTTTCCACATATCCATTATGTATCCTATAAAATGAAAGCTGATTTTTTTTTCTAGCCACTACTGTAGTCAGAGAGAAAACCAATTTAAACTGTATGCACTCAGCATCAATGTATTTTAACAGACAATATAATAAACCTGCCTACTTTCACAGACAATGTATCTCCAGGCTTTTATATCAAATCTGGAAAATGTCACACTAATATTTAAGCTTTTCCTTCTCTCTCTTTCCTCTTCCCTGGAGTTTGCTTGACCCCTTTTGTGAATGTGAAGGCAGATTTCATTGCCCCCAGCCAGATAATCTCTGGGATGTGTGTTCAGCTGCCACGTGGACCTCATTTCTCAAAGCTTTCCTTTGCCACACACACTTAGAAAGATGGTTCCTACCTGGCTGGGCTTGGTACCCTCAGCACCTGCAGGGAAATAAGCCAACACCTCCACCATCTCACCTATAATCGATCTCTCACTGCTGGCCTTTGGAACAGAGCAAGAAGTGCCCCAATCCAACACTTCCTCTGTCTTTTTTAATCCCCTCATCAAATTCTTCCCTTATTCAAAACACAGCATGTAGAAGTTTGAAGGGCAATGTGTGCACCTTCTCCATTTCGTTCACTAGAAAGTTATGCACTACAGTTGTAATGAACAGTACGAAATAAACCAGCTCTCCTGTCACAAAAAAACCAAGTCAGGTATTTTTCCCCAATTTATCATTCATGCCTGCACAAGTTTTAGTAGCTCAGATTGTACAGGGTACATCTGTTAATGCAAAGAATTTGTCTCTCTCTTCAACCCGTCCTCATAGCTTAGGCCTTTGAAGGAAGTCTTTTCTGGCAGGAATCTTATTCTACTGCCATTTAATAACACTAATCAATACCCATTGAGAAAAAAATACATTCTCACTGGCAGAAACCAAGAAAAACTGAGACAAGGGGGGGGAGTTGTCAGACGAGGTCTCATTTACCAAAGCAGTAGGTCTCCCTTGGCTAATTCCCAGGTAGCCACGTTGCACAAACAATCTGATCCTCTCACTGGTTAGGCAAGATGGAGGAGCATCACCACCTTGCAACCTGACTATTATAATCTTCAGTAACAGCTACTTCTGCTGCCTCTTCCCTTGGCCACTGGTGAGCTCTCTGCTCCCGCAGCAGTCGCCGCTCCTCTCGCCTCTTTAGCCGGTTCTTCTGATGCTCCTCTTGCTTGGAGTACTGGAAGCGCTGCAGGAACAGGTCCTTTGCGTATTCATACAGCTGCATGTCCAAGAAATTCAGCTCCTCTATCCGCTGCCGCACATCCTCGCCGATGTCCACATTCGAGGCCCGCGTAACGTTGAATTGGGTGAACGGGGAAATGAACTTTAGGTTGAATGTCCTCTCAAAGAGATACTGTGTTTTCCTCTGAAATTCCGTCAGCCCGAAGAAGGCCATGTTTTTCAGATTGTTCTTGGCGCTTTGGAGAAGAATCATATTTCTCTCACTCTCATTCATGAAAGTCAGGTTGTAGCAGCCCACCAGGCTGAGGTCTGCCAGCATGCGCACCTGGCGGTTGCTGGCCAAGTTGTAGCTACAATCCATGAATTCCTGTAAGCTGACTCCAGACCAGTCGTCTCCTTCGTAACAGGTAGGCAGCTCGTCTGGTGTTGGGCTTCTTCCATCACACATATGAAGGGAAGTTTTCCACGTCGCACCCCTCTGGACATGTTTCCATTCACTCAAGTACCGTGACACTGGATCCCTCAGCATGGTGATGTAATAGAAATTCCTGAAACATATAATTAAACAAACAAATTAAACACAGGTTTAAGATTTCAGTAGATTTTCCTATTTATTCTCCAATAAAACTATTACCCAACACTGGCACCACACCCTTCATTTTTTCCAGTGCAATGTAGGCACTTCAGGTGACTCTTTCAGAGACAGTAAAATCTTCATAAATACTGTGAATAAAATACAAGGTAAATTGGGAGAGAGAGAGAGATATGAAAGGAAATAAGCAGTTATCAGAGAAACGGAATTACTTTGACCTATCAAGTGTTTAGTGATAGTTACTTTACATAGAAACCAATTAACTGAAGTGTGCTCCCCTCCACATTGAAGTATTAACCACCAGCAATATCAGAAACTGTGTGAAAAGTGATTGAAAAAATCCTGCCACTTCTCTTCTGGACTGAGACACGCACGTCTCACAAGATGCAGGGGTTGATAATCCCTACAGCACTTGGGCATAACCTAAGAAAAGCTTAAGCAATTTCATGTGGATAGTGTAAGTGCTAAAAATAACACCATGTGGAAGAATGGCATGAGCCACCTACTTAAGAAAAACCCTATTATTAAGTGGGTTGGAGTGAAGATAATAAGAAACCAAAAATCCATTCACATGACTTATTTTTAGACAAGTGCTTGATTGAAATTAGTTATAATCGTGTAGAACAAAAGCATTTGTTGCTGTAAGGATTATTATTATTCAATCTCACCTGTCAAGAATACAAAAGAGACACCAAGATATATTGATCTGAAATAGAGAAAATAACTATGGAGCTCACATTGTCAGTTCATCCTTTTGCTATTAAATTCAGTTTGTATGCCTTATTTATGGCAATCTGAAAGGGACTGCAATTAAATACATATCAAGGAAACTTTCACAGATTGAGGGTTTTTTTTTTTACTGAGGGATGTTTTACTCAATAATAACTCACCTGAATTATAAGGTGATATCATAAACACAAAGCAGAACTGAAATACTTATGATTTCTCTCAGCTAGAATAACCAGAAGAAGATTCATGACTAAAATTAACACATGATCTGGTACAAAAATAGGCTCATGAGTTTGCATGACTCATCTTACTGCAAACTACATATTAATAAGTCATGAGCTCTAAGATTTCTTAAGAAAAGTCTGATCTCAGTACTTTTTCTTCAGCCTGGAGAAGGATGAAGAGAGTAAGCAGGAAGCAGACAAAGATGAAGGAAGTATGCAGGAAGCAAGCTTGCTGAAGACAAGCTACCTGTAAACAAACTAACGTTTTGGAAGTGTCATTTCATACAAGAGATAACTCCAGTAAAATAAAAAATCTTAAAAATTTTAACACCCTCCAAGACAATTACTTTGCTTTTTCAGGTATCACCCACTTCCTGCCACTAAAGATTTACCATCTCCAGAAAACTTAGGTTTATTTCCCCACATACTGCTAAATATGCAGATATATTTCCAAGTGCAGGCAAAGCAAAGGGAAACAGGTCTGAATACTTCATTCTTATTCATTCTGAATTTTCCACCTACAGGACCTAGAATATATTTTCCAGAATAAGGTTATGAGACCAAACTATGGACTGTGTTCTGCTGCAGGGTAATTTCCTGAGCTACTATCTCATGCAAACAGCTGTTTCAATACTTATTTCACAGCAGAAGTTTTACAGGAGGATGGATTTAAACTAGGGAGTGTCATGGATGTATTTTCACTATCACTTGCACTGGAAGCCAAGATTTCTGTCAGCATCAGATGACACTTTGAAGGATGATATTTCCAGAATCATTTGGAGCTTGGGTCTTCTGACTGCTGCTCACACATGGCCACATTGCACATCAGCTGTTTTGGTCCCCTTCAGTTACTTACGCTGCCCACATCAACAGGAACCCCAGAATCACACAACCCTTCACAGACAAGTATTTCTAAAATCCCTCTTCTCCTGCAGAGCAGGAAGTACCAGACATCCTCCTGTGTGCTCTGCAGGATTGTTCCACTATGAGAAAGCAGTCTTTGGGCACTTCAGGCACAGCTTTCTCTTCTCAGATTGGATGCTTATCTCATCTTGGCTCTGCACTGCATGTATGAGAGCACATTAGAAACTACTTTTCATTTTACAAGGAAGAAAGGGGACCCATTTCACAGGTGCTGTGCAGATAAAACACCCGTTTTATCTCAAACACCCGTTAGCTCAGCATAAGGAACTGTTGTTGCAACATCCAGCAGGCACTGATAGGGTTGTGACCAAAAATAGCTGAAACTCCAAGGGAACAGAGATGGAAAAAAATGGACAAAGACTCAGAGGCAGCTGCAAACATCTACATCAACAAAGATGGGGCATTGGCTCAGTCTTTGTATTGCTGCCCCTCCTCTCTTTCAGGTAATTTTGGGTGTTAATATGTGGTAACAGATAGATTTAAAAGTTGCTCTTGACAGTTATTTATACCTCTAATAATAGTTCTGTCCTTCCTCACCCATCTCCAGCAGTCCCAGTCAGGTATGACTCAGAGCAGCAACAATTAACAAAAACACCTCCTTTGCATCAATCATTTCCCTTTCATCCCTGGATATGTAAATGTGTTTGATGTGCAATAAGCAGGAGTACAAAGCAAATGCATGGAAATGAGAACAGTACATCTTTGGTTAACATCCGCAGCTTCCCTTCTGCATACCGGGCCACAAACCTTCACCAGCCTGCTGCTGCTCCTCCTTGCGAGTACCTAACTTCTGCAGCTGTTTTCACTGCCCAGATAAATTTGCTGCTGGTTTCTGCAGCTTCCAGAGAGTTGACTTCTAGTGTTATCCACTGAATGGATTACATCTGGCAGACAATCTTTAACAGCAGCTGGACACACATTTAGTTTCTGAGGGGCTGATAACTTATGCCGCATTCGCAGTTTACAACCTTCTGATTAACCTTCTGGCTGTGACCCTCTGTCACCCTTTTAATCAATCTGAGGTTGGAAGACATTAAGATTTCTTCCACCTTATCCTGGACACTGTCCAGATGACACTGTTGTGTGCTACCCCTGGACTGGGGGGATGCTACACTGAAGTTGTGCACCAACTTTTCTTTCACGGAAAAGGGTGTCACGTCTCTAGAATAATGATACAAGTAAACACATGAAGACCATAAGCATTTGTTTCAGTTGGAAAATTATATAAATTATAACATTTTCTTAGGAAATGGTTTTCAAACTGTTTTCAAATGTTTACATTTATGGAATAATTATAGAAGCATTTTGGAGCTCTCAGTGCCTCATACACAAGCATTCAATCACACTGGGAGCAGCCGAGGAGTCAGCTCATAATAAAGACAAGAAGCAGGTTAAAAATACGAAACAAGATATAGCCTTTCTTCACTGCTCAGTAAAACAGCATAAAGTTAGCTAAACACTGAATATGCTTGAGCTACTCTGAATACAGATGTGCTCTTGTTCTTAGTGGTGTAAATGACCCTCTTGCATCACCCATGCTCACACTTATGGCACTGAGTGTTAAACTCAGTGGCTACCCACTGTGGGAAATACTGAGCAAAGAATTAAGTAATGACTTCTGTTACCCTGTTTGTCAAAGCAAACTCATCACAGACTTCTTGGATTCATTTTTATAGACTCTCATCATCGATTACTGAAACTACTGGTACAGATACCCTCAGTGCTTAAAGGCTAGCCAAAAAGAATATACTGGTATGTCAGGGAGAAGATATTTTTCAGAAAATACTCCAAGTTAATTAAAACCCATACAAGCTGTATCTATAAATTTATGTAATCAATATCTATATCAGCACCTATATATGTGCATGTAAACATTTACACTGAAATCTGGCCATAACCTGCATTTGTCAATGACAGAAAAATGACAATAAATAAATGCCTGTGTGTTTGCCAATGTATCCTGTGATTGTCTGTATAAACACACAGACATGTAAGAACAGTCTAGACTGAATTTCAAACACCAGCCCACTAGTTGCAGTGTTAGCTCCTCCTTAAAGGAAACTTTATGCAGCTTCCCCAGATTAAGCAATCTCCTTTTGAGCATGATGTACTGAAACTAATGGGTTATTGAAGTTGTCATTATGGGATAGTTGATTTTTTGGACAAGTGATGGTTACGGCAAGGGTCTGATGATCCATGCAAGAGCTCAAACAAGCACCAGTGTGAAGTGTGAGCTGCACACTATTGTTTACACTGGAATTATGAAGTCCTTGGTAATTCCTAAGGCTCTAGTCCTACTTGCGTGAAATCCAATCTCTTCATTAGCATTAGGCAAAGAAAACCTTTAATTAAAAGAACAGATAAAATGAGCTTCTAGTTATAACCTAAGAACATGTATTTCTTCCACATTATAAGGTATTTTAATATAAATACTCTAATCTTACATTAATCCTTCAATAGTATTGCTCTGGTTTAGAAATTAATTTCAGAGGAGCAGTCTGCTATAAGCAGAGGTGATCCCAAACCGGGGCACTTTGCTTCTTCTATCACCATGGAACAGATGTCCCAGCTGAGGGAGATTTACTAAATACGAGAAGGATCATCGCACACTGAGAACAGAAACATCCTGTAGGGCCTCCTGGGGAAGAAGGATGAATGGCATCTTCATAAAAGGAGAACAGCGTGCTCATGGCAGCAGATGCAGAGACAGAAGAGTATTTGAGGTGGAGAAAAAGAGTCTCCAGAGATTATTCTGGAAAACACTAGCAGACAGAAGAAAGAAAAACCCAAGTGACTGAAAAAATCCAGGTGCATCATAAAACTATCCACATTCTGCTTCTTCCTGGTAGAAAGGAAAATAAAAGCCCTGGTCAAGTTTATGTCCCAAGCGAAGATAAGAAGTTAGAAGCTTTAATTGTGGAAGTGAGTGTGATCCTGAGGAAAGGTCTGAAATACCCACCAAAAGCCATCCTGTCAGCACACTTCTGCTACCAACAGAGGTTGTGGCAAGATGAAGGCTTAAGAAGGATCAGCATTATGTGAACACAAGCCTTATACTTCCCAGTTTTATCTTGAAGCCCAAATTCCCACAGGCAGAAACAGAGTTAGCCCACAATCAGTAATCTCTCTTTGGGCAAAGTATTGTCAGTATGGGTAATGGCAAAAGGAAGAGGGTAAACAAATGAAACAAAGGTAAGTATAATGCAGCACTTGTACAGTTAGGGAATGAGAACATGCAACAGGAATGATGGGGGAAGGCAGAAAGCAAAGAAACATTGTCAGGCTGATCTGAACTGGTCAAAGTCAGTGAAATGCAGATGCATCAGCTTGAGGCTGGCAGCATTTCTGTGTAGAGTGTCTCTGCATCCATGGTGTGTTTAATTTACAGATAAACTGCCCAAAATAATAAGAACAGGCTGTATACTTATCCAGAACAATGGCACTGTAACGAAAATCTATGAAACAGTGCACAAAATATATGCATGTCCATCTGGCTGCAGGAAACATCATACAGCTTATCCACCAAGCCAGACAGATAAACCCTAGCTGTCCCACAAACTTTTGCAAAGATGATGCAGCCGGAGCACATAGGCTTCTTAAGCTTAGTGTCTGTCACAGGATGCTAGACACTGTGATGGAATGGTTTTCTAAGAAATCCTTTACATAAGTTTGTGAGCTTAATACTATTATCTGTCCTTTCATGTTTTCACGGCTTTCTTTACAAGACTATTACTGAAAGAACAGCCACCACCATTAAAAAGTGAAGGTTTATCTGCTCTTACCACATGCATCACCTGCTCAGCATGCAGCAAAAGCACTTAATTAGCTGTTTTCTCAGAGGATCTGAGCACTCACCACTTCTGCAGTTTTTATCTGGGATGATGAGCACTTTACTTAAAACAGTGGCTGTAATATTCTATAGACACCTACTCCACATTAAAGGAGATCTTAGCATAGTTAAATAAAAGAAAAATTTAAAAAGCCCTACTTTAATTTTGAGGTATAAAACTACAAAATTTTAGATGTGTCTGATTATTCCTCTGAGATTTTGTCCCATGGCTCTGAATCCAACTGGAGTAAAAACTGGTCATTGTTTCCTATTTCTGAGTTGGCCACAAATCTCTGCTGTTAAACTTATCCTTTTCATTACTCCAGTGGCATAAAGACCAGCTAAATCCATACAACACGCCTGCTCAGAGAAGGGCCTGGATGCTGCTTTCAGGGTAGGACAGCTAATTGCAGTGGTCCACATGTGAGCTGTGCATCGAGGCAAGCTCTGAAACCAGCAGGGAGCTGCTCAGCACAGGCAGTGATGTGTGTCTGGCCATGGCAGGGGCCACCTCTGGCATGAGCTGCATCCCTTTAGAGGCTCCCTCTGCATCACACCGTGTACCTTGGCCTCAGAGGGAGCTTAACTGCTGGCCTGGAGGTGCCTGTGCTGTACAGGTGTCTCTGTCTGCAAGGTGAACCCTGCACTTGGAGCCAAAGGGTCCTTGACTGAAGGGACGTATTCACAGAATGCAAAGTTCAGGCCAACACCAAAACCCAACCACTAACATAACATTTTGTAATGAGGGAGAAATAACCACAGAGAACCTCCATTTCACAACTCTTTGTACCTATAACACATCTACCAGTCAGGGTATAATATCTCTTTTTAAACATGCTTATAGAGTTGGAACATTCCCCACAGTAAAACAAAGTTTTTAAGCAAGTTCTGTATTGTTTCATACAAATCTCCGATCCAGCAGTTAGAAAAGCAGTCCATTATAACTTTGTTGTCCTTGCTGACACATCAGTATATCAGTGTGACAGAGGGAGGGCTGGGAGTCAGACAGCTGGGATTGTATTTCTGGTTCTGGTAAGAAAAGGAGGTCGCTAGGGAAGTAATTTGTGGTGACACAGACTGTTACAGGCAAGAGAAATGTGGTGATTGGGCACTGGGAAGCACTTAAGAAATGTGAAATCTTATATTTCCTTGCATGTTAGGAGGAATACTCCCTGTCACTAACTTCAGCTTCTTTTACAGTAATTCACTGCTTTCATCACAAAACTCCCAATTTTTCTGTTTAGATATTGCAAGCCTTTTTTTTTTAAAAAAATATCCTCTGAAATATCAGATTAAATTCTGTATCCATGCCATCAGAAAAACCTCAGGAAAGCTTTATAGCACTGTTTTTTTGGGTTTTTTTTTGGTTTTTTTTTTTTGCACGTTGTTGATCAGAAGATTAGTGTCCTACACCTGATTAAAGAATGACAGATGACAAACAGTGTTTTTAGAGATCACTCACTCTTTGACATCAAACAACTTTTAACAGTAGTGATTTAGGGTAATCCAGAAGGGTAAAAGAAAGGGAGTGAACCTTTGGCAACACAAATGCTACACATACAACATTAGGAATTTTTCCACCTAAAGAGTTCAATTTTTCTTGATGTGAAGCTAGAACAAATTCAATAATGGCATAGAGCCATGCAAAGATATTAAAAGAATGAGATAGTAGGTAAGCTATTTTAACACAACACTGGTTCATAGATTCATATAATACAGAAAAAAAAGATTATTTTCAAAATCCAGCACTACATCTGTACTGAAAACAATGGTAAAAACTGCATTTGTGGAGACCCTAATTTTTATTTTTTTTTTCTTAAATACTTCAGGAATTAAGACAACTGGCCTCGGACTAGGCAAAACGACAATTTATTTTTAAAATGTTGTCTGCTTTTAGACCCAGGATATGTGATTTTGTACTTTTTTAAAGTAATGAATAATCATGACAATAATAATCACATTCTTGACATATCACATTGCCACAAGCCCTTCAAAATTATCAGTGAAAGTGTATCTTGGGACCTACTGCTGCAAAAGGATGGTGGGAGGGCTTAGAATTTTTTTCTTGGCATAGAAGGATATAAGTTTGTGAGGATACAGACTTTAATGATGTATTTCAAAGATGTGACGAAGACATGAGGTGGAGATCAAACAGCAGCCTTTCAGCACCTAAGAAGTGGCCAGTGAGAAGACAAAGCAAGGCTTTTCACTCTTGTGCATGGTGGGATAGCTAATGAGGGACAATAGTCATAAGCTGAAAAAGGTGAGAATAAAAGGAAAACAATTTTCATTATCAGAATAATTAAGCATTGGAAAGCTTTGTCAGTAGCAGCTCTGCATCCTCCACCCTTGGAGATTTTGAAGATCCAACTGGACAGAGCTCTGAGCCACCCCGACTATGCTCAGTGGTGGCCCTGCTCTGAGCAGGACGTTGGACTTCTCCTGAAGTCACTTCCCAGCCCTGGGGCTCTGGGATTCTGAATGACAGCAGAAAGTCTGCTGTCACCAAATACACAGTCCTGTCAGACAACACAGAAAACATGAACCAACTCAACAACTAAATTATCCCCTTCTCCCTTGTTCTGTCCTGGCCACCCTAGGAACAGTACAGAGGATTTTTAGTCTCTTTTAAGAGACTGTGAGGTTTTTAATAAGATTTTAACTAGGCCTATAACACTCCAAATCAGCACACCCAGAATTATTGAGCATCTTCATGAGTACTTATTTCAATGACATGTTATTCAATATAGACCCTCCAGAAACTGGAGAGGACAGTGCAGCCACTACATGTTCCTAAAGAAACTAATTCTGTTCACAAGTATCAAGTCTGGATCTTGAGCAGCTCCCAGGCTAATGAAATGATGTAGTTACCCATGGTTTTGACCCCAGTATTTTAGAAAATGCACATGAATAGCATATGAGTATGTGTGAGTTCTCTGAGCTAATATAGGTTTTTCCTGGGTGTCGCCTTCAGGATTTAGGCATACATTTTCAAACACAGAGCATAAAGTTGGGCATTTTACTCTATATTTAAACATGTAGGGAAGCTCAGCCTCACTGGCAGTGAAGAAAATAAGAGTAGTATGAGTAGATACAAACAAATTTGCTGATTTATTTAGGAAAAAAAAACTCTCAGAGACACCTCATTGCCCTACCTACCCTTCCAGCACAGATAACAGCACTCAATTATCCCTTTCCTAACCACTTTTGAAATATCTTTTTCATGCCATTGCTCCTACTGAAAATATCTTGTGAAGGTTTCTTCTTACAGTTAGGAACACAAGTCTTATTCCCAGAAAAAACCTGGTCTTGGTCCACTTAGATCCAGTCGTTCTTGAGTTAACACTGCAAATACAAAAAGGAGATCTATAAATGTAACATCAGAGAAGGAGAAATAGCATTAGAGCTGAAGATCAGAGAGCAATCACACCTCTCAACTTTCAATTTACGAAGCTGAACTACTTTTTATTGTCTCCTCTGATAAGAAAAGTTCTAAGTGACCAAACTGCAGTCCCCAAAACCCTTGGGTCATGCTTAGATCCTTTTACCGAGTTTTCCAACATCTCAGCTTTTCATGCTAGCTTTTGATAGGGGGCTTACAAAAGTAAGGAGCTCCTGAGATTTGTTCCAGGTTTTGATCATCATAGCAGTCCTTTCCTGGCATTTGAACTTGCACACTTCAAATTTCACTATACATGGCTAGAATTGAGCAAATTTCACACAAGGCTTTAGAGGTGCCTTGTACAATAAACATTTCTTACCACCACTGGCAATGTATTCTCTGATACACCCTCACATTGCATTTTGGTTTTTATGGGGCCACATGACTCTGGAAACTCATACTCACTGTGTCACTGGCTCAGATGGTCCCTACCCATGGCAGGGGGGTTGGAACTTGATGGTCTTTAAGGACCCTCCCAACCCAAACCATCCTGTGATTCTATGAAAATGAACACTCCCCATTTTGGCTGGTAAGCACTCAGTTGATAGAAGACAGCTGTTTCTGCCAGCTTCAGATGCATGAACCATGCACTCTGCACTACCAAACTTCATTTCCCCTACTTTTATTAAATCCTCAATGTCATAAAGCAAATTTCATTAATATACTTAAGATTTTAGTGCCACCATCATTAATGGAAACATGAAACAGGATCAGAGTTAAGACTAGCCCTGGAAATTCATGGATAACTTCCCTTTAAGTACCTCTTTCAGCACATCCTGTTTTGCTACCAGCTTCTTGTTCACCAGAAAATTCTTATGCTCAGCTTCATGCTTTCTGCCTTGTATAATAACTTTGCACATGTTGGTCTATTAAATACTTTATTGAAGGCAAATTTCCATTCTGCTATCAGAGATGGATGCTGGATTTACATGTCACAGCCCAGAGGCTGGTGGCCCCAGCTCTTTGGTGCATGTGAAAACACAGAGGTTGGTTAAAGATAGGGAAATGACAATTTGTTTCAGGGTGAAGTGGTCTGTTTCTGAATAGAAATGTGCAGATGAGGTGATTTGGTGGAAAAACAAACAAGCTTGATACAAATTGTAAATCATTTCTTGATGAGACACAATCCAACAAAGTTCCCTCCAGTGATTTTTGTTCTTTGCCTAAATTATATCAAGCTCAGTTGTTCTAAATATTCCTTAAATTGCTGAAAGGAGTGAAGTAGCAAGAACCTTGCTGAAAGAAATACAAAATGCAATAATAATTCAAACAATGAGAATTGCATTGTTCTGTCAAGCACATGCACAAAACAATCCTTGTACCTCTTAAGAAACAGGGTGTGAGCACACACAGGAGAAAATACCATTCAAAAGCAATAGATGTGCAGTGTCTTACAAGATTCTTTAAAGATATGCAAGGCATTTGTGCCCGGGAAAATAAGAAATCTTTTGTGGAGAGGACTGGGAAAGGAGGAATTCATTGCTCACATCACCCCCATCCAACCCACTGTGCACAGGTGATCGTTGTGTCTCAAAAGGACCAAGTAAATCCGAGGTACACATGACCTCTTTACTCAAAATTGTTTCTTTTTTCTCTGCCTCTGCCAGGCCACTGCACAGAATGGAACATGAAATAAGGGTGCATTTGCACTGCTGTCCTACCCACCTCCTCCCTGAGCTGCCTCTAGCCCCAGCCTGGGGAGGAAGCTCTGAACTTGCCTTTCTCAGGAGGATGTTACAAGTGCAGGGGAAACGAGCTAAGGGGATGGCCCACAGCAGGAAGTGGCAGCAGAAAACAAGAGCTGGCCAGGGAAAAGAAAGGTGATGACAGACAGGGGCCAAGAGAAGAGAAAACCTGAAGACTTTTGCCTGCTGCACAAGGGACCTACAGTTTGAGCTTGTTTTGCCAATATAGCCTTAAAGGGTTACAGAAACCTGTTTGGGAAGAGACTCTCTGATACCTAGAGTCATGGGTAACAGCTTAGCATAACAGAATTCATAAAATATCCCTCATGCACACAGAACAAACCACAAAACCCTCCTCACAACCAGCACCTGCCAAAAAGGTTAGAGGAAGTCCCTGTTTCAGGAGGACTCTCATGGGGTCACTCCCTGGGTGACCGAGCACTCCTCCAGCTCCAGTGCAAAAAGGTGGGGACACAGAACTCCTGCCTATCCCATAACCCAAACAACATAAGGCCTTTCATAATGGTTCTAAAGGAAAAAAATCCCTGCATATTTTCATGCAGAATTATGAGAGATCTGTTATCACAAGGGTCCTGGATGCCTGCAGGAATACATTTGGTTGGTAAAATTCAGTTTCAAAGAGCCCCTGAAAAAACAAATCAAATGTAGCCAGATCCTTAAATCTTCCGACATTTACATTTTTTCAGTCAGAATTTGTTAGGTCTAAAATAAAGCAAAATTAGTTATTTTAAATTCAACTACAATGTCTACTTTCATCCTCTTCCTGTTTTTTGAAGGAGCTCTTGCTATCCCATTTTATTCTCTGGCTCGGTAACACAGCAGCACCAGTGTTCCTTTGTAACTGGCTTCACTGGAAACCAGTTTGTGCCACAAGTGTAACAAGGCTCCCTCCCCAGCTGAGCTTTCTCTGATTTCCAGCTAAGAGCTCAGTTGCAGGCACTCTTTTCCAAGTCTGGAATGCTCAGATAAAAGTTCTGTGGGATTTTTCACTGCAATGCATTTTGAATCAGCACAGTAATTTTCCTCAATTAATAAAGTAATTAACAATAAAAAGGGCTCAGTAACTGAAATCCCTTTGAAAGTACACACTCATTTATTCTCTCTAAACTTTGCCTCAAATCTTTATTAATTCTGACGTCAAGCAAAATGACCATAAATTATAAATGATCATCACAAAATCCAGGCATCACAATTATTTTCTTGTCCTACATGCTGAGTTTTTAAAGCCTCCCATAAGGTAAACAACATGGTAAAACAGATATAAAAGAATTTCAGGTGATTTGACCAATGAACATATTATAAGAGAAGTGTTCCCTATTTGTCCATTGAAATAGGTCACAAAACCTAGGGAAATTACTGAGCTGTAAAACAAAAATGCTATTTTTTTAATCTCCTAAAATTCCTCTTTTTGTAATGCAACTGCATGATTTCACCTGTAAGCCAATAAACAAGAAGATGACAGGGTATTTCAATTGAATACTTACATGACAGACTGCTGACTTTCCATTTTACACTGAACTTTGTGTTTTACTAAAATACTTTATAGCATCTGAGCAAACCCCTAAATATTTGGTACGAATATATAACTCTAAGGAAACCTAGAAATGTTTGGTATTAATAATATAACTCAAATATAAGCAAAATTGCCATTTTCCTTCTCCATTGATCTAATAGGTATCTTTGCACTTATATATGTACACACATACATCAAATCTCCACAAGGGGGCCATCTAATCTTCCCCAAATCTTCGCAAAACCTTAACTTGCTTTCCAAAAACTGATGTCATAAAGCTTTTGTCTACAGATACTATGGTATCTTAGGAAAAAAGCTTTTTACCAACTAGAAGAGACTTTGTGATGGAATTTATACAACAAAACCTGTAGTTCGAAAGGGAATCACTCTTTATGCACAATTCCCACTATATACTTGGCATGCAAAGAACTTAGATCAAGCTTTTCCAAGTTCACTATTTGCAATACCCAGCCAGAATGAGACCTTTTACACACACACACAGAGAGACAGAGAGCCAGCTCACATGCCAGGGCTAGGCAGCCTCCAGGATGCAGCCAGGTTCTGTTTTATTGTAATTTGTAGGCAAAGCCCAAAGTCAGCGACCATGAGTGATTTCAGCCCTGTAACAACGCATCCGTAGGCACCACAGTTAAGGTACAAATGGTATTAAAGTTATTTGCACTGTCCTTTCAACTCCCTGCAGACATGAAAAACAAATCTTGTTTGTCATACCTTGTTATCTGCTTTAATATTCTGAATGTCTTACAGACACAGTGTTATAAGTCCTCATCTTCTTAACTCAGCTGTAGCTCTGTGATGTTTTTATTATTTACCATACCTTTGACCTTGGAGTACCTAGAAGAAAGGGGACTATCTCCTTCTTCTTAAATCAGACCTCAATTCTTAATTAAGCAGGCTTAGTCACACATGCCAGGCTGTGCCTGTACTGTACCATCAGCTGTGGATGTTACGCTCTGAGAAAGAAGCTAGTAAGATGAAATAAAGAAGTCTAGGCTTCTAAATAACTTATATGAAGAATTCTTCACCTTTCAGGAAAACTAGATAGAGATTATATGAATTCAGTCCTGCAGATAGAGCACAAACCCACCAATCTGCTGACTCAATCAAATGAATCTCTGCATCTTGATCTGCAGCACAAACTTTAAGCAAAGTTTCCACGATTTCTCAGTGATAGTGCTGTATGATACAGTCATGTCTAACCCATGTCCATGACAGAGTTCAGGCTGCTCCAAAACTTATGCATTCACATAAAATAAAACACCTAAGAACCTGATGGGTCTCCATAAGAATACTGGCTCAAGCAAGTCATCATGGACACCTGTGGCTCTGTAACTTTCCTCTGAAATGGACAAATCCTAATCAATGATGCACATCTGTACAGTGGCAAAAAAGCACTTGCCAGTCTCTTCAGGCCATGAACTGACTACTTGAAGCATGACATTTGATTAGCCTTATTATCTCAACTCATTTGTGCATAAATGTTTTCAGGGCCCATGAAGCCATCCAGCCTTTATTAAAATCCAGCCACATTCTCTGAATTGATGTTCCCTTCTCTTCCTTCTTCCTTTTTGTCTGTAAAGACAAGGAGGAATGTATTTTTCATTTTCTTTTCTTTTCTTTTTTTTTTTTAACTGTGGGTTATCATCTTCACAATTTTATTATTGTTAAATAAACTTCTCCTCATAGACAAGTGCAGCAGAGTATTGCCATACATGCTCACATATGCAAATAGCTCAGGCTTTCTAGTCTTTCCCCACAGAGCTATTTGACATTGAGACTCAACATGATCTAGCATCTTTCTGCACTAAAGGCCAGGGGAACCGTGTGTGGGACTTAATTTCCAAAACTATTTCTCATGGAAATTAATGAACATCTGTGCAGATGCTGTGTGTGAAATCAGGCAGCAGACAAAACCTATCTGAAATTGAACTTAAGGTCTAGAAATACCTAATGGTAATCATGTTTATCTTTAGATTTCTTCCTTTCCTTTGAAGAGTCAAAGTGCTCTTCAGGTCACAAAATTTTCTTGCTCTGAAAGGAGTGGGATGATGACAGGGTTATGAAAGCTATTTTAGCATAAACAAGGAGCAAAGTTGCTGATGTGTAGCCTAAGTAACACAAAGATTGAACATGAAACATTCATTAGGATTTCTTTAAAGACTCTGCAATTTCAACAGAAATTGCTTTCTGCTTCATATGGAATATTACTGTCAATACAAGTATAGAAGTGACATAAACAGAAAAGCAAAATTCAGGTTAAATATTAGATATTATCATGAATATTCTTCTACAGTTTTAATGCCTTCAGTATTTCTGTCTTTTATCTAATAGAGATTACATAGTCTGGGTCAATCTTATTTGTGATACATATATTGAATATTACACAATTTAACATCAATTAACACCTGTGAATTTAAAAAAGAAATCTTATCAGAGTTGAGTAACTGAAGATGTGCTGCCTTCCTACAAAAATTAGCTAAATAAGAGAAAAGGTTGCAAACTAATCTGGTTTTGGTTTTGTTTTGTTTTTTTTTTTCTTTGAAGATGTTCAGTTTCATTGGGCTTTTTCTAAAGCAACATTTTTGTTTATAACTGTATAATTTTTAATATATAGTAAAACTATATATCCCAGTAGTCTCACCAAGTGCTGTTTAGCACTTACACCCCTGCTCTCCCTCTGGGGATAGAAGCCACTCTATGTTCAGGCTAAAGAACAGCCCAGCCTGGATGAAAATGAAGTTTGCATGCACACAGACCTTTATTCATGACACTGTAATTTGCTCCATGGCCTTAATAAATACACCAGCATTAAGTATTCTCATACAAACCACGACTCTAAAAATTACTCCCTTCAGACATTTTTTCATGTTGTTTCCAGTTACACTGCTTTTTCTACAAGGAACAACAACTAGTACAGGCTGGGTTTTATCATGGAAAACCCACACTTCCTAGCTTCTCTCTCATTCTTTGGCACCACTTTGTTTCTTTTTTCCTCTATTTCTGCTCTTTGTTTTCCCTCATTATTTGTGTCCTCACACAGCAGTAGCATGACTTTATGCCTGACAGAGCTGCAGAGGAAACAGAGCATTTCCCTGTACCACAGACTGTTGGGCTGATACAGAAGAAATTCAGCTTTCTCCTAGCTAAGTTGAAGTTTAAACCCATTTGCTCCTGCATCAAGTTTCTCTATACAAGGAGCTGGCTGCAGGGAAAATATGAGTGGCAGTGGGATGGTGTCACTCAAAGCCCCTGCCAGCCACAGAGCGGAGGTGCTGCTTGTCGGGGCGGCACAGGGGCTGTACATCTGGCTCAGGAGGGCAGGCTGAAAGCTGGAGCGTGGGGGACAGCTCTCACCTGCAAGTGTGTTGCTTTAGCTGTGTGGTTGCTTCCCCACAGGCCATTGTCATGGTACTGCCCTCATCTGTGCCCGTCCTCTACAAGCTAGCTTTTTTTAATTGAGATTTTTTAATTTTAGCTCTTTGAAATTGGAACCGCCTCATTTTTGCAACCCAGGCACACAGACTCTCTGAGGACTCAGTTTAGATCCCTGGGCATTAGGTATATTACTGTTAGCTCAGGATTCCTTAACAAATCTGAGAGCCAAAAATTATTTTGAAAACCTTGGTAAGCAGTCCTCTCCCTTCTGCAGGTTTACCCCTGTTATTTAGAGTTATATATTGGCATAACCCCGTCATTCAGCATATGGCAAGTGGCATCGGTGTAACTTTCAATGCCAGATATCCTAAGGCAGTTATAATACTACAGTATTGCAATTGGACTTTGTTATTTTAACCTAACCTGGACTTAGCATTGCTTCCTAAAAAGGCCTTAAGACAATAATGTTCTATAAAAACAGCTGAATTAAAAATACCATGCTAAAGAGGTGTTGAAGAAGCGACTTGACATGTCAGATAAACCCACCAACAGCTATTAAATACAGAGAAATCTTCAATAAGTAAGAAATTCTCAAGCCTTCAATTTTTCAACCAGGGGAGTATATTCAGGGGTATCATCATTACATGCTTACCTCATTCTTATACTCCTTGGACTCTCCATTTTTGCATTTTTGGAGGCAAGGTGTTAGGTTAGCTGGACCCTTGGTCTGACTCAGCTTAGCCATCCCTGTGCTACTTCAAGCCACCCATATAACCTAACTTTTTTTCCCCCGACATTGATGAGAGAAGTATCTCATGTTGATGAGTTAAGTCAAAGCAGCAAAAAAAAAAAAAAAAATCTGTACTGTTTTAGTCTTATGCATAAGGAAGAATCTGGATGTCATGCTTGCCATAGAAAATGTTCTCTCACCTTCAATAAGAAATCTGTTTTCTTAAAAATGGATGTGGGTGTTACAAATGGCAGTTCTTTGCCGTTTTTAAAAATGAACACTTTCCATTCATTTAAGAAGAGACTATCAGAAAATATATTATTACCAAGGGTTGGTAGGAGGCAACATCAAACAGCATGTCAGCTCTGAAAGAGAAATGAACCATGGAAACAGACTGAATGCAGGAACCGACCGCTGAGGTTCAGCACAGAGGACAGGAGCATCCCATTGAGGCCACGGCACAGAATGGCAGCTGAGGCTTTCAGGTGGGCTGAGAAATGGCTCAGCCCCTCCTGACTACTCCACCGCTGCTCCGTTCCAGGTCTGCGTGTGGCTAGGCAGCCTGGCACTGCAAATGTCACCCATGGCAAACCTGGGCAGCATGAACTAGCTAAAGCACATACCAGCCTCCACTGGCTTTATGTGTTCACGTGTGATATCTGATGGACACAGGCAGATGCAGAACAAACCAGCCTGGTATGGCACAAAACCAATTTGCTGACTCCTTCTGAACAGCTTGAATTGGCACAGTGGTTTTATGTCAGAGGAGCAATTTGCATCATTGTTCAACTCTGCTTTTGAGCACGTACTAGGATATCTAAAGCCAGTTTGACTGTATGGTCAAAACAAAAAAAAAATGAATTGTGGCCTCTGTACCTAACCTGTTACAGCCATGCAGGAGTTACTCTGGATTTATGAGTGTGCAAGCACACCAGGACCATCTGCTTCGTTCTGCTGCCCTGGGCACTTCTGTGTCTGTCTCAACCTACCAAACCTCTGCAAGTCTTTCCATGTAGTACACATTTCCTTGTGCCAGTCTGCTAGAACTATATGAATGAAAGTAATTGACACAACTAAATTACTAAATTCCTTAAATGTTGAATATCACACATAATATTTAAGGAGTACAACATATTTAATTACAAAAGTGTATCGATTCTATGAGAAAAGGAATGTATAAAAGCCTCCAGTACAAGGTGAAATATTGTCCAGGGAGTTGGAAAATGCCAGAAAGAATATTATTTGTGCAGCATTTATTTTGCCACTACAACACCCTACTTATTTGCAATGAAAATTATTATTTTTTCATAGAACTCCTGCTTTGTTCAGTGCACTGAACAGGCAGTGCTCAGTAAGATGCCTGTTCAATATTTCTTTTTATGATCATGTGAAAGCCCATAGTGCAGTGTTTTATTTACAGCAGATTGCACAGACTCTGCTCAGGCACAGAATATCACATCTCCTCATTGCTTTTACTATCACAATCATCCTTGCACTATGCTGTACTTTATTTCTTTTTGATCAGTATTTTCTACAACTCCTATTAAAGTCATATCCTTGCACTTTTGCACACCAAGTTTTGATTTCTTTTGGGACAAAAGGAAACATAATCAAAGACTGGGGAAAAATTCCTTCTTGCGTACAGGAAGTACACAGTTGCAATGATCTCATAAGAATGGGAAAGGCAAGCTTGAGTCTCTTAGGCTATAGAAGAAAATGAAGAAACATCCCTCAGTTCCTACACACCACAACCAGCTTTTGACAAAAGCAGACCCGACTGTTATTTGGTGTGGCACTCACATCTGCACGCACCGTGTGTGCCACAAGGATCCTGAAGGAAGCCATTTCCCACTTGTGCTCCCCAAGAGGGATGCAGGGGAGGCTGGGAGGAGACACAGCCAGGACAGGTGACCCCAGCTGATCAAAGGGATATTCCAGACCATAGAACATCAAGATCAGTATGTGAAGTGGAGACAGGAGGAAGGAAGAGGTGTTTGGAGCGATGGGGTTTGTCTTCCCAAGTCCCCATTACAGGTGATGGGGCCCTGCCCTCCTGGGATGGCTGAACATCTGTCCACCCACAGAGAGCAGTGAATTAATTCCTTGTTTTGTTTTGCTTGTGTGCATGAGTTGTGCTTTCCCTGTTTACCTTTATCTCAACCCATGGGTTCTCTTGCTTCTACCTTTCTGATTTACTCCCCGAACCCACTGGTGGGGGAGTGAGTGAACAGCTGCATGGGGCCTGGTTGATAGCTGGGGTTAAATCATGACACTCACTTTTCCTTTGGAAATGGCTGTCTCATATTCTTCATGGCATCTTTCAGGCAGTACAAATCTTAATGAGGAAATGACTGACATTAATAAGGCAGTAATGTGTTTTCATAGCCACCACTTAGTGGCAGATGCTTAGAATAACTAAGACACAGATAATGGACAATTAACAGAAAGATGATTTGGTTTTGTCCACCTATTTCTCATGAAGAAATATATTCCTGAATGCAAAAACTGTATTCAAATAGTTGCTAAGGAAAAAAATATCTAATGCACAAGGAATATTTGAAACACCCAAAAATAATACAAAGTTTTCCTTTTTTTTAATCCAGAGGACATACGGATGAAATAGGTATTGTCAGTCAGCCAATAAGTAACATTAATATCCTTTAAAAACATACTTCTAGGCTACACAGAAAACTTTATTTTAAATTCAGCCTAGCACTTTATACTCACTAACGGGCACAACTTCATGGCAAAGTTACTTAAAGACAAAAATAACAGCTCAATTAGATGGGGACCAGTTGGCCATCTTGTCGCCATTACCACCTTGTACAAAGTTAAAGGCGTGTCTGTGCACTTTGCTGAACAAGGACAGCCTTTAACTGCCTTGCTGAACCAGGACATCAATTATTTGTGGACATTAAAAAAGGTATTATCTAATCCATTATGTAGAGAGACAGTTGTTAGCACAGTAAATTAGCTGGATGATAGGTGGACTATACATGCTCGGAATTAAAGCAATCACAGTGTTACTTTCTCTGACAGGGGTTTATTCACTCAAAGAGCAAGTAAATTACGTAAATATGAGCAAACAAATAATTGTCAGAGTAATATCTCAATTCTGGAGATGCTTTGGATTCATTTGAGTTTGAAACCTGACTGCTTCAGGCCTCAAAAATCTGTAAGGAGACATTATACCTCACAGGAGCAGAGAAACAAAGGTTACAGGAGACCACTTCTGTCCAAACACTTGCAAAAGCCCAGGATGAAATGCAGAGGTGAAAGGATAGGTAACCCCAGTGAGGCACTGTGTGCCTGACTCACCAAGCAGCATCTGTGCAAAGGTAAACCAGGAGAGGGCAAGCCAGTTTACTTTCAAAAAGACAGACTTCTTCAGTTTAATTTTTCAGAGAAAATCAATATTTTTGACCTTGAAAATACTGAAATATGTCCAAAATAAAATCATGTGACTCTCTGGGATATAGTATCCATGATTATAAATAACATGATATCTGATATTTGAATTCTTCTTTTTCAATGACTGGAGATATCTTTTTTTTCCAGGCAGTCAAGTTTTTGGAGATTCTTTGGATACAATGGTCTCCTGGTCTTTGAAGTCTGTAGGATGCTACTGAACTCTTGACATTCTCTTTCTTTCTTGAACTCCAGTAAATTGAAATACAGATTTTTGTGAGATCTCTTCTGAGATCTACAGACTCTGTTGGTCAAAGTTCCTCTCACTTTTCCCACTAGTGAGCTCAGAATTACCATGCCTGTATTTTGCTGTGAACCACTGAAATAACTGATCTCTGTAAATGATTTTTGCTTTAAATGTCCTTGCTCTGGAATCTTGTGAGTGCACTTTGTCAGTGCACTATGAAGTAGCACAGATCTCCACGGTTTGAGAACAGCTGTGTCCAGTCTTCCTTACTCTTTTGACATTTTAATTTAATTTAATTATGTGGATGAAAAGCTTCCTCTGGGGAGTCTGGCACTGGGAATAGAAAACAGGGACCATACATTCAAACACATATTCTTTATCTCTTATCTCTAAAATGTCAGCCTCCCCTCTTTCTAATCTATATTGTAGGATGAAAATGGTTAGTGTAAACACATTCAAAGTGTAAACACATCCTCAATTTAACATACAGCCATTTGACTCCTCTTGACACCTACTCTTTCTCATAGGACTTCTAGGGTAAGACCTACTCAACCTGCTGTCTGTCACTGTGAAATTCTGAGTCTCAGGCAGTTTATCTGCAGTAAGCAGAGAAAACCAGGTACTTTCAGAGATGATTTATCCCCTCCTAAGACAGCTGTCTTCAAGACATGGAATGAGTTTGTCTCTGAAGGTGTGTTCCAGTTGAGCTCTACAGAGTTATATTCACTTTTGCTGGCAACCCCCTGCCACAGCCACCATCACAATTCTTGATGTCAGTGATGTCAGATCAAATGCAACTCAGTGACTGGCAGGCAGCACACGGAATGACGCCTGCACTTAGCAGATGCCTGCACTTCTTTCCTTACAGCAACTAGTGAACAACATGGCAGCCATTCATAGTTTTGATGGCCAGCTGGAAAGACATTTCCCCCAGTTAACATACGTTCTATTACATACGTCATATTACTGGAAAAATTACTCAGCTGCATCACTTTTACAAAATGCTGAGTTTGAAAAGATGTCTCTCTGAGTGCTGCTTGTGGTGATTCATTGTTGTACTGAGTTCCCCAGCTTTGTAAGTGTGGCTGCACAGCAGTCCACTGAGCCATTGGTTTATTGCCTTATCATTCAAAATAAATGATGGCCAAATTAATTGTTCAAACTTTTGTGTCAGAGCTTTTGCCAAGACCTGCTCATGGCTGTCACTTGGCAGAGGACATTACGATGCCGTTTGGCATGTGCTTGGTAGGTGTGGAGTTACTCAGGTCCTTCTGCTTCCAATGAGAACAAAGAGCATTGAGGGCTTCCCTTGAGAAATGCAGTAATGGGTTGCCTGGGCTTAGGGTTTGATGAGTGATAGCAATTTTGTCCATAAATTATAAGCTCAGACACCATGAGTTTTATAAACAGGATGGAAATCAGGCTTTTCAACGGGTGTCTAAGATCTCAGTAGAAGGCGACTGGTTTCTCATACAGTGGATAATTGCAGGGATTTCAGTCACCACAGTTCAGGTATTAAAGGACTGCAGTAAATTATACAAATTGCTGTAAAATCCAATATTGTCCCATAAAATAATGAAAAAAATGCTAACATTTCTCAGCTGTTGACATGGTTATACAGACTGGTAATTAAACAATAGGGGAAAAATTGAAATTAACATTAAGTCTGGAAATACTGCAAGGAGGAATTGATAATGGGTGCTATTTTGATCACTCTTATTAGATGCATTGTTATCCAGTATAATATACAATGATTAAATGCTTTAAGAGAAAAGGTATCAAGTGAACTAATTATCACAATGACAGTAATTTGGAAGATACTACTTAACTTCATGAAAACAATATAAAGATACTTGACAGAATTTAGTAAAAAAAAAGTATAGAATTACTACAGAACAATGTATTCTGAAACAGTATTTTATGGACAGGAAACATTTTAGGCCTTAAAAATATCCACATTGGATAGGGCCCTTAGCAACCTGACCTAGTGCATGGTATCCCTGCTAATGGCAGCAAGGTTGAAAAGGTATCTTTAGAGGAATCCTTGCAACTCAAACCATTCCACGAAGATTCTGTGAATATGGAATAATATGAGAAATGCTTTTTACATTTATATTTTGGCAAAAAAAGGGAATTTTGCCACTCCACACCCAGAAATATCCCATTGTATGGTACGACTTTGCTGACTTAAGCCTATTAATGTCTCACCTAATTACAGCATTTTGGGATAAGAAAAAATACCAAAAAATTTGAAGGTATGGCAGTTTTGATAGGACAAGAATAAATCTGTGTAGCTGGGCTACATTAACTCTTGCTTCTTGAATTTTGAAGACAATGAAATTCAGCTACTGCAGTTTTCTCAGGACCATGTCCAGTTGGGTTTTGAGTGAGTGTCCCTGCAGATGGAGACTCCACAACCTCTCCGGGCAGCCTGCGCCTGTGCTCAGTCACTCTCACAGTGAAAAAGTGCTTCCTGATATTCAAGAAACACCTCCTGTGTTTCAATTTGTGCCCATTGCATCTGGTCCTGTTCCTGGGCACCACTGAGCAGAGCCTGCCTCTGTCCTCTTTGCATCCTCCCTTTCACGGAATCACAGAATCACAAGGTTGGAAGGGACCTTCAAGATCATCGAGTCCAACCCAAGCCCCAACACCTCAACTAAACCATGGCGCCAAGTGCCACATCCAATCTTTTTTTAAACACATCCAGGGATGGTGACTCCACCACCTCCCCGGGCAGACCATTCCGGTACTTTATCACTCTTTCAGTGAAAAACTTTTTCCTAATATCCAAGCTATATTTCCCTTGACACAGCTTGAGACTGTGCCCTCTGATTTTGTCAGTTGCTGCCTGGAGAAAGAGACCAACCCCCACCTGACTACAGCCACCCTTCAGGAAGTCAGAGTGATAAGGTCACCTCTGAGTCTCCTTTTCTCCAGGCTAAACACCCCCAGCTCCCTCAGTCATTCCTCACAGGCTTTGTGTTCCAAGCCCCTCACCAGCCTCGCTGCCCTCCTCCGGATGTGCTCAAGCCTCTCAAGGTCCTTCCCAAACTGAGGGGCCAGAACTGGACACAGCACTCAAGGTATGCCCTCACCAGTGACGAGCAGAGGGGCAGAATGACCTCCCTGCTCCTGCTGCCCACACTACTCACAGTGTGACACAGGCCAGGATGCCCTTGGCTTCTTGGCCACCAGGGCACACTGCTGGCTCATGTTCAGCCGGCTGTCACCAGCACCCCCAGGTCCCTTTCTGCCTGGACACAGTGCAGCCACACCGTCCCCAGCCTATAACACTGCAGGGGGTTATTGTGGCCAAAATGCAGGACTCAGCACTTGGACTTACTAAACTTTATCTTGTTAGACTCTGCCCATCCATCCAACAATTCCAGGTCTCTCTGCAGAGCCCTCCTGCCTTCCAACAGATTGACACACGCTCCCAGCTTAGTGTCATCCACAAACTTACTAACAAAAGACTCAATCCCCTCATCCATGTTGTCAGTAAAAATATAGAACAGAAGTGGCCTCAGCACAGACCCCTGAGGACACCAGTGGTGACTGGCCCCAGCTGGATGCAGCACCGCTCACCAGCACTCTCTGGGCCCGGCCATCCAGCCAGTTCTGAGCCCAGCAGAGTGCTCCTGTCCAAGCCATGGGCTGCCAGCTTTCCCAGGAGTATGCTGTGGGAAATATCTTGCTGAAGTCCAAATAGACAACATCCACAGCCTTTCCTGCATCCATCAGGCGGGTCACCTTCGGGTATTGTACATGTTGGAAAAATCACTCCTGAGTCTTCACTGATCCAAGGCCAAACAGTCTCAGCTTTCTCAGCTTCTTCTCATATGTCCAGTGCTCCAAAACTTAATCATCTTAGTGATCCTTCACTAAACTTGTTCCAGTACGCCCATGTCTTATACTGGGGTGCTGAGAGCTGGATACACCACCACACCACAAATGTGGTCCCACCTATGCTGAGCAGAGGGGAAGAATCACCTTCTTTCTTAATATCAGTGGTTGTGGAATGGGGTCCCTTAAAAATGATGCAATTTAAAACTTTATCGTTTAAAGCTCACAAACAAAGCAGTGAAAGAAATCCATTAGGGAAAAGTAAATGGCTAAACAGTAAGGAGAGACATGACAATAATTTATAACCCTTGTAAATTAAACAGAAAAAAAAAGATACCTGGATCGTGGCAGCAGTATTTGCTCTGAAAAATTATGGCAACTGCACTAACTTAAGCCACTTGGATTTGTATTAAGCATAACCAGATCTAAAGCACCGGGAATAGACACTGGCAGTAGCAGAGGGAAAAACAATGTTAGAAAATGCAATATGTCTCTTCCATTTTTAACTTCTAGGAACATGTGTTGCTTCCTTTCTGAATGCTAGCAGATGTCAGCACCCTGCAGACTGGTTTCTCAGTGGAAGAGAAATCAGAGTGGATATACTCTAAAGGCAAATTGAGTAATTTACATTTAGACACTCATCCTGGAGCGGAGATTGTCATAAATAACACGCAGGCGATCCCTTCTTTCAAGACACTCAGCCAAACGCCAGTGCCCTGTTCCCAGGGAGCAACTTCAATCAAAGATACCGGCCGAAAGCAAACTCTGCGGCCTCTCACACAGAGATGGCCTCATCAGAAAGGTGTATTAAAATGTCAGCAGGAAAGAGATGCCAATCTCTGCCTTTCCTAGCACACAATGACATTTTGAAAGCAGTGCCACCTGGTGACACCTGCCAAACAACACTCTGCTGCTCAGCGGAGCATACACCGCCTCAGAAATACCTCAGAGGAGGGGCTGGAATTGACTGAAACCAAAAAGAAGAAGAAAAAAAGAAGTGGCTTTTTTATTTATTTCCTTCTATAATTCCTAGTCAAGTTTCCACATGCAAAAATCTTTTCTCTTTTTCTGAATAGTGGTGAGAGCAGGCGATGGTTTAATCACTGTCATCAGCTCCTGCCTGCTGGCACTGTAATTTATCTCAGCAGAGCGCAGCCCTCCGCTGTGATAAGCTGCCGTGCTACCACAAGTTATGAATCCTCACTATACAGTGAGGCTGACCCATAGCCAACAGTACCAGGCTTGGTACAGAGCAGGTTTTGAAGCACAGTGAAGCTGATGCCAGAGTGATCACACAGCCTTTAAATGCTGCAAACACCCAACACAATCGGGAGCAGCATCTCCTCCTCACAAGGCCAACGCAACAGTTTTGTTATGCTGGCCACCATGAGAGCCAGCCTGCCGCGTCAGGAATGGGCCCCAGACAAATTTGTACACTGGGGTTTAGTTAGACAAGGTGAGTCAGCTTTCTTCTGGGTTTTTTTTTTTTTTTCAGTTTCAGTTCCACATCAAACTATAAACTGTAAGTATAAGGGAGCCAAGAACCTGCAGGCTGAGAGGCAAGCCAAAGCAATACCTTCTCCATAAGCATCTCAAAATATGGCAGGGCTGTTACACAAAGCAAAAACCTATTGCTTTAAACTGTCATATCCTTCAGCTGCTGTAAATGTAGTCTTTTATCTGTCCTCTGGATCTATTTTTACCTGCCTATTCCCAAGTACCAAAATTCAGCCAGCAAAGAGAAATCTGTTGCTGCTGAAGGTCTGTGCAACTCTAATTCCCCTTAGGTCTTGATATGCATGCCATCCTCTGTGTCCACTGAATGATTGACATTAATTACTTCAATCACAGCATGTACACTAGCTCTGTAAAAAAGGAAAAGGATTAAAGCAGGAGAAAGTGGAGGAAATTTTCTGTGGGAGGATGCAACACCTCCAGACTCAATAGCAGCTTCTGCTGGCACAGTGTGTGCTGCTAAAACCGATGCCCACGCTGTGACCTACCCGGACACTTGTAAGCATCCAAACCATCACGGTGTTTAAGTCCAAAGAATGGACGTGTCATGCCATCCAAGTAGGAATGAAAAGAAAAGAAGCTTGCAAATGCTCCGTGTTGAAGCGTTCTTTTTCTTCCTCTTCTCACTTGCAAATCAAAAGACCTGATCACAAAAAGATTAGGAGGGGTCTCTGAAACACAGAACACCCAGTACACACACATATAATAAAAACAAAAGAAAAGGGAAATCACTTGTCAAATTTCCTCAGACTTCTGGGTGTTTTTTGAGAAACAAATGTTCATTGAATTTGATATGGGAGGTGGTTTGATATATTCAATCATCTAGTCGCTGAAGATGAGGGCAAGCCAACAGAAGCCAAAGCACCATAATGAGAGGTTCAAAGCTCTTTAGCCATTTTCTTGTTTCTCTTTAAAACGGGGATTTTTCTTCCTATTTAAAGAGCGATTAAAACAAAGAGAGAGCTAGTGTCAATTCATGCTCTGGATCTAAATATTTTAAAAGCCAAGCAATAACACTGAAAATATCTGGATGCATATATTCCACCATGAGTCATTATATTTTAATATTTCGGCGTCTGGCAAATCACCAAGTGCATCACTATCCACCCTGTGAGATAATTAAGTTTAAAAGTCTTAACAAATGTAAAATAACACATAATGAAACAATCTAAAAGCTATGCATTCACATTTTCTTTGGAATATTTTCTGATTACCCTCTTGCAAATTGTCAGCTACCCAGTGATAGTAAAATTGTTTGAATAATTTTAAGAGAAAAATCAAACACATTAACTTTTAATAGTATTTTATGAGACTCATAATTCTTTGGGATGTAATAACCTCTTATCCTACTGCGATTAGTCACTGGGATCCATCATGCTGGTCCCCTGGTTACTCAAGACAATCTAAATTTTGAGTAATACTGGAAAAGGTAATAGAGATCCAAAATTAATATGATCCTTTGTGCTTGTAATGTTATCCCTAATGGAAGTGGGTTTTTTATAAGAATTAAAATTTATCAAGGAACAAATTGTGAAGATCCAGAAGATGGCATAATTTGTAGGAGATAACACTGTGATGGGACTCTGGTACAAGGATTTAATAATTATCTTGAATAACCTCTGTCCTAATGACAGCTGTCTGAATCTACACTAGACACTGTCAAGGCCAGCAGCAAGAGGCAGGAGGACCGTAAATCCCTCAGCTTAATGGAGTGCAGGGAAATCTCCCAGTAGCATTAGCCAGCCCAGAGCTCACCAAGCCCACCGTCCCAGGCTGTGGCTGGTACTCCATGTCTCATCAGGAAAAAAAAACCAAACACCTACCATAGAAAACCACCATATTCCTCTTCCATTCTTGTCATCAGAACTGTTTGCAGCCCTGCTTATCAATTTAATGCCTTGGCTAATTTCACCCCAAAATAATGTTTGTTTACATAAATCTATTCACCATGGTAAAACAGCTCGCGCTTGAGTGTTTCAAACGTTACCTTATTAATGGGAGGCAGGGTGGCAAGAGTAGATGTCCTGTTGAAAATTAGCACACTCTCCAATTGCCTGTGTTAGTCCTGCCTGTCGATAAGTGGTGATTAACACCCCGCTGGCTGCAGCTGTACTTCTGAATATAGCTTCTCTGAGTAGGAGGATGCACAGAGAGTACCTCATTACTATGTCTTTAAAGCTGTAAAGCAAGGAATAATGCAAAATAAATCCTTTAAACTAAAGGTCATAGACTAGAATATGTTGGCACGAACACCTGCTCGCACTTTCTAAAGAAAAAAATCACAAAGACAAGTGATTTATCTACTTTTATTTCATTCCCTTTCATTGCAGGTACGCAGAGGCCACACAACTGGATGTTAATAATTCTCAGCCACAGCAGTATGTTTTTATATAATGCCAGAAGAAAAGCTTAGGAGTTTAGCTAACAGGCAGCCTTGCTGGCTGAGACAGTAGAGCTGGCATTAGCTATTTCTTCTCCTTGCCCCAAGCTTTTTGTTCACTACAGATTGCAGGAGAACAGACCAGTCATCCTGGTCCCTCCATGCTTCCAACTGAAAACTTCCAGTTCAAGCCCACTTTGTGTGCACATTCAATCTGTTAACTGATAGGTAAAACCTGGCTGTATTGCTAAGTTACAAATTCCAATAACTGCAGACTTATATGAGAGAAAATTACTGTGTAGAGAAATCTGCAGGGTCACCTTCTCAATAGATTTTGGTTTCCTTGTGGATAATGCTTCTGACCAGGGAGTATGTCGGTGGCTACCCTCAATCTTTATCTTTTGCTGTCACTCACCCAAACTCAGAAGCTGTGCAGTCACACAGACAAGGATAGGCGACACTGCCGGGTGTGAAATCTAACAGTGCTTTTTGATGTGGTCCCATCAATTCCCCTTCCAGGTGGAGATCAACCCTTTGCCTTTGCCAGACACACCCTGGGCTCTGCAGGGTGCTGCAGGGGCCCAGCCCCAGCACGTGGAGGGGGCATTGCCAGGCTGAGAGCAGGCACCCAGTCCTTTTCCAGGAGGATCCAGCACTCCTTGGAAAATCTAGTCCCATACATGAACAGCAAATGTATCTAAAAATATAACGACAAATGAGTTAGGAAGTCTTCTTGCCCTATTACCTGCTGTGGGCATGCTGAAATGGATGCATCTTCCACCACCACTCCCTCTGTCACAGAGGTCTTGGGCAGATGTCAAGGAAGAAAAATAAAAATACAGAGAAGAAAGAAAATACGACTTTTCCTGGTGAAAGAGTCTGATTCGGAAGTACTTGAATGGGAAAGGTTTTTTATGCAACTAAGCCTTTGCAAAGCAAAAAAATGTGATCCCAATCTCCCACTGCTTCAGAAACAGAGCACAGCACCCCTTCAGATCACAAATGCATTAAGAAGAAAGAAAATACGACTTTTCCTGGTGAAAGAGTCTGATTCGGAAGTACTTGAATGGGAAAGGTTTTTTTATGCAACCGAGCCTTTGCAAAGCAAAGCAATGTGATCCCAATCTCCCACTGCTTCGGAAACAGAGCACATCACCCCTTCAGATCACAAATGCATTGTCAGGCAATAATTTTCTCTCATATAAATCTGCACTTACTAGCTTTGCACCTTAGCAATATGGACTTTTTTTACGTGTCATTTTATGGATTGAAAGTGAGAACAAATAGACAGACATGCAGACTTAACTGTCCCCAGAAAACACCACCTCTCACTGCACAGAATTATCCTCCCAGGCACAGGGTTCACCCATGTCCAGACTGGCCAAGCAGACTGAAGAGAACCTTTTCAGGAGGAGAATTGGAAAAACATTCACTTTGTGTTTCAGTGACTGAAAGAAACAGTATGTAGGAGACTTAGCAAGAGCTCTGAGAGCTCTGCAGAGCTGTGAGATGATGTCTAAAGTCCTGGCTGGAGTACTGTACTATTTAGAAGTTGAGGACAGATTTTCTCTGGTTCCCCGTTGTCTTGCTGCTCAACCAAAAAGATGTCAATGATACCAGTCCTGACAGCCTCTGTGATCAACCAACATCTACCTTCTACTCCAAAACACTTTATAGTATTATTATAATTTCAGAAACGATCACGTTTCTATAAAATTCACAAAGCACTGCTGAACACAGAACCTGTGCTTTCTGTTGTTTCTGAGCTGGCTTGTTCGAAAAGCAGGAACAGGGAGTCCTGCTGGAACTAGGGATTATCCTTTGTAAAATCTTGGTTTGAATACTCCCACTGAGATGAAAGCTCTCCCTTTCCACAGCAAATGAAAAAACATTCTGCTGGACCCTGAAAGACCAGCTTCTTCCATCTCCCAAAATTCCACTGGTACTGCATGATGAACAGCCAGCAAAAGTCAAATTCAAGTAAGACTCTGGTATGGGCTGAAAGAAAATAGGCAGAGCTTTCAAGAACTCAAAGTTCTTGTGGAATTTCGAAGCTGCATGTGGGACACCACCCCTTAATTCAGTAGGTTTATTGGCAGATCCTGGAACCCTCAAGATCTGAGAAGCCAAGGGCACCGAGTATCAGTGGAGAATGGCAGACAACTCTGTACTGCCTACCCAGCATCGGTGCTCCCTGTGTATGCTGCCTCCAGGGCCTCAAGTGAAGGAGCTCTGCCTTCCCCTCGTGAAACACGATGAAAAAGGTCAAAGATATGATGGAACGAATCACCTAGGCATACAGCCTGTCCTGGCAACCCACTGGGTGTGTGGCATAATTCAGCTTTCCAAAGTGGCATTTAATATTTGCATTTCCCTCTAATACACATGGGATCACCTGACAAGTCACATTGCACTACATATTCACCACTGCCCATCAGGATAATTAAATTGCCACCTAATGGGGAGGAGATCACAAGTTACAGGGAACAAACCTAATGTAAGAGTCAAGCCTGGACTATTGAACATTTTATTTGTCTTTTTACTTATTTAAAAAGAGATAAGAATAGTCATGAAACATGTGCCAAACTGCAAAAATTTAGCACAGCTTTCCCTCAACATGTCATTTACAGAAAGAAGTACAGAAAAAAAAGTCATAATTAGAACTGATCACATTTCACAGAATTATAAGAAATATAATATTTTTTTCTTTTGAATACTTGGGACACAGTCTGGTTGTGTCAGAAGGCTTTAGATTAGACTGATAATGTAAATATGCCAAACTTGCCCACCTTTAGAGATGCAGTACAACTAAGATTAAGAAACACGTCACCAAGAAAAGCTTATGTACCAGATTTGCAATGGGAATTGGTAAGGAATTCTTGGGGGAAAAGTCCTTATGGAAGAAAAAAATGAGAGAAGTTCAGAAGAGAGAGTCCTGATTGCAGCAGTTCTTATTTAAACCCAGGAAGTATTTGGGGGGTGACACCGTCTGCTTCCCAGCATTGTTTTAAATCTGGTGATACCACAGGCATCTCTGGTTGTTTCCAAACAATTGAGTTTACCTTCACTGAAAACCTCTGTCCCCTGGAATGCAGAAATCTAAAGGAAGATCTAAAATATCTATGGTTTTCCATGTGTTTTGTCTGAAATGGTGACTAGAGAAAGACCTCAGGCAGCAGCAAACAACTTCTCTCTGGAAAAGCTGCCCAGTGAGATGGCAGAACCAAATGTGAGCCTCAGTCACCCATCATTAGGGTAATCCTGCAGGGTAATGCAACCAGTGAGGAACCAGCAGCGAGGAAGTGCCACTCCAGCCTGAGCCATGCTGGCACAGACTCTGGGGAGATCCTGTTACACTTTTTAATATATATTAAGCACAATTGTACTGTCTTTGATCCCATGAAGAATTATTGTTCTTCCTTATTGCATGGAAGGCATGGTCTGCCATGAGCCACCAAAGTCATTATGGAGATTACGCCTGGCCTGAAGATGAGATAAAGAACTTAAATCACACCTGAACCATGGCATAACTGGATTTTCTCAATAATAAGAAAAATGTTTAATTAATCATATATTTTTTTACTTTTCAAAGATTATGTATTTTTTTTAAGGTCTATGATTACATTTTTAATTTAAAAAAGGGAAAGGAGTACAATTTTTTGAGTGTTTCCATAATTTCACCTAGACCCCAAAGTAATTAATTCAGTAAGTTACTTGAGAGTATCAATACAGACTGTCAAAACCAGTTTAACCTTTTTAAAATCTTCCTGATATTTTCACAGTCATTAACTACAACACAACAGTACGCTTCTGGGAGCTCCAAACTTAACTACCTTTCATGGATAAGAAAGGTTTTATTTAAACATTCATACTAAATACATTCTCTCATGAAAGAGTATGTCTCAAAGCTACATTAATGCAAAATATGCACAAATAAATGCATCTGTGTGATTTGTGGTAGCTTTTTGATGCATTAGAATGAAGACAACAAAAACTATGAAAAAATCTGACATTTTTCTTAAAAAGAGGTGCTTCCAGAATACATGCATAGTTAGTATTCTCCATATGCACAGCACTCAACCGAAAGATTTTCAGAAACAGCCTCATTCTATGTCATGGCAAGAAAAAATACAAAACATATTGGTTATCGAACGGCTGGCATGAATTTTTACTGCATATAAAGAAGCATTAAATTTCATCATGTGAGTTACCAGCTGCCTTAACAAGAAAAAGTGCAAAGGATCACATTTTCTTAATTCTGCAGTACGGATTCTCCATGAAGCCATTCTGCACAATATTTATTTATTCATGCCATATGAAACACAAAACTTCTCAAGCAGAAGGAAAGGAAAGCACCATTCAGAAATAATTATGGTCCACAAAGTTTAAACTGTTCTTTAATCAGATTTTATATAAACATACAACATTTAGAATAGATGCTTATAAACTGTTTGAAAAATTTCGTGCCTGGGACTGAATGCCATTCCTGCTAGGGATTGCCTTCAGGAACACAGCTTCAGGAGCACACCTTCAGGAACACACCTGCTACCTTCTTGCTGTGACAGAAAGGGTCAGCCCAATCAATCCAGGAGATCGATACAGCTGTAATCCTAATGTTTGTTTTGAAGCACACCCTGCTATTTGAGAACAAATACAAACAGAAAACATAACTTTCGAGCAATTCATTGTACAGAAGGGGCAAGCCACTCTCTCACTACTCTCTAACTAAATTTCAGAAGCTTCACTCTGTCACAACAGCACATTCATGAGCACTACCAGAGATGCAAGAAAACAAAGAGAAGCTGTGTACAAGTTCAGCGCTGGCTGCTGGGCCAGTGCAGCAAGCAGGTCTTTGGGGAAAAGCCTGAAGGGAGAGGGAAGCACTCAGTAGCAGCTTGGTGCCGTGTAATTTATCACTGCACAGCCACAGGCTACAACATATGGTGCTCTCAGTGAAGCACCCGAAGGCAGCTTGGTAGGGCTCTATGAAGATCAATGATACACCAAAGAATATCATTAAAAGACACATTCATCTTTCTCCAATCAATAACAGCCTTAAAATGATCTCCGTGACACACTATTCTTACAAGCATTGCTGCTGGGCTTCTTCAGCTCACTTGTCATCCTCTGGCTAAGTCTTATTACTGCCAGCTACTCCACATGCTCCCCTTAGTGGAGGAATTTGGCTTCCCCTGAAACTTAACAGACAGCATGAGGAAATATAAAAGTGACATCAAGTTCAATGAAGATACTGAAATGCATTCAGTCTCTTCAACAGCCTCTGATAGAAATGGCAAGTGATTTTTTTGTGTCTTCTATTAGATCAAAAAGTTTACTATTATACACCCTTCATAGGTTTTAGCAAGCCATTGCCAAGGGGATTCAGAATTAATCAAATGTATCTGAGATCTGAATAAAAAGCAATTAAAAACAAAGACAGAGCTGACTAAAAATGCAAAGCATAATTTATCTTTATGCACAAGCAAAGGATTGTGTGAATTTGTGTTCTCTCCATCAACAGGAATTCTCTCCCTCCTGGGATGGGCTTTATCTTCTGCATGGAAAACCAAGGCTCAGTCCCTGATGCAAGGACGTACTTAAGCAGCACCTCGAGGATGCCAGAGTCCCATAAGTTTCTTGACCAGGCTGGCTGGTGTCCCAACTCCTGAACAAATGCAAACTGCTAGTGGCCTGTGTCCTTGCAGTTCAGCTGCCCTTAGGGTACCTCCTCGAGCACCCTGCAACCTCCTGGAGCACAACAGGACAGGTCTCCCTCTGGTCAGAGGAGCACAGAGAAGGGAAATACTTTCCTTGCTTTTTGGAAAAATAGATAGGCAGTTTCCTTTTCCACACAGAGGCATGCCTGTGGGTCCTCAACCTTCCCACCAGGAAATGGTCTTTCTAGGCAATTCAGTATTCACTCCCTGAAAAAACAAATGCTATTATTTTGCTTTGGCTGAGAGAAAACAGGTGCTGCAATTTGCCAGGGGCATGGGGCTAACACATGAGTTAACACATCCTAGAGGAATTCCTTTTACTTTTGTTGATCAAGATACTAAGTTAAGACACTTTAAGCATTAATGTCAGAGTGACATTGCTCATCTGCTTTAAAATGAGCTTGGTCAGCGTGATTAAGCAGGGTTTACCTTCACAATCTTGGGGGCAGTAACTCAGAAGCCATTTGGGAAAGGCCTCCCACAGTCAACATCCAGCAGTAACTGAGAAACTTCCCTCACCCATGCCACACACTTGTCCCTAAATTCACCACATCTGATTTACTGCTCTTTAGAACCATGTGGAGCACACATAGGAAGCCGCTGGCTTTCCTACCTAGCTGGAGTTTAGTTCTGCCTCATTAAAAACATCACTGTAGCTATATAAATGAGATTTCCTTAGCTTCTTGACAGATATTCATTTGGTAGAGGTCACAGTCATGACAATATATGACTGTTTCTCCTGGACCTAAAACACAGTTCTGCCCAGCTATAAAGTTCAGATTTGAACCCACTGTGCTGGGAAATCCAAAACACAGGCATATGTTTGAATTCAGAACCGCACTTGAGGAAAATTCTAGTATGGACTGAGCTGAGAGGCTACACCCCTAGAGCATCCAGAATTAGTAGCATTGCAATTGAGGCTTTGCCCAACATGATTCTCCCATCTGACGCCAAAACTTGCAACTGTGAAAAGGTTTATATATACTTAAGAAACAATTACAGCTGGTGATGCAAAAATAATTCCCACACCAGAAATATTTCAGAAATTAGGAGAAAATATAACTCGATTTTGATTATAATTAGGTTTCCTGTGGTTAGTTAAATGCTTTCTCATTTACCCTTTCATTCTACCAGGGCAATCAGTCACCTGGTTCTTTATGAACTGTGCACCATGGTGTACATGCAAAACTGGCTGGAGACAGTCTCAGGACCAGATTCTGCAAATGTGATGCCCCAGGCAGGAAATAGGCATGGGGCACATACACATTAAAAAAAAAAAATAATAGTAATTAAGCAACAAAGCTTAGCTCCACTTTATTGCTTAAAACTAATGTAGTTATTATACTGAGCAACAGGACTTTTAATTTCTAATTACTGTATTTATTTTCCTAAACAGATTTCAAAATTGTTGCAAAAACCTGGATAATTGTTTCACATGAGCAATTAAATATTAAGACTAAATAAACCATATTCATCAGACAGTTATGTTAAACTATGCAATTATTTAGGAAAACCAAAAATGAATGAATAGTTTGCATTTCTAGCCTTCGGGAAAGAATCACTTTTGGAGTTTCTTATTAAAAGTGTGAGGATTTTTCCTGTCTTGTAAAATTCAGACTTGAGCTAGTTTAGAGAGCTGCTGGCAAACCAAATTCATATTTGTGGTAAATGTGAAAACTCTAAAGAATGTTCATTCAGCAGTTAAAATAAACTGTTTTTGAGAATAAGACTTGAATAAAAGAATAAAATCTCATTGAGATTTTATTTGCCTTTGAAGGGAAAGGAAATTTGGCAGGAAGTTGAAATAGGACATAATGAAAAAAATTAACTTCTCCAAATCTTTCTGTATTTGGTTCCATCCCATTGCAGCTTCTCTGCTTTGCAGGATGAATCAATGAAAGATATTTCCACTTTTAAAGAAACAGAATTAGAGTAGTTTTAGCAAGTACCCCATTTACTACAAGGAGGTAAATTAAGATGGGTCTGTGTGATTAGGTGCTTTGCATAGGCTCCCACTGAATCCACCAGCAACTCATTAGTGCTGCTCTAATTCCAAGACCATTGTCTGCATTCCTATTTAAACACTGTATTTCACCTGTACTGAAAATAAAGTTTAATACATGCTTTGGGTTTTGCTGTAGTTTTTTTTTTTTTTACTGGAAGTTGCACAGAGACGGTAGGGAAGCATCTACCCTCAGCTGCTGCTACAGCTTCCATTTTGCAGCTCAGTTCTAAGAACCTCTTCCTGTGCTGTTCCTAACTACAAGCATCCAAATAACATTTTAACTAGAAGTGTTTCCTAGATCAGGACATTGATCTTTCATTGTGGTTTATCACTTTGAGACTGGAAACACATGAAACCTTTTTTTAACCTTTAACTGTTAGTTGGCATGAGAACAGCTTCAAAAAATCATGCCAACTATCCCCTAGATAATTGTATGTATTTGTGCATCCACGTGTGTTCATTTCAATGTATTATCAGTATTAACCAGCTGTTCCCTTTTCTGAGTACACGGAATACAAGCAATACTCTAAATGTTGATGTTGTCACATCTAATTGCCCAAAATAGACCTGACAATATTCCAGGGAAAACTACTGCAGGTATCACTACACCTGCTCACTGAGGGAAGGCTAATGAAGAGTCAAAACAGAGCACGGAATGCCAGAAAACACCAATGTTCCCACCTAAGGTTTCAATAACATGGACTTTATCAAAAACTAGTGATTGCAAAATTTTGACTTTATAGATATTCCCCTCTCAGCTGCATATGAAGCTGTGGCTCCATGTAAGCACAAGTGAGCAGCTTGCCTGGCGCTTGCCATGATTTTTCACGAGGAATAAAAATAAAGCACTGCAATATCTTCCAGAAAGGGAAAATTTTATTGGAAGGCTTACATGACAAAGCCACTCATACCCTAGAAATCCAGACATGTTTTACAACTAACAGTTTTGTAAAAAAAGAGGCAATTTTAGAGCCAGAAACCCATGAGTACAAACATTCACAGACAATTTATAATTCTGTACCATAAATAGCTGGTCCATAATTCATTGACGAAGAGTTAATGAGAATATTTGTAACTAATACCCATAAGAAAGATAAGGGATGGTATAATGTGGTTTATACTTTCCTACAATACTTTTCAAGGACAGCAGGGAAAGGCTCCTGACAGCAAAAAGCAACAAGAAATATTGCACTGACCTACCAATTTCCTACAATCCCATCAAAGTAATCCATGTGTAGAGACATTAAAGAACAATTTGTCCCAACTGACAATTTCCAAATAACTAGATGCCTTTTAATTGCTGGCATCATTAACCTTAATAGTATAATTGTATAGCTCCAAATAATAATAACAATAGTAATATAATTTCCTCTCACTCTCAAATTGTTCAGCAAAAACGTGATGCACAGAACAAATTCTAAGAAGAAAGAGAAATGGAAAAAAAAAGTTTCTAACAGATAAGAACAGGAACTTTATCAGTTTTATCTGTCAGCTCACAAGCTTTAAGGAGTACCTTCACATAAAGTTCCTTAGACAAGTAATAAATATTAATAATTGCCAACCGCCTACAGGTTTTAAGTGACCTTTTCAAACAACATGTCAGCACTCCCCATTCTGAGGACACACTGTGGAGCACTGTATAAAACCAGAGCTGTCTTGAATAATTAATTCCAGGGGAAACACAGGTTTCAGCAACGCTACCTGCTACAGTAACCTCTGCTGGAGACTTGCTGACATAGTCCTTCATTGACAAGTTTAATATGCATACAAAAAAAAGGAGGGGTGTTCTCTCCCTAAACAGACCAAAAGGCTTTTCCTACCTAGGCTGGAGCTCCTGAGACACTCAGGGCTGGATACTGGTCACTGCAAGTTGTCTCTGCATTCAAAAGGGAGGGAAAGACATCTCTAAAAGGCAATTCAGATTTAATGTTCTCAGTGACCCTCTGGGGGTAATAGGTGGTTAGTCTGTACCTAGCTGGTGGCGAGATGCACTTGGATTAAAATGATCTACAATGCTTTATACAGCACGTGTGAGGTGAAAGGAAAATTCCTTTTGTCAGATAAATCTGACAAATAATTGTAAATAGCTGGTATTATAAATAATTGTAAATTATTTTATAACAAATAACTATTCTAGTGGCTTTGGCACAGTCACGTTAGTGGAAAGGGAAGGGCCCAATAGATCACTTCATTCTGCTTTAGGGAGCATAATGTAGCACATGTCTGATTCAGCACATGAACCTCTGGGTAAGGAGAGCTGGCCTTCAAGGGGAGGCAGCTGCTCAGTGTCTCAATACATCCATAAGTGCTGCATTAAATATAAACCCCATGTTATGCAGTTCTCCCTGTCAGTGAAAAACACAATTATATAACCTGAATATTAATCTTTGAGAGAAAACATCACTAGAAAGTAAGGAATGAGGGAGAACAGCCTCCTGGATAATGCATGAGGCTTGCCCTCATCTGTGTTCCTATTTTGGCCATTGTTACACTCTTCCAGTTGTCCTTTGCCAGCCTTTTCATCATCTTTTGAGTCCTTCATCACACATAAAACAGGAATAATAATTCTCAGCTCCTTTAGGTAGTGCTTTGAGACCCATTGATAAAAAGCTAATCACTACAATGAGGTTTCTACTGTAATTATAATTGTCCTGAAAGGCATTGAAGTATACGAAGAGAATAGTCCTTACATTTTGAACTGTAAAATATGCTTGGCTAAAATAATTATTTAATCAAAGTGTCATCTCCTAAATGTTAAAAATTCAACAAAGCGGGAAGATAACAAAAATTCTGATTCTTGTACCTTCAGTTCTGCATTAAGTACACTGATTTTTCAGAGAGGAGCCACATCCAACCGCAGTGAACACTTCCTTTTGAATCTATATTCTGGATGAGCAGTACTGTTATACTATATTATAGATATATATATATATATATATATATATATATACTGTTAAACTATACTGATGCTTGAAAATGTATTACCAGGGAAGAGTGCAGGTCTTGAAGCTCTCATCAAGTCCTTATAAAGTCCTTATACTGTTGTTTCTGAGTTTGGTCTGGCCCATGCTGGGGTTTCTGTGTCTACCCCTTCTGCTGCACTACAGCAGGCAACAGCTAATCTCCACAAACCTTTCTCCCCTGCAGTATAATGTGATCAGTAAAACCTAGATAGGCACTGCTCTACCTCCAGATAGGCTATTTGATTTCTTGGCACAAAGTCAGTCAGCTTCAAAGTCAGCCACAGACATACTTAATGCCCTAAATAGAAAACTTATGGAGTGGTTGGAGGACAGGTGTGTGCACAACCTCCAGTACTCTTTACATTTAGCCCTTCTGTTGAATATTGCATTTTCTTCCCCACTCTATGTTCAGAGTTGATGCTTATATCATACCATATCATATTGTGGGACAGATCTATCAGAAAATCAAAAGGATTTGATTCTTGCCATAGCATACACACATATGTACTCTGACTTAAAAATGAAGACAAAACAGAACTAAAACTTGATTAACAGATGTTTCCATAAAGGCTCAGCTCAAGCAAAGCTATCTCCAGTGCACTATGAATATTGTTGTTAAAAGGGACATTTAAACATTGTGGCTCTCTAGAGCAGCCTTGTTGAGATCCATGTGGCAGGAGTATTATGCATGATACTCTCAACAGAACAGTTGAAAGCTTGAGATATTCCATAGACAACCAGTAGCAATCTTGTCATCAGTCATCTCCAAATTTTATTCAAACCACTCTCATAAACTGTTATTTAATATGACTTTGTCTGCAGAGGTTTCTAGGAGAGCTTCTGCTTCTAAACAGGCAAAGGAAAAAAGAGCTGTTGTTAATCTTTCATGCTAAGAAAACAAGATTCAGCTAAAAAAATAAAATTAGTAAATCAGTTCAGTGTAGTGAAACACAGCCAAGCCTGCTGCCTATTTTTTTTTCATTTTGTTAATGCCAATTTTTGTCTTTCTCTTGTATTTTTGTAAATACCAAATTATTCTCTTTTTAGTTGCATGGCTTAGATATACTATTAGGACATGGACATTGGGGTATAAATGTTCTTCTGTAAAACACTCTGTAAATCTGGGGCAGATTGTGTTTTTGCTTTGCCACTAAAAACCTCTTTTGTCTTAATCTTCTCTGTAGACAGCCTTAAGGCTGTGTATGAGAAGAAAATCATCAAAGAGAAGCATGCAGATTGTCTCTTATAAAATGCTGATATCAGCAGAGCACAGGGTTTTTGTACACAGAGGTGATATTTTCATCCATTAATGCCTCAACCAAGTATTAGTGGTTTTTCTCACCTGTAAAATTGTGTTTTATTTTTAGGCTGCAGACTAGCAGTCTACATACTGGGAGATGGCTGTCTATACTGTATTTACTACATGCTGCATAGCAAAAGAGTTGACATTTCCTGGGAACAAGCCACCACACTCACAGAGCTTCATGTTACATTTGATATTCAGGGATGTTCTTCATTACTTTGTGACAGCTGTTGCCAAGTTTTGCTTCAGAATGCACTGTAAGAGTGAAAGCATACCTAGATCAAAGGTAAGCTTTATAAAAAAAGACTGCTGTAAAAAAGTTAGAAGAGGAAAAAGTTTGCTACTAAAATCACATAAGACTGCAGAACCAGATAACTTAAACAAGCTCATTTCCCTTGAGATGAAGATGAACTAGAAAACTGACTACATGGGACCTCTGAACTGAAAAAGATTCTTCATGCTGCATGTGATCAGACAGAAAGAACTCTGTAGGGATAGTCATGATCAAAAATATCTGCTTTGTGCAAATGAAGGTGGTACCATATGTTAAAAACACATTTTTGACACTTACAATGAACAATGAGCAATTCTTCTGTTGATGTACTTTAAGAAGCTGCTAAAGACTATAACTTTAAAAGGGAGGTGATAAACAAGATTAAACATTGAGGAAAAAATATATAGACTTCCAGGAGCTCTCTCTTAATTTGATAAAAGGTCAGGAAGTTTCTCTCCAAATAGGAACAGTTTCTCTCCAAATCACAGCAACAGATGATTTGACTGGGGCAAGAGTGATCTCAAGAGCCATGCCTTTTTCCTTTGGGTCTTCTGTTTGCTCAATAAAGCCAGGAAGAGTTGTTCCACATGCCTCTTCAGACAGGCCTAAATAATTGTGCCCTTCTGCAAAGCTCTCATGAGGAATCAGCTGCAATTCATGAGACCAAGGCACTCATAGTAGTTCGATTGGTGTGTTACTGACTGATATTGCTCTTGATTTTTGCCATTATAACTAGACTTTTCCGACTTCTTTTCTCCTTTGGCACATTTACCAGTTTATAGATACATGCATACACATTTAAACACTTGTGAAGAGGTACAGCTTAGATTTTGATACTTAGTGGATCAAAGCATTCTGCAAGGACAAGGTAGATTGGCTGTAGGCTTCCTTGCTTAAGCCATCCAGATGGCCACATTATCCAGCTGTATTGTTCCTATGTGACACAGAAAGAGAGGACTGATAAAATGAATATGGAAAATGATGATGAAATAAGAGTTAAAGGAGAAAAAAAGGCTGACTGCTTCAGGCTGTGCCCAAGAAGAAGCTATTACACCCATTGCCTGCAATCACTTAGAGTGCCAAACTGCAGAGCTGTGATGTGGCTTGGTGGTCTCATTCTCTGCCGGCATTGTCTGGAACTTCAGGGAAGGTAGTGGGCCAGTAAATAGCAAACAGCTCATAGTCCCTGAAGGGTACTATGATCTTTTTGAAGGAAGTATCTGTCTATTCCTATGGAAATACTGGAATATAATTTCCCAAAAGACATATTAACTACTTATGTCCAGCTTGCTGTATTCAGCCAAAAGCTTATTATATTCAGCTCACAAGTTCCTTCTCACCCTCTCAACAAAATACACCTACTTCCCCTGAGGTGTTTCATAAACAAGCTATTTGCACCAAAACTCAATGTCCCTTCTAAGTAAGTCTCAGCAAAATACCAGTCGACTCTCAAAATCACTGAAGCCCCATCAAATGCAGCCAGCATGGAGGAATCTCAGTGGTCTTCAACAACACTAGAAGAGGTTTCTTTCTTTAAAGAGGCAGCAGGTCACTAACATGGTAAATTCTGGAACTTAACAAGAATGAATTGCACTGAAAATTATAGCTCAAGTAGCAGTCAGACTCCTTAAGAAAAATGCTAGTAGGTCTAACAGCATGCATAAAAATTTCTCTGTCCAACATTCAAAGGATTCCTATAAAAGCATCTGCCAACCCCTGGAGCTCAGATAATTTAGAGAAATAATGTAAGTGAACATCCTCCCTTTAAATTCAGTTTACACATTCACTCCAGTCTTCTGCTTCTATTTCCTGACAGGAAATATATCTAAGCCAAGAGGAAAGAATTCACTTTTATGGGACAGTGTGATCTTATTTGGTTTAAAAGCTTCTGATCTATAACATGATAACAAAACACACAATGTGGTTCCTGTTTACTTAATGCACTTTTTTTTTTTCCCCAGGAATTCTGGTACTGTCATAAATATGACTTCTTGCTTTTATTCCTTTAGAGATATTTCCATTTTTCAGTAATTCTAACAGAACTAAATTGTTAACATAAATTTTGCCTTCTTTCCACTAATGTTACCAATCAAACCTATGGGACAGTAAGCAGTGTCAATGCTGTTGTGAACACTTTTCCTCTAATAACTCAGTGTGGATGGCACTTTTGTCTTTTGAAAGAGGCCAAAAAATACACTGTTCAGGGAAGAAATATCTGGCACCTCTGCATATCAGACATAAACTCTCATTCTGTTTCTATGGCCACTGCCAGCTTGACAGGTAGAGCAGAGGGCCAGCCACCTCCTCTGCACCTTCCCCCACTGCGGGGGTCACCAGGTTGCCCTGGCCACCAAGCTGCAGCGGGGAGGACGGGGCTGCTTGGGATGCACAGATGAGAGAGACACTGTGCTTTTTAGAGCATTTGCACTCAATCCCTCTTTGGTGTCTACTGTCCATTGTGAAGCTGGCTCAGGAAAAGACACATCTCTGCCTGGTGTCCTGTCAGATGTGAATCTTCATCAGGAAATCTCTATGGTTATGGATTATCTTGTCCACTGTCCTTCTGGAGGTAACTTTGCCTCAGGTGGTCCAAGACCTGGCCACCAGCACCAATCTACACCTGAATTCCCCAAGAGTACCTTGAACTTTGATCCTTCTGATGGCTCATGAGAAAGGAATAAGCCCTACTTTTTCCCCTGTAAAGCCATTGGATTGTCAATCACTGGAACAGACTGCCCAGGGCAGTGGTTCAGTTATCATTGCTGGAAATATTTAAAAGATATGTAGCTGTGGTGCTTAGGGGCATGCTTCAGTGGTGCTGGCTCTTCCTGTTTCTTCCCTCATCCTTCCCTGCAACTGGAAGGACAGAAGGGAACCTATGCTCCTGATCTCTTATCCAGCTGTCCCAACACCCTGAGTTCTCTCTTGATCGCCATTGGGATTCTTGTTCCAATTTCATCGCTGCCAACCTGAAAAACCAGTAATGGACAATGATCTGAAGGCTGTATCAGGGTGAAAATCTTTCTCTTCATATTTTCAACCCAAGCCCCAAAGGAGGCAGCAGACTTCCCTAAGCAATGGGTCCAGGCTGCACACTGGGCCTTCTGTTCCCCTCAGGAGACAGTCTCCTATGACAGTGACCTGTCTTTTCTGCTTTATGGAAGCAGTTTTGATGGCTTAACCTCAGTGGCACCACCATGCTGGATGAACCACTGTCCTCATCATTGCTTAGTTCCACTTGCACAACCTTGTACCTGTGATTTAGGGGTGATGTGGGGAAGTTGCAGGGGAGATGTGCCTGCTGCGCTGGACTTGTTGACCTTAGAGGTTTACCCAGCCTAAATGTCTGTGATTCTAAGTCCAGCTGTGCAATTTTATGATTCTTGAGTGCACTTAGCACCACCTGAGTTACACCTTGGCAGAAGCACCTTGATGGATGCTGCACTCCCAGAACTCCAAAGGAGCAAAGGAAGGCTGAATGGCAGCAGCATGTGAATGACAGAGTTTAGGACCACTAAGGAACCACATCAAAACTACTGGGAGGAAGTCTAGGTATCCTCAACAGAAATTCAGTAAGTGGTGTCACAATGCCACTTTTTTCATTTGGAGAGCAAAGACAATAGAAGAAGTAAGAACAACCACAGTTTGTCTTTTTTCAATCTGACTAGAGGTCACACTGCTTCTACGTTTGCTTTTCCTCAGTTTTAGACAAAGTAGTGGTAATGTCTGAAACCTGCATAAGAGTTCTTATCTACTTGGTTGAAAATAAAAAAAAAAAAAGTTACTATACAGAACTGGCAATTCTTCATTGACCTTTCTCTAGGAAGGAAAATAATTTTTAACACCTCTCCAAAATATTAAGATAGTTTTCCACCTTTCTATCATAGGCAAAAATCCTTAACTCCTGTGTCAGTGTGCTCAAACCTAGGCACACTTGAGGCTCCTACAGCTCCTATAGCTATCCAGTGTCTTATCTAAGAGGTTTGCTTCTCCACAGCAGATACACTCCATACAATAGGTATCATGACCTAAGACTTTACTTACTGCTCAGTCTTACACAATATTTTTAGCAGAAGTTCAGACACTTGTTTTCATTGATTGTGCTACAGCTACAAATTCATGCTGCTTTCTGTGAATTCCTCTGTTCCAAAAAAACCAGTAGGAATTAAGATCCTACTGTGGATGGGGCAGAGGGAGACTGGAGTGTGTTCCTCCAAAAGAGTTTAATTGCCTCGAAGAGGTCACAAGGAGAAATGGCTTTTCCTCCAGCTCACAGGTTCAAATACCACCAGCGAAGTGGTGAGAATGCAGAGCTTAAAATTCTCATTTAGTTCCCTATATGAAGTCTTCTTATCCTTGACTTGTGAAGAGCAAGATGAATTTCACTGATGGAGAATTTCAGGACAGTGCTTGATACATACTGACTTTATAATTAAAAATATACAACTGAAGGAAAGATGGTCATAAAATGTTGCCTAGGGCTACATCTAATACATGATGTTGTTTTAGTTTCCTCCTTACATTATATTTTTATCATCAGCCCAGGGAGTTCATTAAATCTGTAAAGCTGTTGGAGGTTATCTGACAGCAGATTGTATTACTAGAGAGAACTATCGATCCAGGGTACTCAGTCTCATTACAGCACACTTCCATAAAGCTTGCAAGAGGCAGCAATCTGTTGCTTCTGCACTGACTACAGTTATTTCTCATGGATGGAATAATGAAATGTTTTCTGATGTATAATCATGACAGATTTTATCTGGAATGAGTAAAACAAGTAAAAGTCACTCATAAAATATAGTATGGCTGGAATCAGAGGAAGTAAACTCCTCTGCTCTTCCATCAGATTGACAAATAACTAACATATTGTGCAGCTCCTTGTATGTGACATTAAATCTCAATCAGTTGTTTTCCTACTGTGAAATTAAAATGGAATTATTTATCTGGAATATCAAAAAGGGCACTGCATCATGAACTCCAGTCTTGTTTTGATGCACTATCTTTCCCAATAAAGACTAAAAAATGCCAAATGAACTCCCTTATCATTGAAAATTCAATATATGAAACCTTTAGCAGCACAGGAAATTACCACTTGAATTTTTAAAGCAATTATTAAATAGGGTTTACATCAAAACCTAATGTTTGTAACTGGGATTCATTAGCTTGAAATTTGTGAGGAGAAACTCAGCTTAAGCAAAACTGCAACCCAAAGGACTCAGAGAAACCCCTTCAGCAGGTTTTACATAATGAAATACCAAATTATATGTACCAGTTTATGTTACTATATTGACAGCTGGCAGTACTATATTCTGCTAAAGCAGTGATATGGTAATTTCAGTACTCTCAATTTAATCAAATTTCAGTATCTGGGGCTGAAGTTTTCAAAGACTAATACATGCACTTTTTTTTTTTTTTTTCTTTCTCCAGGAAAGTCAGTGTTAAAAAATTTTTAAAAAAAATCTCTGTATCACCCAGTTGAAACGTAAGAATTTACAATCAGTTTATGGAACAGCCTGAACATGATTATGCTTTGGAATAGCAAAACACAGCTTAGCTGCTACCCGAGTGCCAGGAGCACATGCACACTGAGGTGTTACCCAAATGTGGCCATATTGCACCACTCCCATAAAAGAGTTCATACATGTTGATCCATGCAGGACTTCCCTCCTTAGGGAGGGAAGGGCAGTGGCAGAAAAAGGTCAAGAAAAGCCTGGGAGCACACTCCCACGGAGAATTTAAGATTTAGGGACCTCTCAGCAGTGCTCTGCTGGCAGGAAAGAGAGCTGGGTGAGAAACTCACAGTTCTTCAGTCTGGCTGCTGCTCTGCTCTCTCTGCCAAGAGTTACCTGCTGCCTCCCAAACTGCAGAGGTCTGCTCCGTGCTGTGGGTGTGAAGGAGTCTCCTGCTCAGGACTTGTGTGAGATAGCTCACATTAAATGCTGTATCTTGGCACCTCGCCCCACCTTCTCCCTACCCACGACCCAGCACACTTCAAAATATAATGCAAAGATGGCACAGTACAACTGGTAAATGAAGAATTCTGTATGCAACCGCTCATCCACCTCGTAACAAAGTTTTTGTCATTATGCACTATCTCAGTATAATTACAAAATAGGCTTGTGTCAGGGTAAATATGCTCCAGATTCTGGATTATAAATCATATACATGAAAGAAGGAAATTAAAACAACATGAAACTGCTTTACTTCTGGCAATCCTTGACTTCCACATGCTTAATTTGACACAGGAACACTCTTCTGAAAACAGGGTTTTTTTGCATGTCTAGCTCTTATACTATTACCATATATATTGTACTTTCATTGCATCCTCTAAATGTCTGTTTGGTATTCAAGTGCTGCTTATAAATAAATGAAAAAAATGTAATTTAACCTGGAAAACAATACCCTACAGACAGACTGTATGAAAGGAGTAAAAATGCAGAATGTGAGCTTGTGGCATCAACAAGCAGGAAGGAACAGGAACCGTGTACCAGGGCTAGGGTTTGAACTTCAGTCACATCATTTCTTATGGTTAGAACACACAAAACCTTCCCTCTGCTTTCACTGGGGGGAGCCCACAATAGAGACCTTCCAAGCAGAGTTCCTCCATCCAGTTACTCTGCTTTATGAAATGCACAGAGGTAATAATCTGAGACCTTTTCACCTCTATCAATTTTTTTACAGCAGATTCACTGAAGAAAAACAGTCAGACAGATATGGTACAATCACATAACCGAGAAAGGACTTTGCTAAAGTGCTGTTGAGAGAACAGAACATAACCAGCAATCAATAACCCAAGCACTACAATTTGACAAGCGAAAGACAAGAAAATCTGAGATGAAAGACAGCTTGTTGAAGAGACTGCACATATATGATGTACAGCATGGTCAGTTCTATAATTAGAGAAGCGTAGAAACCTCTTTTATAAAGGTGTCCTTAGATGTTACCAAATAATTTCACAAACGGCTTCCTGATGCTTTTGCACAGGGTGGTTTCGGAGTTTAGATCACTATATCAGAGCCTTATTTCTGAAAACTTGACCTCAAACTCAGTGGCTGCTTCCCACTGGACTTTAAAATTGGCTGAAGCACAACAAAAATTCTATCAGGTCTGCTACTGCAATAAAGCAAAAGCATGTTATACAGTAGATTTCTTTTTGCCATAAAAAGTGTCCATTCCTTCCATAAACTCTGGACTGCCACATTTAGTTTTTATTTTCTTCTTTGGAATGTAGTGTCTTTGTTTATTAGAGACCCCACAAAAGATAGGAAAGTGCCCTTCTCCAACAATTAATGAATGACACGGTGTCTCTGCTCTCTGAAAACTGGCAAGTAAGTTGAACTGAATGAAGAAGTGTCTCAGACAATGCAGCAAAAATATGAAATATAGCATTGGGTTGGATAAATAAAGCAACAATTAAAAGAATGATAACTTTCTCTCTAACTATCCCATGGGTGGGAACAGTATCAGAACATCATATAGCATTCTGCCATTTTCCTTTTACAAGAATTAAATAGAAGTGGAGAACCTATGTAACACTTCACTGAGAGCTGGGAAAAGTTGTTATGGTGAAGGACTTCAGAAGTTAAAACTGTTTCATTTTCAAAATAAGACCAAGAAGAGATTTGATTACAGCAAAGCTCTACCTTTTCAGGGAGAAAACGCCAATATTAAAGGCCTATTTAACCTAACGGGGAATGACTTAACAAGAACCAATGACTAGAAGCTGAAGCTAGATAAATTTAAATGAGTATTAATGCCTCTACTTCTAGCAGAGAAGGTGATTAACCTTTGAAACAAACTACCAGAGGAAGTGCCAGTCACTCCATTTATTGAAATTTCAGATGAAGGCTGTATGACTTTCTGGAAAATATCCTTCGGTCAAACAGGTCAGGGTTCCACAAGCAAAGCTTTTCCTTAGGAGTGAAATTGACTTTACTTCTTGAATGCCAGCATTACAGCTGTCACATCCACATCCACATCCACTCACATACGCATACACATCAACACCTTCACTTTTGTAAGACTCCAGCTCTTTCCAAAGTAAGAAAAGCTTCAGTATACTCTATTAAGAGACTAAAGAACCAAGGCTAAATTGCTCTTTTCCCTTCTCTTTCCACATTAAAAGTGAGGCAGGATATAGCTCCCATTTAGCATTGTCACTCGGAGGGGACATTACTGCACTCCCAATACAAAGGGCACACGTTCTCAGTGGATCACCTACTGCTCTTTGATTCCAGCCCCATTCAGCCACACACCTTACTAATGGATAATTAAGCCCTCTTTACAACAGTTGGAAAGCTACTCAGTGGTCTCAGTCACACAAACTGTCCCACTGCATAAACTCTGACTGATGTCTCCAAATGGGCACTCCTCTCCACCTGGAAGAGGCTGGGTGTGGTTCAGGAATAATGGCAGTGCCCACCAGGGTGATGGTAAATGTCTCATCCATGTGTAGCCTCACTCCTCCAATCTGCCACAACACCCAGAAGGACAGAGCAGCAGTCATGTGTTAAGTCATGTGTTTTCAAAAGTGTTTCATTAAATAATGTACAGAAGGTTTCCACAGTGGTGTTTTGAAGTATCACTATATCACAGAAAATGATGCTGCAATACATTTATGTGTGTTAATTTACAGGATGGTTAACTGATTTTTTATATTAGAAGAAGGCAGCATCTTCCTTTAGGTGCATATTTTATTACACTATCATTGTAACCTCACTGGGAAGAGTCTCCACATTTTGCTAGATAATGCTTAGAAATTGCTAAGTAACACAAACTGGATAGATCATTGCACTGCAGCCATAGTCAGCTTTCCATCTGACCCATCCTGATCCTGAGCCCAGAAAAACTCTTCCACCTTCTTTCCTCTGCTCTTGAATTTTAGAATCACAGAAAGGTTTGGGTTGGAAGGGACCTTGAAGATCATCCAGTTGCAACCTCCCTGCCACAGGCAGGGACACCTTCCACTAAACCAGATTGCTCAGAGCCCCCATCCAGCCTGGCCTTGAACACTGCCAGGGATGAGACATCCACAAATTCTGTGGGCAAGCTGTTCCAGCGTCTCACCACCCTATTCCACCCCAAAGTCATCCTTTTCTCACTTAGCGAGGTTTGATCTGTGAAAAATTCACGTGAGGAAAAGAAAACTGTGAGATGACCCACTGCTGTTTATTCTTGCTATCTGCTGTTTACTTGGGTGGTTTTTACAGTAAATTGGTATAAAACTGGCAATGGAGATTTCACCACCAGCCACATCTCTTCTCTCCTACAAGACACTGCACACAGCTCACAAAGCCAGCCCAAGTGTATTTATTTCAAAGACATCCATTCACTGCTTGATTTTCTACTGCTGGCTGTGTTGCAGTTTAAAAAGTGCACCCTTCTCATGAACTATTTCTGACTTCAGTGATATCCCCTGTTATTTCAAAGGGAGAGTATTGTCATTCTACAAATCGTACAAAATATTTTTATTTTACTCACTGCAAAATGTCAACTCCACAGTTTTCTATGATTCCCTAAAAAACCTCTAAGTTTCTCTTTGTTTTATGCTCATCTTAGTGGGGATGCTTTCCTCTGTTTTGGCTCAGGCTTTTCAAATAAACTGTGGCAGGCAATTTTGCCAGGGTTAAAAAAAATACTTACCTGATCTGTCACAGGCAGTCTTAAAGACAGATCAGCTAAGTCTGTCTAAGTAGTGCCTCCCACCCAAATATTTAAATAGCAAGTTGTTTAATATGCTATAATAAAAACCTGCCGGATCCTGACAGCTCCAAATTTTGCAAAGTAGAATGCAGCTGATGGAAAAATAAGGACTAGGCCAAAATGTTCTGTCATTCCAGCATCAAATGACTGCACTACAGTTTTTACATGACCCCCATAACCCAGAAATAGAAATGCAAACTCTAACTTCCCTTGTGACAGAGGTGACTCATTGTATCTCCAAAAAGCAAATTATAAAGCATCTTCCACCAGGTTTGAGTAAGTTTTCTAGGTGTTGCATTTAGAAACACTTCACATATTCTTTGAGGTATTTATGACCACAGCGGTATTTCCTGCGTGTATAAAAGGGAATACTGCTGGCAGGGATACCAAAATTGAATATTTAAGTGTATTCATTTACAAAGCCTTCTTCAGCTTAGCTAAAACATCAAAACACTGCTTGCCTTGTTGCCAAAACTAATTTCTTTCAAATTTTCTGAGTATAACCAAAGAGTCAGTTCCCAGTGCCCCTCTCTTAAATGACCAGGAACTCTGATCAGTGGGTAAGGGACAGCCCACCAAAAGAGCTCCTTTCCCAGCCACAGATCCAGCCTGAAGCAAACCCAGAAAAATATTTCTCTGGGATCCCACCACCTCCTGCAAAGCTACAGCTTGAATAGTGTGTTCATTGAACATTCCCTAATAGGAGAACTCCACTCAAAAATTACAGTGTAAAAATTTCAAATTATTTTTGTGAGTCTGCCAGTTTTAAAGAGGTGCTTAAAAGAAATGTGAGACTCCCCAGTATGCTGAATTCTTGTATCCTGCTGGCTCACAGTCCTACATGACTACCCCAGCATATGCATGGTCTTTCACTAGGCATTATCTTAAATTACCTAAAAACATAAGTATCTCACCTACAATCAAAAGATGTCCTGAATGACCATTTCTGTATCTGTAGGAACAGTTCCTACTGATCATGGGCAAGTGTCTTCTCTAGGTACAATCTGTAACTGCAAAAGAGCAAAGAGACTTCCTCAAAAACTGCTCAGCGCAGCAGGACTGACAGGGAAGAGTGTGTATTTAGCAGAGTAGGGTAGCAGCTTAATTTCTGTCCTCTCAAACCTTTTACCAAAATGATTAAAAAAAAAATCTTACCTGAAAGATTGGTGTCATCACCTCAATTCAGAAACAGTGGAACAAACGCAGGAGATGTCAAGGCATCTAAGAGCTTGTGTTACATGTTTTTATTCATTAAGCATTCTTCCTAGTTATACTATCTGAAAATACAGCAAGGATATAAAAATATGCATTCTGTCCATCTAAGTGTAAGCCAGACCAGAAGCCAGGTTCTCAGATTTATAATCCTGCCATCACTGAAATAAACTGACGACAGAATACACAAACAAAAAAAAATCATAGTTTTCATTATACCTCCTCACCTTCAAAGTGCACCCTTTACAATGAGGTGCATTAAAAAGGAGAGAATGCTCTTCTCTTTTTTTAAGTACTAAAGCCCAGGAAAAAAACCCATCAAGATTTAGAGGAACCACTGATAAATAAATTATAATACGACACTACAATTTTTAGGATGCATGGGTTTTTTATTAAAATCAGCCTTTGAGCACCAAAATGAGAAATCACAGGAAATTAGACCTGTGTTTCTGCTGCACTGCTATGGCTCTGAAAATACAGGGTCCCTGCTGATTTACAGCACTGGCACTGTCGATTCCACCACCTGACTACTTACAGGCTTTGCTGCTGTTTGAAATAGTGCTGAACTTTGGCCAGTGCAGGAGTTTGATTACAGAGGCAATGTCTCCTGGTCCTCTTCATTATGCTGATAAAACAGCAGCTAGCACTTCACATTGGGCCGAGCTTCTACTTTAATTACAGGATTTTTACTAAAGCTTGTCTTTTGGTGTCACTTCAGGAAATGTGGAGTCTGCAGTGTAATGTAAAAACAACTAATTGATTCTGTACCACTGTGCCTGCATCACTACTTGCAATAGATTATGGCTCCTGATATGTAAAGTGTGGAGAAGTAATATAGTGATATCCACTTGCTATGTAAGTAAATATTCGGTATGAAGAAAGGCCTTTTCCTGAATGGTAATGCAAACACTGAATTAATTTCTTTTATTGTTTTAGATAAAACTTTTTATTAAATATACAGAAGTTTTATATGGAGAACACTTAGAAAAATGGCTATCTATAGACGGTGACAGATTGCTCAAGTTTAAAAACTGAGTCAAATGCTGAATTTAATCAATATATGATTGTGATGGCAAAGTCAGATTCATGAACATTATTAGAAGCAGACCTGCTAGGAATAAAAAAAAAACAATTTCTAACTAGAAACAGGCAGTACCTCATATGAATGCTGATCTTTCCAACTTTATCAGAGATCAGAAAGAAATAAAAACACAGCACTGCACTAAATTCTCCCATGGGCCACTGTATTCTTACAAAGTATTAATGAAGGTCACAGGCTACGGGACATTACAAAGAGTTCAAAAATCAAGTGGTTTCTGCTTTCTTTTCAGGCATCTGTCATTTTCAGGAATTATTTTTCATTTCCCTCATCATGTCCCCATGGGGTAATCTTGCTTACTTGGGACATCTACAGACACACCCACCAGCAGCCAAAGCAGTGGTTACCAACTGGCCTTCAGGGTTACAAGCCATATGACAATTTTGGATGCCTAATGACACCATTTTGGATGCAATGAATTGTGCCCTAAAAGTTTCTAAGAGGCCAGACAAATAACTGGAGCAGATATCTGCAATTACAGAATCACAGAATATTCTGAGTGGGAAGGACCCGCAAGGATCATCGAGTCCAGCTCCTACATGAATGGCCCATACAGGATCAAACCCACAACCCTGGCATCATTAGCACCATGCTCTGACCAACTGAGCTGATCTCAGGGTCACAAAAATCCCACCCTCAGTGTCACTGCATCTGCTCAAGCCTAGAGACTTGGATGCACAGTTCTCCTACACAGAGGACCAACATTTTCAGGTATAAGCACAGAGGCACTTTCCCAACTGTACTACTTCCAATATAACACAGTTAAGTGGCCTGCCAAAGCAAAATACACTTCACAACCAGGAGGCACCTCCATGTGACAGAGAGAGTGTCTTTCTCCTCTGATGAGTGGGTGTAAATGCCTTGCAGCAAACAGGAGCTTGAGCTCCTTTACCCTCAGGTTGAGCAGCATAATTTCCTTACTGCTTTACCAGCAGTACCATGCACCAAACCTAGGGTAGCCCTGCATGTGCTACTGCGGCTCTAAACTTGCTGATGGATTTATTCAGCCACCATTCCCCACTCCATGGGGGATCACCATCACCTCAGCCAACATTTCTAGTATGAAAAACCAATCTGTCCCAGAGAATTACTCTTCTAAGTACACTTTCTACAAATGACTGGTTCTGTTTTCAAAAGTGACTGGATATACAGATAATGAATGTCCTGATATCAATAGCAACACTCAGCACCAGACTATAAATAAGTGAGGTCTAATTCAGTCCTCTCTTTCCTAAATGTGACCCAAGTCTACCCAGTTACTACTGTGAGTAAAGCTGAAATTGTTCAAGAAGCCTTGTGCAAAATTATTTCTTTGCAGAGAGAGACTGGTAAGTAGCCATTTAAAAACTGAGCAAAGCAAAACAAAAACCCAAACAAAACTTGGTTATCTTTTTGCAGAAATTTTGGGAAAAAGAAAAAAGTAAAAAATAATTAAAAGGTGAAAGGCAGCACTTCACTTCTCTCACCCCTGCAGCTTGTCCTATGCTTCAGTGGGCTCAGTAGAGGCTGCTGCATCACCAGCATGCAGCATGCTGGATCATCACTTGAATGGGAGCCAGCCGGCCATGGCAAGGATAGACTCATGGGCACTAAGCAGAACAGAAAGTCAGTTTTGAGGTAATTACATGTTGAATGCCCTTCTTAACCCGCAGCTGTTGGGGGCATTCAGCACATATGGTTAAGGTTGATGAAATTTTTAAAGTCACTGAAATTTATAAGGTTACCTTGGCAGGCCACCCAGCTTGAATTTTTTTCTTGCTAAAGTACGAAACAGCAGAAAGTGAGAGCACACTGTTTACTGATTGTAGAAGGGGAATGCAGTCATGCTGTGTCAGAAACTGCTCAAGGACCAAAACTGAACCAAAACTCCTCGGTGCTCCAGGGAAAATGACTGAGGGAGAAGACAGACAGGAATAATTATCCATTGCTTCCTATAAAGCACCTTATCACTGTCTTGGCTCTTTCCATCCCTCTCCCCCAACCTCAAAAGAGAGGGAAGCATTAATAAAGAAAGATGCTACTTCCCTTTCTGGCTGCTGCATTCCTGTCGATGTGGGTACCTCCTGCAGTGAGTAGGGGAGCTTCTTATAGCGCTCAGACTAATTTTCAGCTCATTTTTTGAAGGAAAAATCCTTGAGAAAGATCACTGTTTTTTGGTTTTGGTTTTGGTTTTTTTCCCCAAAGAAACACATTCACAGGGATGGATTGGCTCACACAGTTGAGGCCACTTGCCATCCCCCTTAGATTTTTGTCACATATTTTATGATACCAGGTGTGTGGCTTCAAATATAACTGAAGTGTTTTGCCTTAGAAAGACATTATTACTTACAATAGACTGAAATAATTTGGAGTTCTTCTTTCTAGTCAGCTCTTGGGACCATTCCCCACTGTCACAGAACTGAACCCTTGTCTTTATGAGGACCCAGGCACTGAAGAGCTGTCAAGAATAAATAAGGTTTTTTGGCCTTGGATGCTGCCAGAAGAATTCCCCCCTTACTTACCAATTCCTCTTCTGTTATTCTCTGTTAATAGAGGAGCCTCAGTCACAGCCTCCAACTAAAGTAGCCATGACCCTGCTCCAAAAAAATTCACTCTCAAAAAGAAAATATATTCTACAAATTTTCTTGCTTTTTCTTTTGAGTCAGTCTTTAAAACTGTGTTTGTCATGTGTCTACAAGCAGGTTTTAAAAACAGACATGTACAACATTGTATGAGGCAGTAAGACATCAGCTGAACAGTGCACAAAGTCAGAAGTCATCTGATTTGGAGGATCTGAAGTGATCTTTCCTAACAAAAGGATGAGGCTTCTTTTAATTTTTCACTCTGTAGGAAGGCTCCAGTGTTCAGCCCTGTACAATACAAGTTAAGTGTTATGACAGAGTATTTCCATGCAAATCACTGTGGAATTGCATTGGCATTTTCAGATAACTAATCATGATAAATGTGTTGCAAGCTGCTTTACAGTTTTTTAGTGAGTAGAAGTGTAGATCTGGGTGACTTAGAAGAGGCATGCTTTGGACATGGAAAATTTGTGTTAAAGCAACTGTAGCAGTAGGACAACCTTACTGAGTCCTTGCTACTAAGATTTCTTCAAGACCTGACAGAAGAAGATGTAAATAGACCTGCTTTTTGTAAATCTTATACCTTTTATCTAGAAACTAGTTGCAAATCCTTGACTGAGTTTAGTTTTGAAATACAAAGGTGTAAAGTGAAAAACAGCAATCTGCAATTAAAAGATCTGGTCCAAGTACATAAAATCATCTCTAGAATCCAGGATTATTGCAGGAGTTCAAGGAAAAAAGAGGCTATGCATATGCATGGAACTGATATTGTGGAATATTCAGTCAAGACTCAAACACATTCATCTTTACATGCAGCTGATCCCAGCGAAGAGTTACAGGGCATTACAGACACTTAAAACAGCCACATACTGGCCAGATGCCTGATAAAATTGATAACTGAAGTATAGTTAAACTGATATGTATGCATACTGTAATCTCAAATACCTATGTGTTTGGTATAACATTGAACTTGAAAATTAAGTGAAGCTTTAAGCATGGCAGGTGAAAAATTACCCATATAATTTTTCCTTTTGAAAAAACAGACTAATTTGCAGTGCTAATCAGTCTTGCAACACAGGAAGAACAGAAGCCAGCCATAATGGACAAAGGCAATCAACAGTCTCAGCCATCTGAAGGGAGGTAAAAAGATCTTCAACTTTAGGAATAGAGATTGAGTTACAATTTCTGCACATGGAAAACATTCAGTAATGATAGATGTACGTCATCTCTATGGGATAATGACCTGAGTCACCAAGTATTAACCAGGAAGTAAATGGGAATCACCTTATGTTAATATTTTCTATGTAAAGATTATTACAAGCCACTCACCCTATACCATGATTATCAAGAAAGCAGGCTAATGTAAATAATTTTGAAAAGGAAGCCAAACTTCAGATGTATATACTGGATGATGGAGGTTAACAACTCTGGTGATTCTGCTGTCAGTTGCTTTATTGCTGGTCTGTACTTTTAAGGAAGAAGGCAACAGCAAGTCACTGCTGGGACGGAAGTCACAGCAGTTTCAAGAGACCAGGTAAAGTCCCAGGTAAAGTCCATTCAAAGCCCTTTCTCCCACAACAGGTACAAGAGCTGTGTGCTAGGGTAGTTTAGATTACTACCCAAGAGTAATGATGGTGCTCACCAGCCATGTGCCTTAACACCACATCCTAGTACACGCTGTAAGGTCCATATCAGACGGCACCATACAAACAGACTAGCTGGGGCTCCTGGAAATATTTAGAGAGTAGATTACCAGTAAGGGGTTGCAATTACTGCATATAGCAAAGAGTACCTAAAAGTTCAACCAACTACCTAGTCGGGCTTACTTCAAGTGAATCAATAGGGTTTCCTGACTCAAATGCTACAAATAGTTATGAGGGACCTGCTCCAGCCTCTACAGCCAGTAGAAGAAGTCTCATGACTGGAAGAGCTCGTTGACAGGCTTGTTGCTGCAACCCCTCCAAAGGATTTGGGATCTACCTTATTGTGTTTAGCTGCTGAAAGTGTCTCTGTTGAAAAAGGAAGAAGATGCCTTATAAGTGAGTGAGTCAACAGGATTGGAAGAAGTTAGCCATGATTTTGTCTGAGAGGGATCACGTCAGAAATATCAAAGACACAATGGATAGAAACTGGAAAGTCAGAATTTCATTCAGACAAACTGGAGACAAACAGACTAATGGAGCAGGCAAGCTTCATGGTTCAAACCTCTGTGACTTCTGTAGCGCCATCACTCAGTGTTGAGATACTAATGCCCAAATGCTGTGCTCATGGAAAAGTTGGACTACAGCGAGTACTGATTTCTGCCAAAGAAACAGTTAACACCAAAGCACACACAGTTTTAGTTTAAGTTCTCCTGCTGTCTACAGGAGCTAATTGCAATCACAGGCTTCTTCCTTTCCCAAAGCACTAGCAATTGGTGATGGCAACATTTGTCATAATTATCCTTTCTCAAGAAGCACAAACCAAATAAAATCACCACAACACTGGCTGTCTTGAAAAGGTATCGGGATGATTTATTTATATAGAGACTAAGATGAAGTATCGCCCACACTCACAATATAGTCATATTCACTAATCACACTGGGACACCACCAGCACCTTCTCCTTTGAAGAACTGGGCAGAAAGAAACCAAAGGAAAAAGGCAGGCTGAAAATCCCTCCCTGCAGTGATCTTATGTAGGGGCACTGTATTTGTGTTGTGTATGAGGAGCTTCAGCAGACCCATATGTTGTTACTATTCCTTTAGCCATCCTTGAAGTGTTCAAACTTCACTGCTAGTGTGGGAAGTGTGTGACAGATACACAGTTAGTATCTCCAGTAATGATACAAATGAATGACATTCTATTCAAACAGTTTAGACAATGGCAATAAAAATAAAAAAGCACACTAAAAAATAAAAGGGAATGTGTGTGTCAAATAAACTACCTGGAGGCTTGAAAGATGGAGGGACAATTTAAAGTGTGCTATTAGAGTAGCAGAATTGAAGTGAATGTCAGGCAAGTTTGAGGCTAACATGCTCATTTTTCCTTTGATTGCAGCATTTCACAGTATTTAGCATGTGATGGAGAGCTTTCACTTATTTATGGAAAGAAAAGTAGAGTACAAATTATTAATAGCTCATCTCATTCACTAAGTGTTAAAAAGTAGCAGGAGGAGTGAGTGCAAAGGCTGCTTAGAAAGCTCTCATTTAGGAAGTTTAAAAGGAAGTTCCACATTCAGCCCAAGCTAATAAAATACCTTTGAAAGATAATACAGCTTAGTGGCACCACTTCAGGGCAATCTCTTAGAAGCATTCCAGTGATACAAAAGGAACTAAGGCAGCGTTCCAGCCAGTGCTCTGCCATTTCAGCGGCTGTCAATAGCATCCTAGATTTTCAGCCCACCATGTATGAGTTCTCAAAATTGATTCCCAAGAGGAAATATTTACCTGCTTTTCCTGAACCAGAGTTGGAATCTTCAAGTAGCCTGAAAACTGGCAAAACTAGTAAAGACATGAGGCTGGCACAAGGAAAGAGCCAACTGGGAAATAAAAACCAAACAAAACCAATCCAACCAAAAATACACCTCAAAACCAAAGTAAAGGTATGTCTCTGTAAGATACATATCCCAGGGAGTTCTCTGGGAAGCCTAAACATTGGAGCAAAAACGCACATGTATTTCCTCTTCCACTGCCCAGAGGGACAAATTCCACAACTGTAAGTCTCCAGAATCAGGCCAGCACCATCCATCTGTGTGCCATTCCTGAGAAAACCTGTTAGGTTAGGAATTGGATGTGAGTTCTGGTGGAGATGCCTCAGTCAGTAATTCATTGCACCTCCTGTACTTAAACTATTCCTGACAGATGTTTATCCAACCAATTCCTAAAGAGCTCTACCAGCTCCATTGCTTTCTTCATTATTTGTACTCTTAAAAAGTTTTCCTAGTATAACCTGCAGCTGGCACAAAATACCAATTCCTTATCCCGGACAGAAACGAAGTTTGTTGAAAACCTCCACAGGTGCACTTAGATATCTGTGTTTTCTTGTATTTTTAGAAGCACACCTACTGCTAAGCTTGTGTAAACTAAAATGAGCAATAAGTAACCATGACTTACATTTTAAGACTCTCTAAATAACAACTCGGACTGCCGAAGAACCTCAAGTCACACTTTAACTAACTGTATAGAAAAATCACTTCATCCACAAGCAATAAGCAGACACCACTGAGAAAAAAAGCACCATCTGCTTAGCAGAACTCCATGACACTACACAAGAGTTTATGAAAAAAAGTGAAATGCCAGGAGGACAGCAAACTGATTTTTAAAAGCTCTGCATCTATTACTCAATAGCTCTTCTCCCAGTATGTAATTCTAGTAACACCTGCTCTCCTCTGTGTCTAACATCTCAACCCTTTACTCCTTTTAGCTCTGTCAAGCCATGAGATTTATGGCAGTGTGTGGTGTCCCACTGCAAAGCACAAGGGAGTACCCGAGATTCATAGATGCCCATGGTGGAAAAGAAATGACAAAAGTCAGAGAGTCCATGAAAACTTAAGAAGTTTTATTAGTAAATTATACATGTGGCATGGAAATTGGTATAAGCTGGTTCCCCCTAGTATAAACACACAGATGTGGATTTTGAATATGGGGTAGAGTGAAAGAGAAGACAGAGAAAAAGAGAAGAAAGATGGAGGGAGGGAGGGAGGTAAAAGAGTAGGTTAGCTAGTTGAGATGTAAAATGGACTTTGTTTGCTGTGCTGAGAAGTTGGAGTCAGTGCTGTGAGGAGCTGCCCATGAGAAATCACCAAGAAGGTATGAAACCTTTGCGACAAGATGGCAACATTGAAGGAGCTGCCCATGAGAAATCACCAAGAAGGTATGAAACCTTTGCAACAAGATGGCAACATTGGCCTTTAGGCAAATACACCATTCATTTAGAGTTTGCAACTGTTAAATTGATACATCAAAGAATTTAATAAGCAGTGAAAGAGTCTGGCCAGTCTCCCACTGTGTGGAAGACCCGAGGTAGGAAGACCTGACTAATGAATTCATGCACTTACATGGTGAGGACATCAGGTACCATGTTATTACACAAACCATGGATTGCTTCTCCTGTTTTGCTCTCAACAGTTTGTTTCTCTAAGGTATTATTGGAACTGCTATTTTCACTTGAAAACAGTCATTTTTGATGAGCAAACATTTTCTTGTAAATCACTTTCCAGCATATTCTCAGTCTCATTTTAGATGGATACCTGTCACATTCTGAACAACCTTTACACCCTCAGACATTTTCCCATCTAAATGCTAACTAGAGGTGATACTGCCTACTTAGAAAAGTCATATGAAGTCATAGCCCACATTACTTTAACAGCAATAAAAGGGCAAGTAAATGAGGAGCTGTGCTATTAAACATGATGAAAATAATAAATGTTGTAGCGCTTGCAAATGGGCTGGGGAGTATTTTGAAGTGCAAGCATTTTTCTTCCCAGTCTAGAACAGAGCTTGGTAATGAGGAGCAAGGTGCCAGAAGCAGACACATTGCCCTGAGACACGCTGGAATTGGTGGATCTTTCCAGCCTGCTTACTGCAGATTAGGCAAAGAGAGTAATGAACTCTCTGCAGTGCACTCGGGCTGAAAAAACTACCACCTACTAGAGGACAAGGAAGATTTCAAGGAGAGACTGGCACTTTACAAGGAAGGACCTGGGATTTTGCTATACCAATAACTTTTATAGGAACAGCTGAAAGTGGGTATCAAGGTCTTTTATAGTCAGGCAATAAAAAACCAGAACTATGTGAGAAAATCTTCCACCGTAGCTGAAAAAATGTATCTGAAGCCAGGGGGAAAAAAAAATCAAACCTTTTAAAAACAGAATGAAAAAATGGCTATTTTCTTCTTGGGGATTTATATATCTTTTTAACAAAAAGAGAAAGAAGAAGCCCTCTCAGTTTTCCAACTCTCCTTGTTCAGGTACATCCTTATGGTTCAGATTCATCCTCCTACAATAGACTCAGCATCAGGTTAATCAAGTATTGTTTACATCCTGGCCTTGCCTTCCTGGCATTACTCTGAGCTAATCCACTTAGGTCCCAGCTATCTATCTGCTGGCCTCAATCTGCCCCTCCAGCTCTTTCTCAAAGCAGGAGATGGAACCTCTTCTACATAAACTCAGGCTAATCCCACACTGATCATGGGAGCTCTGGTAGGTGGAGAGGAGGAGGCTTTCCGTCCTCCCACCTTTAAAATATGGACTGATACAGATTACAAGTAATGAATCCCTGAAGGACGACAGGTCTAACTATTCCTTGATAACCTGCTGTTAGGCTTTCCCAGTGGGGAAAACACCTTGGGCAGAGGCAGTTTGCTCCCTGGCTGAAGGAAAAGAATATGCCAGACACAAAATAAAGGCCAATCTATATACCATTCATCCATTTAAATAACACTGGGAAGGAAAAGGCCCCAACAAACCCAAAACATTTAGCTGCAATAGTGCAAGATTCTGTGCAGACAATCCCTAACCTTGATAAAGTCAGCACAGGAGGAGAGGAGCAGTCACTTGCTCTGAAAATAACCATCAGCTGGTACTCTGTACTGTTTTCTACAGTTACTTTCAACTAATTTACTTAGAAACCATAATCACCCATCTTGTCATGGCAGACATTAATTAACTACAACATTTAGAGAATTATAACAATCAGCCAAATGTCTCAGTTTTGACAAGCAGTGCAGCCAAGGTAAAGCCAACTGATGCAAGCCACTGGATTTCCTTCAGAAGAAAGTCAAAGGGGGTGAAATATACTTCAGGAAGATCCACAAATGAACACAACCCCCAGCACAAGGAGCAAAGCATGCATCACTGACACTGCCCTCAGCTGCAGCACACTTCATTATTAAAGAAAACCAAGGCACTGCAAGCCTTAATTTCCCTCCAAGAAAAGGAACATGGGAGAGTGAGACTGACACAAGCAGCTTAGCATACTCTGGGTAATTAAGTCACAGCATTCTCTAGGGTGCTGTGATTCAGATGCCATAACTTTGAAACACTGGAACTTCAGCAAAGAAAAAGGCAATTCAGTTTGACTTTTAATTTGCTGTTATGCAATGATTAGTTTATTCTAGAGTTAAATTTTTATGATTATAGTTTCTGCCTTCTCAGTCTTCACTCCCTTTCAGAACATATATGTTCTCTGTTTTACTGTTGGTTACATCAGTTTTCAAGAAAATTACATTGATATTCTATATGCTTTGGTTTTTTTCTAACATAACAGGTTTTTTAGTTTCTTCTTCAAATTGATTTGATGAATGGTGGCTTTGTAATCCCTTTCTCAATAATTGCTCACATTAATGGAACTCCCTCCACTCCTCCTAAGCTCATTCATACATCCTGGTCATGCCATTTCTTCAACTCTGGCTTTGTCACTGTTGTGAACTTGATTGTTGGGTAAAAAACCAAAGCCTTTTTTGGCTTTCTGGAGGGGTAAGGCTATACAAACAGATAATATGAGGCAGTGTGTTCCAAGACTACAGAGCTTTGAATATGTCACTCTAAAATTTAAGACCCATCTTGCCTTGTGGCATCTTTGGACCCTTCACCTCCACCCCTTTACTTACTTTAGCTGAAAGAAGCTTCACTTCCTATTAGCTTTGATCCACTTCATAACAAATCAGAATTAATGCAGGCTAAGGAAGCCAGAAAAAAATCAGAAATGAATTTCCAGCATCCCGACATATAGCCTTCAGGGAACTTATCTGGCTTGGTCTCTAAGTCTGCTACAAGCTGCTAAGACTTCAGTGGACAAAATGTAGTGACCGTAACTAAAAGGAAACAACTGAAAGAACTCAAAAACCCTGATGTGATTTAGGTTTAAACAAGGACATAGACATTGGGAAAGGATTTGATTTGTGGTAAACATGAAAAGAAATAAAACTAAGTGTGTGTGTTGCTATTTCACGACCCACTGTGCAAACATTGCTGTAGGCATGGTGGGTTTTATTGCTCATTAGTAAATAATCAAGTTAAAAATAAGATGGTTGGGAAACTGCTGATTGATGAGGAATAAAATAACATGACATAAACATCTGTCTCCCAGTCTAATATGTGTTAGTAGAGGAAGACATTGTTAAGGCACTTGAATGCTCAATGCCCTGATGAGATAGTGATTGCATTGTGAACAGTGTAATGCAACTACAGCTGCCATTCCCTTCCCCACATGGGGAACGTTACAGAAATGTGGGTCTGGATTGTTTACTTCCACAATGTCTTTAATCTCCTAAGACTTCCACAGGGCACAAACTTTCCTTCCACATAAAACTCTGCTCCCAAGCAACAAAGCTCTTAGACTTTTGCTTGGAGCATGAATCCCTCCTTTAGTGGAAAACACTTTCCCAGCTACAGACAGTGACAGCTGACATGCCCTCTCACCTCAGGCATGTCCAAATCTACTCTGTCAAAAACACAGATAGATCTGTGCAACAAAGAGCTTTTAAAGCTTAGGCATTTAAGAAAAATATCCCACACAGGTATCCCTATTTGATTAAAAAACTTTTCTGGCAGAGAAAGAGCAATATACAGACTCTTCCACCAAGGCATCTTCTTCAGTGGTTTCTTCTATTAGGTTTCACACCTACAGAACTAAAATCACTACAAATTTTACTAGTGAACAAATTTTTTCAATTTCTACCGAACTCAATTTCTGTCCTCCAAAGAGGACAGAAATATAATTTCTCCTGGGTGCCACCCACACCCTGCTCCTTTGGTCTGCCTTCACATTGAGAAGAAAAAATCAATGCAATGACCATCGCTCTACATTTTTAAACCCATAAAGATCACAAACAAATAAAAAATAGACTCTTTTCCCAATTAAACAATAAAATAGCAAGCAAGTATCTAGCACTGCTGAACAGCCTGTCCTCAGAGGTCAAACAGTATTTTGGGTTTTCCACACATGGAGAAATAAATATGAATAAAACTACAAAGCTGAATAAATACATGCCGTAAGAGATGCAAGCAATTTTCAAGATGTCAGCATTTACCTCACATCACAATACACTTATTCAGATTTTAATAGGCTGATTTCAGCCTATTTTAGTGTTACGAGCAACAAGATACAGATTTTGTATTTAAAGAATCTACCTGCTTTCCCTAACTAAAAGTTTATTTATGTAAAAATTAGATTAAAAATACCACTTATTATAAAAAATATTAAAACTCAGCTCAAAAATAATCAGCTTGATTTTCATTTTACATTTTAGTTAAAGAATCAGTAAGGGAATGAAACAGAAGCAGTATTTTCAGAATAAGAATATAATGTCATACCACACAATACTCCACCTGAAAAACAAATGCACACACAGCAAAAACTCTCTGAAAAGAATATAAATTAAGATTGCTGACAGATAATGAGAGAAAACAGTACGAAACAAGGATAGATAAAGAAAAGTCCAGAATGGTGCTGATGTCTTGGATTTATGTAACATCCTCATTAACAATTTAAAAACAATAAACAGTTCACTAAGCTTTAAATTGATGTATTAAACGGGGAGTAGGAAGCAGCTAGAACAGGAAGACTGAAAAGAATGGGCAGAAAACACTACCTGGGCAGAACACAAGAGATAAACATCTGTGACAAATAGGCAAGACTGGTATACCAAAAGAGACAGAGACCACAAAACTGGGAATGAAGGCAGAGACAGGCAGAGAACAGCAAATCAAGATTAATCTGCTATGCAACACAGCTGTGGCAAAGGCACAGCAAGGCTGCCAGTTTGCACAGACCATGAAGTCTGCAGCCAAACCCAGGTCTGGCAGACCACCAGCACAAATGGCTGCCCCTTCCCCACGCCTGCTTGCCTTCTGTGAGCACCACGAGCATAAAGGTTTTACAGCGCTCACCACACACACACTGAGCCTGCGGCGCGCGCACCGACACGAGCACTGCAGCATGTCGGGTCTGGTGGCCATTCCCAGGGGGGCTTCAAGGACAGCTCCCCCTCAGGAGGCCTTGTACCACATTTCTAGTGGGGATGTCCAGCCAAGGAGATGAAGCTACACCTAACCTAAAGCAGTGCTCCCAAAAGACACATCGAAAATAGGATGAGCAATATGGAATGCAATCAGAGCTGATGAAAACACCTCCAATTATGTAATTTAAATTACTTAGGAATATTTGCTGGGAAGTAATGTTGCATAAAGAAATGAAGAGATGACTTGAAAAGTTTCTTTTTCAGTTTTCATCTGTCAATAGGCAAAAAATTTCTCAGGCTGACTGGGACCTCTGCTGCAGCCAAGAACATCTGGAGGAATTATATAAATCCCTTGCAACTATGCTGTAGAAAATTAAACTAGAAGATCCCAATAATTGCAAGTGATAAAACACTCAGGCATCTAAAATCCAGAGTGTGTTTTTATCAAATAGAAGAGTTGCTAGCTATACTTCCTCTGTACAAGCTGAGACTTCAAATGGAGTCTCTTCACCAACAGTTTGGGAAGCTGAACCTCCTGTAATTTGAGAGAAAAACCAGAAAAGGTTTTCAAGAGCCACAGAAAGGAAATTCCTCCTACTTCTACTGACACTGTAGAAGTTCTTCCCTCAACTGTCCCACTGGTTGGTTTCCTAAACTTTGAACTTTTTTCTATATATGAAGAAGCTTTGTCTACATTTGCTAGAAGTAGTATAGTAGTACTTTGGGGAGACAAAATACTTAGAAGATCTTGGCCACACAAGATGGAGTCTTGCAATGGTCACATCCTTTTGTTCTAATGAGTCTTTCACAATTCACTGTTTTCACATTTTATATTGCTGCATCTTGTTGTTATAGTTGAAGTCCTAGTTTCTGTATTGTGTGAATTACATATCTTTTTTCCCTGTTCCACACTTTATCATGCAGACAAAAGAAATACATTTCTGTCTCTTTTGAGATTATCTTCTCAAGGTCAGTTTCCCAACTGCTCCTGCTGCCAGTCAGCCCAGAATGCACTAATGTACAATGTTGAACTCTGAGCATGATTATCATCCCACTGTATCATAATTTCCATAATGAAGTCAGAGTAAAAACTCTCTTACCAGCTGCCTCAAAATAAAGAGATGTGGAAGGTCTCAAATCAACTGCCTAAGTTCATAAATTGATTACCACTCTCTTTAAAACTGTATTTACTAAAGCAAAAGTACTGAAATCTCAGGAACCCTACTGTCAGCATCCTTCCCTTTTGAGATCGCCATTTCCCCCCAGTGAATAAAGTCAAACCACCAGAAACTGAGCAGAGTTCTATTAGTGGTGGTTGTGCAGATGCTCTGTATTAATAGAGTCAGTTGCCCTGAGGAATTAGCCATCTATATTCATGGACTAAATGAAACCATATCCATTGAGCACATGATGACAGCACAGTTGAAGAACAGGTCAGTTCTTGTATTCAGGACTAAATCTTTGCTTTCTATTCCAGATGAAGGATATTTTCTATGGGTTGAATATTCCACCCAGACTCTTTTCTCCTTCACCAGAAGACTGAGGCCAGTCTTCTCCATAACTGTGATTTTAACTAGAGTCACTAGATAGAAGTATGGTTCATGGTGACACACAAGAGTACAATGAGAACTGATTTAGGGAACTGGTTTAATGATGTACTAGTCATTAGTAAGGCAAAATGCAAATAGCAGGTACTTTTGGAACCTATATTAGATGTCTTTCATATCTTAAATGGTATCTTAAAGCCAGGCTACTTTATTGTGACTATGGTATCAACAAGGGGTTCAGCAGTTGGCCTCCTCCAAGCTAAAAGGTTCCATGTCCATTCACAGATCCATTTGAAGTCAGTGAGGTGTTCAGTACACAGTGAAGGAGAAAAATAAAAATGAACACGTACAGAACTGACCTGAAAATAATAAAGAAATGAAACAGCACTGTATGGTCAGGTGCTAAGTACGGTCTTTTATTAATTCTCTTTTTAAGGTGTTTACTTCCATTTTTATCTTTGCACTACATCTTCCCCCCTCTTCAATGACTCTACTGTGACACACATGAAACAGCTCCTGCTGTGAAGGGGGTTCAAAGCTTCCATTTACTCTGAATGTTCACTTCATGAAATAACCTCAAAACCAACTGGAGAGACCAACCAAAGGGAGAGCAAGAACACATATGTCATTTCCAGCACGCAGAGATACAGTCATCAGATGTCGCAGTCATGTATTCAGCCTTGAAATCGAGGCACTTCTGAATGTATTCATGAGTACATGCACCAATTGGTCCAAAAGATTTCCTTGGTCTGGATAAGCTCCAGGACTTGGCCTTTCTCTGGCTCCTCTGGTATATCTCTTTGGAGCAGGATCCCATCCTATGATTACGTTGCAAAAAATGAACCCATAGGTTATTTTCAGGAAATTTTCTGCCCTCCCATTCCCTCTACCCAATAATTCTGACAAACACACCTTGCTTCTTGAATGTGAACACCTTTGTCTCTCTTGACTGAAAGTATAACATCTGTAGTGTCCTATAAAGCTCATTGTATACACAGACCTGGTGCAGGAAGCTGAAACATATATCACTATTTCCCACTTCCCTTGCTGCTTGGGAGCATTTACTGACAGATGCAAGCTCCTTCTGTATTTCCAAGGCATGGTGGGGATTGCTCCCACCTTCTGGCCAGGACACCACTCTCCTCCTTACCCCTTTGACACAACCCTGCCCAGGGAAGAACTGCTCCTGTTTCATTCTCTCTTGCTCAGATCTTCTGAACATTCTCTGTGAGTTTGAAGCACTCATATTCCCAGACATGAGTTCTCTTGTTCTGCAACTAGATATTTACACTGCTCCCAACCCCTACTTTGTGTATCCTAACATCACTACTTATTCATCATTAACATCTTCATGCTTAACATCTCCTCAGTATTCCTCATTTACCAGTACATGGGCTAGAACTGGCAGGGAATCCACACAGACCAAGGCACTCTGTGGAAAAGTCCTTTCCAGAATGAGAGACTTTTGCACAGCTGGTATCTCAGTGGTCATGGCTGTAAATACACAGAGGGTGCAAGATGGTACAAAATAATATCTGTGGCATTACATCAAGAAATACAAAAGACTTCTCTGTTCCCTCAGCCCACAGAAACACTGTGTTCTATTTCCACATCACAGTTTTTTCCACATCTCTGAAGACAACATGGCCCCTTTTTTCCTTTCAAGGTCTCAGCCCAGCATCATACACATGCTAATACAGAAATTAAACATTTGTTGAGTAGCTTTAGATAAGTTTAGCAAACAAGAAAATAAAGTAACTAGACTTACCCCAAGGAAATTAATATTAGAATCGTTTGCAACCTTGGCACTGAAGTTTTAAACAAAATAAAGTACAAGTAAGTCCTCCAGCAATGACTGTGCCTGCCAGGTAGGTAGGGAATATACCTTTTCACTCTGGATTTACAGTTTCCCATTTGATATTTAGATAACTGTATAACATTATTCATTATTAAGGCTGGATTCAAATCAGTAACCTTCAGAAGGGAAGTTACATATCCCATTTGTTACTCAGTTCTCCAGATAAGTGCTTCTGCCTCAAACTCATGCATCAGCTTTGATGACAGAGAAGCACTGTTCACTGAGGTGTTGCTAATGCATTCCTGAGTCTGGCTAATTACACACAATCAACTGATTCTCAAACATCAGGATGCCAAATATTGCCTTAAATCACTACCACTTGATGGGAAACTTTCTATTGCTTGAAGAGGTGAAAACAGTTGAGTTAGTATGAAAATAAAATCCAACATTTTGAGACCAACCTCCTGAAGGCAGCTCCACAGAAATTAAGGCTTTTAACCCTCCTCCTGTTGCACAGAAAATAACTTCAGCTATTTTTTTTCTTTCTTACAAAATTGAATAAATATAAGCCTTAAAAAAAAACTCACACAAAGTATTTATATGTGTTCAGTAAAAGTATTGTTAAAACTCTCACCTGACTAAATTGTATGACAACACACTGTCCGGAAAACAACGGTGCTAGCTCTTTCTCCCAGGAACGTGATTCCACACAGTATTACACATGCACCATGGAACAGAATCAGTCTTCTGCAGATAATCCACCAGGACTGTAATCTAAAATCAGAGGCTACCTTCACTCTGGATCAACTAATTTCACTCTTATCTGGAGTTCTCTAATATTTGAATTAGCTCAAATATTGCTGATTAAGGCACCCTGAAACATCAGGATAATTAACAGAGGAATCCGGATGTGGAAGACTGTTTCTGTGTTTGTAAATCCCTGCAGATGTGCAATAGCAACAGACGTAGCAAGATGACAAGGCCAAGGAAAACAGCAGCTAATAAAACAGACCAAGATGAAACTATTGATACAATAAATCCTACAACAGACTGTACCATCAACTCAGCTTTGTTTCCCAGGCTAAAAGTATAATTTAATTAGGTGCTACAAATCTAGATAACTAGCACTTGACCTATATCTGTCAATATGGTCTAATGGTGACAAACATGGAAAGAATTCATGTACCTGGAGTGAGGCATGCCAGGCTTTGATCACCCTCTCTCCAGGCACACACCTGCCCCTGCCCTGTCACCCAAGACACAGCAGTGCCATTCCCTGCTTTGCCACCAGGCTCGTGGCTGTGCTCCTCATCAAGGGGTTTAGCTATCTATACTGGGACTTCTGAGTAGGTCAATTACCTGTGCCTGAGTCAGGTCTTAAAAACACCCACATCATGTTTTATGCTGTTAACACAAAATACACTCAGCATTGTACCCCAGAATTTTTTGGGGGGATGAGTAACCTGACCAGTGTCCTTCAGAGTTATGACTGTTCACTCATTTCTAATCAACCTTTAATAAGGCTCTATTTTGAAACACTTCATTTCATAATCAAAAAAAAAAGGAGGGTGGAAAAAGAACCCCTAAACCCAAACAAGTCAATTCTCCATCAGTTTGGACATCCTTAGACTAAAATCAAGATTGCACCATTCACGTGTTTATAGAGAACATTTGTATAAGGCTCCTGGAAAGGATGAAGGAGGATCTTTCTTTCACTGGTTTGAAGCAGACAGTTAAACCTGAAAAGGGTGAGAATTCAAGATACAGCCTGAACTGCAGCACTTGACCTCCTTGGTTTAAGGAATTGCTTTGCACTGTGGATCTCCTGTGTAACTCTCCCAACATCTGTTAAACAGAAGTCAGGCACCAAGATCACAGGTGTGGATCTAGGGAAACATAATACCCCCAAGAACTAAGGCTTTCTAGTTACAATGCAAATGCACATCATCATCATCCATTCGTGTGCAGGACTTCCAAATATTTTTCCTGATTCTCCTGACATCAAACAAAAATGCAGCACTGTCTACCATTCCTATGTGAAGCAGAGATACCCCCCTGGAAAACAGGCATCTATATATCGACAAGCTGTCATCTCTGATGAAGTCAGGAGTAAAGTGCTCTTAAATCAACCTTGGAAGATAAAACTTTTAATGGTAGCTTTGCATTGCTGTAACTGGAAATGGATCTCCAGCTTTGTATTTGAAAGGCCAAATCCTTCTACTCCTTTGTTCCCTTTTTTTATTTTCCCTTCTCTTTTCCTTTCCCCTTTTTCCAAATTAACATTTGGAACACTTGAAAATGCTAATTGAGTTTCACTTCATTCAGACAGGAAATAATGACCTCAAGATAATAAGACAAGTTAATAGTCCCCTGCAGGTAAATTAACACAAGACCAAATGCTTGAAGACCTTGAGGATCACAACTGTTAAACTTAAGTATGCATTCAAAGCAACCCTGAGCACCTAACAAAGCAGGTCACAGATCATCAGTCAGAGCTACTGAAAAAAAAACTCTTCAAAGAAAGAAGTGCAGAACACATGAAGGTAATGTCTTTTCAACATCTCCTTTAACACAGCCAACTGAAAGATGCTGTTAAGTAAATACATAAAAAACCCACAACATGCAAGCTCAATGTGTATGAAAAGGTGTGCTCAATGAAGTCATTAACTCATCCCCAAAATCAAGAAGATGTATTTCAGTAAGCCATGCATCAGAAGCAGATATGTTTCCATAGCAATAACATCGTATTTTCTTTTTGTAATCACTTTATAGGGTACAAAATATTAATTTGATTACAGCATATCCATGAAGATGAAATGCTTACAGAAATCATAATGCTGCTTTAAGTCACAAAACAAACATTTCACAGCCCATAAAGTGAAAAGTGCTATGAAAGTGCCCGAAGCACAATAGTCACTCCACAAATCACCTTCATGTCAGAACAGACAAATTTGTCTATCCTAAAAACACTCATAGAAAAATATCCTCTCTCTTTAAAATACAGCTGTTGACAAATAAATGGGTAATTTTCATAAACTACTCAAGTTTAAATTCATAGCCCTCTATTATAATAGCACCAATTTGTTTTGAAAGTTAAAATATGTTGCTGGATCATGTAGAAATTAAAAAAACAAATAACACTGGTTAAAAAACATAAATTATTATGAGAAATCCAGTATCTGCGTGTTCAATGCAGTTTCAAAGATAGCACTGTATCTTATAATCCTTTAGGATGCTAAATTATCTTAGTGTTTAGAAAGGAGAAAAGCTGTTATTTACAATCTTCTATTTTTAATTTGAAGTTTTTCCCTTAATTACTTTTTGTTTCAGCACAACTAGCAGGTGTCAAGAGCATATTTTCTTTCCTTGCACGAGTTCATCTACAGTTAAGACACCAACTCTGAATTGAAAAACCTGAAAAGCTCATTTTCCTCTCCCAACACATGAATATGAATTACGTGGGAAGAAGGAGGATCTGGCAAATTGAAAATCTGCAGGACATGCACAGATATTCATGGGTGCCCAACAGTACAGGTAGGCAGCAGAGACCTTTCTGACAGAACATTGTCTCCACTGAAGAACTGCTGCAAACAAAACCCTGACACTTTATCTGCTGGGACACACTGCTGAAGTCTTTGCATTGATAGCTGATGAGACATCCAGAAAACCCAGTCCAACAGAGACTAGAAACTATAATGACACTCACTAAATCTGTTGCTTCGAACTGGAAACCTGACACTGACAGAACTACGGTAATAAATATATAATAAATGCAATCACTATAAATGTGATGTAAAATTCTAGCTTTTCCTGTAAAGCACTTATTTCCATTCAAACGGGAAGGGCACAAGTTATGAGAGAAATAATAAGCAAACATGAAATATATCAAACAACATTATCTGTGTAATAAAAATTAAAGAGAATAATTTGATTGGAGCTTGCTGATGATTAAACCACTTGAATTAATGTTCTGCATAAACAGCATGCTGGGTTTGCAAGGCGAGGCCTCAAAAATGAATGTGAAGATTGTTTCAATTAGAAAAAACTATATATCAGTGGGTTTTCCTGTTCTTTGCTCCTTCTTCTAGAAGCAAATGCAAAATAAGATTAAAAAAATCCCACATTTAAAACATACTTGTTTATTTTATCACAACTGTCATTACATTAGGCTGTCATTAGAGACTTTAAACCTTCTGTTTAAACCGGTTCACCCTTTTCATTTCTGTGCTATTCCCTAAGTGCCTCAGTTTGCTTTTCCAATGATTTTGCGTTTTATCCTTTCTGAAGATTATAAAAAGCACACTCCAAAGAATTTTCTATACAGTTTTGTCAGTAGTGGTTACATGCATCATAGCAGTACTTTCCCAAACAGCACTGATACTGTCTCGTGGTTTCTGAACAAAGCTTTTCAATCAAAAGGCTGCATCATCCATGTTCAGGATGGCCCCTGAGGAACCTGAAAGGGCTTCCAGAGAGACTACACGCAACTGCACACAGGTCACAGTTACAATGCCCACAGCAAAGAGAAAAAGGTGCTCTGGAAAAGAGTCGATATTTATGCCAACATTTTGCTGCCAGTGCCCCAATCTCACATGAAAAAACAGAGCACCTGCATACGTGCAAATGCATCCCACGCCATTACAGCAGCAGTGGTGCTAGTCCATGCATCATTCCAACCTAAATAGCTCAGTTGCTTTCTCCATAGTGTCATTCTAATTTTCAATAAAAAATTATTCCCCTAAGTCCTGTGCAACATCTCATGGATCTGTTGCCTTCAAACTAAAGAAGAGTTCAGACTTTTATGAGAAGTACTGTGGTGGACACCAGTTTTTAGAACCAACAGGGGATTAGGTTTAACCTGAACAAAACACTTAGGTAACTGGACCACAATTGGAATAATACAGATCAACCTAACTAGGTGTCTCTTCTGCTAAACTAAATGTATATATTGATTCTCTTTCAATCAGTTTAATAAAGTTAACTTAGAGTAGGTCTCACTCACCTGACAATGGAGGCCTCCAATTAGTCTGAGAAACCTAAATCCTTGTGTTTTCCAGACTTTGTGGCATTACCCGAAAGCTACTTAATTCTACCTCACTCTCTAAAAATGAATCCAAAAAGATCTGTGTAATATTTTCAGAATGTTATGCTACCATATAAAGCACTTTCTATAAGTGCCCTCGTACAGAGATAGAGCGTATTAGAAAAACCCAGTTTCATAACTTGTACACAATTCAACTCCAGATGTGGCATTAATTTTTGCATCCAGAGGGATCACAGTTGGAGTTGCTCTGATTTGCTTATTTATACTGAAGAAACACAGGTGCTGCAGTGTCTTGTTTAGGCAAAGAGGAGAGAAAATGGTACAGCATTTCCACATGAAGTTCTGAGGAAATATGCATGACTGAACCCAAATTTAATACAGGTTCATATTGTCCTTGTTTAGATGCACATATGTAATAGCCAGATTTAATAACGTCAGAGATCTGCTCACAGAATTTCAATGCTCAGTGGGCTTAGTCAAGTTGAAAAACTCATAAGTCTGCGGGAAAATATTAGGCATTGTTCAACTAAAATCTTACATGACAATGACTGAAACAAGGTCATGAAAAAGGCACTTAATTTTAGTATTTCCTTATGTAGTTTGTCACTTCATCTTTCACAGTTATAAATATTCATGGGAGAGCAGAAATAAAAAAATGTTGAAAGGATTTTTTGTTTACTAAAAAACATAAATTTGCCTTCTTACTGTGAACTCTCACCTTCATCCTACTACCAGTAGCTTTGGCTACTCACTTTTTAAATTGGTTTTTTAAAAAAATTTTTAACCCTTCCCCTTACATTCTTCTCGTCTGGAGAAGAAATGGAAATTACCATCTCTTTTGGTTCCTTCTTTAACAGCAAGTGTTCTGTTGTTATGCACATGCATTACTAAATATGACTACTTTGACGTGAATTTATGAAGACTGACTTCTGTTTTTAGTGCCTATGTCTCTACCTACATTCTGTCCTGCTCATCTGTTGCCTAGTCAAAATTGTCTGAACTTGAGCCAGTTTGTACATTGCTTTATAATGCATGCCTGAGTGAGACCTTAAACTTTAACTCATATTCTAAGACATTATTCCTTGCAGAACTGAATAAAAATATTCTTAAAAGGAACAGTATTGGGTAAAAATTTATCCTACTGCCACACAAACAAAATGTCCAGGGACCAGACACACACTGGGCTTTTTCCCACAGATCTGCAAACACATTTCGTCCTGTAGGTGTGATGGTCCCAACTAGAAGTCATCAGCAAATTTTGAGAATGTTTGTGGTTCTTGGTAAACTTTCAGATTATGACCCTCACTGGAGCAAGGAGTGCAAAGCGAAACCAGGTGGCACTGGGAGATATTTGGGAAGAGAAGACATGGAGCATTTCAGATCCCTTGCGCATCAGTCTGCATCACCACCTCACAATTTTTCTCAGGTCTGATGAATCAACCTGAGGCATGAAAGGACAGGACTTAGAGAAGACAAATATTCTTCATTTAGCTTGTTTTCAAGTTGGCCAACTGAAGTCCAGGTAGACAGCACTCATTTTTTAAAAATACACATACAGTTGGTATGTTTGCCTTTTCTCTCATTAAGACAGTATGAGGCTGTCACTCCTAGTGACAATCAGCAGTTTCCTGAAGACTTGAACTTTCTGCACGCACTGGAAATACATTTAATTCATAGTTCTACATCAGTTTTTACATCAACTGTCTTCAATCTTTAGAAAAGCAAGTAACAATATTCTTTTAAGAAACAGGGCTGAATCAAACTCACACTAATTATGTGTGTAACTTAGTCATGTGGACTACAGCAGGGGAGTAGGGAGCAATCTCTCAGACCACCATTCTTACACTTCTTCTTCAGAGCAAGTAAGTCCCTCTGAAAGTATAACTGGAATATCTTCTTGACTCTATTAATGCACAAGAAATTTGTGCATTTTGAGAGGGAGACTAAGCCTGCTCAATTTGTGCAATTACTGTGAGAGAACAGGGTACCAGCCTGGAAATGGAACCTTCAGTCAATCAGATCCAAGAATGGCTTTTGCTTTTATCAGTAATGGTGCAGTTTATGTCCATATTCTGAGGAACCCTGAGCTGGGAAGATGAGTTCAGCATCCTCCTCACCCATTAAACCAGCTTTCTTGTTACCGGCTTTCTCACTCAGCCCAACTTTCACAGCACAAAAGGTGACAGCTCTGCTGAGGACACCTCAAGACTAATTCGTTACCAGGGAATCGGTCAGGCCAATTCCCTTACCAGGAGATTAGGTCATCCATCTCCAGGCTGATCAGCAACCAGAACCTGTGTTCCCCACTCCCTAGCCAACAATAGAAAAACAGCCTCCCACCAAAATCCATTTCAGATCTGCCCATATCTCGTTTTCTGGACATCTCTTGAAGATTTATATGCTACTTTTCTAAATCCATCTGGTAACACATGAAGGGCCCGAATCTTCCCTAGGCCACTGGAGTTAAGCATTTAGGGACCTTAGTGAATATGCAACAAGTTCAAGAATGCAATTAGCTATCTCCTGAAATTCATCAGACTGGGTGTCTGTCTGAGCTTAAACTCTAGGTATTGAAATCTTAACACTGGGTTTTGGAGTCTAATCTCATCCATGGTCATCTACAAATCACAAGAGCTGCAGCATAAACAGCTCACGATCCAGGCCTCAGCTGAATTTTTAGAAAAGCGGAAATTATCTGAAATCTATGGCTTCAAACAGCCTATGTAACCCTGAACTAGCTGTATATACAAAGTGTGGGAAGCAAAATCAATAAATAACTCAAAAGGTCACCTAGTCATGAGTATGCACCAATTCCTTCCTGACAGAGGTGCTTACCAACTTTTAGCACTGCCTATGGAAACTATGGCAGTTCATCCATTGCAGCATTTCGTTAGCCTCACCATAAGATAGTCCTAATATATAACATGGTTTTTTTTGTTTTGGTAGTGAAGTTTGTGATTTTGCCATCCTGTCCTTTTCCCCATGTAGCAGCATTTATGCATAAATACTATGTTTTAATACAAAGATTTCCTCAATTCATTAACATCTCTTCTTAAGTTTCCAGGTATCACTGACAACAAAATGATAAATCTCTGCTTCATAAAGTGCAATAGCTGCTTCATTAACTCAGATAGAATAATTATAGTCATTTGAACAAACCTGAATTACACCCATCCAACTAAGCAAACCAGCATGATCCAGAAAATTCCCAATTTCAATTAGCTGTTATTTCCTATGCCTGAAAGTACTGTGACCATACTCACATAGTATTTGAGGGCTGCTGTTCAGTTCTCCGGACCAGTAACTACATTATAAAAAACATCTTAGAATATAGAAGTCTCCTAGAAGAGACTAAAAGACTGAGGGTGGTTGGACAACTCATCCTTTTGCTGGTTTGTTTGAATTAAAATTGAAGGTTTGGAAAGAGAACCTGACATTTTCCTAAGCCTGACTGAATATTAAATGATTGTGCAGAAGGCAAAGCTTTCAGGACAGAAATATTCTCTAAGCCAGGGGAAAGCAAGCAAAATGCGAAAATGCTGTTTTTTCTCATTAGCATGGCCTTAACTAGCCTTAACTAATCAGGGCTTCTGATCATTACATTTTCTCACTTATTTTGAATAAATAAAACATACCTTATGTAAAAAAGCATAGCTCTGTATCTTGAGTCTTGAGTGCATCTGCCTTTAATTGTCAATAAAGTGTAAAATTTAAAAAAAAATGCAGTACTGAAGGAATGTCTATAAATCTAATCAACTATGACCCATTGCTCACCACTTTCCAACAGCTAGGGAAAAAGGAATTGAGCTGTAAAATTTGTTCTGGGCAGGAACTTGGCATCTGCTATCAAGTCAGAGTCCAGAGAAAATTAGCATCATGAATTTCAAATACATTGGCTTATCTCACGTAACTCAAAGCCCAGAGATTTGGTTTAAATAATAATGGGCTAAGTCCTGCCAGACAGTCAGACCCATGCATGGGACAGGAAGGATTCTGGCAAAGAGAGAAAAGGGGGTAGAAAAGTCCCAAAAGATTTTGCTTTTGTAGGGTGAACTGTTTGACATCTATTTTCCAATGCTAGAAGCAGATGTAAATACCATTTAATCCATTCCTCTGTCTCTCCTATCAAGTAGTATTTAATAAAAAGCATTTGAGCACTGCATTCATCAATCCCATCCTTTTTGATTGCACAGTTTCAGACACTGTGATAGGTGAAGGCCTTTTGATGGCTCTCTAAAAATGCTATTTTAATTTTTATTTAGGACTCACCAGCAAACAGCAATCCTGTTCTCTCAAAACCATCTCCCAGCTTTAGAAGATATGCTTGAAGCTAAAGGACTGGAAAGGTTAGATTCCTCATATTTGATAGACCAATCTCATCATACATAAGTAGCAAAATGGAGAAAAATACTGGAATTTCTCATTAATAATTTATCCAAAACTACAGACAAGTTTACTTTTGTTTAAGAAGAAAATATCTGCTAAGGTAACAAAGTGTGTTTCACAACATTGTAAGATCAAAGCATTCACAGAATTTACAGTAAAAGGAGAAGGTGAAATACCTTCTCATCAGTATTCTGCAGCACTTTGTTATCCAAAATGCTCTTTTCAAAACACTTCTATCAGTCATCAGAGATTATACTCTTTAGGGGAGAACAGAATTAATGTGGCATTTGCCTTACCTCTCTTCAAGCTAACTCATGCTAGAGCAATTCCGACGTCTTCTGTGTCAACTTGTACACCTGCCATTGGCTCGGTATCAGAAGAAAACACTCCTCACTTCTATACAGTGGAAAAACACTTTGGTTTCCACATTTTCAAGGAGCAGTCAGAAGCATTTCATCAAACCTGCGAAAGGGCTGGGATTTCCAGAGTGGGCCAGGTTCTTCTGTGACACAAGCCAGATATGAAAGATTGCTCAGCGCTCAGCAGCTCAGGAGAAGATGCAAAAGTAGATGAAGTACCTAGCCTATGGTTTTACTCATAATATTAGATACTGTTTCGGTAATTGAGTTTGTAGAGTCCTCACCTATTTTCAGTGGTGACACCTTCCCCATAATGTGTGTTGCCTTTTTCCTAACCTGGAAATGAAACTCGAGATAATTTTAGTTTAAGGAGGTAATATAAAAGGGGATCTTTATTTGAAGGCCTTCAGAGGCAGTTATGGAAATATGTCCACAAAATCCTACCCCTCCCGGGGGTGAGTACATTTTTAAAGGTTTTAGGAAATTAACATAATTGATAAAAACCACCAATTAGGAGGACAAGTGGTGATGCAGTTCTCCCCCAGGTCAAGCCCCTTCTCTGGAGCCCCCCTTCAGCACTAGCTGTACTTCGTCTATGAAGAGTTGTTCTCGGCCCTGGTTCCCAGGAAGAACCAAGACAGGACAGGGGCCTTGTACCTCCTGGGGCTTGGAGCTCTGAAATTTGTTTTGTCTTTCTGCTTAAGGAAAGGCCATGGAAAAGTACTGGGAAAATGAGTTACTAATACAATAGACTACAGAGATACAAATATATGTTTGAAAAACCTAAAAAACACATATAAGAAAAAAAGGCAAAACCCAAACCGGCATATTTTGGCAGAATAATTCATAATTGAAATTTCCTGGCGCCTCATTTTCCCTGTACAGCACCATTTGAGGAACATGAGAGCAGTTTGAAGACAGCCTCCTTATCTACAGTATCTGTCTACTGCCTGTCCTGATCTGGGGAAGACGTCACTCAGTCTTTTGCAAGAACAATTGGTAAGATGAGTCAAAGACAAAGGCAGGACTTGGAGAGGGCAATTTCATCCATAGCAAAGATGTAATGTTTTACTTATATTTGGATAGCCACTCCAAAAAATCTCTAAGTCCCAAACAGCTCTTTCTATTCATACATGTTTTAGGTGCTGTGATTTCAGAGATAGTTCAGTATGTGGTGCATACTTTGCAAAGCAAACACCAACACATAATTATCTCCCATAATTATTTAAATACTTCTCAAACAATTTCTTTTCTGAATTACATTACTGTGCAACTGGAACCATTACAAATGATCATATTGTTTAATTAGCCAGTTTCTCCTAATTTCTTCTACATTTCAGATTTTTAATTAACATTTCATAGCTCTTAAACTGAGTGTAATTACTAACAGCTCACATGAACTCCAAACTAAAGTTAAATATTTTAATAAACTGCTATTCTGAAAACTGTAAGGAAATTTAATATTTAATAATTAAGCATTTGTTTGGCTAAAATCCTTACCTATTCCAAATTAAGAATTAGTTCAACAGTAAACATAAAAAGCCCAAGCACACAGCAGTCTCTGTTTCAGAAACTAAAATAACAACATATTAAAAAAAAAAAAGTGTATGCTGCATCTCATATAAAAAATGCATGTTGTCATTTTCAGCTTCTAAAAGAGATGGAAGGCAGAGTTTTGACTTGGGTGAAGATAAAGGTGACAGAGAAGTCTAAAAAGGCTAAATTAATGGTGGGGAGCTACCATTTTGGAAGAAGGTAAGGCATTGATTTGTACATTGAATCAGTGAAAATGCTTAGGGTACAATCCAAGGTTTGGGAGGTATAGCAGGAGAATGTTTCTAAAGATAAAGATATTAGAGAAGCAAATAATTTAGATGTGATAGACATTAATGGGAAATTATTAAGAAAATCAAGTGAAAGCAAACTCAGCAAGGCTGAGAGGAAAGCAAAAGAATTTTGCTATTTTTACGAAAATGCTATTTTAAGGAAAGATTAAGTGTAAAGGGCAATCACCTTGAAAAGTGGAATTCAACCTACCCAGGGAATAGGTTGAAAAGGTCTCCTGGGAGAGGAGCAGAAAGGATGGAAGTGTTCTGGAGAACTAAAAGAATTTTATTAAATACAAAAGCAAAGAGCTAAGCTATTGCAGAGGAAGGGTACATAGCACAGTGATAAAACAATATGACTGCTTTTAGAACCCTTCAGCAACCTCAGAATAAAAAACACTATACAGAAAGCTTAAATAAGGACACCTATTTATGGACAAGGACACAGAACAGCACCAGCATGTAGGAGTAACACTGCAAAGGTTATGACACAGGACAAGTTACAGTTTGTAAGGGACATAAGAGTCAACAAAAAAGGTTAATAGAACGAATAGACAGTGAAACACTTCATTTCTAGAATGGGAAAAGAGAACACACAATGAATAAAGCAGGGAAATCTTAAGTACTCAACACCTACCTTCTTTCAGTCATTTATTCTCCCCCACTCCAAATTAATTAATCCCACTTTAACAGTTGAACAGGATTGTGAAGGAACAAGCTGGGAATTACTGAGTAGTAGTTATCTGAGTCAGGTTATGTGAACTGCCCCCTACAATCCTTTAGGAAGTAGGTGAGAATGTCTCTGAACCTAATCCACCTCAAAATATTGTCAACAACATGAATTTGTTTAAAGGCAAAAATGGATTTGGACTGAAATTCCTTCTTTAACTAGTTCAGACCAGGAATTTCTCCCAAAGTCTCCCTTTTTTGGTAACACTCCTATAGCAGAGTATTACATGAGAGCCTAAAATAGAGTCTTTAATGTTTTGTTGGAGCTGTTCCCTCTTGCACAGTGAGCTTTACCAGCAAATGAAACAGACAGCAAGAAGAAAAATACTCTCTATTTTAGATGGCTGGGTCCAAGTCCTTGTCTCTTATCCATAGTGAAAGCATGCCAGTAGGAAAGGCAGAGGATGAGATCTAGTGCTTAGGTGTATTTCAGATTTGGAAAATTTCTGTTTGCGCCCTTGAGATAGAGAGAGGAACTGAATAAAGTTCTCTCACATCAAGGGTGAATGCCCTAATCACCAAATTAGTTATGGGATTAACAAATAGAAAACTTCCAATTAAGCCTTGGATTTTTTCCAGCCACAATTATTTGATGCATTCAAATGCTTCTGAGACTTTAAATCACACTGTTCAGCAAATTTGCAGTTTCTTAGTAAATATAAACATACAGCCCTAATGAATATTGCCTGAAGGTGAACAGAGAAGGAAAGAAAACTTATAATTAGTTGAGCCAGAATACAATTTTCTGACAAAGTGTTCAGCTGGCAGTTATGGCCTTCATCCCTGCCACCCCATTTTCCCCTGGCTTCCTCTAGTGGACCCATTCTGCTTCCAGAGGAAGCCTCCAGATTGGAAAGCACTTTGCTTCCTGCATGGCATGGCAGAACTGCAGAGCAGCAGCAGCTACTTCACCGTAATATCATTTACATTGCATAAATATGGAAAATCAGACTGTATTATTTCCTAAGAAATGCTTTTAAGCTCCATATGTTCCTAGCACTGTTCTCGCTCACCTGTCTCCCTTCTCACCCTCACATTTTTAAAAATAACACCAAGTTATTATTCAGTCTTTGTGATAGAAGGCATATGCAGAGCACTAATTAGCAACAAAGGGTGAGAACAGTGTATTAGCTAAGTCTTGAAAATATTTCTTATTCACACTCATTACCTCACTTTTATCAGGCTCACATCTGAGTCAGGAATTTCACCCAAACTGCTGTTCAAGGAGCAATGCAATAGCCAGATGGCAATGGCAACATCCATATCATCTTCATATTCAGTGCTCACTGAGAAGGAGAGGAATGAAGCCACATTTAATCCTCAGAAAAGGTCTGGGGAAAGCAGTGCAACTGTTCATCACCTTTGGGCTTCATCACCACTCCTCCTGACTGCAAACCATCAATGTACTGCAGGGGATTGCAGCCAAACATTCCAGAACTGCCAGTCTGTCTGTCCATTTTCAGTGTCTATAAAATATGTTATCAAAGCCATCTCCACATCCTTTCCATAAGGAGACTAGGAACTGATAGATTTTGGTGGAATTAGCTTTCCTTCACCTTTCTCATAGTTTTGCGTAAGGAAACCACTGTTGCCAAGCTGTCATTTTAAACTGCTAAATTTGTGTGTCAGGAATATTTCATTTTCTCCTTATGGTTTAAGTCAATCATCCTAAATGTTTCTGCTATGTGCCAGTTATGTTTTGCTGTTTGAAAGTGAAACCTAAACTACCAAATATCTTATTTTTCACTGTAGGACAAATACATGTTTGTGATAAGAGACACAAAGTTTTGTGAGTAACAATCTAAAGTTTTAAATCCTTGTTTGTCATCTGGGGTAAATGTACAACTGAGATTCTCTGAAAAGCATCTTCAGTATCCATCAGGCTCTAAGAAGCTTTCTCCCAAACAGGGAATTTTGGCTTAAGAAAGCACAAGTTTAGCTATTTGCTTCCAGTTAGAGCATGATGGGGTGCACTATTCCACATGCATTTTACACTCAGCAACCCCACGAAGACTCTTCCAAAAATGAAAGTATTTACATTATTGACACAGGAATGAGCAATAGGCACACAACAGAATCAAGCCAAACCTGAGGAGCACAGGTGACAGCTCACTAAATAGCTCAGCCCCATACTGTATATGCTGCATTACTTGAATTGCAGCTCAATTTCACACAGCATGTGATAGAAAGAGGAGTTCAAACAGAAGAGTGAATATCTGCTTCTAAAAGACAAAAAAAAATGATATTAATACTCACGTAGGACTAGATATATTTAAGAATTTCTAAAGGAATTTCAATATAGTTCAATTGTATTTGTTCATAAGCAGCAGCACATTACAGGCAGCCTGTGATTAATATCACCTACAGAAAATGAAAGGCTTGCAGAGAGCTGTAATAGTGGTTAACACAATAGACACAGAAATTTGTTTTAATGAAAGTTACTCTCAGCCTTCAACTAGCTTGAGAGGCCAAAAATCCCTCTCAGGATCTGTACTGTCAAACTTGGAGGCTTCATTTTAGGTGCCTAGAAAAGCACTCCTCAAGGAAGTGGGAAAGAGGCAGGTGTCCCTGAAGGCTTCCAGAAGGAAAACCTCTCTGCCCAACTTTCAGCCTTTTTGTCATCAGACAGGTTCACCTAACATATTTTAAAAGATTCATCTCTAATCCCAGTAGTTAATGCTGCATTATTAAACACTTCACTTTAATTATGAAGTAAGTATTTGTCAATCTTCTTTGCTTTCCTTCTGGATGTGATTACCCTTCCAGGTCTCTGCTGCCAAAAGTTAATGGCTTGATTTCAGAGGTTGGTAGATGTTATTTTACTGTAGAGTATCTGCCCAGGCAACAACCTGCCACCCATAATAGAAGAAAAATATTGGAATCAGACACAGAAAAGTTGCAAGAAAAACATGATATGCTGGGGAAAAATAGTGAATTTAAAATGTATGATTTTTCTCTCATTGTACATATATATATCTGCAGAATACCTTGATCAATAAACATTTACTAAAGCTGAGAGAAACAGAACAAGCAAACATTCTTGGCTGGCCTCAGTTATTGTAACCAAAATAGACCAAGTTACAGAAAAATGTATTTTTAATTTCATCTTGACAGAGAAAGAAAATGAGGTTCATCTGTGTGGTTCCTAAAGTTCTTCCAAACCAAAAAAGCTGTGTAAGAGTTATTATTAGTTACATAAATCTTGGAAGCTTGTGGCAATCCAGACTGTGATCACTGATGACTGCAGAGCAGAAATCACAGTAAAATTTTAGCAACAAAGTGGTTTATCTACCTGAAGCAATAATAGCTGCCCTACACTCCCCCTGATAACTTCAGCTTCCACTTGTCTGACCTGTTTTAGTTCCTTGTTTCCATCATCATAAGATTTCATTTGACCTGCGGGCTCAAACAAACAATTCAGTGGGGGTTTTTTTGGTTGTTGTTGTGGATTTTTTTGGCTTTGTTTTGGTTTTTTGTTTTTGTTTTTGTTTTTGTTTTTTTGTTGTTGTCCTTTTTTTTTACAGAAAAGCCCATTCATCTTTACAGAAGCCCATTGATCTTCACCATATATATTGCTTCTCTCTCAGAAGCCTCTGTTTCTCCACTCTACCTTTCCAGGCATCACCAGCCCTCCTCGTCATCCTTCTCTAGTTACCTTCTGGCATCCAGCTTGTATGGGATACATAGTGCCATGGGAATGATGAAGTTTCAGCAGAATTCAAGACCTTTTCATGCCTCTCCTGACAAAGCTGTTTTCAATTGTCTCCTTCCTTTCCTTTATGTAGCCCATGCTGCTGATCCCTGGGTCTGGATCATTCCAGTATTTCCTTGCCCTGCACCTGTTTTTACTCTACAAGACACCTTTGCTAAATACTGAAAAGTATCCCCAGTGATATTCACCACCACTGATTCATCCACTCTTCCTTTAGCTCAGCCACCCTCTACTTCCTTTTAATACCTTCACTTTAACTCCAAGAAATCGCACACTGACAGTCACTGAGACCTTTTTGATGTTCAGGATTTTTTCCTCAAAATTCCAAAGCATTTTGTGTCTTTGCTTCTCTCTCCACATCTAATATTTCTGATTTATTTGGAAAATATCAAATGAAAACTTATTTTGGCCATGTTCTTTTTTTTCAGTCCTACCTTCCATGGAGAGAAATGAGCCAACCTGGCTCTGCCATGTCTCACATCTCTCTCTCCTATAAAACCTGTGCTTCCCACCTGTCTTATCAGCTGGGATTCATCTCACCCCACTGTTGACACATCTGCACTGTAAATGTCTACAATGCAGCCTGTTAGACACAGATGGTAATTTTTTTTGCCTTTACATCAACAGGGAAAAACATCCCCTTAGTGCACAATTCATCTTCCCCCAAGTCACTTTTTAAAAGAGGACAAATGAGCTGCGCCCAAAAGTCTCTGCTTTTCTGCATCACCCACAACAGGAACCTCAACAATGAAGTCAGACAGATGTAGCTTGTTAAAATTAAACAACATAACAAACCCCCAGCTCTCATCCATATCTGTCCTACAGGTGCCCATACAAGTTCAACATGACTCAGAAGCTTGTCATGCCTCCTTCCATGTTTCTTCTGATCACCACCACAGTGCAGATCCTGATCCTGCAACTTGTACATCAGACTTTGATGTTTTTAAAACTCTTTCTTTTCATCAGGATATCCCTAAGTCCTGCACATGTTTCCAACTCAAAGCAAAATTGCTCTTTAAATCTCTTCCCATGGTTCTCCATTGCCTCCAGCCTCCCAAAGCCAGGCCAATGGTACTCTGTGCAAATGTTGTTTATCACATCACCATTTAGAGCACTGCACGGTATCAGTAACTGTAACAATACTGTACTGCTCTATTCCTTCTTCTCCTGAAATAACTTATTCTCTCATCTCAAATTCAAATCACTAATTCTTAAGGACAGAGATAATATTTCCATTCTGCATTCACCTATCTTGCAATGGGATACTGTATCATGGCTATGCCTTTGAGGTATTATAAATATAAGTAAATAACAAATACAATAACACAATTACATTGGTTTTGCTTACAGCTATGCAATTTTTCTTGGGCATTAAGCAAAAGAAAAATGAGACCTAGCAAATGCTTCTGTGGAACTTCCTCAAATTAGAATATTTCCTTTATTAGAAATGCCACATAACAAATAAGAGAAGAGTAATAGAAAAACATTAGCAGATTTATAAAATGACCAAAAAGCACAGATATAATTGTATCTAGTTTATTGCTAATTTGTAGGGCTCAGAATACTTCTGTACATTTTCTTTCCTGTGTTTTCCTGATTTGGTTTTGGTTTCTTCATTTTGCTGTAGCTCACAGACTTAAACTTGACAGCACTAAAAAAATAAGGCAAGACTACAAAGTTGTTTTCACAGATTTATCCAGCTATAGGAAAAAAATTACAAGAATGTCCTACTTACTTTGATATTCTGAAACTGTAAACCTTCCCAGGTTTTCAAAAGTAAGGTTTCAAGAGCAATTCTTTCTGTTTGTAACAGGTTATTTAGTTACTCCAATCTGTCAGTAAAAATCAGAAACTGCCCTTTTGGGTGGCAGGCAAAAAACTATGCAAGGTCACCCCTGCAACCTGAAGTTTTTAAAGATCTCTTAAGCTATTTTACAGTTCTGTTTATAAACATTTACAATAATAAGATTTTTATTACCCCAAAATAAAATCATTATCTTAATGCTGAAGAAGCACGAAGATATAAATGGTGCAGTCTTTAATACCTAGAGTATCATTGCCATACTTAACCACATAGCTACTAGGTTATATATGTGCCTATGCTTGCAAGCAAGGCAGAGCTCATTTGCACCTCTTTAATTTGATGACTTTTTCTTTTCTTTAATTGTTGTTGATTGAAATCAGTGTCTTAATGTTGGACAGCTCTGTCTTTTGTTTACTGCAAGTGATAAAGGCAACCAGTGGCAGTATTTTTTCTCAGCACTATAAAACAACACAAAATAACACTTTCCAGTTCTTCATTTATCCATGCTACATAAAATACAGCTGGAAATTCACTTAAATTCCAGTACTGCAGTTCATATGCAGACAACAGGTAGCTTCTGGCAAGAGAGTAAAGCTTTAACACACCTTGTCCACAACACAAGAGAATCCTGTGTTGGTTATGGGATATAAGGGTTTTGTGCTAAGGCATGTTCCCTATGAATTGGCACTTGCTCTGTGAGCTGCTGAGTTAGGCACTGGCCTAACTCTGTGTGCAGACTGCATCAGCTTGACCAAAATTTTTGGTTTGTCAATAGGAAAACTAGACAAAACCTGTACATTAAGAAGTAAGAATTATTCTGAACGTGTTTTTTGTGATAGTCTCTGTGTCACATTCAGCAAGGGGAGTTATAGTTTCCTAAGATGTCTAATATTCTTCTCACATTTCCTCTCCCAAGTAGTTACTGCACTCCTTTAAATGACTTCTGAGAAAACTCAGAAAATATAGTGCAATTTATCCAACCTACATTTCACAAACTTAAAAAGGAATAAAAATGTTGTTAAAACTGCATAAATGACAACTTAATCCCACATCAGGTAGAGGTAAACATAGCAAGAAGCCAAATTAAATGCCATCTCTTTTTCTGTTTTTCTCCTTGGACTGCCACGCACCAAACATTTCATGTGATCTATGAGGTTTCCAGGATAATAAAGCAAAAAGATACATTTGTATAATTCTTTTTGTATTTACAGCAAGACAAATTGTCTTGTTTTGAAACACCAGGGCTGATTGGAGTTGTACAACAGAGTATAAAATTGTCATTGCAGCAGTCTATGTTTGCATATAGTCAAATATCACACTGACAGTACAAGAGGAGTTCATTGTGCTTTGAAAGAATTGTATCTGTACATTGTTGTCTGAACCAAACCCCTGAAATCTTGCTTTACACTTCTAATTTTCTAATTTTACTCTGTTTGCAATGTGTAGAGATTGATCCAAGATGCAAATGCAAATCTGGAAAAATACCAGAAAGTTATTTTTACCTATGTTGTGCTGGCTCTACTAAGTTGTTTTGGTATTTACACAAAACATGTTTTCTGTTTGCAATTTTTCTTCTGTTTATTCTGTGAAAAACTAAAGCGATAGCCACCAATGTTTTCAATGGTGGTGCCCAAAACTATCCTTCCATATTTAAGCTTATGGCCTCCATTAAAACCAGACATATTTTAGAAGAAATGGGAACTAAAATGTTTTCAGCAATTTGATCATGATCTGAAAATCTTGCATCTTACAGACCTAATAAGACTGGATGCCTACACATGGCACAGTTTACACAGTTCACTCCAACTGAATCCAAGGGTGCCCAGCATCTGTATGGAGAAATCTCCGGTGTGCTCACAACCGCTCCCCCTCACCCTGAGCTCTGGGGCCCTCACCAAAGCCCAAGACCAAGCAGCATCAGCCCCTTCTGCCACCTTGTGCAGTTGTGAGTGGGACCAGTTCCCTTCACGAGCAGCACAGGGAGACAGCTGGGGCAGATCCAAGGCTCCACAGAGCTCAGTGCCAGGAGGCCACAACTGCGGAAGGTTGGAGTGCAAGCATGGATAAACTCCTAGCATGCACCAACTTTTGATTCATGCACTTTCTAGTCCAAAGGGGGCAACTTTCAATGTGAGTGGATTTTCCTTTCATTAATTTGCTCAATGCCTTCTTGAACCTCTAAAAACTTAGAACATCCATTCACTGTCACCCGAGGGGAAAACGTTCTGCAGCTCAAATAAATGTTGCATGCAGAGGTATTTCTCTGACAGAGTTCTGCTCATTTTTGTCATCTATCTCTAGAATTACAACTATTGACAAGATTTCCTCATCCTATCCAAAGCACTCTCTAAAATGAAAAAGACTGTCTATTTCTAAAAAACTCCACTTCCCTGAAGTGAGAGTCATGAACAGGAACTTATCATTCCTTCCCAATGCAAAGCAATGCAAATCTAATAGGAGTAACTAGGAAAACTTCCCAGCTTGCTTGGTGAAGGTGATGCCCCAGGTTTCAGCTTTTATGTTTTTCAGATTCTGTGCTGCTTTGGTGTGTGGGTCTGGGCCTCATGTAAGGGGATAGTAAGCTCTCTTCATGGAGAAGGTAGACAATTCCTTCTCTAGCTGGGGACCAAGGACAACCAATCCAGATCTCAGGTCCAAGAGCATGAACAATGGTGGACTGAAGAGAGAAAAACAAGAAGGATGGGAATTCATGGGCTAAAGCTGTAATTGGACAATTAACTCAAATATGCTAATGGACCAAAAGTTATACAAGTGTGAGACCCTGTGACTGGTCATCCAGTTTTTTATGACCATTTTGAGTTCTCCTGGGTTATAGCCGTGACTGGGCACTTGTGTTGCCCAAGGTGGATCCATTGAGGCCTCCTAATAAATACCTGCTTTATTCTTCAGCTCCGTCCAGTCTCTGTTCAAGGTCAGCCTTCACAAGGCATCAAAGGCACAGAATGCCCTTCAACATCTGTACTCCATAAGGAATTTGAGCACAAAAAACTTCGTAAGAGGGTCAGCCCTCTGGTCTATCAACCACTGCTTTCATTTTATATTGTCTGTAAACTTGCTAAGGGTGTATCCTGTCCCATCAGCCAGGTCACTAATGAAGATGTTAAGCAGTAGTGGTCCCATTGTCCAGCCTTGGAGCGCACCACTGGTTACTGGTCTCTGGTTGGACTTTGTGCAACTGATCACAACAACCTTTTGAGTTTGTCAGTTCAGCCAGTTTCCAGTACACCTCAGCATTCACTCACCTAGAAAATTAAATCCCCAACAGACAATAACATAAACATTCTCTGGTAAACTGAGTTGGACAGAAGAACCCAGAACGTTTTGGTGCAAAGTGCATCACTTTGTAAGTCAAATAATTCAGCCAAGGCTCGTTCACTTTCAGCTGCAAGGTGCCTGCTGTGAGGAAGACAGTGGGATACCCAGTGCCATAGGCATTCTCCATGGTGTTCAGACTCCCACTGTACATGAAAGCACACTAATGATGCTAGTCTTATCTTAGCTTTTCTTCTCTGAGATAAAAGAAAAGGTCCTTAAGTGGGATGTAATATGTCCTAATATAGTACTGAGGCTTTTATCAGTAGCATATAAAAATTCTGATTCCCTTAAGTAGATTATTCTATGGCCATGTGGATTTTCTGGGACATACTAGCCATTGTGATGTCTGTCAGGCATCATGTTCTTCACTTCACTGGGAGCAACAGAGCTTACAGCAGGTCCTGAAGGATGGTCTTCAAGGTTCAGCTGCTTTGCAGCAAGCAAGCCTGCCATCATGGTGTCTCCCTCTGTCCAAAACCCACACAATTGTTATAGAGCCTGACTGGGCCATTGGTCAGTCCGATGTAAAACCTGAAGAGTATTCCACAGGCCTAGGGGTCTGACACCTGCTGCTTAGAGCTCTGCTGAACCTGCAGGATCCACACGGTGGGACAGGACCCACAAACTGGCACATCACGCTGTCCATGTGTCACACATCCATCTCGTGGTGGAAAGACTACAGCACCAGCATTTTACAATTAGCCAGACAAATTCAGAGGCTACATATAAGTGGGATCTAGAAGTTTTTAATCTGTTTAGTGTGTCTATGCTTTAATTTTTTTCAGTGAAAATGGGATTTCAGTTAAGGAAAGAAATCAATAGCAGCTCTGCCTTTGAGCCTTGTTTGTGAGGGCTAAGTGACCCTTGAGCCCAGTAATCCATAAAGGGCCTGTTCCCCATTCTTTTCTGTGTCTCATTTCATACCTTCGATCCTCCCAAAATCTTCTTTCCCCAGGCACTTAGGTCCATGATTAATTTGGATATTTCACACTTTGCTGTGTGTGAAAGGTTTACTTACAATCATAAATGAACTAGGCTATAAATAAAGTCATCACTGTACACTGATTCATAGAGCTTCTTTCTTTTTCAGGTTGGTTTTTTTTTTTTTCATATATCTTAAGCAGCTGTACTACAAAATGGCAGCCTCAATTAAAACAGGATGAAGAGACATAGGGCTAACTACACCTTGTCTAGTTATTTCCCACCAGACAAAATGAATATAAAATTGCCACTATTTTGTTATAATACAATTTCAAAACTTTGCACCCACAAGTCTTGAGCAGCATAATTTCCAGCTATAATCTTATAATTAATCTTTAAAAACAAACCCATCATTATGTTTTGCCCTTAATAAAGCCACATAAAAGAAATAAAGGCACGTAAAATGCAGATTCTTAACCAAAGTTATCTATTGCCTGGTTTCCAAATTAAACAGTTGCAAATGCTGAGATAACTACAAATATCTCTCTTCCTCATTGTTTCAATTCAAAGAAATTACTGAAGAGCTGCAAGTTCACTTCTGTTTTTCCAGGGATCATTAAGAATTTCATACTAAGTTTCAGAAAATCCTGGAGTAGCAAAGGATCCCAAAATATTTGCAGAGGACAAAGCAGTCCGGCATTAGACTGCTGTCTGCTGATGGAGCATAAAAGCCACACAGGTGAGAAGTAGCTGATTATTTGAGAAGAGGTTGGAAAAGGATGATATTCATCACATCAGGTGAAATATACTACATATTATATAATATTATATTATAATATAATATATAATAAAATATACTGTCTTTCCCTGAAAATCAAAGCTGAAAAATGTATGGGAAAAAGACTCCGATATGAAATGAAGGCCCACAGAAAAATGTACTAGGAAGAAGAAGCAAGGGGAAAAAGAATGTTCTGTGTAAAAGACCCCAGGTAGTATACTGCCATCACATAAAAAATCAATTTTCTGTGTTTGATTAAAAAGCAGGTTTGTGTAAATCTCTCATCAGAAACCAGAAATTAATCATTTAACAGACGATTCTACATACTCGTAGGTGGAGGGCATTTCCTTTATTTTCTTTTTGCCAAGAGAGATTAAAGACGACATGGGAGGAGGGTGTCAGCACTGCTGCTCCTGCACAGGCTCAGTTCAGGAATCACTTTGGAAACTACAAAGAGTTGGTGGTATCCTGAGTTTCCTTAGCAGAAATCAATGGCGTGTCCTATTTAAAGTTCTCAGCTCTGGTGAAATATCCTGTATGTTCCCTCAGTAAGTGTCCCGGTGTATCTCCATAATGAAGCACTGCCTGTGCAGGAAGGCGAATGCAATGCTCACTGCAGAAGTAATGCTTAATTTTTCCACATTCAGAATGGGCTTATTCAATGTCTACACTAAGTCTAATGAACCACTAATTCCAGCTTGGAGGTCCATTAGGAAGTAAAGTCTTTGCACACAGACAAAAAAGTAAAGTCATGCCCCTCATTCAGGGAGGTAGATGGGAATTGAGGAAACTGCAGGGAAAAGCAAGAAAACAGAACTTTTTTTTAAGTCAGGAAAATATAAAAGAAGCAAAAAATTTCAAAAGATCTTTTAGATCAACTTTCTTCTGTTAATAAAGATTCAGGAGAACTTCAGTAAAACAAGTAAGTCCTACACACCTTCTGGAAACCCTCTGCAGTTATAAGTTACAATGATGAAAAAAAAGGTGAAATGAGGTTAGTGTAGACCTGGTTCCATCCTGCCATCCTGGACAGATATTACCATAATTATTTATGACATATTCCAAGAACACTCTAGGAAAAATTACTTTAAAATTAATTTTAATGTACCTTTAGATACAAAAGATTCACATCATAAAGACAAATTGACATCCCAGGTTAAAAATGCTCTTCTAAGGTAAAACCCAAATGCATGTCTCTTTATGTCCTGTTCAGCATTCACCATTATTTTTTAGGGGGAGTGGGGATGGGTTTGTTTTGGTTTGGTTTTTTCCCTCTTAAATACAGTCATCCAATCTAAAGCTTTAATGTAAAACTTACATGGATGTTTATAATTGCACTGGAAATAAAATAGCTAGAGCCATTTAGCTCAGTCGAGCATGAGGAAAGATGGCTGGGGGTAAACCAGCAGTCCCAGCTTTCCTGGAGCACTGACAGACACATCAAACACTAAGGGTTCAACTTCCCCTTTACACATGACATCGTGCCATTAAAATCTGCACAAAAAGCTATTTGCAATCTATTAGGAAACCATAAGGTTTCTTTCAAAGTTTTTTTAAATATTATTTTAAAAGTGTTTCTCTGCAAGTGCAATAATTCATGGCACTGCTCATAGAACTGGTCCAACACAGAAGGCTTGTCATCAATCTGATTTAACATGAGCCTGTAGTGGCCAAAGAGAAGTAAATCTTGACACATTTCATTTTTACACACTGAATTGTCCAATCACATTCTATCTACTAAAATAAACCCCAACCCAAAGTCATATCTCCACCGATAATCATTCCTTCATGCACTTTTTAGCTTTACCATGGTTACAGATACAGGTATGGTTACAGATACAGGTCAGCACACATCATGCTATAGATTGAACAAAAATGTAGGCATTTTCAAAAGAAGAATGCAACCTCTTGGACTACCAAATGCAATAGTCAAGAATATCTAATCGCTAGAAAAATAAAAAAGGATTTTAAAGGAAAGCAACTGGATTTCTGTGTTTTAAGAAATAGACAATTCATACTACAACTGTCCTTTTATTGATTGTGTGCTATATGGATTAAATCCTATAAAAGAATGAAAACACAGGAAAGTCACAGAAGTAATCTGGTAATTTTTTTCGATTACATAAGAAAATGATTATGATTATTTTTCATGTTGTTCCAAATAGGCATTTATTTTTCTCATTAGCAGGATAAATTAAGTTATATATTTTGATAACTGTAAAGTAGTTAATTTGTTTTCATAAGCTTCTACAAAATTTCAACATGATCAAATACCATTTATTTGTAACTAATGATTCGGGAAGCCTCTGTTGCAAGATCCTTTCAGCAAGTCTGCTTTGGGCATGCTAATGACAAGTACTGTCCTATTCTTTTAATCTCTGCAGCATCATTCCCAGAAATCTGTATTGAACACCTTCATATTTTTCCAGGGATACAAGCTAAGGAGTACTTAAACTACTTAAATGACACACTGAGGTCAGCATGTCTGTTCTTGGTACAAGCATCCCACCTTCCTCCATTTCAGGGCTCTGAGAGCCCATCAGGTTCACCAGCACTTGTCATTTTCTGTTCCTTAAAGCACAAATAGCTTTCTACACAGGAGACTCCCAACAAAGCAAAGCAAATACACAAAACCAACCAAGCAAGCAGTCCCATCGTGTAACAGCCTATCTGCTGGCCTTGGAGGGAATTTGCACTCAGATCCCTTTTCTTCACTTTTAGAAGTGGGAAAGCAGGAACCAGGCACAAGGAAAAAGAAGGAAAATTGCTGCTTATATCTAAACTTGCAGACTTTGTGGAAACATCACAGGAAACTCTCCTATGTTTTGTCACAAAACTCACAACATTGGGAAATTTCCTCAAATGCCCTTTTCTAGGGGCAAATTGACAATCTCAGCCCTTATTTCTACCCACAGACACACCCTGATGCATAATCGCTTCTAGTTTACATTAAGATCCAAGTTGTGTGGCTACTGCAAAACAAAAATGCATAATCATTACTGACCAAACAGAGGTAATTTGTGCTTGAGGGTAAGTGACAGACACATCTCATGACAACAAGCAGGTTTGCATTGATCCCAGCTGGATTATTGGGTGGGAAGGCAGATGCCTTGTGCGCTATCACTCCTAGAAATCAGACGCCTTACAGTCCCTAATTATTTCCCTCATATTCATTTTTTTTCTCAGACCTGAAACTTATTGGGATGATCCTTCTTATTATACACCAAGAAAAAGATGGTGCAGGGGCGGAATACCACAGGTTTTTAGAGGCCTCCCTTAATACCCACACTCTTCTTCAAATACAATGGATCCGCTCCTTGTGTCCTTTCTTTGTTGCTTTCCAGGCAAGCACTGGCAGTATAATAAACTGCAAATTTTGCAAAGTGGTGAGCAGAAGCAGTTAAAGAGTCTTAAAAATAAAAAAATAAAATAATAATAATTAAAAATGCCACAGAGTAATATGGCTTGCAATTGCCAGCTAAGAAGACCACATGGGAAATCAACTCCTGCATTTTCCCAGCAAACAGGTTCACCCCACACTTTAGCGCCTCCCTAATAAGTCCATTTATGAAAAGTAGAAACTAAAATCCAAAAAAACCACAAGGAACAGACCCGAAGATACAGCTTGAGAAGTTCTCAAAAGTGAGGTAATCATGGACAAGCTGAAAAAAAATATTTGGTGGTAAACTTTTAATCAGCACATTTAAAAAAACCTCAAGCCGCTCTTTGGAAACACATGTTGAGACTCATTTCCTCAGAGTAAAACATACTGTGGATAAGCCTTCTCATATAATGCCTTTGAATCACTCTTCCATTTCATCATTTTGTTTTCAGAAGTTGCAGTACATGAACATGTTTTGATGTCCCAATATCCTGATGTTTTGGCAAGAACTTTGCTTTACTGCCTGCCTGCTTAAAAGCCAGGCTGTCAAGATTATGCAGCATTTCACCGCTAAGTCTGGTGTTTCTTATTTAAATACTTTGCTACTAAGATGCTCTGGTACATGTCCTCCTTGTGCTCCTCTTGCCTTCTCTGAGACTCGTGTGGCAGATGGCTCAAATGGCGTGACACACGCTCGGTGCGGAGAAGGAAAGTGACAAGTTCGGTGGGGCTTTGAGCAGTCTGGTCTGACATGGTGGGAAGGTGTCCCTGTCTGCACCAGGGTGTTGGGAACTAGATGACCTGTAAGGTTCCTTCCCACCCAAACCGTTCTATGAAACCATTGCTGGAGCCCTGGACACAGCCCCCCAGAGCCAAGGCTCCTGGGCTGAGGAGAGCCACGTCTGAATGTGAAGTTGTGTGGGTTTGGATGACTTGATGCACTTCGTGGTATCTTTCCTCTGTTATTTCTCAGACCCTTTCTTGCTCATACACCAGGAGAAATCAGGACTGTTGTAAAACAGAAGTACACAAATTGAGCTGCAAGCCCATATTTTTGCCTTTTCTTCCCTTTTTTAAAAACTGTTTTCATTCTTTTGAAATCCTTCTTCTAATTTTCTTCTTTAATGGAAGATTTTCAGTCTTACACCCAGAAAAGGGAATTTGAAAATAACCAAATGAATCATCCTCATATGAAAGCTGACTGTTAGCAACAAAATTTTAAGCAAACACATTAAATTGTATTTTGGCTAAATTTGTGCGCATTCTGTACAAATCACCTAAAAGAGATTTCTGTTTCTCACAGTCCACTGTTCATTGATCTGGATTTCTCTGAAACATTAAGATTTCCAAAGCAATTCACAAACAAACAAACAGACCAAACAAACAGAAAGATATTTGTTCAGGCTTGCATTATACTTTCTGTATTAACCTGTCACTTACAAAAAAAATATTGAAAATAATATCAAGAGTATCTACACAAGCAATGTGTTGAAATGTGAAGAAGTTGGTGGAGTACAGAATTATCTAACCCCAGGACGTGGGATATTTATTTTGCCCACCTCTGTGGTTTTATTTCTGTGTTAACACTGTATTTACAAAACCTTTGCAGCTACTCTGGCCTGTAAAGTAAAATACTTTAGGGAATTGATATAATTTTGGTCCACCAAGCATTTACATTAATTTTGCATTATGCATGCAACCCCACACTTTCCCATTTACTAGTTACAGAGCAAACTTTAACTGAAGTCAATAATACACATTAATAGCCTCCAACTGTATGTTTACTAAGATATTCTCAAGTACTCAATGCATAGCAAGAAAAGCATGATCATTTCACAAACCATTTCATCTCAATGTGAGGATGTGTGCATCTCCCTGCTATTGTAAGAGCAAGTCTACAATACCAATATCTAACATAACACTGAGAGAACATTCGTTGTTTTCTAAATCTTGTCAGCTCTCAAATGCTGGAAGGCATTGTGGGATGAACTGGATTGTATTCTTCCATTAAGAATATCACCCAATGGAAGAAAAGGTGATGTTACTTTGTTTTTTTACCTTTTTTTTTTTCTCCTTGATGGAAAGGCAAGGCTCCCCTGTTAAGCAACCTTTGCCAGAGACTAATTCACTGGAAAATTGCTTCTCTAGTCCTAGCTCTTTTTTCTCTAGAACACCATCTGATTGTCTCTACTGGCAGATTAATATGCACACATGACAGACATGGCCAAGAATTACTTTGCCTTTTCTGATTTCAAATTACATATATTAATCATTGTTCTGATTACTATTTTCAATATTTGAAGTGTATTTTTCTAATACTATAGCTATCCCAAATCATTATTAGAAATGTTAAATTTGTCAATGCACATTTTCTCCCAGCTTGGTTATGATTCTCTAAGGCCTTTACACAGCCAAGCACTGGGATAAGAAAGAGCTCCAAATAAAGAACCCAATACCTGAGAGGAGAAAAGTTCTTTAAATTACCCTAGGAACAAATGGTCAATTTCTTTGGATAGCCAGAGGTGGGCAGGTACCAAACAACAGAAAAGTATTTTCCAAATAATAACCAAATAATTGAGAGAAGAAACTTTGTTATGGTGGTAAAGTCTGTTATTTTTTTTTAAAAAACACTTACAACCAAAGTGACTGTGTGTTAAAATGCACTTCAGATGGAATCACCAGCATGAACAGCTTACCTCTTAAATAACAAGGAAGCATCTAAATAAGAGCAGCTTAATAGAAGTCATGCTAATAAATTCCCTTCAATGACAGCACTTGAATTATTATTGGAAAAAAAATTAAAAATAAAGAAGTTCTTTTAGTGCAACTGATGTGCTGTCTCTTTCAATGAAATTTTCATTTGCCAGTCATTACCATTTTGGTGGAAGACTAAATTATTTGCTGCTTGTCAGTGAGGGGCAGAGTGTAGACAAAATGTAAGAAGTTGACAAGTTAGATGATAGAAATGAATAAAATTTATGTTCTTATGAACCTAATGGCAAGTAATTATCTCTGAACTGGCAGTACAAATGTGCTTTTTCATCATGAATATCTGACGTGCATTAGAAATTTCCAGAAGACATATTATTTATACAGTAAAGCAACAGAGTGGAAAACTTGTTAAATATATGGCTTCTGCGTCCAGCATTTAATAGAAAAGTTTAATTGAGTGGTGAACCTTCTAGAAATTTTTTATGCCATGTTAAAAGGCAGGTGTTAAAAAAATCCAAAAAATTACCCCATAAGTCCCTAAGTCAACATTCTAATTTTTTTGTTGTTGTTGTTGTTGGTTTTTTGTTTGTTTGTTTGTTTTGTTTTTTTGTATATTTTTGTTTTAACATTTACCAGAGTCCCAGATATGACTGCATTGTATGTTCTGGTCACAACCTGCAGCATCAACAAAGCAGGCTATAAAAGGATGAGTGTGTGTGTGTGCCTGTGTAACACAACAGACAGTATCACAAAATACAGCTCATCCTTGCACCAGTATTAAATTGTAACTCGGCAGCCAGAAAGTTGCATATATCAGAATCCTGGTGGACTGTGCTACTCTTGTTCTTTCTCATGTGCATATGTACGCTTACACTTCCAGCACAGAAGTCTTGATTCATACTTTTTCTAATCTAGGACAGGAGCTGTGCCTCATTTGGATGCACGGCGCTCTAGTCAGCATTTTGTGTATGACCCTGTACCTCGATTAGCAAACAATATTCAGATCCTGCTAGAAAGACAGAATGTTTAATTTCCTTGCAGACGGTACAACATTATTCATCCCTTAAGTACTTAAGTGGTTCACTAATAATTTATCCTCACAATATCCCTGAAAGACGAACAGCTGGTATTATCCAAACTTACAGATGAGAAAACAAAGCACAGGAAAATCAAGGTCAAACATAAGGGAGATGCCTATTTTGAGCATCTAGACCCAGGCCACTGCAGAATGCACAGCACAACACGGCTACAGCTGCAAACATTCACAAGCAGCTGGAAGGAGCCACCAGAGGAAAGCACAGTGAACTCTTCCTTCTCTGAGCAAATATTTTGCCATTAGAAGTTTCATTTAGCCGTCCTGAATATAAGAAAATAGTTTTCATACCTAGAAACATCAGGAATTCTTAACACGCCTTGTGCATTAGTGCTGAAAAATTAAATGCATGTGGCTTGGAAGTTTTAAGAAGCAAATCAGGCCTACTCACTATATTTGGTTTCAAAGTACTTTTGCAGGAACTAAGTATTTTGAAGTTACGTAGGAGTACTACAAGTTCAACCTGTACAAAAATTATCTCAAAGAACATCTTATATACAAGTGGGCAGGATTTGCTAACTGATTTTTGGAGCTGATAAATCTAAAAGTGACTAAGCAAGTGTGTCTGATACTTCAAAAGTGTTATTTTTGTATAATTGTACTTCATAAAAACCTTTGAGCACCGCCTTGCAACAGAACAATGCAGAAGAGGACAAACAGTCCTCCACAGAACTGACAACTCAGAGTGGATATAAAAAGCTACATTGGGCAGACCGCCTTGTGCTCTTCAGCTACACTGCACTGAGTCCTTCCTTCCCAGGAGGAAGGAGGTAGGTGTGATTTGAGAAAACAGCACTCTCAAAGGATGACAACTATTCTCACAGGTACCATCCCAATGTTCTCTTCCCAGAAGAAGCCCCTGTGCTCTCTCATAAGCCATTCTCTCTAGGCTCTTCCATCCAGACACCTAAGAAGAGGGTATAGCCTGCCTGGATTTCCTCCCAGTTTAATACATCCCCCCATGACAGGTCATTAGTCTCAGGACACAGAACGTCTTATTACTAAGTTGGCACTCAGAGAGTACAAACAATGGAAGGAGCTCAGTTAAGTGAAAATCAGCTTGGCTGAAGTTTTCAGTCAACAAAGAAGAAAATCAGATTTTTTTTTTGCAATATTTGTCTTCACTGTCTGTCCCATTATCAAAATATGTTGAATTCTGCTTGAGAATATCAAACTCTATACTACATCAGTCCTAACAACTTCAGTATTGAAAGAGAATAATTTCAAAAAGCAGAACCCCCTCAGAGCTTGCTTCCTAAGGCTGGTACAACGAATGAATTTTCCATTGCATCAGATGAGAAACAAAGTACTCTGAGCAAGTTTGCTTTCACTTCATTATTTTATGATTTATAGAAAAGGCATTTTATTGACAAAAAATTACAATATTTATGTCTTTAACCCATATAAGGCTACATGTTATTATCTAACATCCATCAAAGGCCAACAGGTATCAAGAAATGTTAACTTACTTGCGTGTGACAGAGGAACAGTATCAGCAAATATTACAGGACAACAGCATTAGTGCACACGCACATCCTTCCGCTCATAGAAAAGTTAAATATAATATGTTTCCTAACCAGAACCATCTAAGAAATCAGTCTGTACTTAACACACAACCTAAACACACAACAAATTCTTTGCTGGGTTTGTTGTCTGTGGGTTTTTCCCCAGCAGCAGGAGGAGCTCTTTGATTGCTCTTGTGTAAAGCGTCTCACACTGTCCCACACACCATTCTTGTCTCTGAATTGGAGACACATGGACTTCACAGATGGGCCCCTTGGCAAATAAGGAATGGGCTGGATGGTTGCACTAGGAGAGTTGCAGTCGATGGCTCAGTGTCCAGGTGGAGACCATGAAGATTGGTGTTCCTCAGGGGTCTGTTTGGGAGTTTCTGACAGTACTGTTTGGGTACAGTTTAACACCTTTTTTGGTGACCTGGACAGTTGGACTGGAGTGCAAGTTTGCCAGCGATACCAAGCTGTGTGGTGAGATCAACATGCTGGAGGCAAGAGAGGGACCTTGACAGGCTTGGGAGACGCCTCTGTGAAACTCATGAAGTTCAGCGAGGCTGAAGTCCTTCACATGGGCCAGGGCAATTCCAAGCACAGATGCAGACTGGGTGGCAAATGGACTGAGAGGAGCCCTGAGGAGAAGGACTTGGGGTGTTGGTGGATGAAATACTGGACATGACTTCTCTGCTCACAACCCAGAAAGCCAACAACAAAGAAATGTGGCCACCAGGCCAAGGGAGGGGATTCTGTTCTTTCCTCCGCTCTTGTGAGACTCCACCTGGAGTGCTGCATCCAGCTCTAAGGCCCCCGAGATAAGAAGGACATGGAGCTGTAGAAGCAAGTCCAGAGGAAGGCCACAAAGATGATCAGAGGGCTGGAGCACCTCTCCTGTGCAGACAGGCTGAGAGACTTGGGGATGCTCAGCCTGGGAAAAAGAAGGCTCCAGGGAGACTTTAAGTCTTCCACTACCTAAAGGGGACCTCTGCAAGAGAGCTGGACAGGCTTTTTTAAAAAAAGCATGTAGTGACAGCACACAGGGGAATGGCTTTAAACTGAAAGAGGGCAGGTGTAGATGAGGTATTAGGAAAAAAAATTCTTTACTGTGAGGGTGGTGAGACACTGGAGCAGGTTTCACTGAGAAGTTGTGGATACCTCATCCCTGAAAGTGTTCAAGGTCAGGCTGGAAGGGGTAGGAGGACTGGAACTGGATGACATTTAAGGACCCTTCCAACCCAAACCATCCTAGGAATCTATGGTTTACTAAAAGAAAATTGTATTAATTCAGTTTGCTGGAGGTTTACAGCCTCTCCTGAACAGAGAACAATTGGCAAAGAATTTAAGATGTATGAAGGTTGATCTGGAGGAAGGAAAAGGAAAAGGAAAAGGAAAAGGAAAAGGAAAAGGAAAAGATCCCTCAAATCAAACCCAAGAAAAAATCCACACAAGAACAGCAAAGACAGTATTCTTACTCCATTAATTTTGGGGGGGAAAAAAAATCCAAAACAGAACAAAAAAACCCCAGTCATTTAAAGCACACATTTGTGGGCTTCTCAGGAGGACTACCAGTATGGGAAAAATGTAAAAATGCTGAAGCAACTGCCTGAAGTCAGTTACTGAGTTAACTACCTGAAGTGACAGCACCTGGGTTTTCCCCCATGCATAGCAAAAAATGACAAAGAAAGTTAATTTTCTGAAGTTATAACACTTTATTGATTAAAATAAATTGGGTGTTCTAATAATAAAATTTTCAGTTAAAAAGTAAAGATCTCATGCCTGCTACTAAGTGTAGGAATATGGACAAAAAGGAATGTTTGAGCTGGGCATTAAAAATGAATCCTCAATCTCTGAGAAGTGAAAGGTTCCCTCAAGGTTTCTATTACTGTTTCTCAGCAGGTCTACACATGCTGCAGCAATTTGGTGCTCACAAGCAAAAATACTGAAGGTTTAAGGTCAGTCTCTACTGTCCTAGTAGGAGAGAGAAGATAAAGCACTGAACAGCAGCTATCTTCAGTTATCTAGGATTATAAAAAACTGAAGGATCCCTTTTTATTTCAAACCCATGCTGGGCAAATCAGGTTAGCTCTTAAATCAGAAGACTCTGTTACACACCTTTCAGCAGAGACATCATTACAGCTGTCACTGCAATTGTTTTCTTTTATTTTCTTCAGAAACCATAGGCAACTGTACAATTTTAGAAATTTCCTCTATTACAGACAGATACCTGTTTCTCTTCTCTCTATCTGATTTGAAGGACAATAGATAAACTCTCTTATTCAATGAATATGTGACACTTTCACCTTTTCCTTTATCTTCAAATTTCTATTTTTACCCTTACCCCTGATTTCTAAAAAAATGTGCAGTAGGGTCACACCTGTTTCCCTTAAAATATTTCAAAAGTACTAATTTTACTCCATATTTTGAGCACAGTACTTCCAACTACATCTGTACATTTGGTATTTACTAAGTCAGTCTGTGAAGATGGACAGAGACATGCCAATTTATCCCTATCACCTCTTACATCCACGTGAGGATGGACACAAAATGCCCTCTGGAAAGGCCATGCACTTACACATTCCTATCCTGTATATCCACATTTGGCAGGATCAGTCCTGTCCGTCATTGTTGCACCAGATTACCATAAGGAGGGCTTGTACAAGAGCTTTTTGGACTTACCCTGCCAGTCCAAATGACAATGTCCAAGTCGTTCCCTGACTCTCAGTGAGTCACTGCCCCATGCCCATCCATCTCATTCCTTTTCATTTACTCTAAACCTACTACCTGACCCCAGTGTAAGCCATATTTTCATTCTGCCTAAGGACCCTGCCATTTCTCTCTAGAGCACTTTCTCCCTGGCTGACCCTCATGCAGGGAAGCAAAGTGTAATCAAAGCCCTTAAACAACATCCCCACCTTCCTTCAAATTCTTCAGGAAAACACATCTTCTGTGCTCTTCTGCAAAGCAAAACACCCTTGCACTAAGGTCCTGAGGCCACTGGTTACTCAGGACCACTCAGTAACTACTCAGGACTACTGATTTATACATGCAGTTCTTCCCAAATCACCCTCCTCAACAAGAAACTCCGTTGTCATCAGGCTTCCTGAAGCTACGAAGAAAGTGCATTTTGTTTACCTGTTGAATCCCTCCATAATCCTAAAATTGAAGCTCTCTGGTTGGTTTAAATTTTATTTGCAAATACAACCTGCATGATTGTATAAACCTCTGGCTACTGTCATGAACATTATTACAAATAGCTGTTGCAGCCTCCTGCTCCTGGGTTGTAATACTGATCTATTTTTAAAGAGAAAATTATAGCGTTTCTCAATTCTCTGAATAAACTCAAAGGATTAACAGAGACTGAGAACATTTTGGTAAAGGTATTAGCAAACCATGCCTAGTGTAGCCACCACCTTTACAACTTTCCTGCAACTTCAGTAATTCTTTTAAAGACACCTTTCAGAGTTAAAATCATTTGCAGTGATCTTTCTTTTCACATGAAACAAAGAGCTAAGTACCAATTTAGCTCACTAAAGCTTAATCATTAAGGTAAGGTGAATAATTTAGCCCTAAAACTACCTCCAAAATGTCTTTTGCATCTCAGTTACCTAATCATAAAGGGGTCTATATTCCTCTGTTGACTAGAGGAAGGGAAGTATAAGCAATTGCATCGCTAATGCAGGTACTAGCACCAAGTCAATCAAAGCAAGGTGAGTATATACCTCATGCTTGTGCCATCAAGCTTAAACCCAAAGTCTATGTGTTTGATAAAAGGCAACTGAAATCACATCATTACTCATTTTTTAAAAATCCTTTTAGAAGCCGAGTAACCACTTCAGACCCTACTCTATGATCACCAATTTACCTTTTTTTTTTTTTTTTTTTTTTGAGAAAAATAATAAGTCCCAGTGCTTTTGCCAGACAGTGTAATAGGATAATTTAAGACTGAGGATACATGCTGGAGACACGTTCTGTCTCCACTTCAGCAGAGCACAACACAGTTCAGCAGGTTAAGGCAGATGAAGAATGGAATCTGTGAGAGCTCTTGTTTTGATGTGAAGCTGAGCTCATTACGACATGCCTGAAAAGTCCCAGTTTCTAAGCAGAATTCTAGCCTGAGCTTGTCACTTATTTACATCAATTGAGCCCTTTGGCCTATTCCTTTCTCTGTGTATTTTATTTTATCACACACAGGGAGTAGTCGCTGACCTCATTTGGACTACACTTTCCTCTCAATTGACTTTGAAGAAAAACTGTATCAGCATCAATAGGCAAATTTACTGGTATCCACTCAAGCATGACAAAAGGTAAGAGCTCATGTTCCCCTGCCCTGGCATTCATCAAAGCCAGAGAGACAGACACAAAGGAAAGGGCACACTCCAGTGACACACACCCAGTGATGGGAAACCTGCCACAGCCTCAGCCCTGTGCTTCTCAGTCACAGTACATGGCAGTCACACAGGCTGCTTAGCTTAACCCCTGGAAAGATGCTGATTTGCTGTGATGCATATTTAACAGCCATAGCCACTTCAAGAAACAAATTTTGTCCAGTTGGGCAGTTAGGCTGGTTATGTCTACCTTTTCTCTTTGAATGACAAATAATTAATTTCATAAATGCTATCAATATTAAAACACTTGCTTAATTTCAGGAGGGAAAAATACAAATATTTCATATTATTTCTATTTTATAGTAGAAAAAAAGACTAGAAAGTAGAATTTAGAAAGACTAGAAAGAAGAAATAATAGAATAGAAGGAGAAAGTGCTGAGTCTGTTGGTCCAACACAAGAGTTACTATTTTGGGGATTCTTCTTATCTGATTGAAGATTCAGAGAAGCTCCCTTTTTCATCTTTTCTTTTGCACTGGCAGTGGTGATAAAGGAATGAAGTGGAGGGAAAAAAAGATTACCCTGCGCTGTTGAGCACACCACTGACTTTACAGGAGAAAAAGGAAAAACTGTCACCTAAGATTGGGTGTCCTGCTCAGAAGCAAAGCCTCTGATCTGTGCCACCCTGCAGAAGTAGAGAACAGACCTACTCAAATAACTCTGCAGACTGCTGCTCATTAAAGGGAACCATCTCAGAACAGGTGGAGAAAGAACAGGCAGAAAGAACAGAAGAGTCAGAGCAGCCCAGGCAGCAACAAAAAAAAAGCCACTTCTGTGACTTGCAAAAGAAGAGATTTCTTCTCCCTCACTTCCTCAAAATTAGTGAAAAAACAACAACTGGATAAAGGGGAGAACAGAACAGTAATTTAATGTATGACAGGGAATCAAAAACTCCAGACAAGGCAAGGAATTAACTAAAGGATGTAATTGAAGGACTGTGCTGGATTAGCTTGTTCAGCATTTGAATCTGCTGAAACACGTTCAGTATTTTCGGAGGGGCTGTGGGATTGAGCTGGGCTACCCTTCAGTTGGTTCAGGCCCTTAACTAAGATGTGTGGCCCCAAAAGGGTTCACACTAGCATAGCTCAGGGGAATGAATGAGCAGAAACTGCTTTTTTAATTGGTAGAGCTTCCTGAAACAGTATGTACTCTGTATGGAACATGTTCTGTTTCTGCAGCTGACAATGGCAATTTCAGACAAGAAACAGTGAGGATGTGGGTGCTTAATGGCAAAATGTTGCAGACTTCAAGTTAAGCTGCTTCCTAGCATGCAATTTTAACTTCATCTATTTAACTCTGTTCCTAACACCTTAAAATTGTATGTACTACAAACCTTACAATTTTTGTTTCCTGCCACACTTTCAAACTGATATGCATTAAGGGAGTGCTCTGTAACACTTGGGCAATGACTTTCTGACATCTCATCTGTGTGCCCCTCTGCAGCACGCCTGTAGAAGTCACAGGGACCAATTCCATTCAGAGATCCTGCCAAAAGCCCACCTGTATTCTTAAAAAGCAGTGTATGTTCCTCATGCATTAAACACCCACTACTGTGTCCTTTTATTTCCTTTAGCTTCACGTGATTGGCACGCCTGGCCAGCTCTAATGATGCATGGGATGGTGGAGCAGGGAAGAAGCTGTGGAATTCCTTGGCACTGTCCTGACAGGAGCCTTTCTGGGAAGCATGAGCTCATGCTACACGCTTGCATCCACAGCTTTCTGTCCTATGGCTGTCACTGTATCTCACTGCATGGACTGATGCACTAGGACTTCATCAATTACAGAATTTTATGTGGCATTTCTGGAAAACCATGAGATCTGCCACTTGGTCCTGTTGACCCCCTCACCACTGTAATTTTCAGCTCTAGATTTTTACAAAGCACCAACTAGCAAATGCTGGGAAACATCATACTTTTATTGACTAAAATGTCATGCTTAACCCCGTCCATGAGAGCACCCAGCAGAAATGCCTTGAAAAGCAATCAGCCCAGCTCCAAAAGCACATCTTGAACAGCATGGTGCTGCATGCTTGTGAGTAATGCATGAGATGAGGCCTGTGATTCTCCTTGGTTTGTTTTTGTCCATCGATCCATCTGTTCTCTTAAAACTGGCAAATCACTTATTTCATAACAGCCACCACTACCAGAATGCATGTCAGTGTTCAGATGAAGGGGACATCAAATGATAGAAATTATGGTGAGACGAGAACATTTTTCTAGTTCTGAGAGGACAGACTTAGGTAGCTATTTTGTGTCATTTACGTCACTCTCTTCTTGGTTTCATAGCCATGTGAAGCAAAAGGAAAGGATGAGTGTTTGTTCCAAATTCATGGACAGATCTAAAATTAAAAGCCTAAAGTAAGACTGCAGCACCAGAGCTGACCATAAAAAGCATGCCTGGGGGGTGCTGTGCCCAAAGCTCTGCTCCTTCCAGTTACGGCACTATCCTAACTCCATTATCAGCTACAACTAGCTGATAATGTACTTGAACCCACCCAAGGGAATAACCCAGTGAATTCTCTAGTTTATCACCTTATCTTTCAATAGATAGCAATCTACTGGGACCACACCACTGCCTGTCCCACAGCTCCCATCTCCCAGCACATTTCCCAACAACTGCATAGGGGTTTATGCCACTCAAGAAGACAGGACACTGCAGAGCTCCAACTGAACTTCATAAACACATGCATGTGTGTTCCATATTATTATAATTTTTCCAGATATTTCAAAACAATATTGCTTGATCCTATCCTCTGGTGATGCTCATAATTGCAAAAATCTCAATTTTTTGTACACTTCAGCTATCTTTATCTGTCTGTCGCTGAGTTTTTTTGGGGTTGACGTTTGTGTAACACCATAGAAGTTGATGTGGAGGACCAGATGCTCACACAAGCCTCAAGAAGAACTGTTTTATTCACTGATTGAGGAAATTGCACCTGAAGTGTGTCAGGACAGGGTCCTATCTGTGTTCCAGGTGGTAACACCTAAATTCTCTGCCTCAGGAGAAGGAAGTAAATAATCCACCATCCTACGCTGCACTTCAACATGCAGAAAGCTGGCTGCTTACATAACCCTCAGGACATGAGAAGCCCTTCATTTGTCCATATAAGCAAGCTTTTATTCTCAGAACATTCCTCACACATCTCCCTCCAAGTGTGACACAACAAGTTACAACTTGCTGCTTTGCACGTCACCAGCGCACAAAGACTCTGGGACATTTCCTGCACCATTTTTTGACCAGCGGAAAAGATTTTTTGTCTCTTTTGGATTTAGCAATCATCCCAGGTTCTAGGTTGACCCAAATCAGTGGCAGCAACAAGACCATCTAAACTTATGCCTGACACAGCACTACTCCAACCAAGGGTGTAGTTCTGAGCGACGCTCACTATGGCACGGTGCAGTGCTGGTCAGCAACTGGCTTGCAAATTGACCATAGGTCAGTAGATCAAATCAAACATTTTAATTATCTTGTATTTTGCATGAAATCATTACATCTCCTATAATCACCACCTGTAAAATTACTGTAGGGATAGGGAACTTTATAACCATCCCTGAGGCAGCCAGGCATTTTATTCTGCCTCCTTGGCATCATTCATGTCTTACATTCCTATTAAGCAGCCAGGTCTGACACCTGTCTCTTTAACCCACTCCCCCAGATAACCACACACATCTGCCTGTAAATGATTAACACTCCCCTCTCGTGAAGCCACACATCTTTGCGCTCCAGTGAGAATAACTGCTTAATACTATTGCAAATAATAAAACGTGTCATTCAATCCTTGTAATAAAAGCTTAAACTCCAATGTGAGGTGACGTGGGTGTAAGTCAACATCAGCAATTTGGACTCAAAGGCAGTTTAACGCTATTCATAGGTTCAAAGATGAGTAAATCTTCTCCTCTGGCTCCTACACTCTACCATCATCCTAGTATTCAGACTTCTGCCAATAACAACCTACTTGAACCCCACAGGGATCATTCTTCTTTGTCTACTTTCTCCTTTTAATTTTGGCACATAAATTACACTAGCTTTGGTTGACAGGGAAAAATGCAAAGCTGATGTGTAGAACAGTGTAAATAACCCATATCTAATAGCTTTTTAAAAGTTTACTTCTTCAGTCATCCTTACTGTTGGGCACATGTAACCTCACAAAGGAGTACAATATTCCGGAAGACATTTACCAGTGAACTCTTATCCAACTGTAGTGTATCTGTACGCTCATTTTTTAAAACAGTGAAGGTTTCTAACATATATTCAGACAAGTGTTCTGCCCTCTGCCACAGATTTCCAGCCCTGAATAACACAGCTCCAGAGGTGAACATTTCTCCTGTATCCTACCATGAGATACTAATGTAAGAAAGGGAGAAACACTGAGGAAACATAGATATTGTTTTAAATTGGGCTGGCACTATTTAGTTGGAAAACAGTTTTTCTTCGTATTTCTTAATTTTCATAGGATAATATGATTTGTTTCTATTTCTAAAAATCTCTTCATAGATCCATGATGCATGACCTTTCCTTCTTCCACTAGAATGATATGTTCTTAAACTGAGCTCATACTGTATTTTATGCTTCACAACTGCTGCTAGAAATGCTCCTGCTCTTTTCCCAGGATCAAGCTAGCCTTTGCTAGAGGGAATGCTTGCAGGTGCAAAGAAACCAGAACTCCTGCCCTCAAAGTGCTCCTAATTCTGGGTGCAGGAGTAGTGACATATGGTCCTTGTACCTTTGTGATGCCATTTTTTAAAGAAGAGAACTACAGTAATCAAATCAAACTGGTAAATTTACTGAAACAACAATAGGAAAGGACATGCAGAAAGATAGGTGAGTATCCCCTTACAGGGAGGAAGTGCCATACCAAAGCATTTCAAGTGTTATCCATCTACTATTTACACAGACCTTTTTATGAAAACACTCTCATTGCCTGCAGTTTATCAGCCTTGCCCAACCTACCCAAAAGGTGATCTAAGGGCTCATATGCCATTTCCATGGGAGATGGGACATTAAAATAAAATATATTCCAGCTCTTTGATTCCCATTGATTTTGTGGGTAATACAATAACCAGAATGAGATAGCTGAAACCAATAAAAACTGATTTATAGCATTAAAGGCATTCTTTATAGCACTTATTTATGGTACATTACATCTGAAATCCAATTTCACAGGCTGCTGTTTGAAACTTTCTGTTCAATCATAAATACACTACATACAGCATAGCTCAGTGCCACAGAGTCAGATTACACAAATGCCTATGCTCCCAGAAGGAACTGCATTTCTGCTGTAAATGAGTCTGACAGTAATTTTTCCCAACCAACTTCCAACCAAAAAGTTCCAGGCAGCACTCAATAAATTTAGAATATATGGTTACTCCTTTAGTCATAATAAACAACTATTTATTAACGTGTTTCAGTTATTGAAAAGGCATTAACAGAAATCACAGAAAACAAACTTGGCATATGTTACATGACAAACCACTGAGTACATTTAAGCATTGTAGCAGGGACACTGTTTTAAAGGCACACACAAGCAGGCACGTGTTCCACTCCCATTTATGGAGATGGGAATGCTACAATCCTTCTCATCTAATTTTCAGAGTGAAAAAAAGGAGCCTCCTCAGTGTATCTCAAAGCTGCTCACTTCAAAGGAACATACCACATTCAGGTCACTTACTATAATCCCTGTCAAGAAAAGGGCAAAAAATCAGATCTGACTTTTACTGAGACACTGTCATTTGAATCTGGAGCAAGTTCTTATTTATTTGAAAAGACTTTTCCCTGAAAGTAAAATCACTGCAAACGATGTATGTCAGGGTTTACACAAATCTAAGCTGAAAGATGTTTTCTCTCTGTCTCTGATATGCAGGCAGACTTTGTCTTTGCGTGATGTTCCCTTTCTTGGTTATAAAAGATTATTTTTAAAGATGGAACTACATTGACATGTTACAAAACAGAGTACCTGTAGTGTGAGTAACTGAAAAACTGATCGAGAAAAAAAAAAAATTGTGCCATATGACATTTTGCTCCTCTAGAGACCCAACTCCACAGAGAAACAGAGCAAGACAAAATTGTATCTCCAAATGTACAGGAGTACTTCTGACCTTTGACTCCCCAGCTATAACGCCACTGACTCCTGCAGGTAATAGAAAATATATCAATATTGTAGAAGCAGACAGTGGCTGAAGACCTAGTGAGAGTAACAAAAAATTGTCGACTGGTACACATTTTGGGGGTAGGGAGGGGAGGATGGGAAAGGAGAACCCAAATCCCAGGTTTCCAGCTGAGAGCAGACCTGACCCGACACGTGTACTTTACTCAAACTTCTACAGGAAGCAGAAGGGAGGGAAGGACATCTTCAGTAAGGAAACTTGAGATTGCAAAGCATTAATAATTTAATATCCAGACTTTCACCTCCAGAACACCAATTCAAATCAGATCCACGTCAGCGGTGACCCAAAGTTATTAAATGGCCTGCATGTTGAAACAATCAGATAGACTTAATTGGTTTCTAGTGTATATGAAATAAAGTTGGCCACTACCTTTGACAATCACAGCAAACTTTACAATGGTTGAAGGCAGCAGATGAGAAACACTCCTCCAGAACTGTCTCCCCCCTCCAGGGCATGCTGAACAGCTCCCAGGAGAGACACTCCCTCGCACCATAAAGAAAAGGAACCTACCTGGTGTTAAAGCAGTGTAAAAAATATATCAATGAGAACTTGTCAGTGTGTGGTACTTTTCCAAAGAGTAATTACTGCATAACATGGATATTTATTTAATTTTGTTCTGTTTTGGATGGTTTTGTCACTGAAAGAAAGGTTTGGCCACTAAAACCATGTATTGAGCGAGACTGCACAGTTGGCTGACATGGATCTGAGCAACCATTTGACATCTTGTGTTGCTCTAGATTATAACCCAGATCCTGCAGCTGCAGCATAGTGGACCCAAGGATCAAAAGGGGAAGAATGGAAAAGAACTGCAGAGTCCATTATCCAGGTCCTGGTCACAGGCAGAAAAACCTTCTGTTTTCCTTGACATCACTTAAAACCACCTGTACCTGAGAAAACACATACCTTTACACCATCTTAGAAGGCTTCTGGACCTAACACACAGACTTTGGAGCCTTGTGGAAAAAAGCATTCATATACATTTCACTGGAATGAGAAAATATCATAGCACCTATTCTGAGTTTTAATGAAATAAAATTAACTAGGCTTAGTCACAAACTATTTACATACAAATTGAGATTTCACTTCAAGACAAGACATATCTAAGTATGTATTTCCAATTTTAACGATGTCTCCAGACCAAAACCCCTTCCATAGTTTTCCTGCATAAAATGCTACAAAAATTATTTTTCAATTTTTCAGCAATCCAGTGTTTTGCTTACAAAGCAGTTTAATTTGCAAAAGAATTTATGATGAGTCTGCTCAGCATATTAAATGCAGCATGCTAGCACTTTGATGACCTTTCCCATGGAAAAATGTCCCTGCCCAACCCAAGAAAAAAAACCCTACAAATTCTGTGATCTATCTCAAGGACAAATTAATAGGGGCAGTAAAACTTTGCAAATTAGAGAAAAGATTTCAGTAAGTTGATAAAAATTTTAAAAAGGCCTGAGGTCTCTTGAAATACTTCACTTAAATAAGTGTATAATATTAAACACATTACTGTATACAATGCATAAAGCTTAGAAAAGGACTTAGAACACTCATATTTCTGAATTCTTCACTAAACCATTCTAATGGGGAAAGAGTGAAATTTATATTGGATAGTTCACTGAGAAGTCCCACTTTATACAGAAGTTCAGTTAAGATGATGGAATGAATCTGAAAATTAATTAAAACAATAGATCTATATTTTATGTTACAGATTGCAAACATGCAAACATGTTCTGTTCCAGTGAAGTACACTCTTTGAAAAGAATACAGAAGTGTCAGAGGGATCCAAAATTACAGTGATAATGGTAAAAGACATGAGAATATTTTTTAAGCAGATAAATTACTAAAACTATAAATTATGTTATATTTTTATGCTTTTCCTATAAGACAAGATAAAATTCAAAGATAATACAATTAAGTCTAATTAAAGGAACTTTAAAAAAATATTAAATACAATACATTCCCACAAGATAAAGAGCAAGCTAGGCTGCTATAAACACAAAAATACAATCCAAAACCACTATAGATTATGACAACACCTTGAAATTACCCAAGTGTCTTTTTGTTATTTTCTGTCAAATGAAATGCATAGCTCCTTATACATGCACAAAGTGACAAATGTAATGCTGATGCAGCTGTAATGCTTTACATTGACACACAGCTTTTCTCTGGATACCTGAAGAGGAAATTAATAGCGTAACAGACATCAAAGTTAACATCTCAAGAAATCTAGCCCTACCTGCTTAACCAAAGAAAAGCAACAAAGAATCCCAAAATGGAGTCACCTGCAGCAGAAATTCAAACCTCACTGTCCACCTGTGGATTGGTGAACAGGGCACTTCAGCAAATCCTTAGTCTCCAAAATAAGGGCAATTAAAAACCACAAATGTTTTCTCTGTTTACCCTTCAAGTTCACTGTTATCAGGCTTCAGAAAACTTACTAAAAAAAGGAAATGGAAACGTCTGGATATCACCTCTTGAGTTCTCAGATTCAGTTTCCTTGAATAACAGTTACCTCTCCCATGCCCTCTCTCATGAAGGGATCATGCTCTGCTTCAGAAAGAGCCAAGAGGGCAATGAGACATACAGCAGCTGTACAGGCCAGGATCGATGTCAAAGATATCTGTATGTGGAGCCAGTTTCTTCAAGAGAAGTTCAAAGATGAAGAAATGAGTCACATTGAACATTTCACACTGAAGAATGGCACATAAATCTCAGAGTACATTACCTAGAATCCCACCTAACCACAGAGCTGTCGGGAGTCTTGCCAGCACTGTAAAAGGAGGGCCAGCATCTGATTCTCTGTCCCAGCAGCAGCTCCATTTCCTTTTGCGTTCATCCCATCCAGCCCAGACTGGATGAAGCAAAATGATTTTGGGGGGGATTTTCAAAGGACATGAAAGGGCTCTGCTGCACTAAACAAGAACAGGGCTTTATAACAAAAACTGAATAGGCAGGTGAATGCCACAGCAGGCAACAGGCAGCCAAGTGGCCACGCTGGAGAGGGCCAAGTCTGCTCAGGCAGTGTCAGAGAACTGCACGGAAGAGGAAGATGAACCATGTGCCTTTTTGTCCACAACACTGGCTGAGAGCAGTTCCTACAGTGAACTATCCTCAAGCAAGACAAACCTATAACTAGTAAAACCATCTGCCTCCAGGAAAGTGATGCATACCCCACGAATGCCTCCCTCTGCAAAAGACAATGGGTGACTGCTACAATGACTTTATAATCAAAACTAGGTGCCTGAGAAAAGGGACAAAAGGTAGAGAGATGGTCCAGGGCCAGCATGAGAAGGGTATCAAAACCATTGGGAGGAACATTTTCATATCTCTTGCGTCAGCCTGGAGTTGCACAGTCTCAAATCCTCTGGGGCTGCAGGGAGGAAAGGGGCACTGAAATGGCCCCACAGTGCCCTCCTGCTTCATCCCCTGAGACAGCTGGAGTCTGACAAGCCACCAGCTGGCAAAAACCCAGGCCAAACCTTTTCACTCTTATTTGGTTCCAGCTCTCAGGGAAATCTAAAATATATATTTTCCCCTAGTTCTAGAAGACAACTAAAAGACTTTTGCCAATGTTTTCCCACTGGTATGTGGAGGAAAGTCTGAAAATCACAGTACTAAAAGTACACAGCACCCACCAATTCAACCTGAATTTAGAGTATTTCTACCTCCCATAAAAAGACCTGTCTTGCAGTAAAGTAGAAGAAAGAAGAGATAATGCATCAAAAAGCAAATTTAAAATAGGATCCTAAATGTTCCAGAGCTGTTTTTCATGCATAATATGCATTTTCCTAATTTTCCCTTTTCATTAAAGTCTCAGTTCAATACTGTGCAATCTGCTGTAATTCAGGGACTTAAAAAATGTCAGTCTCAGCAAATCAGGGTGAAGATTTAATAGAATCATGTTGAAGCACACAATAAACAATTATAATTATTAAAGCAAACTAGACTTTGTATTTCATTTTCATTTATTTCACATCTAAAGAATTTATTATGTTTTATTTACTAATTAATAAGATTGAAAAATTTGTAAGGCACTTTAAATTATTGATGTGACTTCAGTTTTCCAGTGTGCTCAACATATTTCTGGCCTCATAATCAAAAGCCTAGAGGCTCTGAATTTGTTCAGGTAACTCCTATGCAGCTGTTAGAGAAAAGAAGTGCGACTCCCCAGATGAGCCACCACCATGCAACACAGAATTATCATAAAATCATCATAGAATCAGAGAATGGTTTGGGTTGGGAGGAACTTCAAAGATCATCTAGTTTCAATTTCCCTGACATGGTCAGGGACACCTTCCACTACAGCAGGCTGCTCAGAGCCCCATCCTGCCTGGCCTTGAACATTTCCAGGGATGGAGCATCCACCTATATGAGATGAGACCTTGATTTTACAGTCTAAAATTACCCATCTTGATAGTAGCTGCCAAGGGGAGCCATCCCCTACACACTGAGTATGGAATACAGAGTATTTCCTTTTGTTTCTGGAGTACAGGTGATCACAGAGGGCCACATGCTAGCATTACAAATCCTGCATATTTGGAGGGCTTCGCCACTCCTGCAAAATGTTATCAGCTTTTAATAAGGGAATCTCTATATGGCAGAGTGATTTTTTTTTTCTTATTAACCACGACAATTAAACAAAACATACTTACTTGTTAACTCTAAATCTTTTAGGGAACATGTATCATATTGTGAAAATTATAAATTCTCACTTTTAACTGACTTTTCCCTAATTAATAACCAAAGTGCTTCTTGTGTTTTTATTACCATTATTAATGAAGTCCATGAACTCATTGAAATTGGGAAAGCTACTGCATGCCAAAAATTCTTCATAATTATTCTAAGTTAATGAATAATTTTTATAGCCAGGTAGATCAAAGCCAATTCACTTAACTTTCAGTTAAAAGTATTTTTAAATGTTATTGTTTGCAGCAGTTGTACCAGATGGCAACCAAGATGTCCTGCTCTTTTTTGAAAGTTCACAACATCCCTTTCACCAGTCTTCTCCACTGCAATCCAGTATTAAATATTTCTGAGAGTGTCTTTGACTGATAAAACAAGTCATACCTACTCAGAGAAAATATTGCCTAATACGCACAAGCTCGCAAAGATCTTTAAACTGCATCCACATTTTTTCATATTTTTAAACCAATTTTTAATGTTTATGTCATCATCAAGCTCGTAGGGGCTTGAAAGGATTAAAAGAATAAAAAGAAGTATCTGACTTGTAATGACCTGCAGAAATAGCACAGAGGTGTGCAATCAGTGCAAGTGAAGCCAGTACCTGAGAAACACATCTCATTAATCTGCCGAAGCCTTCTGCTCAACAATGAAGCTCTGTGGAGCTGTCCTGCAGTAAGGGAAGTGAGATCACATTCCCACCTTTGACTCCACATGACTCACTAGGATTTAGAGTTACACTGCTTGAACTCTGACTGTAGGAGCAGCAGTGTACAACTGGGCAGGTATAAGCTCACTTTGACTGTGCCTTTCTAATGCAATGGGGTGGGTGTACAGCAATCTCTGGAATTTTCAAGGATGTTTGTACAGAAAAATCTCATCCCATATACAAACCATCTGGGTACTGCTGATGTATTGCTAAGTGGCTTCATGGGTTCCCACTCTATGCTCTGCAGTTTCTTGACTGCAGAACTGAAGATGCAGGCAGGAGACCAACCTTCTCTGATGATTTCCCTGCAGCCATACGCTAGAAAATGTTCCCTCTGAACTTCTCAGAGTCCAAGGAGAACTCATACTTCATTTTTTTCTCTTCCTAACAGATGCCCAGCAGAATAACCTGGACAGAGATGGCAGAAGGCTGACAAGGTGAACAACAAGGCATGAAATTTATTCAAACTGGACAAAATATATTTTCAGGCAAGTCATTTTTCTAAACAAAACAAATGCTGAAACTGCCCATTATGAAAGGGAAATGCTCTCACACAGAGGAAGAAATCCAGGAAGAAGCATTTCAGCCCATGAATTTTTAAATATTGTTTTCTCCAAAACAAGGAGAGGGAAAGAGGAAGAGTTTGAGTTCCTGCAAAACTAAACTCAGAAGGAGGAATTGAAGGATAACGTCCTATTTCACAAATAGGTGCTAAAGTAGGATGGTAAGATAGTTCAAACTGAATTGCATAATAGCAAACAGCCAGCCTCTAGGCAGAAGCACTGTGGAGCTTGCAATTTATGTTGTGAGGGAAGAGAACTGCAGAAAAACCTCATGAAATCGAGAGATTAGTCAATAAAATGGCAAGTGAAATTCACTGTAAACAAATGTGGTGCACATGGGGAAAACAGTAACCTGAACCATGCCTAGCAATGAGATCTTAATGGGCTGTTTCCACTCAGAAATGAGGTTGTGAGATAACAGGGATTTTTATGAAAACATAAGCTCTGGACAGATCATCTGCATTTACTCCAGGGTTGGTGGGTCATCCAAACCAGATGCCATTTTCTTCTAACAATGTATTCAAATGTCCTTCTGCAACATATTTTTGTTGCAAACATCAGATTCTAAGGCTTTGGCTGTAATTTGCCTTGTGTTTCTGCAATATGACCATAATCACACTGGAAAGAGTAAAATGCTTTATTCGGCCTATTTAGGTAAATCCTACTATGCAGTTTATTATCTTCAAATAATATTATGGTAAATTATTCTTCAGACATCCCCACATCTTAAAAATAACATCAGAACACTCAACATTACTTCCTATTTTTTAAAAAAATGCAAACATACCCAGGACTTATCTTTCACTGAAAGGGCTTTTCCTAATACCTTGAAATGCTTATTAGTTAAAAAAACACTCCCTGGAAACCTTTCACAAAACAAAGGAGCGGTGCTTATTTGGTTAGGCAGAACAGTAATGCATATTTACAGAACTATGAGACTCAAATACTGTCTGCTGTTGCAGCAAAGCACAAAACTGAGATCCAGTGTCAGAGCACACTGGCAACCACACACTGACTCCTTCTCCATTGCCCCTGTTTGGTACGACAGAGGAGAAAAAGAAAGAAATGAAAAAATGTTTTGCACAAGCTTCATGCTACTGAGCCTGTCAACTCTGCTAACCTCAGCAAAGAGAAGGGTCAGAGCAGCCTAGGAGCAATTCAAAGTGTTCAAAATCAGGTTGGATGGGGCCTTGAGCAACCTGATCTACTGGAAGATGTCCCTGAACGTGGCGGGGGGGTTGAACTAGATGAACTTTGAAGGTCCAACCCCAATGATTCCACAATTCCATGTTTCTGTTGAAATGAAGACTTCAGCAGCAACAACCCAGGAGGTGCATGCAAGCAGGCAGAGTAAGCAGAACACAGCACACCTTCCCCACTCACTCACCACTCACTCACTCACTCACTCACCACTCACTCACTCACTCACTCACTCTCCTACTCAGCGCAGGGGACTGCCCAAAAGAACGGGAGGGAGGACAGTGACAGGACCCCACTCTTCATTCCCCCTTTGTAAACCCATAGCAACATCAGGGCCACTGTTGAAGCCAGATAAGAGCAAGTAGCAAAACTGGAATTACAACAAAGGTTAACAGAAAGGTGTAGCTCATGCCAGCTGTCGTATTATGCTTTGTCTTTTCCTCTTCCCGAACAGCTGTCCTCTCCCTGCATAGGAAGGAAACCTTTTTCATGATGAGGTGGATTCGTGCCATGAAAAATCTAATGAGTAGATGAAACAGCAATTCATTATCTACTTAAATATTGCACTGGGTTAATCCAGCAAATAAAAATGGAGCATGAAGCAGATGGCCCTTTATAGTTCTCATGATTTCTTAAATATTCCCTCCCAGTGCACAGTCATTCTTGTATTTAACATGAAATGCACAGCTTGCACCACGTGCACATTATGCAACCATTCATACAACCTCATAAACATTACATCTTATAGAGCAATTATTTTTTTATGCCTCTTTTAAAAGGAAAAGCTGTATCATGTCATGGCAAAGCATTCTCAGACGTCTTGAAATAATTTAAGGTAGCTGCCAATAGCAAATGATAAATCCACTAAACACAAATATTTGCTCAACCCACTTTTTGGACATATATTAAAATTCTGGGTTCAAGAAATAACACAGGAAAAGCATTTTGACATTGGATTTGGGTGCAATATTTCAACTGTTTAGTATCTTGCAGAACACATGCCAGGAAAATAGGTATCTGAGCTCCTCTCTGCTTCATTAAAGCAATTACTGTCCATACTGAAATAGCAACTGCTGCTTTGGATTTCACAAAAACCTATTCTCTGCCACTGAAAAAAAAGAACATGTAAAAATCAGTGATTGTCTCTTAGTTGTTTGCATATGTGACAACCCAGTCCAAAGCTGTCCATATTCCATGCAAAAAACAGACTATGCAAATACCTTAAAAAATACACTTCCTCAATTCTGTGACCCACATAAAGTGAAACATTTCTAAAAATATTTTTTGTTATTAAAATCCACTAAGATGCTAACACATCAAATGCAATTAATATGCCACAAATTAAATCTGCTGCGTGCAGAAAGCCAACAAGAGTCTCATACACCAACTAATCTCAATTACAAGTAAAGCAGCACTTATATACATATTTTGCAACGGGGCATAGCCCTCCAGATAAAAAACAGAATGTAACCATTATCAATTTTATACTTTTGTTCCTTTTTTTAATTACTATATTGGTACTATATTAGTGTAATCCAGTGTGCAAACAGTGCAGCACCCGGGAATAGACAGGAATGCCTAGACAGAGTCTGAAGAGCCTCCATGGAGAAGAAGCTGGGAAAAGCAAGGAAAAAGTCTGAAAAAGGACCTGGGCACAAAGAAGAGACAAAGCAGGACAGGTCAGAAGAGCTTGGTAAAAGGTAGCAGGGATGTGGGCACCCAGAAGCACACTTTCTTCCAGAGCTGGAATTAACCCCAGGATTTCCAGCACTGTAGGCCAGTTTGTACAAAGCTATTGAAGAAGTCATTCAGAGAAAGGAGCTGCTGACTGCTAATTTAGGTTTAGCAGCAAAACTCTGAACTGTGCATCTCAAATTTTTTAATCCTTACCATGATCTATTTCTGTACTGAATTATTTGCTGCTTTCTTCCTAATGGATCCTCTAGAACTACTGGAAAGTGCAGGCACAAAATTGTGTTGAAACAACCTTGTAATGACTTTAAGTCAAGCACTCCAGAGATATGACAGCAGGAATCTGGTTTCATCTGCCAATTTAACTTACTCCCCTCCATGCACACAATTATAATTTGGTCCTTAATTGTCCCATCAGAGTAGTTCATGGAGGTTGGATTGAAATGTTGGGATCTGTTCGCAGACTGATGCCCAACAAATTCCTGAAGCAGCAGTCTGGCTGTAGGGTGACAGCTTGTGACAGGCACAGGAGGAGATATTTGGCTTTTTAGGCAGACATTATGCAGTGACTGAAAACCAAAAAGGTCAGCTGAAAACATGCTTAGGATAGGTAAAACCACCTGAGAGGCACAGCAACTGGAGCACACTGATACCTGCCCAAATGCACCTCTTGACTCCACTGTTTGCAAGCAAACCTGATGCGCTGCAAAGCAACTTGTTGCAGACGTTTCGTACCAAAGACATGACAAAAATCGTAACAGCAAGGTGTCAAAAGAAACCTTTGTGGGGTTTGGGGAATACAAAGAGACATTGCACTGATCCTGCTATCACAATCCCATGTTTTTTCTGATGGTATGAATCCACATGAGGAAGCCCCCAGGCTAAGTCGATTCCTGAAGCACCTGAAGGTTGAGTTTGAAATAAGTAAAAAGTTCTTAGAGTGCTCATAAGATTTCTTAGTATTACATGATATTTTACAAAGCAAAGAATTTAAAAACCATGGTCCTACTTGCCTAATTGTGATCAACTCAAGCATAATAATTTCCCCTGTAGTTCCTCAGTGGCTCACTCCCTTAGCTCACACTTGGCAAAACATCGCTGAGGCACTGACAGAACTCACAAATTTGTGAGGCAAACAAATCTCACTGTGACCAGGAAAAGAAATTTTTTTCTCACATGGCCAAGATTATAAAAAAAATACTAAGGCAATTATCGAGAATAGGCTGAAGAAGACTATCATAGCAGGCTACTATATTTAAGGGAATGCCATGCTACCTAGTGAAAAAGCAAGGAAGAGATTCTGTATGAAAAAATAGTACAAGATCATTTAATTGGAGGCTGTGTCACAGGCACAAAAATTAAGTTCGCATGCTGCTTTTGCAAGCTTATTATGGTCTTATTACAATTTCTGTATTTGCAGCAAATTTATATCAATATTTCATGCTATACTGAAGTAAGATAGATGCATTTAAACTGAAAATAATTGGTCTTCTGCTGAATTTATTTATATTCAGCAGTTTATATTTGTTTTTCTATTTCATATGTTTAATTTGCATTTATTTTGGCTACCATAGGATATTTAAAATGGGTATTATAAAGTGAAAGATATTCTTACAGCATGAAAGAGATTTAGAGAGGAAAATTTTTTCAGTTTAAAATTGGAGCAAGCATAATTGAATAATGAGAAGAAATCTGAACCATCTAAAAGAATTATAATTAGAGCCCAAGTCAAAGATGACAAATTTCACCATTTAGAGAGATCATGATGAAAATGGTAAATATGAGTTGTCATGCTTTAATTAAAAAGGAGTGAAAATGGCATGAAAGCATTCATTGTTAAAATGTTCTTAGCACTGTAATTATTTTTATTGATTAAAGTAATTATTAATTCATGAACAGGCTCTAAAATGTTGATACTGTAATTCATGAAATGAAGAAAGGAATATGCCATCTCATTTATTCATGAAACCCTTGTATTTCCATAAATAGATTTTTATAAATGCATGATAGCTAAAAAGAAAAAAAAAATCACAGCCCAACCTGAGACAAACTCCTGAACACATCCAAACTTACAGAGTGCAGAGCCTCACTGAGAAATCTACCCTTTGCTGTTTGGCCAGCATGAATTACACCATTGCTCAGCTACTCACTGCATCTGAATGGTTTTTCAGCACAACTGCCTTCAATGTATTACCCTGGTGACAGGAATAACACTGATACATTACAAGAAAGGGCTCTCTTCCCTCAGATCTGTCCTATTCTTCCTCCTGGAGATTTTTTGTGCCTGGGTGGTACAAAAAAACGTATCCATATTTCTAAAATGTGTGGGACATGTTAGACCTACATGCACAAGCTGGTGTGGATGACAGGGACCCCCTGATAAACCACTGCCTTGACACACACGAGCGCAGCAGTTCCCACCTGTGTCAGTCTTGCTGTGCATATTGTGTCCTTGAACACAAGGAAATGGCAGCTTCCCTGGAAGCACCAGCCTGACAGATGTCAAGAAGCGTTTGGACAATGCTTCCAGGTGCATAGTGTGATTCTTGGGGTGTCCTGTGCAGGGCCAGCAGTCAGACTCAATGATCCTTGTGGGTCACTTTCAACTCAAGAGATTCTATGATTCTGATTTTATGAGCCTGTTTTTTTGTATGGAAGGTCAAGAGCCAGAATTCCCATCCCCTGCTGACTGTAGTTCAAAGGGCCTTATTCTCAAAAGGGAAAAGTTCTGGAATTCCTGGCAACTGAGTGTGGTGGGAGGTAAGAACTCTATGAGCACCCTGCTGTGGGATTCACATTCTCTGAACCTGAGAGAAGCAGTGAGAGAAGCAGAGAAAAGAATGATCAAAACAATTCTTATCTCATTTGCTGTGCCTGTGTTTGGGCAAAAGTAGAATGCAATATGGAGATTGTTTACCCAGACTGATGGTGTTCTGTTTCCTTGGCCTGTCAGGGCCAAGCACATGTCCAGACTGAAGGGCAGCAGACAGTCACAAGATTCTGTTCAGGAGAGTTGAGTACTTCTGCAGTTTCAGTTTAGATGTAGTATAGTATAGAATATATATATAGAATATATATATATAGAATATATATATTTTATACTCTGGCATGCTACTGGCAATAACCTACACGCACCAGAGACAACAGCCATCCTCAGAGAATTCTTCTGGCATCTTCTAGAACACTTTCCCTGTGCTAAGAATTTCAGTGTTGGCTGCTGACACCTGCGTGGGCAAAAGCAGGCACTGGGGAAAGCTCCTGCAAGTGCACAGAATGGGAGTGCACAGACAGCCAGGTGAGCAGCTGGGCTGACTGGGTGACATGGGGGGCTCTGCACAGCAGGAGGGGTGCTGGGAAGAGGTGTTTATAATGTCCTGCAAGGCAGCCCAGGACAATGTCTAAAGCCTTTTCTGCCTGGTTGCTGTACCCTTCAGATACAGTTGCAGGGAAGAGGTGCCATAAAACTGACTTTGGGGTCTGCACTTTGTGTCGTCTGACGTGCTCTGAAAAGAACCTCGCAAGTCTGACTCCACATCAGCCTGGACAGCATCTGCTGCATTCAGCCAGTGTGACTTTAGGTGTATTCCAAGGGTGTTCCTCCTCTTTGCTGACAGTCTGCAGTGCTTAAACTCTTTCTTTTTGCATTTATTATTACTATTATTATTATTGTTTATATTTATTGTTATTTATTTTAACTCTGTTTCATTTTTAATGCCACCCTTGTGATTGATTAATATCACTTTGCTTTCACACTCCTCTCCCACCCAGCCCTGCTCCAACTTTCCACTCATTTATCTTCTCTGAGCTCTGGGGTGGGGAACACTGCTGCACCTGCAGCCTCTGTCACCCCATCAGCCCTCCTTGATGTGTGGAGGCAGGGGGTGCCTGCCCATCCTTCTGAACACTTCCTTCCCTCTCTACTCGGAAAATCCTGATTCAAGTAAGCTCATGGACAAGCCTTTGCACCTCATGTTTCACCAGCAAGCCCCCATTCTGGTGGGGGAACGCCTTGATGACAGCCCCAGTGAGGAAAACAGGCTGATGTTGATACAAAGGTGTCCCACAGTGCAGGGCAGGTCTCTGACAGCCTCCATCACAGATACAGCCCTAGTGCTGGCTCTGCGCATTTTACCAAAACAGAAAAAACAGGCAAGAACTCACTGCTTTTGGAAAAAAAAATATTATTAATTGAAAAAATTACGGTCTTCTGAGGCACAATATCCCTGTTGATACTGGTTACAGGGACACTGGGATGATGTGGGGTGAGGTGAATCCACAGATACCAGTTTTTCTGTGAAGAGGCACCATCAGTCAAAGAGCAGCTGAAACAAGTGGGCAGAGTTGGGAGATCTGCACGCTGGTCCTTCTCCTGTCTCTGCTTCACCTCTACCTCTTTGATCTTTGCTTTTCCAGAGCTCGTCCCAGTGCTGCTCCATGTCTCTAGTGCCCCCTGTGCAAATGCATTTCAGAAACAACTATTCATTGGCATTAATTGAGAGGACGGTTGAAGGACTGCACTGGGGAAATCTCAGCAGAGTACTGCCAGCAGTTGCTTTGTCAAGGCAGCAATAAATAACTGCAGCAAAAAGCCAACTCACGTGTCTTTCTCCCTCAGCCATGACAGGCATATGCAACATACAATTATCCAAAGCAGCAGCACACACAAGCCTACTGTCATCCCTAGAACAAAGTACATGTCCTGCCATTTAGGTTTCTGAGTCTTGGCCTCTTCAAAATTTTGTCCTGCAGGAGAAAAGAAAACAGCACACGTTACTGTGCTCTGTGCTACAAATAATCTCACAAGTGGCCTCATTCCCAAAAGAGCAAAGTTCTGCAATTCCTGGGAACTGGGTGTGGTGGGAGGTGAGCAATCTCTCCTCCTAACCTGACAAGACCACAAGCATCTCTGCTGGCAGTAACCTCCACACACCAGAGACAGCAGTCATCCTCAGAGAGCTGCTCCTCTTTCTTTCTCAACACTGCCTGCAGCCCTGACAAAGCCTGCTGGTCCCTGCAAACCAAAACTGCCTGCACCTCCTTTGCAGCAGCCAAGGGCCCTCTCTCCTCCAGTGACTGGCAGGGTGCTCTCCCTCTCCTGGCTCAAGAGCAGTTAGCTCCTCTGCACATCCCTCACACACTCCAGAAGCAACATCAACAGCCACACTCATCCCACCAGAGCTATCAGTCTGCTGGCTGAAAATCCGTCACAAGCAAAAGTGCCTGCAGAATCTCTCCTGGATTGTCATTCTTGCCTTGAAGCTGGGTTTGCACGAGCCAAACACAAATTCAGCACACACCTGTTTCTGACATCTGGATATTCACATCTGCACAAAGCAACTCTGACCAGTAATTGTACAACTGTGGCAGCAGCTGCCCATGGGACTCATCTAGGAGCTGAGCTGGTAGCAGACACTGTGCTGGACCACCTCTGTACTCTGCAGCCCCTGCAAGGTGTGAAATCGAGTGTCCCTGCAGCAAGGCTCTCACTGGCCCCTTCCTGCTGCACAGGAACCTCAGAGTGCAGCTCCCCAGGTCCTAACAGTTAACAGTGGGAGTTATACTAAGTGTTTCCAGTTTCCTCCAAGCCTTTCAGGACCTTCTTTGTAACTTCAAGTGTCTGCTGCAAATCATTCCCTGTTGTAGCTTTATATGAGGACATTAACAGAAATTATTAAGTTATATTTCACATGAATGACATGGAAAAGGAAAGCTTGCTCTGTGAAGTCAGTAGAGACTCTCAGATACTCACTTGTGGGATGCAAGCTGGGAACCAGCAAAGAATCCACCTGAGAATCTGGAAAAGCCCCCTCTCTGGCCACATCTACAACCAAACATCCAAGAGATGTACCCATTACATGTTCTGCTCTCCACTGCCATATCTGAATACAGAATGTGTACAGAGATCATGTAGTGACAGGGCACACACCAGGAGGTTGGCTAAACATAGCCAAGTGCTGGAGAACGCACTGCCAAGTTTCTAGTCCCACACTATCACTCCCCACCCCTCTGCTTGTTAGGAACCCTACATCCCCCCCAAAGTAGCTGCAGCCCCCCCTCCTCGTGGTGTGTTTGCCCCACGCTGCACCGTGGAGCCTTTCTGTCTCGCCCAGCCCTGCTGCTGCTGCCAGCCTGGGGCTGGGTGCAGCCTGCCTACCTGCTCCCTGCCCTTCTGTTGGAGCAGACTGCGTGTCCTGGGCTTGCAGGAGCACCAGAAAGAGGAGGAGACACTGGGTGAGGACCACGAGCCCCATGCCCGCAGCATGCTGTTGTTGCTGCTGTTGTTGCTGTTGCAGCATCACCCACAGCTGGCACAGAACAAGTCACAGGGGCTCTGTGACCTCATGGCCCCATAGGGCCGTGACCTTCACCAGGGCTCCCCAAGGTGCTCCCATTGTCTGTGAATTCCTGAATCTGCCCACCGTTGGATTTCCTGTTTCTGCATGAGCACGGAAGCAGCAGAAGTGGAGAAGGGTGGACCTATTTTGGGAGGCAGCACTGTGCATGGGAGTGCAGAGCCACTCAGGTCCTTCTTCTCAGAAATCCATATCAAAAGCTCTCTATAAAGACTGCATAAAAGAGCCAACTGGAAGTGCCTTTTGACTATTTTTGTCAGGCATCATTCTATCAAGAAACCAGCTTTTCCCCTCTTCTTTTGCTACAGTTTCATTACCATTAAAGACACCATTTCCTATCTCTGCTACTGTCCTTCTAAAATCAGCATGCCGCCCCTAGGCTTATCCCTAGTGAGACAGGCTTATCTCCTTTCCCCTTCAAATCTAGTTTACAGCTCTGTCAACAAGCCATGTTAACTCCTGAGCAGAGATCCTTTCCCCCTTTGAGAGAGGTGTACCCCACTGCAGCCACCAGGGCTGTAAGCTGACCTGTGATCAAAACCCTCAAAATTCTGCTGGTAACAAGAGATTCTGCTCAGAGCCAGGTATTCACCTGTGGGATTTTCCTGCTTAACACATTGAATAATACAAGTGTCAGATTCTGCACTTGCAACAGGGAGACCTGGATGTGGGTACAGACTGAGGAATGAGAGGCTGGAGAGTGGAAAGAGACTGCTCTGCTCTGTGCTGGTGTGGCCTCACCCTCAAGTCCATGTGCAGTTTAGGGCACCACAATAGAAGATATAAAACTATAAGAAACCATACAAATGAGGGCTACAGAGATGGCGAAGGGTCTAGAGACACAATATGGTGTGGCTGAGGTGGCTTACCCTATTCAGCCTGGAGGAGAAGAGTCTAAGAGGAGACCTCACAGTGGTCTGCAGCTCCCTCATGGGGGGAGGTGGAGGAGCTGGCAGTGATCTGTTCTCTCTGGCGACCAGTGACAGGACCCAAGGGAATGGCATGAAACTCTGCCAGGAGAGGTTTAGGTTGGATACTAGGAAAAGGTTCTTCAACCAGACCCCAGTGGTCAGTCACTGGAACAGGCTCCCCAGGAAGTGGGCATGACACTAAGCCTGAGAGAGCTCAAGAAGTGTTTGCACAATGCCTTCAGGCACGTGGTGTCATTCGTAGGATTGGATTATTCTTGTGGGTCACTTCCAAGTCAGGAGATTCTATTATTACTCTTGGTAGGGGGTTAAAAAATATATCTGTCGTGATATTTAAGGTCATGGGTTCTCAAGTGGTGTCTGATGTGAGGAGAGTGGGTTTGTATAAAGATCCATCAGCTGTGAGCCAGATGGATACCAATCCTGCAACAGGATATGACTGTAAGCAGGATGTCAAAGAGATTTTAATTATGCAACAACTTAAATCTAAGTAGGAAGAAAAAAAAGAGGTGGGGGGAGAAGCTCATTTTGGAGATGTCAAGAATACTTTGTGTGACAGATTGCTAGATTCTTTTGTTTAGAAGGCTATACAAGGGTCATAAGTGAGAAATAGAAGGAGCACAGCAGCTACTCATTTGTTTTTAATACTCACAATTTTTCTTGTAGATTAGCTTTGCATCACGCTGGAGTCCTCGAGGAAAGAGCTAGAGGGGTGTTGGGTATGGCACACCATGCACAAATCACTTGTGATTATCTAACTTCTTCTACAACATAAGCACCTCAAACACAAACTGGAAAAAGAGAGTAAAAGCTTGGTGATTCTTGAGTTTGTCACTGTATTTTAAGAATTCTGCCAATGCACTTCTCTTGACATAATACTGTAACTACAAGCCATAAAACACTCTGAATGGACAAAAAAAGCAAGCACTGATCCCTGTTCATGGGCACACAATAACTTTGCAAACTGCCACTTCAGGGCACTGGAAACAGAAATGGAAAATACCCCAATAAATGAAAATAGAATGCCTGATCACTTAAGGAAGATCTCCTTACTGTGCATATTCTGGACACATTTAGGTACTATGTCTACACCTCTGAGCTTGTAGTGAGTCAGCCACGTACCCCACACTGTCAGGGTCCACAGCACACAACACACTACCCAGCCTACAGCTACTAATACTGACAAAATAAGGAGTTCCAAGAGTGCCAAAAGGAGTGAACTACAAGAAACAGATGGTCTCTAATGGAACATATTTGCAAAGACAACACTGGAACTCCTGCAAAGAGTGCTGTCAGCGATTGCCAAGCAGCCACCTGATGCCCAGTGTGATGCTATCATGCAAACAAACGGAAGACACAGTATCCCAACACCCAACCTTTGACACTTCCTAAGGCTAACAATCTTAGAACCACACAACTTTTCCTTTCTCTATAAGGTTTGCCTTAAATAAGACACATAGAACATGAATAGTCCTGTGATCCTCAAGTTCCAGGAACACTATGGGAATAATTTCTGTCATGTGAAATAGACACTTAGGAAATCCTGCAGAGCCCTGTTTCATTGAGGACCATTAATACAGCTGAGTAAAATCCTGCTTAGCAAGCTCTCTGGAATCCTGAATGCTTTGGATCAGTATCCTCCAGAAGGATGGGCACCAGAGAGACTTCTAAAGCTACAACTGCCAGTCCTGGGGAAGAAATTCCATACTGAAAGTTGCTTCATGACAAACAGGACAAATCAAAAAATTTTCAAGAGCTTCTTTTAGCCCTCCTAAGTTTCTGTAGACATAATGATAAAGAATAGAGACAGACATCTCTTCCCATATGTTTTTACAGGAAATTATGACACAGCCTTAGTAAATGAATATGATTAATCATTTATAGAAACATTCTCATTTCTGACAGCACAGGAAAAGAAAAAGGCATAAGTAAAGTTAAGATTCTCACATCTTTTCCACACCACGAAAAAGACTACCATAATCAAGGCTCACGGAGAAGCCTGTTCCTCCTGCAGACAAAGATGGGAAATTGGTTCTGCTAGAACTGAAGACAGGAAGAAAAGCTCAGAATAGTCAGTATTTGGGCTACAACCAGTTTTCAGAGGTATTACTGCAAGGGAGAAGACCTGCACACCTGCATTACTGAGAGGGAGAAGACTAAGCAGACAGAAGAGAGAACGGCCAGAAGAACTTCATACCACACATGGCCCTGGCTGTCAGATGAGAAAATCTCCCCCTTTACTGCCTGAGCTGTATTGCTGCTGTCTATAGTCACTTTGCTTTGCCCCGGGTCAAACCATGACACACTGGAATTTTTTAACACCATTTTGATCTACTAGTACTATAATACCCATCACCCTATTTATTCATTTCTTCTGGACAAAATTTTGTCTGGTTAACTCACCCAAAGAGACACAAACTTTGAGGAAAGAAAAAGAGATCTTAAGATGAAATGCTTACGTACCACTCATTTCTCTAAAAGTGTTGGCAGCTATTTGAGTTTGTATTTAGGATAAACGCTCAATTGCCTACAGTTTCACAAAAGAGAAGAAAAATATTAAGGAAGCTAGTTTTCTATTTTGAATTGAATTGCCCCATAAACAGAAAATATTGTTCTATTTGTTCTTTGTCCAACATGTCATTTTTTCACACTTTTGTTTTAGTTGAAAATATAATCTCATGTGACATTTATACTACAGATTTTAAAGACGGGTACCTGCCAGGCTTTGAATCTCTTCAATGAGAGCAGGAGGTAAATAAATCCAGTGTCTTTAAAAATGCATTTATTAACTTTTCATTACCACACTGAAAACATCAGTGGATAAAGTATTCTTCAAAGAAGCTGCTATATCATTACATTTAAAACATCCCAAACCATTTCCTCAATCACACATTATAATGTGTATTGCTGGAGTTCAGTGATGTCCACACTAAATAGAGAAGTTTAATCATTTGTAGAAACATTCTCACTTCTAAAAGTGCAGGAGAAGAAAGGGTCACAGCGAGGCTGGATTCTTCTCTTTTGAAAAACATTGTTGGAAATGCACATGATTCCATAAGCATCCTCTGGGTAAGATACACTTATCATTAGCACGCCCTCAAGCAGCTTTCACAGGCTGCCAGGAACACTCAAAGCATCCTTCCATGGACTTGGTGTGCACAGGAGGCAGCAGAACAGAGAAATGGAGTGCTCCTGCCATCGTGGTTAGGACTGGTTCGGGCAAATCCACCACGTACCAACAAAGCACTTCTTTAATTGTTATTTTGGCACTGTGTAGTAAATGGTCTTAAGCAAGGAGGATTTTATGAGTGTGAGCATCCCATCGCTCTCCTTCCAGCTCTACCCAGAGTAACTCAAGCTAACACATGTAGGAGAGTTTACCCTTACATAGTCCTAACCCACTGGACAATTCATTATATTTGAAAAGTGAAGAGCACTTACTTTGCAATTAAATCTCTCAAGAAGGAGGTGATACTAGGACTCCAAGGCCTTTATAAGTTAGAAGCCTTGACTTCTGCATGAACCCTCTTATCAGAACAGAAATCAGACTCATAGTCTTTCAAGGACAGAAACATGAGGGAAATTGAATGATCCTACAGAATTAAACACTGCTCTGAAAAGCTGTTGAAAATAAAGCATGTAGATGCTTTCACAGACCTGCAAGCATGAGATAGCAGTGAGTTAGTCTTTGTATCTTACTTTTACAATACATATAAACCCCAAACCATTTCCTTCTAAACTGCAAAAGTAGATTCCCCTATTGACAGGGATGCTAAAAAACCACCTTCCACTACAACAGAAGCAAATTTTAAATACACCAAATTATAAAAGTACCAGAATTTAATTTGGCAGTGAAATATGATTAAGCTTCCTGATTGAAATTAAACAAGAAAAAAGAATTGCAGTCTTGCATGTCTCACTGATAAAAACCAAGGAAACCTCAGAGCACCTTCTCACCACAAGAATATTTCCTCCTCATCTCCTCCCTTGCTTAATTACTGAAATCTTGAGGTACAAACTGTACAACAGACACAATGCGAAAATAAAACTGCTCTACCATATATTATCAGAACAAGAAACCTCATCTCTTTTTTCTAAAAGTATCAGCTATTCTTCACAGCTACTAATTATTAGGTAGGATAAGGAAGACTTCAGGAAAAAAGGACATAAAAAGTTCAGAGCGGCTTAGCACTGAAACAGCAAATGAAAAAGTATCTCTCATTAATTCCTTTTCCCAGTTTTACCAGCAAAAAACCCCCATACCAATTATTTTAAAGCACAACAACTGTCATGTTGTGCATCAGTTCAAATTCCACAGCATTTATATGCATCAAAAACACATCTGCAGACAGTGTGGCAAAAGGTACGTTTGCAAGTCTCAGCAGGCAATCACATGGCTGAAGGGAAATGCAAATGTAGTCCTGCTCACAATCTACTGGTCTTTTGATGAGAAGAGAGGCCAGGATCAACCAAAAGAAGACATGTGAGAAAGTTTAAAAAACACTTTTCTTTAAAATCTCTGTGACTTTCAAAAGCTTGGTATTGGTTTCTTTGATGGAAAACTCAAAACGAGCAAGAACAACAGACACAGTGCCTTGCTTCCAGATAACAGGAGGTTGATGCAGTCATATTTATGGACATTATGTTGAGTGCTTATATGTCTCTTTTTATACAGAGGAACATCCAAATTATTCATTTAAACTAATTTAAAATGCATATTTCCTTTTTATAGGATCCTTTTAGAAGCTTGAAGGCTATAGCAGCAGAAAACCACATAGATTTACCATAATTTAGGGTTGTTTAGTAAACCATGCATCTGTTGTAAATCCTATAGAGCTCGAACACAATCTCAATAAATAGTCACTGAAGAGATTTAATTTATGGACCTCAAAGACCCTTGATTATTGGATTCTTCACAGACATACTAGCAAACCTACTACATTTTATTTAATAGCAGAGATGAAATAGCAATGAAAAGGAAATAAACTACTGGTTCTTTTGTCCTAAATATTGTTGTTTTATATACAGTTTACAGTCTGATTTCTTTGGAACAGAACTGCAGGTTTTTCACTACAATGTAAAAATCCAAACAAAACAACACCAAGCCAAGAAAACTCTCCAGCCTCACAGAGACCATGTAAAATTTGCAACCAAACCCACTTTTAAAGCAGAAAGGACAAAGTTCAGGCCGTGTCCCTTCGAGCACATTTAAGTATGTGGCCAGAACTGCTGTTCTACAGAACTCTTGCATCACTAGAGATAATTCTGCGCATGCCTTTGATGACTTCTGCTTACTCTACTTACCTGAGCAAATTCCAAGCACGACTGCAAATGGCAGAGGGGCCTTGGTGTGTTTGGTTTTTTGTTTCCAAAATAAGACCACAAGACATAAGGTGAAGTGCTTAGAAAAAGAGATCTTATCACTGATTGATGTGTAATTCACTGCACGTTCCCTGCTCAGCAGGAGCATTGCATTTTTCTCCTGGATGGTGTCTCCAAGCACAAGGAAATGCCAGGAGCAGCCAAGATCTTTTCAAACAATGTCATCTCCACCAGTCAAAAATACTTAATCTTCCTTTCTTCCTTGCTGCTACAAAATGGAGAGAAATTACATTTATCAAAACCCAAGTAGGGAGTATATTAATAAGGAAAAAATAAGCAAGGAGATTCTGGACTTAAAACTTCTCAAGTCCCTCTGCACCCTCATTCACTGTCCAGCGTGCACCCCAAGGGGAAAATGAGTGCCCTGGAAACCTGTTCTTAAGGACTGCAATATATGGTTCTGAGAAAAGGAAGGAGCAGTAAAGTGAAGCAGAGAATTCTCATGGTTTTATATTTATTCTGATGTTTCTGATGGTTTTGTATTTACAGTTTTCTAAGTTTTTAATCATTATAATTACTGTATGTTTTCCGGTAAGTTTTCTATGCAGTTCAAGCAGAAAAATTGGAAAAATAAAGAAAAAATAAATTGAGAAAAATAAATCCCACTGCATTCAACAGTGTATCAGACAGTGACAACACCTTCATAATAGATGCATTCTTGGTGAAAGAAAAGGCTGTACTTTGTATTAATTTTTCTGCCTGAAGACTAAGAAGTGAAACAAAATAGGGAAACACCCCTCCCGCTTGCTGTACCAGGAACATTTTGTTTAGAAGAATGGACTAAACTATTCCCATTAACTGGCTCACTCAACAATGCATAATTTTGGAAAAGTGCTTGAAAATAAAATCACTCTACAAAAATCAAGGGAATAATTTTTGTTTTCATCCAAATTCAAATGCAAATGTAACTTAATGAAAGGCCTATGTTAAAAGCTGATCACACGACTTTGGAACCCCCTGAGCTGTTTCTGAACACCCTCTAAAAAGCCAAACACGACCACATTGCTAGTCCAAGTAACTCACAAGCTGACAATTAACAGGTAAGAATCATTCTTTCGTTCCAGCTTTGAAACTGCCTCCTACGAAAAAATGTCCATGATTTCTTAACATCTTGGGACAGAGAATCGTATTTTCTATTCATAAAGAATATTTTTAGGAAGAAATTAAATTCACAAACCAGTGGAGAGTTCATGAAAATGAAAGAGCCCATGAAAACAAACAAAAATATTTATTTTCCTATAACTGCAAAATATATTACTGATGTGGAAAAATTCCAAATTCATACTTGGGTAGGCGATAGAGCTGACAGAGTGAGTCCCAAATATTAAGAAATTGTAGGCTGGTGAAGAAGAACCTTGAGACTGAGGAATGCTGACTCAGCCTCACCTCTTCCTCGCTCTAGAGCCTTCACTGAAGTCAGCGTGCTTTGTGCAGCAGGGAGCGAGATGCACAGCAGCATTCATACATTTTTATTGCCACTGCCTTCCCTATACTAGGACCTGTCATTTTTTTAAAATAATTATGATCACCTTTTAGCAAGACAAACCTAGCTGAGATTGAAGTCACTTACATGATTTCGTGAGCAAATGTAGCGAATAAAGTAAATAAAATACTACCATGAAATTTCATCTTTATTGAATCTGTTCTTCTCAATATTGCAGAGGTTATGAAAACATGCTCTGTATCCTCACAGTAACTTGAAAAAAGCAATTTAATTACTTCCATCCTATGTAATGAAGTTTCATCATTACCTTTGCATCAAATCCAGATGTATCCTTCATTTTAATGTGCTATTTTTAATTTTTTTGCTTCATTTTAATTTGCTATTTTGACGGACTAACTTCACTTGGAAGTCTCTTTTGTCTTCTTAAGAAGAATCAACTAAGAGCTCTTCCCATAAAAAGTTTTTTGATTGATCAGCAGATGCTTAGCTCCTAGTGATATTTCCAAGGTTAGTCTACTCTAAATGAAACAGATTAGCTAAGTTTTAGCCGCTGAAGAATCATCTTAAACAAAGGTCACAGAACATCTCACTATGCAATTAATAAAGATTCAGCTAGTAACTCCTTGATCAAATATTAGTATTTTTGATTGGTCCCAGAAGAAATATCCTTCTTTAATGCAAACCTGGCACATGAATCAGAGCCACAGCTGCTGCCTGATATAATCAGTGTACAATACTCTAATCCCATGAACTCTGACTCAGCAAGCATCTGCTTTCCAAATAAACTTTATCAAACAACCTTTTTTCCTCAGATTTTCGTCAGCCAGGGTTTAAAAGGAAACAAATTTAAAACCCTTTTGCAGATGCACTTTGAAGTCAAGTACTGTATTTTACCTTCTTTCCAGAAGATATTCCCTGGGAATTTGAATGGTTATGACACTGAGTTAGGCCGTTTAATTAGTAAAGAGGACACTGCTAAGTTTTTTTTTCTAACATTTTATTCAGGCTACAGTTACAGAATTTGTTGGATCCACAAAGCTTGATGTGCAAGTTTTAATTCTTAGTGGTTTACTATACCAACAGTCCCTTGAGCAGTAGAAATTAAGTAAATTTATAACAACCATGTTTAAGTCTGTACATTGATTAACTGTCTGCTTCTAAGTACACACAGAAAGACATAAATAATGGAGGTCCAGAGCTACCATTCTCTCCTACTACCTTGCAATTAAAATCATAGTTCTGCGATTGCAAATTTCCCATGCAGTTTATAGTCTGCGACCTTTGCTACCACTGACAGAAAAAAAATTCAGTTGCAGATTCTTTCAGAAATGAACAATATTGATACCAAAACACATGGACCTTTCAGGAGAGGCAGAATGCCAGTTTCTTCTCATCTTTTTGCCTTAATGCTTTTTGAAGTGCAATCATTTGGATTGTAAACAAGCAGTAAGATCATTCTACATAGCTAAGGGTGAGCCAGAAAGAAGGAACATCACAGCAACATCATCTTGCAAAAGGAAAAGCACAAAATCATAGAAATGGTGACATGGAACATTATAACTCTGGGGTCCATCTAGCCTTCTTCTCAAACCAAGACTATGACCAGCATTGTACCATTAGGTCACCTAGAGTTTTATCAAGCCAAATCTTGAAAAACCTTCAGGAATGGAGATGCTGGATGACCTGTCCCAGTGCCACATGATCCACCCACTCAAGTTCTTTTTCTAATGTGCAGCCTAAACCGCCTCATGCACCATCTGCTGTTGCCACTTGTTATGTTCTCCATCACTACTTAGAAGACCTTGCCATATCTGTAAATGCTTCTCAAGGCATTTCTTCAGAACTGGAAAAGCCCAGTTCCTTCAATGTCACTCACACAGGATGTGAATTCCAGCTCCTGCTCATTGCAAGTAGCCCTCCTTCAACACCTGTCCAGTTTCTCAACGTCCCTATAACACCAAAATCTCATGCACAGCCTCACAGAGTGAAACACAGACAAATAAAAGCTTCTCTCAATCTGTTGATCTCATTCCTTTGTACACACCAGCGAAGAACTGCTGAGCAGAGAGGGTGTAAGGATGCAGTCAATACAAAAGAAGCCTTGGCACAGCAGAGACATTCACATACTACTGACAGGGGCAGGTGCACAGGTAGAACAAAACACAGAATACAGAGAATGCAGGCTCCATTGCTTCTTCTCCCAAATTCGAGGCAGGCCTAGTTTTCAAACAGTATGGCTCCACCATGAGGAATATACTTTCTCTTCACCTCCTTTATGTGTTGGCTTTTATTGCTAAGGGTTTGCTATGCTATCTTTGCCAGTTATAACAGGACTTAGTATGTATGCCTTAGATGGCTGCCTGTTTCAGGGTGGATTAATTCCCCCCTGAAAACATCTCTCTTACTCAAGTGAAAGTGGAGGGAATCTAGAGCTCAGATTCACTGTGCCTGTGTCAGAGCTCTACAGTATAGGTGTCTACACATGAATGAGTCATTTGGGGTGGATGCATACAGCCAAACACTTTCACAATCCTTTTTTTTTAAAACCAATATAAGAATCATTTTCAAAACAATGTTACATTATACCCTCTAAGTTATTGACAGGTTTGAAGATAAACGACTACAAAATTAAAGAGCTTAAAGAGAAATTAGTCCTATAATTGGTTAACTATTGCTCTTTACCTGACACATACTAAGAACATTCCATATGCATTCAATCATTATGGATTCATTAAAGATAATTGCCACATTGAAATAATCTAAAGCTATTTTCTAAAGAGAAATAAACATAAACAAACCTCCATTGTAAGATTCCATCTTTCTCCAGGTGTTACACAATTAAAATAAACCCTCTGTATTTAAAACGAAATGTTAGAATTAGCATAAGCAACTATAATTGAGGTTACAGCATAATAAATATTATTTCCTATTATTTCTAATAATTGCTAAGAAGTTCAGAGTACTACTGTCCTAGTTGAATTCAAAGATATGATTAACTAGTACAAAAATAAAATAGCTAATTTCAGTGGAGGAAAGCTGTATGAAAGTCTGTTTTAGTGCTATGGGACTGAGAAATCTCACTGTCCTAGGACTGACTTTTAGATTACTTAAGTATCACATCCTCATTTTCCAAAAGCTACTTGTACAGCCCAAACCAGCTCCCAGTTACATGCCATACTAGTTTTACTGATGCTTGACTTTTCAGGGTTTAACTCCAGCTAGCAACTAATAAGTACCATGCAGCTGCTGACTCACCCATCTCATCTTCCATAGGGTGTGGATTGAGGTAAGACCAGTTTAATAACTGAAATAAAACTGTTATTGTTGATCACATGCATTGAGACCTCATGACATTCATCTTGCCAATTTATTCCTAAAAATTGGATCTCCCCTTCGGTCTCTTGACCTTGCTTTGCTTTAGGGCAAAACTGGCTTTATGAGGGATTTGGACTATTTTCTTTCTCAAAACTTCCTCTTCTGTTACCTCTGCTGATGATGCCATCACTGTATTGCAGGTTTTCCCCAGCTTCACCCTGTTCCAGTACAGTCTGCATCAGTCCATGGCAGATGGCAGGGCTGTGTGTCCACCCCTGGGAATGTCCATTCCAGGTGTACTGGACACCCCCTCAAGTGAAAGCAAACTGTGGCTTGCACTCTGCCACCAAAGGGATTGAGAAAAGTCCATTAATGATATCAGCTGTGCTTTACCACTTGGCTGCTTCTGCCTCAAGTTCCTCTTGAAGGGAGTAGGACATACCCACTTTAAATTGCTGGAATTAAGTACCTGCCCCTATAATCCCACACACTCTGCCACTCCTGACTAGCCAGTCTCAGGACAGATCTCTGGGTAGCATTCTTAAACAGCTGTTTAACCTTAAATAAGACCTGGAACACATTCAGAAGAGAAAGCAAGAGGAACATGCTGGTTTGAACATCTCAAGCATATTCAAAATTCTGAAGAGCTATTGTTACTATCCTGAAGGAGAAGAGAAAGGGAAGTGTCTCTGCCATGATTTGATCTCAGAGGAAAAAAGGTAAAAGGTAAAAGAAACTTATTTATAGTTTCCTGGAGTACAGATATGACTGCAATGCTGAGTACAAATACCAGATTAGTTTCAAGACCAGCAATTCTATCACAGCATAAACCAGTGTTTGTTACAACGTGATACCCTTAGTCCAGTTCCCACAGGTATTGAACAGCACAACAGGGAATGTGTTCTGCAAGTAAGGGATTACATAATGCGACTTTAAGAACAGCCACATCAGCTTTGAGAGCAAAGAAATTATCGTGACTATTAAGTATAATGAACAAATTTGTAACAAATTTGTTCTAACACATTCTAGGCAGATTTGTTGTTAACTCAATCCACTGAGTCTCACATTGGGCATCAAAAGAACTCTCCTGGCTTAACCCAGTTGGCAACTAAATATCACACAGACACTCACTCACAGCCTACAGAACCCCCATGGAATGGGGAGGAAAATCAGAAAAAAAGGTAAAACATGTGGGTTGAGATAAGAATAGTTTAATAACTGAAATAAAATCAATTATAATAGAATAAAAAGAGAGATTTATAAAAACAGGGAGAAATAAACCCCAAGCAGAAGAAGCAAGCACAGCACAGTTACCCACCACCCACTCGTGGTGGGTAATGGATGCTCAGCCCATCTCAGAGCAATGATCACCCCCTTTCAGCCAGCTCTCCCAGTTTATATACTGACTGTGGCATTCCACGGTATGGAGTGACCCTTTGGCCAGTTCAGGTCAGCTTCTCCTGGCCATGTTCCCTCCCAGCTTCTTCTGCACCTCCTTGCTGGCAGAGCATGGGAAACTGGAAAGTTCTTGACTCAGGGTAAGCACTACCTAGCCACAACTAAAACTTCACTGTGTCATCAATATTATTCTCATATTGAATCCAAAACACAGCACTGCAGCAACTACTAGGAAGAAACTGAACTCTATTCCAGCCGAAGCTAGGAAAGTCTACATTATTACTTTAAACCTACTACCCATTAAAAAACTCCTGCACTTCTATAATTATTAATAACAAGTCCCTAGCTGTAGTTTCAGGCCTCATTTAATGATACCCAACTAGAAGGTCGCACTCCAAGTCCTGTCATCATCATCACTGAGGATTTAAACTTCATGCAGGTCCTACAGATACAAGTACTAAGAGATACAAGTACTAAAGAAATCCATATGACCTCATGCTCTTGGAATGGCAACACAAAACAGGACAGCATCACAGGGTTCTCAAAACATTGCCCTCATGGGGGAACAGAAGGAGGAGTTGGAGAGAGAGCCTTGACAATCCCCCATCTTCCTTCAGCCAAAGAGGGATGAAGTGGCAGGCAGTGTGGGAGACAATGTGACTGTCCTGGAGATGTGTGTTTCTGCATGCAGCCCTAGAATAAGGGACAAGATGCACACACAGGAAGTGTCCAAGGAGTACGTGGGCTGCAGAAGAGAGGGGAAGCAAGAGCTCTCTGGCCATCAAAAGAACAAGTGGAACAGGTAGAAAGGGAAGACAAATATCAATGTTGGCTACTCAAGAACAACATGAAAATGATAGACTGACCGTATGCTGACGGAGAACAAAAGTAAACAGGGAATCATAAGGCAGGGGTGGGTATCTGGGGAGTGAGACTGAAGAAAACAACAGACAAATACAGGAAAGAAAGTAACACTGAAGGCTCAACATGTTATTTATTTCAGATTTATGTGTTTTGATATTCAATTGTTGAAGGCAAGATTTCCTTTTTCCTTGCCTTTTTGAAGACCAACAGATCACTTCAGTAAGCTATGTATTGCTAGCAGCGTACAGCAAGGCAGCAATTTGGGGTGTACAGGCATACCCTGCACACTCCTCCTCAACAGCAAAGCAGAGAGAGGGAGAGGAGACGACCTTTCTTCTGAGGAATTGAGCAGAGCAAGAAGGATCTACCTTCCAGAGCCTGCAGTGTCTGCAAGGAGAAAGTCACAGCGCAGGCTGGGGGTGCTGCAGCTTCACACAGAGACTGCCCAGAGCCAGCAAGCAACATCCAGACCTCAGAGAGTCAGATAGAAGGAAAATTCCTCAGTATCAGAGGAGTCAATGCAGCATTTGCTGCTATTTACAGCCATTAAACTGCCTAGAAGCAAACACCTTTTGAACAGACGCTGGTTTTAAATCAACAAAAATGCTGTATACCTTCTTTTCATTCCATCTTATCTAGCTACTCTGAGTTTTCTGGATTTAAGAAGTTACTTATTCTAGCTTTGACTCAGATAAAATCATTCTTGAGTTCAAAAGCTTTTTGTCTCCTTCAGAGAGCTTATTAGAGGATAAAGATCTATGTACATCTACCTCAAAGGTCTGGCTCAAAGATTTATTCACAGGGCAAATGAGGAAAGAAGGAAAAAGCCTTCATCTCCAGAAAACCTTGTTTTGCCATGAACAGGTTTACATTTAGGATCTCCCAAAAATTAACTCTGTTATTCTGTGACTCTGCCAGAGCAAGCTACTGCATAAGCACGCACAAGGACACATCAACATTCTTGAAGGACAAGAGAGCTGGAAAATAACCTCACTTCAGCCTAGAAATTCATGGGAGACTGTCTGAGCTTAAGACAGAGCAGTGCAGAAAAGAGTGGAATTGTCCAGTGCAATTTAGTTTCATCCCATGGGTTCCCCTCCCAGGAAATGTTTGTAGCTTCCAGCAGCTGTGAGGGAAACAGGGCTCAAGCTAATTGACTGCCCTTGAAAAGAGACACACTGGCTGTGTGAGGCAAGAAATGGCAGCAGCCGGAACAGGAAGAGGTCTTCCCTGTGATTTGGACATTCCAGGCAATTCACAGCACAGTAGGTCTGACTAGGTTGTGGGTTACTGATGAGATGCTGCCTCACAGAGCCTACTCAAGTACCTAAGGCAGAGGGATCCAGTATGGAGCATTTCCCAGGAACCTCTGTGACTTTCTGTGCTTAGCAAAAGGAAAAAACATCAAGTGTAAGTGGTGTCTGAACGATATTCTGTAACTGAGGAGAAACTGCAGGTATGGACTTCTGTGGGAAATACAGAGACAGCTTTTAAGGCAGAGGTAGAACAACATGTACACTACCAGACTCATCACATATTGGTTTACTGGAAACAGAGTGAAGTCCAGTACCTTGTCTTCAAGTTAAATCACTTATGAAGAAAGGATGAGTTGGAAGCTGATTTTGACTGAATTAACCCGCCAACTCATGGCATATGTCACTTACCTTGATTCTCTTTCCTCTGGAATTCTCTGAAGACGCTCCAAGACAAGTGGGAATGACTTTGAAATGAGGCCTCTACAGTCGGGGATCACTTGCACGAGAGAAAACAACCAGAGCCCATGCTTAGGAAGTGCAAGGGTCTGTAATTACTCAACAAAAATTGAAGAGAGGTTGTTTTATTCTTTAGAGACAGATGATAACATACTACACTTAGGTCACCACTTTAATATTAAAGTCTTGGTCCTCTACTCCACAATAGTGTGTGCTTTCATCAAAGTTTTCCATGTTTTTTTTTTCCCACGTTGACAACAAAAATAAGCTTAAACTGACAGAGAAAGTGATATCTTGCTTTCTTAAAAACACAGGCTCCCGTGAGCAATCAAGCAGTTATTTCCAATCCCAGATCTCCATCCTCCTAGGTTTCCCCAGCATCTTTTCTTCCAGAACGGTGTGCTCTAAATTGTATTTGCTACAATTCTGAGATTATCACTGGAGCAAATAAGGATGCCTTAGTCTTTAAAATGCATTTAGCCAAGTGATAATAGGCAAGCATTGGCTTGTAAATGTTTACTGCTGTTTCGTGCATTATTCCTCCCTTGTTAAACTGCTGCAAAAAGATTACATGCAATTTAAAACCTGATGGATGTATAAATACCAGAGCAAGAGACACACAAAATTGTTACATTACTGCGAAAATGACTGAGACCATGTGAATACAGAAAGCTCCATAAAATCCTGGAAAAGTCTTTGATTCAGTAGAGTGGAGTAATATCTGAACAAGGTCCCAACATCGCATTGTTCAACTGGACACAAGTTTCTATACTCAGTAAAAAGACTGTAGGAAAGACCAATATTTTTACTTTGTTCAGAACACCAACTAAGCCCATTCCTCTCTTTTCTGCACTACGTATAAAGCAGTAATCAAATCTAAAATACCACCCTCTAGTTTTTTCCTCAGCTATATTAATAATTCTGTCATGAAACTTTAGCTTCATGAATTTAATAGTTTGGGGACACTGAAATGTAAAAAAGTTTGGTAATTTTGCAATAAAAATGTAAGAAAATGTTATTTGCTTTAAAACAAGCCAGAATAAAGTTATTTATCAATACAATTCTGCTACATTTTGTTTGTTTTATTCCATTATTCAAGAATTTGAAGCAGCACTATTACTTTTTTGCTAGACTGGATGGCTACAATCAAAATGAATTTTCTGCCTCAACTCACCCTTTTATTCCAGACAATTCTAATTAGTTCTCAGGAATGGAAATTAAAGAAGAATACAAACTAAAAGATATTTTCTGTCACATCAAAGCAAAATCCCCATACATGCCTGGTCTCAACGAAACCAATACGCAGCAACCCCAAGCACATGGGTCCACTGCCATTCCAGACAAATTGGAGGCACTATTGCTTAGATGGGGGGTTCACAGACTGAATTCAAAAGTTGCTTCAGCATCCAAGAACAGCCTTGTTCTGAAAATCACGTGAAAATACTCTGCTGGCACAAGCTAAGATAAGACATACACTGAACAGTTTCTCCTCACTGGTCTTTCCCAAAGGAGCATCCTAGCACTCAATACAGGCATATGCAGATAGAAAAACAAATGAATTTTCACACTGGGCAAGATCAGGAGGAACACAAACTGGGTCAGCTCTATGTGGAAGGTACAGCGAGGGATGGAAAGTCACACAGTGCTTGGCTATCCCGGCCCACAGTTCACCCCTTATTTATGACCAGACACCAACACAGCTAAACTTTATCACAGCTAATTTAGGCGTCACAATTCATGTCTCAATATTTTGAGTTTTTGTCACCCTGAGTGTACCTTTAAGATCTACACGGAAGAAAGTGGATCAACAAGCAAGACCTGCTGCCCAGTGGATGCTTATCAATCCACTCAGACAACAGTAAGGCCAGTGACAATTAATTACAAATTGCACTGGCTACTGATGTGAGAAACTCTGGTCTGAAAAGGACAATCTGATAGCTAGCATAGGAGTATCAGTCATGCAGACCAGCAAATCAGACAGAAGAAAAACTGTAAATCTTGAACACCTCCCAGCCTTTGGGAAGAAACACCTTTTGGTGCTGAAAGGTAAGCTATACTTCATCAGCTTCATATTTTTCTAAGAAAAACAACAATAAACCAGTTTGACAGAGACAAAACTGTTGTACCCTTAGGGATTGATTAGTTCTTGTATGTATTCAGCTGTCATTCTACACAAGAGTCCCTAATACAGATGTCCAAGTGCTGACAACACAAAACTCAGAGGACATCTGGTGGGCAACTACCTGGCAGAGTAAGGGACAAGTTCTGGCACATGGGTCTTGAAATACACAATTTGTTTGTGCAGCATTCATTTGTGCAGTATCAGTTCAAATCACAGAACCAGCATCACCCAAGCACTCCTTGCAGCTTTCCCAGCAGCAGCTGTGCGACACATCTGCACTGACAGTGCTGGCAGTGCATCTGTGTTGTGGCATCACAGAGGCAGGGCTTGTTTGCTCCTCAGATTCTGCTTGTTGCTCAACATTCCCAGGCAACACTACTCACCCCTTGCACCTTCTACAGTTAGGAGAGAATAACACCTCCAAAAAGTGACTTACTTTAAGCAAAGAGGCAAAATAGCATATTCAGGCATTTGATTAAAAATCTTGATATGCTAATGGCAACGCTATAAAGGAAAGCAATTTTTAAATTTTATTGTAAGTACAAAATCCTTACAAACAGCTGAATATGCTGAAGAAACATAAAAACACAAGAAGCATTATTATTTGAACTCAAATACTCTACCAGCAGGGTATTTTTGAGTATTGTTGTAAATGAAAAATAATTTTCAGAAGGCTTATTAGCTCCTTTCCCTTGATGACATTAATTTTGAGGACATTAGAAGAGACAGTACAAGACCTGTGACAATCTTAAAGAATCATAGCTCAATTAGTAGGAATTAGAAAAATTGTGCTGTTATCTTCAAGTTTGAAAGAAAAAGGCTTTGGGCTCAGTTATGGAGGCATTAACACGTCAAATTAAAATTAAACATGAAAAATAGGAATAGACAGTGATGTTACAAAACAAATGCCTGGATATTCTAAATGGAAGCAGAAGTGGGGGAAAAAAAGATCCCCTCAAAATAAGTATTTGCTTTTAAAATGGTGTCATTTCAGTGTCTATGATAAATTAAAACTTTTTAAAGTAAAATTGCAGGACTAATATTTACAAGGTTTTTAAACACTTTATGTACATTTGGACACTTGAAATGTTCCCCACCACACTTGAAGCATTAACAAAGCAGCTGGTTACATCTTTCCATGTATTCTGTACTGTTTTACTCCTTAAGTTATCTTGAGATTTCTTTTAATGAAATTTGCTCTCCTGATATCCATGAGGGTAGAAAGAGATGCATTCATGTGGAATTTCAGAGAAGAACACAGAATAAACTATAGTATGTAACTGAGCTGGTCACTAAAATGCAGGTAAAAGCAGGCAGCCAGGCAGATCTGAGATTTTCAAGAACAACAACCAGAAAGCAGTTGTCTAATCTGCAAAGGCAATATCCAAAGGCCTATCCCACATCAGGAGGAGTGACTCAAAGCCAAATGGAGTAACACCTTGCTTCTAGATAAAAAGCTATTGGGATTACTTTAATAGAGAACACTTAAGTAATCACGTTTGATGGGTAAGACTGCATCATTTATCAAAAATCTATGCTAAAATTTAATTTTCCATGTGAGTCAAAGACAGCAGTGGCAGCACTGCTTGTTGTTGCTGAGCTGTGGCTGCTGATGCCTTCTGAAGTGGAAATGATGGATGCCACATGTTCTAGCTGTGATTAAATTTGCTTTGACAAAGCAGCATGGAAATCTGATTTTCAATAGACTCTTGCATTTCACCCAGTGCTGAGTAAACAGATACACAACATAATGCTATGTGGTTGTCAAGCTGATGGCTAATTCATTCTGCCAGTCCAATCAATCTACCCATTAAAATATTACCTGTCAATATCAAGTAAGTTCAGCTTGGAAATTGCATGGAAACAGGAAGCTCTTTAGAAATAAACATTGTGAAAGCCAAATGTGTCATAAAGCTATTTCTCCAGGTTCTCCCAACAGCTTCAGTCAGCCCCAGTAAAAGGTCAGCAGCAGCCTCTTGCTTCAGCATGCTCAATGCTTCTCAAACTTCTTACCATGCCAAAGGACAAAGGTACAATGTACCAAAATCCACTCTTGCTGTGCTGCTGCTTGAAGAGAAGGAAGCAGAAAATCACATTAAGATTACAGCTTATATACCTGCACCTAAACTGCCTTCAGTGGGAGACATCCTTCACAGCTTGACTGATAGGGGATAGGAGTTGGCAAAACACAGTGATGAGATTTTTCACTGCACTGAGTGCAGGCACCCTCACATAACCTTTTAGCTTTACCCTTCATTTGGAGGAAATTAGGATATTACCCACTAATCTTCATGGGCAGCAGTTCTGTGGACATTCCTGCCCTCTCCGCAGCGCCTGAGCGCTCCTGCCAGCTGTCATAACCACACATGCGTGATGCTCCCAATATAATCTCTGCTTTCAGCATTCAGCTCCTCACCACACAGCAAATCAACATGGCAAGTACTCTGAGTATATGCTGAGTATATCCTCTAAAACTCCCCCCAAAAATATCAGTGTAATGATTTTTGTTTTGGCCTTTCTCTCTTTTTTTAACAGAAGGATGTTTAGAATCATACTATGGTTATTAAATTGTAAAACAACCCCTAGCCCTTTGACAGTGTCAAACAGAGCAGTAATTAGTAAGCTTAATTGAATGAGGATGAAAAATATAAACATGCCAATAAGCACTAGCAACCATTTCCTATTCTTCCTAGTCTTCTACTATTTGGACCTTTAGACCTTGAAAAAACAAGTTGATCTAATATAATCTCCTTTCTAAGAGAAAGAAGAAAGAAGATTTAATTCAAATTATACCAGCAGAAAGCTGAAAGCCCTTGGTTCATGGTCACATAATATGACATGAATTTCTGGACTTGGACAGAAAATCATAATTGAATAATGTTTGTTATTTACAGAAAAATTAAAACATACTCTAAGTTCTTGTAGGTTTTTTAGGAAACTTGCTTTGTTTTCAGATAGTTCTGTTGAAAGCCATCTTTATTCAAGGTATTAATTTACCACATCTAAAGTAGGCAACACAGCTACAAATACCTGTAAGAAATGAAGGGAGTATCTAAATGAAAACAGATTTAGCCTACCTACATCATGGTCAAATCCAAAAGTTTTCTTTCACTTTTCTCCAGGTTTCTTCAACACACACTGAGGTCTTCTGCACGCTCTATCCTAAGAGACAGTCCCAACTGCAGAGCCCACGCCTAGCAGCATGCCTTCACTTTCACAGGCATTGTCCTCTTTGCACTCCCCTGGGGCTTCAAACAGAATTATGTCCCTTGAAATATATTTACAACCTCTTCTCCTGTCCTCATAATTTCATTACTTCTCCTTTATTCAGAAGGGAGTCTTGGCACTCCTCTTTTTCCTTCCTCAGATATGTAGAAATTCCATGTTAGACAAGGTGTCATCTCTCGAGTAGCCAAAATGAACTGCTAGACTGGATAACAGAATAAATGCACTTCAGAAATAATTTCTTGGGGGGGCAAACCAGAGAGCTCGTGTTTTTCCAGAACTCTGTTTTTCCTTAATCACAAAGATTCACTGGAATCACAAAGTCTTACTGCTTTGAAGAAAGAACTAGAAATCCCTACCCACTCACCCTAGATCTGCCAGCAGATATTTTCTGCTGTGTTCCTGCTGACATTTCCTGCCAGAAGACTATGAAAACTGAGCAGCCTGAGCTATGGTTACATTAAGTATTTGTGGTGGATGATTTCTTAATGGATAAATGATACACTAGGCAAATAAGAAGAAACATCACGCAAGGCACCTGGAAAGTTTCCAGCAGGAAGAACGTAGAAGGGGCTGGTGTAGTCCAGCTCAATGTCCCAAGGAAGAGACACAGCATGTTCAAAGGTCTAAAATCAGAAGTCCTGGAGCATTTGAATCTGTTGTATAATTTTAATGGGACACGAGATAGGAACTATTCTCTAGCTGGCATGTTACAAAGACTGTGACAAAGTTCCTAAGTAGAAAGAAACTGCATGAGACAACACTGATAGAGGCGAGAAGTTCTAACTGGCACAAGAGACACGGTTTGAATACTGCATAGTTCTAATTCACCATTAAAGTATTAGACTGGCTCTATCTTAATTTATTCTACTAAAAAGGTCTAAGACTTCAGCCCAATTAATAAACGCTGAAACCTGAGGCACCTTCATCAGCAGCTATGCAATTATATACCGTACAACTAAAAAATTCTGATGAAAAGCTTCACTCTACAGTGCTTCAAAAATGGTTCTTAAACTCTTGTATGATTAATTTTAGCAGTTTCAAAAGCACTTTCCTAATTAACTGCCTCCTGTGCCTAAATTTCTCCGAAAATTTTCTATTTTTAATTATTGAAAATAATTTTTGAAGAGCCAAACCCACTGCTAGAGTGTAGAAAAATATCAAACTTAAGCTCTGGGTAAATATATAGCAAATACAAAAGCATTAATTTGAGTGTCAAAAGAGACTGGACAGGAAAAAAAATGAGGCCCACTGAATAACTGTTAATCACGTCTTAACTGGATTAGCATTACAACTAAGAGATAAATTAACCAGAAGACATGAAGTAGTATTGTCCCTCTCAACACCAACACAAATAGAACCATCAAATTTATCTTTGACAAAACAGAAACATCTCTTGAAATTCAAGAAAAAGCAAGGTAATATTAAATGAAAGCAGAACAAAACACTATCACCAATAGCAGATAGGAGGAGAGATGGACGAAAGGTACAGCAAGAATAAAATCAAGATGTGAAAAAACTACAGCCAAAACAAAAACTCACAAAAACTTACAATAACAGAAAACCTAAACATGTCAACCCCAAACATTTTCCTTAAGGAAACTTTATAGGAATAAACTCACTATAAGTAAACTGAAAGACCCAGGAGTGAATTAACAAGGGGTTCACTAGTTTTATCGTGCAACCAGCCACTGAATATATATTTTTGTTTTTAATTATTCTTTAATACACTTATTTGCATTCTAATACTTTCACAGCTATGGATACTTCAAAATGAAGGAATAAGCTTTAGCATGTAGACTACACCCCAAAACATTTGGTATGTTCATTTTTCAGTGCAAATTATGTGTAATTGTCACCAGTTCATATCCTACTGCTGCTAATTGATTATTAGGTAACTTTTCAGAAAGCAGCCACACCAAAGTAGCCTGGGAGCTGAATTTCAGAAGGGAGAGGAAGTGGGAAATGGGCCATTCAGTGATTTTTATCTTGAAAAAATACAGTATCATTTTCAAGCAAGCATCTTTAGAGGTTTTTGCTCTTCTCAACACAGATCTACTGCCATGGGTAGCTGATGTTATTCTTGTGGAATTGTGTACCATTAAGGTGTTGAACAGTGCAACAAATTTCTTGTTATCTTGGTTCTAGATAGTATGATGTGTTTCTCTAGGACAATAACAGACCTGCTGCATTGTGTACTATACTTGTTTTGTTTCCATTTTTTGATTCTACAAGCAACCTTTCTGCTCATCTGGGCAGACTTCACAATTTACCGTCACTATTGGTTTCCCATTTCAAAAATAATCTGTAAACTTAAATTGCTTTTATCGTTATGCAGTGGTAAAACAATGTTTCGAAAACATCTATAAATTCAGAAAGCAGTTTTCTAGCCAAACAAAATCAGACATTTGAAAAAATGAACATAATTGAATCCAGAAAACATGCAGGTTCACTCTTCCACAAAGATTCATTTGATTCTAGATAATACATTTCTCGGCGAAAAAAACCCCAACCCATAAGTCAAAATAATTTATTGATTAGCAACAGACCTATGAAGGAGGATGAGCCAAAGTTAATGCATTACCAGTGATAAGGACACCTAGGAAATATTTTATGCCATTCACTAAGATAACAAAATAAGTAACTTTTATATGAATTTTTTCTTTGACTGAGAGCATTTTGATGGCTGGCATTGATTAATACATTGGTTATAGCCCTAAGTTTTCATCTGACCACCCAAAATCAACATAAATTTTATTGCTATTCAACCACTGCCAGGAAAAAACACAGGTAAATATAAATCACAATGTTATCAAAAGCCCACAGCAGTCAGAAACTCGATATGAAAAAAAAAAAAAACAAAAAAAAACCCAAAAAGTTTTATCCAGGAACAGTTTATCAGTGATAAATAAGCAATATGCCACTGAGTCTTGCAACATAAATCAGGAAAGAGATGGTTGAGACAATGTTAGTCTGACTAATACCTTAGTTAACAGAGCACATCAGAGACCTCACTTCACCCTCAGTGCTCATAACTAAATATTTAGTCCTTCTGCTCTGCAAGTCCCTGTCAAGGTCAGGACAGCTCTCCTGGCCACCGCCAGAGGCAGAGGAATGAGGGAATTGTCACACACATATCATTACCAGCCGCCGTGTAATCTGTTCGCTGCACACATCATTATCTTCCACATTAAAAGCATCGTAAGGTTAAACAATGTAGAGCATAAAGCTTCTCTACCAACTGATACACCCAGGAACACATTCACACATAAGATACAGATGGATAATGCTGGGCTGTTAGTGCTGGGCAAGCTCTGATAGCTTTGTAATCAGGTATTTTGCATACACAGTTTCAAATTACAGTGAATTAATATTACAATTTTTATCAGCAGATAAAATTAATTATTTTATTGTCAAATATTAGCTCTCTCTTTCACCCTTAAATTCATGCATGAAATACTGAGGACACAAGCAAGACTTACAGCCATAGCAAGAGTATGTTAATTCCCTCAGACACTATTAATGATTCACAATTTAAAAAATGTACAGATCATTTTTGCACAGTACTCTTTTCCAGATACTTGTTCACTCAGAACACTCATACTTGAATTCCAGCTGACAAAACATCTGGATTTAAAGTTCTTTAGTTAAATTTTATCTAAGTCTCTGATTTGGAAAATAAGTGATCACTCTTAAGTTTGTCTCAATTTTTAAGTGACTTCATCAAATTAAAGCCATTGCAATTCTGAAGCAGAAAGGTTAAACAAGGATTTGATCTAATTTAACTAACTCAAACTTGTTCACTTAGTGAATTCAAAGAGATGGAAACTAATTTAATTAATCTACTTTAAAAATCAATTTGGATTAGTTTTCCTGAATGACCCTGGGTAGACAATCCCCCATTCTCCTAACATGGATAGAAGTATTACTCTGCTAGCCTGCACATATCGTTATGAGATGATTAGTTCTCAAATAATAAATTGCAGAATCAGCTAACAAATATACCAGCTGACAGCAAAATTATTTACTTCTCCAGGTCCAGCCTGGAGAAGAGAAGGCTCTGGAAGACCTTCCAGCAGCTTTATAGTACCCCAAAAGAGGCCTACAGAAAAGCGGGAGAGCAACTTTTTGTAAGTTGACAGGACAAACTGTAATGCATTGAAAGCGTAAGAGGGCAGGTTTAGAATAGATATTAGGAGGAAGTTCTTTACCATCAGGGCGGAAATTCCTTACTGTGAGGCACAGGTTGTCCAGAAAAGCTGTGGATGTCCCATCCCTTGAAGTGTTCAAGGCCAGGTTTGATGAGACTTTGAGCACCCACGTGTAATGAAAGATGTCCCTGCCCATGGCAGAGGGTTTGGAACTAGATGGTCTTCAAGTGAAGATCCCTTCCAACCCATTCCATGAGTTTGGCTATATACTGGTAACTATCAATGAAAGAGCAATGGAGAAACACCAACCAGCCAACAGCAGCCAAGCACACTCCCTGTTCACTTAATTCCAGGCCAGCATCAGTGACAGCCTTCAAGAGAGCCAAACAAAGAGCTCAGATGGGGTAATGGCAAGTGTGACTGTGTCCTGTCATCCTCAGGTGCATATTCCCAGAGCTGGGTAGATATTCCCAGATCTGCATCACCTCCTACATGCCCTATACTCAACGGAGGTAAACAAGATAGCAGCTAATACCAGAGAGAGGGACATCAAGAAATGTACTTCCCCTGCTGTAGCTTGGCATCTGCCTTGTGGTGTATTTTGGTTTTGAGTTTTCCCTTTCCCATTAAGTTTTCAGTGACTCACAGTTCGCATCCACACTTGCATAGCTTTGTCTCATGGAGTACAGAGAACTGAGATTTTCTACATTTTTCACAAACCTATATTGACTGGAACAGTTCTCCATTGCCTACTGTAACCCACCAATTATTAGTTACAAGCTGGTAAGCCATTTCTGTAAAACATTAGATTTTTAGATCCCTCTACAGCTGGTTCTTGCTTGTTTCCTTAAAATTTCTCCCAAAGGTTTTCAGATGTAAATATTGACAGTTGTTTTAACTGGAAGCAAGCATAAAGTAATTTATGTGTATAAAGTACCCATACACAAGTTTGCCCAGTATCATCACATTTGGAGTTCCCATTTTTCTTGCTCTGTTTGGGGATGCTAATTTTTAACACAAACATTTGAGAAAACACAGATGAACACAAACATCTCTCAGATTTTCTTCCTCCTCTTTAAATTCAGCAGATATAAATATACAGCTAACAAGTAAATGTTTACCAACTAATAAGCATTCAGCCATTAGGATGATTCTTGTTTACTTTTGCCTTGTGGCCTTTATGCCTTGTAATGTTTTTATTCTGTGCCATGCTTTGCCTGCTGTGTACAAGGAGGGGAAGGCATTTTTCTACTCTACTATTAATTGAAACATATCATACATTCAACATCAATAGCAATGGCAGGGGCAATAAAGCCACAGAGAAGCATCAGCATCAAATGCTGCTGGAAGAGAGTAAAAAAGACTTAAGAGACAGGAATATAATCTCCTTCACACCTACTCCCATTGGACATGGACTGAAAAAAAAGCTGTATTTGAGTTACATGCAACTCTTTTGTGACATCCTAACAGTAAAATGCAGAAAAAAACCCAATTTTTATCTGCACTCTTTTATGCACTAACACTCCTAATCAAATACATAGCTCATATTTATTTGGCTCCCTGCCTTTCCATTTTTATTGTTTCCCTGAATATTCTGAGTGCATTAATCAAACAATAAAGTCAACAGGAAAAGAGATTTTCCTCATAAAGAAAATACATTATTTAGTGATTCAGATCACATTTGTCTTTCTAAAACTTACATTCAGATGCTTTTCTGAGAGTAATTTAGATTTTAAAAAAGGATGCCAAAACAAATGTGTTTTAATGTATCCTCAAAAGATCCCAAATTAAATCCAGGGTCTGTACTGTCCTTTAACCACTTTAGCAACACAGTATTTTACAATATTTGCATGGCTAGACAGAAATAAGAGGTTTAAAATGTGATTTCAAAGTGTGACATGAACCCAAGAGGTTTTTCTTCCATTTAAAACCTGTAGCATTTTAGGAGCTCACATCATCTCTTGACTCTCTAACGTTTGTATATTATATAATGAGCATTTTCAAATAGATGAAGACATACTTCTGAACAAATTATATTCAGAAGAATCATGTAAATGGAATGAGAAAAGAAAATATCTGAGTAACATTCGAAGAGTTGGCCTCCATACTACCTGTTTAAGCTCCAGTGTTAACAATCAGCAGCTCTACAACTTCCCCATACATTAGAAAATCACCACCCTCTGTCTTCTTAAAACTGTGTAAGGTTTTGCACATTAGATATCTGTCTGCAGGTACATCTGTACACACTCACATCTAAGAAGAGCTGTTTGACCTAAACACAAACCTACCTGTGAGCCACAAACTTTTTTATTGCTGCTATGGAAACAAAAACATAAATGGACGGAATAAGGATGCCCAAGTGGCTGTTTCATTAAACTGGATTCTCTCACACCTTTTCAGAATATTGTAATGGCAGTCATCAATTCTGGCATTCAAGGACAGCAAATGATTTATAGCTGACTACACTAAATGAATTAAAAGCATCTTGCATAGTGCAAGATGAAAATACTGTCATCTGCTCGAAGCAGGGCGAAGGTGAAAACTGTGCTGCAGAAAGATCTACAAGTAAGTTTCTTACTTGTTAGAATTGAATACACAGCAAGCCAAAGTCAGTGCTCCCAGTGTTCACACAGATGACAGATTTGTCATTCAGAATAACCAGATCAAAGGGAAAACATGATGAAAATATATCAAGAGCTCTATTTTCAATAATACTATCTACACTCCCACGTAGTAGTTTTCCTCAGTAAATATAAAAGTCCTTGATTATAATTACAAAAAGCTAACAATTAACCTATTTCAGGGTATAATTTACCAGGTGTTTTTACAATTTTTTATGCTAAAAAGAACTGCTGACTTTTAATGAGACTAGTGCAAATAAATTTAAACTCTTACCACCACTTTATAGAAACACCATGGGGAAAACATTAAAGATGGCAGTGTATTTTTCCTTTCATTCTATATATTTTTGGTCTAATTTAAGGATTCTCTTTTCTCTGGCACAGCAAGTTGCCACCACCTCTCTTTTGAAAGTTGCAATCTTCTCCAGGTGTTGCTGGATGCAATCAGCAGGAGTCACGGCCAAAGGCAACAGGCAGAGTAACAATATGAACAGTCAATCTGTTTTCCTAGAAGCAGTGTACAACCTTGCAATTAAGATACAAAAAGGTGTGTCCAATGCTAGAGCAGTACCTTATGTGCTGCCTAAATTCCTTGGGAATGCTTATGGGACAAAGCAACACCTGTTCCTGACCAGCAGTACCCCCAAAAGTGCATGGAGGAGGCTTGGCAAGACCACTGTTATTGGGAGAGACTGTCAAGCAGGTGGGGTAACAAGAGTCCCCGACCCTTGAAGCACCAGATTTTCTAAACTGATCAAAATTTGTGCCATGTGTTATCATTATTTCTTCTACAGAACTTGCCTGGGGTTTTCAGCTGAACTTGAAAACAAACAATTATAAAAAAATCTGAAGAAAGAATGTAAATTTCTGCAGTAAACTCCCTAGGTTGGTGTTTATTTTTCTCCCAAGCAATTTCTGTTCACTTACAACTATACAGAAATGTGCCAAGCACTTGATCATACTTGGCAAATTAACAAAATCTAATTATGTATTTGGTTTTATCATGCTATAACACATGCTAACATGGAATAAATGATTGGTACTTCTTGTCATCTATCTCAAAAGCAAAAGCTATGGCAAGTAATATGTAAAATTTAAAAGTAGGCAAGTGGAAAAAACACAGAAGTACTTAAGGTGCCTCATAAGGTACAGAAAACTAAGGGAGGATAGAAATACACAAAGTACATAGTGTACACAATCAACCATTGCAAACATATTACATTGACTGTTTTCATTTTATTATCTAGAAGAACAAAGTAATAAAGAAACTGAATGACAAAAGTAATATACATAGAATAAATAAAGATATCATTTTAACATATTTTAGCTTAATGAATTATGAAGGATGGGGTTTTTAAATTTCTAAATAATGTATAATTAACCATGGAGGTTGTTGCATGTACATACATGCAGAAAAGATACTGACATATGTACATCTGTTATCCATGAAATGAGATTACATACTCACAGGAGCATTTGATTACAACTGGTAAGATAAAAAGACCATAAACCCCTGCAGTGCTTCACAAAATAATCCATGACAGATGCTCATTGTGCAACACCACCAGGTGTGGGATACTGGAAAGAAGATGTTACTGGTTTATTCTAACACAGCTGTTCCTGATTTTCTGGAAAAATCTGACCTCTTCAGGAAACACTAGAAAGCTGAAAAAGGTTTTGAATGAGGAAAGGAAAGGAAAGGAAAGGAAAGGAAAGGAAAGGAAAGGAAAGGAAAGGAAAGGAATTTTGAATGAGGAAAGGAAAGGAAAGGAAAGGAAAGGAAAGGAAAGGAAAGGAAAGGAAAGGAAAGGAAAGGAAAGGAAAGGAAAGGAAAGGAAAGGAAAGGAAAGGAAAGGAAAGGAAAGGGTAATACTGTGCTGAAGCACTCAAATGTAACACTTTTTTAGGCAACAGGAAGAAGAACTACTAGAAAAAAATTCTTTGGTATCACAATGATCAACTTCAGAGTTACAGAGAAAAGGGCTCATACGAATGCTAGGGATGTTCGGGGATAACACGAGAAAGGCTTTTAAGCCAGCTATTTACAATTGAAAATCTGTTAATTAATAGAAAGCCTGAAGGGATAACAAAGGATTGATGGCACTCCAGTAAAGGATGAAAGGCAGCACTTCCCTCTCAAGGAAAACTTTTTAGAGGTGTCATCAGCAGAGGACAACTGTACAAAATTCACCATCTTCCTGCCTGCCCCCATTTGCTCCAATGCCACTATAAATCAGGCCAGTATTGTTCCCCCAGGAATCCTGCCAGCTTCCAGCCCAACTAGATGGTAGAGAACAGATGAAAAAGATCCAGAAGGCGATGGAAGGCTGTTGTGCCAGGGAGGGACCAAGTCAGAGTCTAAAAGCCCCTCTTCGGTCATGGATCCCTGCCACACAAGACAGTTAATTTCCAGAAGACACATGCTGTGAGTTGAGGGGAAAACGTGTGATGGTAGTGAGACAGGATTTTGGTTTCATTATGTCCCCTGCAGAAGTTCACTGAGAAGAAAATGCAGCTGGTGCTCCGACCCCAAATCCTCACAGATCAGTGAAGATGTGCATTCTTCCCCTGCAGCGTGGCCAACTGCGCTTCGGTCAGGAAAACACCACCCAGCACTCATCGGGATCCCGGGGACAGAAATGACAGGAACACTATGGCTGCATGAAATTGCCACCTTTAAGAGCAGGCTTTTCCCAGCACAGAAAGGTGGCCCTGGGAAGAGACCTTCCAGCTGCCTGCATGTATTTGTGTGTTAAAAGGTACTATAGAAACACTTCAGGTGTCACTCAGCCCTCCATCCTCTTCTCTGCAAATTCACACAGTGGTCGCATATCCATCAGGAATGGCCAATATGTCATTGAACAGGTGAGAGGTGCAGCTGCTCAGCCAAGCCAGAATCTAATGTTTTATTTGGGAACCCAACACATATTACCCTCCAATGCTGAATTACAGCTTCAGTCTCTAAAATCTACAGCACAGACAGCAAACTGCCCCTGTTTCACCACTGCCCTGCAATACCCTCTACACAAGCCCCTGCCTACATTCTCAGCAGTAGGGAAATTCTCTGCTTGCAGCTTTCTCACACATCTGTCACAGCTCTCCAGCTCTGTAACACTTAAACAAAGGTGACTACACTACCAGTCCCTCACATCTACATTTGTTGCTCTTTCTTAAAATGCACAACTAAAAATTGCCTTCTCCTTCTTTTTAAACTTTTTTTTTGGTGTGAGACAACCAACCTCGGATTGTGCTGCCCTTTGAATCAGCCCTTCTCACTGACCATCGAAGATGCAGCAGGCATGAAAGGTCACATCATCAGAGCTCCTTATCTTTAATCAGACATCCATTTCCCCCTCTGCTTTAATCACTTCACATCTCATTTTAGATCTCAGTAGACTTCTTACCCCCTCCCCAATTTTTTCTTTTCCTTTTTTCTGTTCCCTTATGTGACAGAAAGCTCAGCTGCACACACACAGATACTACTATTTATTTCTGTACATATGTTATTTAGGCCTGCACAGAGCTCTCACAGAATAAATACCATGGAAAATAAAATAAAATAAAATAAATAATTAAAATTAAAAAGTACATCATATACTCTGCAACCTCTTATGCTATATTTTTGAGGACAAGCAAAGGAAGCTGAGACTAATTTCTATGAACAGAAAAGAAGCAGGAGATGAGAAGGGTCTAGTCAATAATCCTTGATGGGCTGGTATCCTGTAAAGATCTGAAGTGTCTTTTACAACTGAGTGAACCTGACTACACTGCTCTTTTGAACTCTCTCCTCCCACACACAGCAAAAGAAATGGAAGAGCAGTCTCACTGAGACCAAACTGTCTTTTAGCTCAGGATCTTCAGCAACAGGACAAAGTGATCACACAGAGACACATTCCAGGGATATGGTCCCAGCTGGATGCAGATCAGCACTGTCCTGAATCACAGGCATATCACCTGTGTGCTTTGACAGAGATCTTTCTGTGTTCAGTGACACATTTTTATTCCATTTTACTCAATTTCACTTTGTTTTCTGAACCCATGTAAATGTCTGGAGCATGCCATATCCTCGACCACCCTACCCAGGAAGCATCTCCCTTTGTTCTGAACCTGACATACATTAGCTTTGCTTGTTGCCTCTGACAGTCTGCTGAGAGACATCCTGAAACTGCTCACCTTTTCCATTTGTGCTTATTATATTCACTGCTCAATTCTCTCACTCCAAGGATGGTAAGTCCAGCTTTATTTAACCACTTGCTTGTGCAGAATTGCTTTCACACCTTTTTTTTTTCTTTATTATTCTGCATTGTACTTTCTGCAACTCTATTTATTCATTGTCAAGATGGAGGGGGGGTCAGAACCATACAAGTTACAGGTCTCTGCAGCTCTGTCTGCTTTGCTTTTTACTCTCCACATAATCACCCCTAATATTCTGTTTATTAGACTACCATTGAGCACAGAGGCACTGTTTTTATGGAATTACCTCTTATAATGCGAATATTTTTTTTCTTGAATGGAAATAGAATGTTTAAGAACTCACTGCCACTCACATAAAGTTAGGATAATTCTTCCTTTTCAATGCACTCTTCAATATTTCATCTGCCATCCATCACCCTGTCACTCAATAGTTTTAACCATATATTTCAAATTAGCATTAAATTGAGTAAACATCCTTCTTACTTGTTAGTGTCACTTAGTGAGCTTGCATAACTTTGGTTATATTAAGCAGAAAATAAGCTTGTTTTGTTTTTTCAAAACAAACAACAAATACCTGTTAGCTCAAGTAGCATTATTTCACCCTCCAGTAAGAGTTTACTCAGATGATTTATTACTCACACACAGTGCTCTGATACCTTAGTGTATTCTATTCTGCCTGGGTGCAATCCAGGTAGATTTTCTTTTCTCCCCTCCAGGTAAATTTGTTCAGACAGGCTCAAAACAACATTAACAACAGACTGTTTTTACACTATCCAACAAAGCTAAGAAGCATTCACAGGAATTATTTCAAGTATTTGTAGATGCTTTGTTTTCCTTGTAATTAATTTGACTCTCTGCCTGCAATACACATCAGCAGCTGACACACCAGAAGATACAGCAAAGCAGCAGCATGTATAGGTAGCAAAATAATACATTAGTGAAGAGAAAGATGAGATGAGTTAATGGATAGTTTTCCCTTCTTTGATCCTCTAAAAAGAAATATTTACCCTTCTAAAAAAATAAAAATAAAAAGAGATCTAAAAGTCTGTGACTGAAAAGAATTTTTACTAATTTACTCATGAAATAGAAACTTTTTTCACATTTTCTCCCTTCTTTTTCCTGATCCAAAGGCTGGGGTTGATAAGGGCTTTATTTATCTGTTTATTTTCTTCTCCACACCTAGCAGCTTCTGGGAATATTGCAGGTTTTAAAGTAACAGCACCATGCCTAAGATGTTGGCAGCACGCAGCCAAGCGATGGGCCCCTGGACTGCAAGCTGTCAGGCTGGGCTGGTGCCACAGCCGTGCAGTGGGGTGCAGCACACGAGCAGCTGGGCACCCAGCAGTGCACAGCCTTCTTGGGCAATTCTCAAACCACCCAAAGAAGCAACTGCAAAGCAGAAGCAGGAAACCACAGAATGGTAAGAAAAATCAGTCAAAAATCAGTCTTGAGAAGGTAAGGAAAGACAATACATTTCAACTCAGTGAAAAATTAATTTGGGAAGCAGAGCAGGATTGATTTGTCCATCCAAACTGCAAGTCAAGGTCCCAACAGAACAAATCCCCACTTGCTGTTTCTGGATGCACAAACTGGGCACCACGTGAGCATTCAAGATCCCAAGTCTGGAATCCAATTCCCACAGGCAGACAGACCTAAAAGATGTTTCATGAATGTGCAAAGTCACAGGCTGAGTTTGTCCAGGCAGCTGCCACAGAAACTGAACGCAGGCACACGGCTCTCCACTGCAGCACAAAGCCATGTGACAGGCAGAGGTGTCTGGAAAGGAGCACTGACAGGCAGCACCTGGCTGGTACCCAGCCAGCTCTGCAGCCTGATGTGCACATCTTCTAAACATATCAGTGGACTTTTTTTTTTTTGTTAGTTTTTTAATTATATGTTCATGCATCACAACATATTTTAGTTGTTGGATAAAAGCCAAACTGCCCTGCTGCTAGCAGGCTGTGTCAAAATGGAAATGTGTTATACAAATGATTGAAGCGTTAAGTCATGCAGTATGTATGCTGTCCAAAATATTAAAGGGTCAGAAAACTTAAGTCATGCAGTATGTATGCTGTCCAAAATATTAAATATTTGTAGGGTACAAATATACGCATCTTTAATTTCAGGTTAAGATGCAGGCTTCTGAACTTAGGGAACAAGTTTACATATTTCTTACTAAACTTCTACATCTCTAAATTTCTGAATTCATGTGCCAGGTGCCACCCCAGTGGCTACTATGGATCACGTAACAGGTCTAGTTTGCTGCACATGGTCCAGCTTCCATGGCAAGGAAAATGAAGGAAGTCCTCAGAGAGAAGCTGCGGGCAGGCACACCCTGTGAGGGCCGCTGGCTGTAACCAGGACATCTGTGTATGTAACAAATACAATTTATGTCACAGTATATATAACAGGATATATAACAATATGACTGTACTCACAACAGAGGCAGTGGTAGTAAGCAGATCTTGCTGAACTAAGACATAAGAAACTCGGGTGAAAACTAAATGTCTGAGGCTAGTGGCATCCATTTTTCACTAACAGAATTTTTATTCATAAGTGGAGATTATGTTTATCCTATTTCTTTGTCCATTTGTGTTCCTGTACACTCCTAGGAAAAGACGAGTCAGCATCGCCTTCCAACCAGCTCCCCTTTCTTCACACAGCACAGCAGACAAGCAGAAGACAAAAAGATTGCAGAGCCGTGGCAATTTTTGTATGGGCTGTACAAATGTTATGGGCTGTACAAATCTCCTGCAACAGATACAACATCACAAAAAAATTTCAGGTTTCTTTTCCTGATCTTAAAATGCCAGTCATGGAAAACAGAGCCATCATGGATATTCAGTGCCTACACCCACAGAGGCAATGTTAATACGTATACACAAGAATAAAAGAGATTGGACTCCTAGAGGTGTGGATCAGATTCTGCTGTGGACTACCTTTAAGCAATTTCCCGTATTCTTTTTATTCTCAGAGTTCCTGGTTCTCATGAAACCTAGATTAGGGCAGCCTAACAGAGGCATGCTCTTACTTAAGAAACAAAATGATTTGTGGTGTTTCACTTCAAAGGAAGCCTAGTTAAAAAAACTGCAATATGGCATTCAATCCCTGAAATCCAGCTACCACATCTTTTACAGACTCACTTAACTTCTTGCTTGTGATAGGCAAGAAACTACAGGGAAAAAAAAAAAAAAAAGAAAAAACAAAAAAGGCATTTCACCTAAAGGTGGGAGATAAAATTGGAATTAAATACCACCAAGATCTAAGAAAAATAGTTTTCCTTAATATAAGGTTGAGCTGATATAAGTGACCTCGTAATGTTAAAGTGCATCTTGGTTTTAATATATTTGTTTCTTAACAGGCTGTGTAAATCAAAAGCAATGAATAATTTTTCCCCACAGCTATTAGAAAATAAAACTTTCAAAATAAAATTTTTGAAAGGCAGGAAAATGAACTATCTGCAAGTGAAGAAAAATAATTAATGGAACTGTGATGGTGAAATATCAGTAAGCCAAAATTGTCTACCCAAAGAGATTTATTACTTCTAATTGCTTCATTTAACCGACTTTAAAAAAAAACCAACAACAACCAAAAAAAAAAAAAAAAACAAACAAAAAAAACAACAACAAAAAAAAAAACAAACCAAAAAAACCCCAAAAACAAACAAACAAACAAACAAACAAAACACCCACCAAAACACCACAAACAACCCAAAAAACCAAAACCTAATGTATAAGGTTAAAAGGTAGGAAATATTTTGCAGGTTGGTTACTAGAGAAGAGATCTGGAGACCAGAGTTTAAATCAGGCTAAGAGATGACTAGCGGGGCACGAGGACAACCTGAAGAGCTTCTTGCCGCTCTGCACTTTTTTTTCAAGATTGAAATTCCTTCTCTGCCTTTCCTCTGGGTAATAAATATGTAAATACAACCTGGTGGCAGAAGTATAGAGCGTGGGGATTAAATAAGACTCGTGGTGAGAGCTGAAGGAGCTGGTTACAGAGCAGCCAGGCTGTGCTAAATAACCTTTGCTCTCCCTGGGTATGGTCTACTGCAGAACACTTTCTGACAGAAACCTACTAGAACAGTATGTGCAGCCATGGCTTCACTCCTAATGTCCCAGCATAGATCAAAAAGAAGGATTCAACTAAGTCAATGATGGAGAAAAACTAATTTCATGGTAAAATAATTCTAAAATATATTTAAGGTACATTGGCAAGGCCACTTTAAAGGGAATCTGCATTACAAAACATGTAAGAGAATTGAAGACTATATTCTCAAGTTCTTCTTCTGCTAAAAAAACAGTTACTCTTTATCACTTTCTGACTACAGCATTTTATGTAAACAATTTTCTGAGAAGAATACTTCTTCCTTTCTCCAATATTTTGGTTTTTAGACAGAATAGAAGGCACTGCCGCTTTTCCATCACCCAGAATTTCTACTTCCCTCTTAGAGGACACAGAAAAATAGGATGAAGAGAAAAATTGAAAATAACATTTAAACTTATGAAAAAGCAATTGCCAAAATGTGAATCTGTAACACCTGCCTACGAGAAGTTACTTAGAACAAATGTAAAATTGTGTTTTCACTTTTACATATGACAGTATCAGAGGTCACTGTAGAAAACTTGTCAAAGCAGCTGCAACTGAATTTTGCACATTTAGAGAGCGAGAAATGGAGGGTAGCTCTGCCCTCCCTGCTGCAGCAGAAACATTTCCTGGAAACACAGCATAATTTGTTAGCAAAAATGGAACAGCCAGGTTTTCAAACCTGTGCTTTTCTAAGCACAGAATATTCAATGCTTGAACAATACCTGTGATCCTGAAATGAGGAACTTAACTTTTGACTAAAACACAGAGTACCTGAAAATAAATATCACTCCTGATCCTAGATTGCTAGTGTATTCACTACCAGGTAAAAAAAACCCAACAATCTATCAAATTGTTAGTACATTAGTATTTCAAAGAGAAGTTTAGCATATATTGTTTCCAAAAAACAGAATTATAAGGGGGAAAAAAGTGCTAAGACCAACAGACAAGAAACGCATATACATTTAACAGGGAGTTTAATTAAGGCATAACAGTGCCATTTGAAGTCCAAATTTCTGATAATGCTCTTTTATGTTTGCAAAGTAATTACAAAAATTACTTATAAAAAAAAACATTTAAATATACTATTTTTCTCTCATTTATGTATCTTGTAACTGGAGAAGCAAGTCCTTTAGCCAGAGAAAGCGAAATTATTTAAATTGTATCACTTTTCTGTAATTGTGAAGTTTTCTTATTATTAAATATGATGCTACTTGATATAGCATAACTCAGATGTAACATCGAATTTTCATATCAGAGACAAAATGAATTATGAATTTAATTTCATCATTAAAAAGAAAAACAAAAGAAAAGATGAAATGGATCACACATGGAAATAAGTGGGTTCATTTTCATTTCATGCATATTGTGAAATTAAATGGTAAAAAAATGGTGAAATATGACACCAATCAATTATAATTTCTTTAACACCTGTTACTGGCATGTAAGATGCATTTCATTGTATGAATTTCAAAATTATTTACCAACCCCATGGTCAGCTGCCCTACCAAGACTCTGTTTGCCTAGAAAAAAAAAAAGCTATGGAAGAAGACCATAACTGAAGGAGCATTTTTCTTCCCTTTCTTTGTAGAATCAATTTTACTCTACCATTCTCTTTTATAGACACAAGTCTATAACAACAACTTAGGTGGTTCCTTTCTGTATATCCTTTCTCACCCCACCAGGTGCTGGGAATACAAAGGAAATCCCATAAATGCCAGGCTGTAGAGCATCTTGACACATGTGATGTGATCTGCACTGCAGCCAAGCCAACCCTCATCTGATTCCTGACACTGATCCATGTCACCCGTCCCAGAGTGCCACTGGTCACTACAGCAATACTGCAGAGACCAAGCACTACTTGGGCTCCACAGCAGTAAACCACAATCATCTCCGCCTGCAGTACTCCCCACCTAGCCACAGACCTTTTTCTGCCATATTTTTCAGAAGAGAATTTTAAGAATACAGTTATTTTCACGCTTACAGTTAGGATTATTATTAGCTTCTTGGTTTTCTCGCCTTGAAGGGATTTCCCAGGTGTTAACAGAGCCTTGCTCAAGCACTGTCTTAAGCCACAGACTGTGCTTCTGTCTTATCTGCTTCTGCCTGTGTTCTGTATTCATTTCACCAGCTCCCCCTGTACTCCCTGTTTGTTTTGCTAATGGACTTGCTGCCACGGCATCCATAAAAGCAATACTAATATGATCAGGGAAATTCAAGTCCCCAAAACGCAATCTCAAAATGTTTTGCTTTCTGAAATGGGTTGTTACTATAGCAAGTCAGAAAGTTTGCAGCTAAGAAAATGCCCAGAGCCAACAAAGAAACACAAAACTGGACATTGCAGCTTGAACATCAAACATATTTGTGTGGGAATCTGAGGTGTTTACTAAAAAAGAAACAAACTATGCTGCATCATTGTTTATTCTGAATTTTAATTAGTCACTTCAGATAATGAGAAAACACTGATAACCTTTCACAATTAGACTAACAGACTCCCTGTGCAAAGCACTCGAGTCCTATCCATTGTGGAGCATTACTTTTGGACCACATGACTGAGATGAAATGTGGCTCTAGGCAAAGCAATTAATCTCAATTTACCCCAATTTCTCTCTAAGAACTTATCCTGTTACTCTTTTATCTCACAGACAAATTTAGCATTGGTAAATATTCTGAAGGTGAAATTTTCCATCAATGGTCTTCCAAACACTAACCAACTGTTAGCCCAGGATGGCTGTTTTCAGTTCTCCCTGTCACACAGGAGGGATGACACAAGGCTCTTGCTAAAAACAGATGTGTTTCAAACAAAATGCTTACACACAGAAAATCACTATCTTCCCAAAGGAAGAAGGGAAAAACTTGCCAAAATTAAGATTATAAAAAATATTATGCTCTTCTAGAAAAGTAACTGGGGGAAATTCAAGAGACTTGTACAGCCTTGTACATATTTTACCAAAACTTGCTTTCTATTGTACCTCAGAGGCACATGATGATGATGGTATTTCCACGGCTGAATTAACATGGCCAACATTCTGCAAAGTAAATAGACTCCTATTGATTAAATTAAGCATGGGGTGAACTTAAGCTGTTCTATCTCACCATCAGTTTATGTTTTGCTGGCTGGGAATGTCCCAAAAGAGGAACTGAAGTGCTTGGAATCGATATGTCCAAACCAATTGTTTTTCACTGTGCTCAAGGACAACCCTGTAATTAAGAAGCAATTCCCTTAAACTGTCCAGCACAATACACAAGGATGACTGCTTAAGACAGCTTCTCAGAGATGCAGTTTGCACCTTGCCTCATGGGTTTGAATAATGTTATCACCCAAGCAGGCTCTCAAGTGTATATAAAAGGCTTCACTGCAAATAAACTTTTGGTCCAAAGAAAAACACCTCTCATATTTACATGACGCCTTCCTGAAGAAGTCAGGGCATAAGCAGGTATCATCTCGAAGAAGTCAGGACATATTAGATAAATTACATAAAGCCAAGTTAGCCCGAGGTGTTAGGTTTGTAATAACGTTGATATCTAGGAAGTCCAAGCTACATTGCAGAACTACAGGTAATTTAATCCACAGAGATAACACTGGTTATACATTTGCCTAAAAACCACTGCAATATTTTGGTCTGAGAGATGTTGTTTCAACATATTCCAAAAGCATATTCACTGATTTCTTCACATCAGTAACTGTGATACATCATCACAATGTGCCTGTTCCATCCATGGTTCCAACAAAGACCTCCTTCCCCAGATCTGAGGTTTCCAGAACATTGTGTGTGCTTTGCCTTATTGTAACTCCTCACTCTCCCTATATTTACATCATTTCTCTGCCCAGAATTTGTAAGAATTCAAAAAGAAAAAAACTCCTGAAATTTAGATTACAATAAGGTGCAGAAATGGTTAGTTACTACCCAAAAGAAGAATCAAAAAGTTTACCTTGAATTTCTAAAAGAGAATTCATTAATTGAAATACCTTAACACAGGCTTTTCTCTTTTTTTTGTTGTAATTTTTTTTCCTTTGTTTGTTTGTTTCTTTATGGTTTTTTGTTTGTTTCAGATCTAGTTTATCCCTATGAAACATTAACTGTTTTATAAGCTGGCTCTAAATTTATGAGAATTTGGAGTTACAAGTCATTTTATTAGAAATAAACATTATACTAGAATATAAATAAGTTATAATGATGTTCAGCTAAACAGGCAAATAATGCTAAATAGTAAGGTAAAATTATATACAGTGCTTGAAAACAAGTTTATGACAAATGTTTGAATCTAACAAGTTTGTTCACATGAGCTATTTATTAGAATTACCACCTGTCTTGGCAAAGACTATTCATTATTTAGTAATTCTAGTAATTAAATGGTTTAATTTCTAACAGTAACTGATAAATGACTTGCAAATCATTTTTGGCTTGTGTGCTCCTTGCTGAGAAGCTCTTTTCAAAATATTAGATAAATTGAAAAAATACGTATTTTAGAGGAGAAATTTACCCATAAACCTGATGTATTTCTGTTGCGTATCTCACACCCTGGAAGGGTGCACAGAAAGGACTTCTCAGAATGAGTAATAGAGCACAGCAGCTTGGAAGAAATGAAGCACTGTAATTTTGCCTTTTTATTCATAATACTTCAATGCCCTGCAGACCCACTGCTTCTCACCAAGCATTTGAATAATGTGTGGTTCCTGAAGTCCTGCAGCTCCTTCATGGAACATCATCAACTTTGTAAAAAGGAAAGGGGCTCCAGGTAAAAAGCAATTGCTCAGGTTAGATGGTGCATTAAAAGTTATTTCAGCTGCAAGACAGAAAGGGTAAACTGTGGAAATGTTTTTTACCAAAGGAGATTGAACATCATGAAATCACATAAGACCTGTGAGATTGAGATGTTTACCATTTATCAGGCAAGATAAACAAGGCAAAGCAAACATTAGTTAGAGATCAGAACAGAAGACTAAGTTCCTCCAAGTTCAGAAAGCATTTTATGTGACCACTGTTCCGCATCAATATTCCATCAGCTCCAGGGCAGGTCCCCAGCAAAGTAACAGCAAACTAAAGCAGTAATTAGACACAAATAAACCTAAGTCTGTATTTATGGTTCATACAAGGCCTAATGATCATTTAATACTACGATTTGCCCAGGAATTGATGCAATGTGAGGAACAGAGCAACACACAATGAGGTTTTCAGACTAAGAGTGTATACACATTGCTGTAATTTCAGGATAATATCGAAGACATCCATCTTAAGAAAAAACACTTTGGAAGCTTGGTTCCCTTCTTGTTTTAATACTTGCTTTAGAAGTAAACACAGGACCAGAAATTTGGATTAAGATTAGGTAGAGCTTGCTTGGAGCTGATGATGTGCATGTTAATGAAGATGCTGAGTGATGTGACTTCCCGTACCCTGCATTCCAAAGGTGGTTTAGCAGAGGACCAACAGCATCTATCTCCAACACATACACAAACAGACCCCACAGAAACCCCTCAGGTATGCACAGGCACAGGAGAGAAAACAAGATGCCTTCTGTTTCTAAGGCAGAAAGGTATGCTGGGCTTAAAGAACAGAGGGGTAATTCCAGGGAGCAGCACCGTGAGGAGAAGTTAATGGAGCTCTTGCTCCTGAATTGCCCTGATTTGTCACTCTGTAGCTACCTTCTTAGGGAAGGGAATAAACAACTTGGACCAGAATACAGGAATGCACAATTGTTCCATCTTGTTTTAGTGATCCTAAACATTGGAGCTCCCAGTGAGACCACTGTGCTGAGACACTTAGGGCAGTGTCTGTGCTGCTCAGGTGTTGGAATCCTGGATACTGAGAATTTAAACTTTCTGTGCTTAAAGGCACAGACCCACAAGAGAAGACTGCATTTGACCTGAGGCTGTGGAAAAGACTTCCAAAATTGATTGATAGCATGGGGATTACAGGTGTGTAGTTGGTTAAAAATGTGTAATATCACAGGGTGGAAAAATTAAATTTTGAGGTTTTAGAATATAGAAATAAATATGAAACAAGATGGAGCTTTTAGGGAGGAGGCAGGTTGTTCTTCTTTACCTTCTTCCTCCTTCTTCATGGGTTTGGGTGATGTTTTGTAATTGGACAGAAAACTCTGCATTGCAGGCTTTGATGGATCAGTTATTGGGTTAAAAGGGAAAATAATCTAGGTGTCATTTCTTAATTGGACAGTTTAGTCTTAGAAGACCTTGCAACAAGAGATAGTTAGCCATTTTGTGCCTTGCTACAGAAAGGCTGCTGAACTCACGGTCGTGAGGCTGTTTCAATTATAAGAAATAATAAACATCTGAGTCCAAACATGAACTGCTGTCTCCAGTGCCTTCAATCCAGACCCAGAGAAACCAATACTCAGGAGTCATGGTGAATGCACTGTACACATCATTCATTCTGTCACTTGTATGCAAAGTGATCTGTACACACTTCAGAGGTTCCTCAAAGAGTGGCATACTCAGAAATATTCAAAATTTGTGTATGATGTACAGATATCTCTGCTAAGACTGCTTGTACTGCTAGAAGTTTGCACAAGCAGACTTTGAGGCAAGAAAGAAATTTAATTTAGTTTACATTAGTTAAAAGTGCTTATATATTTGGGGCTTGATAAAAATTTGGGAAAGGTTAGGATGACACAAGGAGACTCTAACACTAAAATTCTTTGCAAGCACCATTTCACATCTATCAGCTTTGTTTGGATTGAGCTCTTAGCTTTTCGAAGAGAAGAGAATCAATTTAAAATCAGGTTAGGATTAGAACCCAATGGCTGTATGGAAGAACAGGCAATTCTTATTGCAAGCTTAGCAGGATAACTAGGAATGAAAGAGAACCCTTTACTTAACATGGGAAGATGCTATGAAGTCCTGGGGAGGAGAACCCATGAACTACCTGCATTCAAGAAAGGAAAATATTTTTAGAGTAACCCAGTAGACCAACACATCATAAAGAAATGGATAAAGGCAACAAAGAATAAAATAGATATCCTTAGAACAAGGTGAATTTTGCTTTTCCCTTTAAACTCTCTATTTGAAACAAGTAAAAAGAAACCGAAATAGCAACAATGAAACTTTTGAAGCAAGTATGTGAGGCAGAACCAAGGACCCTGCACTGAGAAAGTTCCATGTATAACTTTCTGATGTGGAAAAAACAAAGCAGTAAATCAATATGAAAAATCCAAGTAAATAATCTTTTAGCAACCATAATGCTAGCTAACCCTTGCCCTTCTGAAATTTAATGCTTACCAAAGGAAGATGCTGTATAAGACCAAAGATTTTTTAATCTGATTTTCTGTTTCTGACAGTGTCCAGTAGTGAAAGATCATAAAAATAGGCCAAGCTTGTAATGCTTTTTTCTTATCACAGTGGAGATTTCAGTTCAGGGATTTCCTGATAAAGAGATGGTATCTTTGTGTTTAATAATCCTCAGCAGGTTTTTTTTTTCTTCCTTTACCTTTTATTTTTGTTCATGAAGACTTTTAGCGATACAGGAGCATTCTCTTGCCAAAAAAACCCAAAAACGCAGTATTTCATTAATTAATGTGAAAAACTGTCTCAATGTGTTTATGTTGAACCTGCCCCCTGCTGACATTTAATAACTCCAAGTTCTTATATTAAAAAGGTAATGACAATCATGTCTCATATAAAACTTTATTCAGCTAGAACATGGTTTTACAAATGCTTAGAAGATCCATTTTCCTTGAAAACCTAGACAAAAAAATTGGTGCAAGACAAGTAACAGTAGAATTTTTAATATATTGATTTCTTTCTTGTGCCTTATTCTAGATGATTGCTTGGAACACAATCTTAAGTGTGCATATTAGGTTCAGAGTCATGTTAAGACTTACATATTTATTGGCCACATCTTAATTCTATACCAATTGTTTATCGTTCTGCAAGCAATAAACAAAAATTATAAGACATTCATGACTGCATGAACATGAAAGGACATAACATGAAAGCATGAGCAGCCCCAAAACTTCTGGCAGAGAGATAATGATCCAGGGGAGCTTGCAGGAGAGGAGAAAAAGCATGCCAAGGATGCCACCAGTTAATTTTTAATTCTTCCCGTGCAATCAAAAAGCTAATTAAGTTTCCCTGCTTGAACAGCATTTATATTTACAGTAACTTGTGAGACTTTCTTTTTTAAGATAGAAAATACAGACTTTATGAAGTCAGAGCATTTGTTGAAGTTGTCAGGCTAGCTCTGTGGTATCTTTATATTCCTTTTGTAAATTTTGAGAGGCTACAAAAATAGCATTTGTCAGAGACCCTACACCTATATTGTAAAACCATAGCCAAGTGTTAAGTAGTTAATACGATCAAGTAGTTTTCTGTTTACAATTTCATATAACAATTTGCTTTTTAGTTCTGTCTCTCTAATAGAACACACAAAAGGTCATAAAAAATGTTATGTAAAATAACATACCCATTCTCTCTGTAGTGGAATAGCTTAGACTCCAATTGCTGATGACTTCAAAGTTCTCAAATGTGAATCATAGATTTTTTTTTTCTTTTTTCCCCCGAAATATTAAGCATTGTTCATCACTTGATGAACAATGTAAAAGCACAAAACCTACAGGGAAAAACACCCATGAGCCTTTCTCAACAATAAAATGTATACAATTGGCAGACTTTTGCAACATTTCAAAATGTCAAGAATCCTTTTAGATACTTTAAGAACTAAAAACAAGTACAAGTAAAGCAATTCACTTCTCAAACACTTTTAGATTAACTATTCCTCTTTGCAGAGTATCTTTTCTATTTGATTGTGGCAAAGTGTTAATTAATCCAGCACAACAGATAATCTATTGCAACATCACAAAAAGTATCTTAGACAATCACACTGTACATATGCATATGCTTATGTTTCTTTTACAGAAGGAAAAATAGCACTGTCTAGATTTCTCAAACTCATATTGGGAAAATGAAAGCAGTCAGAACCCACCCACTCAGCACCGGTACAGCCACACCTGGCTCCAGTACTGGAGAGAGACCAGCAAAGGGCCACTGACAAGATGAACAGGCTGGAGCAGCTCTTCTCCGATAAGAGCTGGGACTGTTCAGCTGTAGGGAATAGAAGGTTTGGAAGGTTTGGAGGATCTCATGATTGTATATAGATAAGGGGAAGGTACAAAGAGGAGGCAGCCATCACTCCCTTCCCTGCTACTTCCATCCCTAGTAGTGCTGACACTGGACACTTAGCAAAAGAATGTACCATCCTCATTCATAGAGCAATTCTTTCCCTCTGCCCAACCCTTCAGGAACCTTTCATCTTTGTGGAGACTGTGGTTCAGGGATTCCCAGTTCCCATCATCATGCTTAACAGTCTTAGATGGAAGTATCCATCATGAATTCATCTAATTGCTTTTGAACCCATTCAAACTTTAAGCCTCCACAACACTCTTGCAGCAATGAACCCTGCAATATAATTATGCACATAACAATGAACTACTTCCCTTCATTTGTCTTAAAGCTACTGCTTGATCATTTCACTGGATATGGTCTTGCTTTTGTACCACGAGAAAAAGCAAATAATAACTCCTTCTTCACCTTCTCCATGATATTAATGATTTTGTATACTTCACTCTTAATTCTTCTGAGTTATTATTTTTCTAAACTGAAAAAATCTTTAAAGTCTCTTTACACAGAAATAGTTCCTTCTCTCTGATGCAAGACCTCTTGGACTTATACGAGAGCATGATGCTTTTCACTTAGCCTTTCTTCTCCTCTCATGATCATTTCCTAACATTATTAAAACCCTCCAATAATTCCTCCTTTTCAAGCTGAAGAATGCAATTTACTCTTTCTGTGTGCAGAATCTGTTCCTTCATTTATATAATGCTATTACATCCTTCTTGAGGGTGGGAGACAAGACCTGCATCCAAGTAAAAGCCATGCACTGTAACACAATGGCATTTTAGTTTTTCAAAAGCTGATGCTACCTGAACTATTCTGTTTTTATCCTAGATTTTAAAACATAAACTTTTTCTACATTAAAGTAGAAAACTGTTCTGAAAAACAGCCCAGGTCAAGAGAGAGAGAGAAAACAAATTTGAATTTCAATCCAATCAATAGACAGCTTTTTAAACAAATCTCAAAACAGAGTGAAGACGTTCCTCTGACAAACACCAGCCAAAAGACAATCCAATCAATAGACAGCTTTTTAAACAAATCTCAAAACAGAGTTCCTCTGACAAACACCAGCCAAAAGGATCATAAAAGCTAATAAAAAGTCAATACCACCTTGAAGAAATGAATGTTTTTGCTGGACCATTTATTACCATTAAATGGTGCACTGGCAGATAGATTGTTTTAAGCCAACCATTAGCCTTGCCACACAAGCCTGGCTCTCCTCAGTCTCTGACTTTGCCGACGTGCCACTCACAAACAAACTGTTACCTCGATGACAAAGCTCGCTCTGCAACATCAGACACTACAGCTAAAGCCTGGCAGTATTGTTCCATCAGTACTCATCCGTGGAGTATTGTGTTCTGCAGGCAAACTCGGGCTGTGAGTTTTAGAAGGATTTTTCTTTTCTTGAAGGCTTCAATCTTTCTCTGCTGTACCAAATTGCATAACAATCATGTTTTGGAATTAATCTCTCTAGCAGGCAATTACATTCTACCTCCATGGATATTTCTTTAGTCACTTTCTCCAGATGCCGTGACCATAGGTCTCGGACAAATTCCTCCCGAACTTGTTCAAGCCTGGCCCAGAGATGATGATCTGAGCAGCTCCATCCGTGGCACATCTCATGTGCACGGTCTCTCTGAGCTCCTGTGAGCTCATGGCACACTGCAGTCACCATCTGCACAGAACTGAGCAAGCTCTATGCTAAGATAGAGCAGTGTATTTTGCAAGAACTGCTCCTGCTTCTTTGGAGTCTCCAGCACTTTCCTTTCCTCAAACCATAGAAGGAAGACTGTACTACCCCTTGAGACAGCAGGGAAAAGGACTTCAGACAAGAACTCAGAAGAATGAAGAATGTGAACAAAATAAATACACAGGACAGAAAGAAAAAAAAAAAAAAAAACCAGGATAGAAGTGAATGCAAAATGGTAGTGGAAAGAGAGTATGAAGAGAAACAGAGCAGAGAAGCTGGGACATAAAATTACAAGCTTAAAAAAAAACCCTACAGACAAAAAACATAGATACGAACATTTAGAGTTCATCAGGGAGAAAAAAGAAAGCTATCATGGGCCCTGAGAAAAGGGTTATGACTGGGATTATGCTGACTGGAGAGTAATTCTTCATGAAGTCAGCTCTCTTCTACCAGGAGGTTTGCATTCTTTGTTGATCTCTCTGGTATGGTCTATCATTTTCTAGCAATGGTATCTAATAAAGGAGATTTTCCCAACTTGGCTACAATAAGTAAATGCCTGAGTAAAGTCACTGTAAACACCACTCCATTATCAGTTTAGCTCTTGATCACCTTCTAGGAGAAAGTCTAAAGACATGGCATTCTCTCCATCCAGATGCCTGCTGCAAAAAAAACCCTTAAACACCAGAGATGATCCATCAAGGGGAAGGAAAGGAGAATCCACAGAGATTCAGCATATTCAGACTTTTAAATCTGGACATCTAGAAAGCTAAAACACAAAAAGGATGCTAAAGTTTCAAGTCCACCATTCAAAGGTCAAATATGAGAAAAGAAACCCTGCTTAAGCAATGTTGTCATCTCTTTGTTAAATGCACTATGTACATGATCATGTACTCTTCTTTTCCATTAAATTGCATAAAGGATAGATGAATCTGAGAATGTCAGTTATACTTGTCTACAAAATCAGCCATATGGATCTCTTTATTTCTGCTGTCACAGAAGTTAGATAGTGAGTAATGACTGAGAGAGAAGACTTGAGAAGAAAAGCAGATTCAGTGTGGTTTATACTCTCCAGAATTGGAAAACTGTATGTGATCTCTAACATTGTTGTGCAATCCCCATATGAAGTTGATCAAGGCTCCTCTTTGAAGATGATCACGAAGATGCAAGCTCTTCTCCACCAGTTAAGTCAGGTCTCTACATCAGATGATCCAGCAGTCTCCATGAGATGCCTTTCTGCATCTTTACTACACCCACTGTGACTGCTTAAGGTGTGATGCATTATTTAATAAATCCAAATAGCTGTAACTGCCATTGATACAAAAACACAGCAAGATATTACTAAACAAAAACATTCAGCTCCAGAGTTCCCAAATTCTTCTGGCCAAAATTATTTATTACAATATCTGTGCCTTATTTCCTCATATGTTTGCAGTGATTACAGAACCACCTCACTGAACAGGGATGCTCTAAAGATTGTTTGCAAAGATCTAAGAGATTGCTGTAATCAGGGAAGAGATGGTGTTTTTTCTAATGTGCCTTTGATAACCTGACATTTTACAGCGAGGGCTACAAAGAGCAGCTCAGGGAAATGAAAAGATTGTATCTGCTGTAGGACGCATCTGTCGTACATAAATGACGCACAAGAATGCACAATGAACATGAGCATACAGCAGCGCCTGTTCCCTCAACAAGACTAACCCTCTGGGATAAATGAGATGGGAATTTTTGCTGTTGACAAGATGTTTGGGGAGTCATCAAATTTTCAAGAATGATTTCTTAAAATGTTTTAAAAGTTCTTTTCCATTAAAAAGAATGATAAAGAATCATATCTGTGCTTCTAAATACTCACTATAAACAAGGTAAAAAGTAAAAAAAATTACCAATATATCATTTCTGATAAGAAGAAAAATATAATTCCTTACCTACCTGCAGAGGGGAGAAAAAAAACCAAAACGGATTTATAAACATGAGCAATTCAGACTGATTTCATATCTCCCTAACTCACAGAAGTCATCCACAAGTGAAAAAAAAAGTCTGTTATAAAACCAAATGCCCTATGAATGGCTCTTTAAATAGAACACTGTATGGCTTAAGCACCTACATTTCATGAAAATAAATAGTTCCTTCAGTGATTGCAGATTTTTATTACTTTCTGAAAACTACAGATACAAAACTCCACAGAAGTGAATATGCAACACAGTGAGTCATCTGAGAAACAAATTAGTTCCATTTAATTCTTCAAGGTTACTTTATAAATTAAGTCTAATGAGATGTCTGAGTCATTAATGCTAGAAACGTCAAAGGAATACATTCTGCTCATAAATTTTCGTGATTTTGAGTTATATAAAAAGTGTATCCAGTTTTCTGGGTTTTTTTCAAATTTGTTGCACAAGTGTCTGCAAGCAGGTGATCACAGAAGCATGTACACTGCATTTTGAAAGACATTAATAACTTCAATGCTCTGACTAGGATACAAAAACAGTCACATGAATTTGTGTTTCTTAGGGCAGCAAGAGTGTAACCAATGACAGATCCAAGAAGAGAGACCTTAAACATCATACGTGCATGAATGCTGCGTAACTTCACAAATAACAAACCGTACTTGAAAACCAGATTATCTGAAGATTCAGAAAGCTCTACCATTGCTTTCTGAAGAGTGCCATGATCCTTCTCAAACCCGGGCTACACAGTGTTTGCAGGGAGGAAGGGGAGAATACACTCCCCAACTTCCAAATCACGCTTCTCGTTCGAAAGCGCGCATCGCCTCCACCACTCCATATGGAAGCAAGAGCGACTCAAAGCGCTCGTGCCACATGTAGCTAGGTCAGATGGCTGGCTGTGATTAAATTCTGCCTCAGCTTACTGACCTGAATAAATTCCATGGCATACGGAACAAGATGATAAATTCTCACCCAAGAATACCAACCACTTTCTCTAATAGCTGGATGATGTAGAGTGATTCAGTGTTACTCCTGGGACTCTTTTAAAAGATAATCTTAGTCATCGCTTGTGTGTTGATTTGGACTGAATAACTCGCAAATTTACCACTGGGATTGTGAAAGGCATGAGAAATATTTGTGATAAATGACTGTAAAGGAAAAGCAACCTCAGAAAACCTTGAGAAATATTCTCTCCTATTCAAAACTACCTTGTTAATTTTACATCAAAATATTTTAATCAATGTCATGGACAATTTGTTTTATTCCACAGAGAATGTGCCAGTGATGCTGACTAATTCCCCTGTAAATATCAGGTGATCCTGGTTCAGCACATCACAGCACAGAATTATTCTGAAGACTAGAAAAATAGGCTTTCCAGACCTTTATTCCTGAATCTATTTCTTTCCAATATCTACTGCACCATTTGCCATCACCAAAGCACAGTAATCCACTTTTGAATACATAAAGAAATTTGAGCCCAGCATGTATCCAGATCATTAACCATTTCTTCATTTATTGTTGTTTGATGGATCTATTTTTAGATCTTCCTACTGAAGGTATCATGATTTCATAAAGTATTTCTGCTTAAGCCTACTACTGTTGGGCTCTCTTTAAGGAGAATTAGGGTGTAACTTACTGGAATCTTAACATTTTTTCCTTTAGTCTACTTACACATATTACACAAACAATTAGTCTCATTAGTCCCTTTTCTACTCATTATATATATATATATATATATATATATATATATATAGTTCAGAAGTGGCATAGAATCCCAGTGACACGGGAATGTAGAGATGAAATGTTGATACCCACTTAAAAGATTTCAATACAACATTTGAGCTGATTTGCAGTATGTCCACTTCCACTTAATCTATTTAATTACTTCCACAAGGTAGTTATGAACCCAAGCTACTAAAATAATTTAAAGATTGCATCTTCTATTATATACTACTGGCTAGATAAATTAGCATTAAATATCAGTGATTAATACTGCTGGGACAAACTTCATAATTAAAAGAATATAAAGGATTGAAAAATAGAAGCATTAGCATTTCCTGTATTCTGGTATTGATGCAATTGTTTATATACTTTTGCTTTTACATTCCAGTCTGTTTCTTTGAGAATAATGAGTCAGCAGTGCCCTGGCAGCCAGGAAGACCAGCCATGTCCTGGGGAGCATCAGGCACAGCATCATCAGCTGGGCAAGGATTGTCTTGCTCTGCTCTGCCCTGGGGTGGCCTCACCTCAAGTGTTGGGGGCAGTTTTGGGTGCCACAATATAAGAAGGATATGAAGCTATCAGAGAGCATCCAGAAGAGGGCAATAAGGATGGTGAAGGGGCTGGAGGGGAAGCCAAATGAGGAGTGGCTGAGGTCACTTGGTCTGCTCAGTCTGGAGACGAGAAGCCTAAGGCCAGACCTCATTGTGGTCCTCAACATCCTCATGAGGGGAAGAGGAAGAGCAAACATTGATGTCTTCTCTGTGATGAGCAGAGATAGGACTCAAGGACTCAGCACATAGCTGAGACAGAGGGCATTCAGCTTGGGTATCAGGAGAAAGTTTTTTACCCAAAGGTTGTTGAGCACTGGAACAGGCTCCCCAGGGAAGTGGTCACAGCACCAAGCCTGCCTGAGTTGAAGAAGTTTGGAACACGCTTCAAGATACGGTGTGCTTCTTGGGGTGTCTGGCAAAGGGCCAGGAGTTGGACTTGATGACCCTGATGAGTCCCTTCCAACTCAGCATGTTCTATGATTCTATGAACACTAAATGCAACATACACAGATTAGGAAAATAATCAGAAATTCTATAGTAGGTAGATCTAAAGAAGCATTTAGTGGACTTTGGTGCACAAATCAAGAGTGTGATGCCACCTCCATTCTTCATGCTCTCCCTGTAACACATTCCTATGTTCTTTCAACATGCCAGTTTCCTAAGTATCTTTAGGGTATGTTGTGCATGGGTTTGGTTGTTTCCAGAACTGAGCAACTGGCTACCCATCTGATTACACTAGATTTGAAGCCAGGAAACTACAAAAAGCAATGCAAGAGCTCCCTGAGAAGCCAGTCACAACATCCTACTAAGTATCAAATTCACATACCATCCCCAAACCAGAACTAATAATTTCCTTTTTAAAATTGAGCAGCTGGAAGAAAATTTTCCACACTTATGAGCCTCCCATGATCATCTCTACCCACAGGCTGTAGAATTGAAACTCACACATCTTACTGCTCTGAACAGCTCTGCACACCCCAGGTTAGACTGAAAAGGCCAACTCTTCCCAGTACTCTTGAAACTTGGCTAACAAAGCAGAACTAGGGGAGAAGGGGTTTTTTTGGGCATAACAGGCTGGGACAGGGTAGATCCTGCAAGAGTGAAAGAGAAGGTCAGGGACTGCCCTGTGCTGGTCACAGCCACATCAGCAGCTGACAAAACAGACCCGTCACCTCCCATAACTATTCATCTTATTTCTTGATACTGGAATCAGAAATTGCAAGTTAATATAAATCAGCAATAATTTCCCAGTTCATGACTGGTTTTGCTCATGATGAGGAGGTAAAGGTTCTTCTTTAGTGTGTTCATCTGCACCTTGGATGATGTTCAGCTTCTGTGCCTGCAGAACTGTATGAACAAGTGAGATGCGAAAAAAACCTTTTTTCAAGGCTTTGATGGATGGCATTAGGTTATGGAGTCAGAACACCAAATTACTGTTAAAAGTGCCTTCCATTTCTGAATTAATTTAGATACTCTTGTAAGTTTCTTCATATAAATTACATTCTTTTGGATAGTAAGAAATACAGCAACCAGCCTGTGGAACAGTGGCACTGGAATTTACTGTGCTGTTACATGAAAGGTACTGAGGACATCAATTCCTCAGGCTTCTGGGCACAGAGTGAATCTCCACTTAAGATCCATAAGGAACCACAGGGACCCATAACCTTTCACATAACATGTCATACACACAATTTTCCATTCAGCTACAGTTCTTCACAGCTGGCCTTCCAATTTTATCCTTTCAAGACAAGTTGAAAAATATGAATTCAGTATAATGAAAGTCCAAAGCTCTCAGCTCTCCACCTCCTGGTTTAACATTTCTATCAAAATATCACAGTGTTCCTTTCCACATGTTTTTTCCATAAGTTTTCCACATCTACATTTCCTCTATGCCATTTTTGAAGCTTTATTTTCCACAAACTTTCTTTTACAATGTATTTGGGTAGAGAGGCTGGAGAGTAAACTCACCTCCTTTCCTAATCATTTTTAACATTGCTCTGACTGGTACTAAGCACAGCACCAGCATTTTCAGGCTCCTATCACAATGATTTCCAGATCTCTTTTCTGAGTGCTAATGGATAATTTACAGCCCATCGCTGTGTTAGCAGCAACATTTTTATCCCCTTTACGCTACTTTGAATTTATTGCCACAATTTTAATTCTTGCATTATTGCGCAGTCACTGAGTATCATGAGATTCTTCGGTAATTCTTTAGTCTTAATTTAAAGCTTTAATTATTCAATGCTACAGAAATATGTCTTTTTTATGACTATTTGTCATTTTTCCAGATTCAGAAATATGTTGGAATAATATATATTCAATGAGATTCCAGTTAGATCCCAATCATAATCTGCTGCCAGATTTGTAGCAACCTCCCCCCAACAAAGAAATATCATGTTAACTCCATACACTGTCTCACTACCAAACTGAGTTTACAAACAAAACTTAGCTCTACATACTCCTACTCAATGAAATAATGATGCTATCTCCAACATCCTAAAGCCTCAAATAAATGAATTAACTGGAAAAATGGAAATCAGAATGTCTAGAAGATGAGGGATGACAGTATTCCAGGGATTGCCATGACTCCTCAGATCTCTTCGGTTGATCCTCCTGCTTTCTCCAAGTGCTCTCTCAAACAGGAGTTAATACTCCAGACAACACCTATGTGAACAACTGAGTATTGCTTTGAGAAAGTGTCAGTCTTCATGCTGAAATACTTGGGTTAAACTGGAATGCCATGATTTCATGCTGAAATACTTGGGTTAAACTGGTTAAACTGGAATGCCATGATCAGCATCTAACCCAGCAGCAAGAGCAGTAATTTTCCTCTACCCCTACTCACACAATCCTTTGGTATCAGTTCTAGCATGTCTCTTCATACGCTGATTCAACTCATTAGCCAGAAAGAGGTTTTATTTATTTCACTAGCCTAGTTTCTTTCCAATCTGCTGAGTTTAACTCTTAGGCAAAGCAGTGTGGGGAACATCACAGACACGGAGTGGGAGCACAACTCCTACTTCCTTTGATATGAATTCTTCCCATCCCACACAGCCCCACACCATCAGGGCAGGGAATAGAGCAAGTTGCAAGAGCAACTCTCTCTCCCCCTCCCATAACATATTAGATTTCACCTCCAACTCAAGAGACAAATACACTCACTGAAAACAAAAAGTTTCCTTTTTAAACTGAGTCTTCACTGCATTATCAGAAAATAAATGTTTTTTTAAATTGTATTAATAAATGTCAGGATCGTATCTAGAATTACTACATCAAATTAGTCATCACAAAATTATCATTTATTCCTCTAGGAAATATTAAGATTAATTGCCTGTAAATTCCCAAAGACACTGAATACTAATAATATCACTGCTAATGTGCATTTACTTTAATTAATCAGTAAACAAGCCTCTGGTCTTGAGACAGAAATGTCCACTCAGTATTCCAGGGAAACTCTTACAAGGTATTGTGATCAGAACATCATTTTTCTATCATTTTGTAACAACTGTTGGTGCCTAAGATCTGGGCATTTCAAAGTGAATTTATACTCATCATACAATCTGATCATAATAAGAGTTAGATGGAGGCAAGGTTTAGAGTCATTAAGACTGCTAGAAGTAATTTTTTCACTTGACTGAATGCAATTAACATCTAATTCCTCTCCAGAACCACCATCTGATGGTTATCAGGTAAAACCATGATATCAGATACCCCAATCCAAACTTATTCACATCCTTAATGGTTGGACACAGACAAATCAGCTCAAAACCAGAGTGACTGTGCTCCAACTTTCTAGTGCAGCTGTCCAAGCATTAGTGCCTTCTGCTACTCCATGACTTTGTGTTAGTCACAGTCAGTGGCTGATGCTGATCCAAGGTGTGCAAGTTAAGTAACCACTAATTCATCCTGCTCTCAACAACCAGGCTCTGGTGCAGCTAAATCTCCCAGAAACGTGCAGTCAATTGTTATTAGATTATTAGTAGAGCCACCCTGACCTTTGCTGTCTTGAAATTAAGCTGCTCAGGGACTGAAATAAGCATCTCATTTAGGTGCACAGTAGTAATTTCATCTTAAAGTATAATGCCTGTAAGCCATTTATAAGTATTTTCTAAGGTGTCTGTGACTGTTACTTAGTAGCTGACATTTCCAAATTACACACTTCCTGAACTATTCCATATGGGGTAATATGGCACCAAATTCAGCTTTTCATGCTCTTAGCTACATGGAACTTACCTTCCCTAATGTTACAAAACTCTGTGCACAAGTTATTCAATGCACCTTGAAGGGAGTTGTTAAGTGCTTCCCTCAAATGCCTACAACAGCTATTTTGTCCACAACAGGAAGCAGTGTCCAAAATAAAAATTATTTAACTGCTGAAGCACATTAAGTTGTCTCTCATCTGTGTATATGCAGATTTGCTGGAGGTAGGAATTGTTTACTCTTTTCCTACAGCCTTTAAATTTGCAGTAGGTAGCTTTTAGCACCTCACTGCATTTGATCATCAGGGTTTTAGGACTCATTTAATCTGAAGATAATACTTAGTTCTCTATACTGTGTTCACCTATGTAAGTAAAAAAGTTAGAGAAACACAGTTTACAATTACCTAATTTCTACCCAATTTCTACAGAAATATTGTAAAAAATTTCTCGAATCCCTGCAACAGACATTAGGAACCATATGAAGGAAAATAATTGCCTGCTTCACCTATAAAATATTATTAACCACATTAATATAAGACTTGGTTTATGACCTACCTCCTTGAATTATACCATCACTTGGTATTTTCATTTTGTGTTGCCAACACTGTTATATGAGAATCTTCAAAATAAAGAGAGGAGTTTAAGGAATGATGCAACATCTTTGGAAGGCCATCATTACTCACACAGTTGTGAAAACTCTTTTAGGGATCTGAAGCAGTAAGTGGTATGACGTTGTCAAGTGACCTCTACTAGAAACAGACTTGTTTCTAGTTTCAGCCTCCGTTTCTCTTGCCTAGAGGAAGGAGGACGTGGAGGCTGTTTTCCTGATGTTTTCTAATGACTGTTTCATCCTTTGCCAGATATGGTCAACAGCTGAGCTTCGCTGGTAGTGGAGAGACCACAAGAGTCTCCTTCACCTCTCATCATGAGCTGTGATGCTGATAACTCATAACACATGAGCAGACTGTGCACCACCCAACCAGAAGATGACAGTAACATGCCCAAACTCAGTTTTGGACAAATACTTAGATCTTAAAGTCTGTCAACAGAAACAGCTAGGGGTGAAAGAGTAAAAACAAATACAAGTATTTTTGATTTTTATAGGAGATCAAAATGGAAACCTACACAGCTGCTATTCCAAGGACCATAAGGAAGGTAAGAGGAGAACAGAGATCTGTAGGTGCCGCATAACTGGCCTCCCTTCCCCAGAAACAACCACGATAACAATGAAAATGGGTCTCATCTGCCTTGCTCCCTCCTCCTACACATCCCAGGAAGGGATAGGGTGGCATGGACAGCAGAACAATTTTAAAGCCTGGACTTACATGAACCAGGATCATCTCATCCAGATTTCAACCAGAACAGGAATTGCACCCAGCCATCTGTGCTCTCTACACAGTTGCAACAATCTCTGACATGCAAATGCAGCATCCTGTTGTTTATATTAGCAAGATCAGAAAGTAATTTGCCTCATAGTTGAGACTGAAAGAGATGAAGCTGCTTTTCTGCTCTCATAATGAACCGGTCAGTAACTCCAAGACTCGTATGTAACAACTGGCAAGGGTAGATGGCCAAAGGTTTCAATGGATATGAAACGTGGCAGACAGCCAACAGACATGTGGTCCCATCTGAGGGCAGACTGCAGGAAGAAAAAATAAAATCAGGAGGACTAGTGGACCTGAGCTTTGGAAGAACAGTAAGAGAGTAAAATCAGATCATCTTTGCCTGACACAGTCCCTAATTGAGATTTAGATGCATGCACAACAGGTGCATAGTTAAATATACATGAATTAATAAAGATGCTGCCTGCCATTTGAAGTGGCACTACAGCATCTGTCCCACCTCCTGCCTGAGGCTCGAGAGTGACCTAGAACCATTAGACACACTGGACTGTGGGGAGGAACACTCAGCTCTACAGTGTGCTTGGCAGACATTTCCAAGTATCTCTCATGTGGATAAACCAGTAAAATGTACTTGATGTAAGTAATTAACTATTTCTCCCTGGCGTCCCTGCAGTGTAACTGTAATGCAGAGATGGTAGCAAACAGATGTCACAGGAACTAAGAAATGCTGGGGCTTAAATAAGTGTTCAGAACTATTCCCATACTTAACTACAGTGGAACATAGAAAGCTATGAACTGCCCTTGCCCAACAGGACAACTCCTATAAATGCATTTCCAGAACTAAGACAAATAGTTGGTGAAGCCTGCAAGGACAGTGAGGCCAATGAAGTAGGAAAGCATTTCCTTGTAGCCTAGAGATCATGTCCTTATGGTCACTAAACCAAGAGTATTGAGCCAAATCTACCCTAGTCCTCTAACAGAAAAAAATAATCAGAAACCAAAACTGAAAGTTTACCTGGAATAGAATCCTAACATTATTTAGTTCGGGAAAGACCTTTAAAATTGAATCCAACTGCAATGATCCTGCACAAAACTTAAAAGTGTCCAAAATCGTCTCAAAAAGTTATCCAGTCATGCCAAAACTGGAATTCTTTAGGATCCTCCCTTCAACTTTTTGCCACGTTTACTTGTTTCCATCAGGGGCAAATATATGACCAGTAAACATTAAAGAATAAGGGTTTAATCCAAATTTCCATCAGAGTTCAATGAATCATTTATTGAACAGCAGTTGTTACTAGCTTTTGATATCAGGAATCCTACAAGTCAGTATCCAGCCAGTGTCCACCCATTCAATTAAAAAAAAAAAATTAATGAACAAGTAAGGTGTGTGTCACAAAGCAGTAAGATAAGCCTAACCTTTTAACCTCCAGGCTTTGTATTAATTAGTCAACACCATGACTTGAGATTATTTTTCCTATGAGAACCTAAAAAGAGAGTATGAACTTCCACTGGCAACATGAAACCTTCTGATTAGAAATATCATAGCACTTTTGTAAATATGCTGCATTCAGACTGTGTAAGAACCTAGTGATCATACTTCTCAGAAAACCCTTGAAAATGTTGTCCCTCAAAAATAAAAGTTCTCTAGTTAGCATCCATCCTTAGACAACCTACCCAGAGAAAAAGAAACATTTTACACAAAGCAGAGAAAATCTTCTTCCCTGGTGCAGAAGGAAAAGAGAAAGGAGGATTTTTATCAGCTTGAGCCAGAGAAACTTTATTTATCTTGTTGATAAGTTTAGCATGGTAAAACTCATATCACTGAAAGTGATTGTCCTATCTTTGCATCATCATATTCTGAACCGGCTAGTCGTGCAAACATGACAGGGCTTCAAATGCACTGACAGTACTGCAGACAAGCAAAACTTAAATATGCATGAGGTGAATCAAGCACTCATTTACAGGATCACTTGGAAACAACCATCAGTGACACAGATCTCTTGCAGTTTTGGGGGTTTTTTTATTTGAACATGTTGGATAGAACTTCACATAAAAATATAAGTCCTCTTCTTCTGCATTAATTTTGAAGGTTGGAAAGGATAAGAAAAATTAGCATTGGTAATCACATGCGAACAGATCTGACATAATTTTATTTGAACAAAAAATAGATTATTCAAAATAGCACAAACAGCAGGTCGGAGATGGATTAGTGGTAAGTAATCCTCCCAATACCTCCTTGTAACAGCTGATTACATTGTTTGCAAAACTGCAGGGAAGTTGTCCTCTGCTTTTCTAAGAAAGACTCCTTGTAATTTAGTTTGTAACCATCCTACCAGACTGGGCATCTTATTGCCCCAATTAGAGCTGTCACATCTTACAAGAAGGTTCTGGGCACTTTTTATTCCTTCTGCTGAAGGGTCCACCACCTTCAGCTACTGTGACATTAGAGATGGGCCTGCATTACCCAGCCGAACCAAAAGCAAAAGATTCCAGCATTTGTGATTACATACTATGTTGGAAGATAACCTGCAGAACTATGGTGCAGTTATTCTGAGTTTCTTTCTTGGGGAATTTAGTCAATTCAGGATTTGGTTTGATGGAGTAAAAGCTCAACAGTCTGCATTTGTTCACAGCAGGCCCAGCTGTACCGATCCAACAAAATACTAGCAGTGATTTGTTTTATGCTAATATCAATTTTTTAATCCACAGCATAGCTACAGACCTTCAACATGGGGGTCCTGTGAGTCCCATAAAAGCCTTCAGCAAACTGTGTTGCCTTTGCAAAAAACAGTGTAGTTTGTAAAGACAGGAAGATACTAAGGTGCAACCTTTTGAGTGATTAAATGCCTTTTCACGAGTCCAATAACCAACTGCAACAATTTTCTGTAGGTTTGCTCAATCTCTTGTGGTGCAAGTGTAACAACAGTTCTCATCCCATAAGTCTATGTTATTTATCACTGCTGTCCTTTGTTCCTAAAAGATCTGAAAAGATGAGGGATTTCTGCAATCTCATTGGTACAACCAGTGATATACACTTCAGAATGCAGGAAGAAAATTATTTATCATTTTTGCCCTTTTTCCCCCGAATCGACATTAAGATTTTTCTACCTCTTTCTAGTCATAAGCCTGTAACACAGTACTAATTTCTCTTGATCTGAATGGTTTTTAGAATCAAAACCTCACTGCTTGTCTCCATTTCTAGCTTGGAAGTAGATACTTTCCTTGGTGCGCTTTCGCTTACTCTTTCCAAAGGAACTTCCCATTTCCTGTGTGTGTCTTCCTCCCAGACAATTTTAAATACAGTTTCCCTCAGCTCTGGGAAATTAGCCCTTTTGATAGAAGCTTGTGATTGGACTTGTGCTCTATTTTCCTACACTAAATATAATCAGATCAAAATTACTGGTCCCTAGGCAACCATCAGCTTCTAATCCAGTGGTTATTTCATTTTTATCCATCAAAATGAAACCCAGAATTGACTTATCATATATTCAGTGCAATACCTTTTTGCTTTAGCAAATTATCCTCTATTTTCCAGCAACAATAGCTTGTTTTATGTCCAACTGCACGGATCTTCCACTAAATGTCTCTTAAATTGAAGTTCCCCCATAACACCAGCATTTTATTAACTGTGAATTACAGAGGTACTTAAAGTAACTTTTCTCTAGTATCATTTGATGGTTGGTACAGATCCCTCTGGCAGCATATCGATCCACACACATTCAACACCACACAGTTACTTTTTCAGCAACACTCAGAAAGGTAACGAAGTCCTTAAAAATCAGAGCGATATCTGACATTATTCTCTCCATCCTTCACACAGCGACTCTAATTCAGTTCAAATGATCCTGATGGGTATATAAAACTTCTTATCACACCTTTTGCTTCTTAAGGTAGCTACCATCATTGAGAAGAAGGAACCTCAAGTTATATTCTCCATATTATTTGGGCCTTCACGGTAACTCTCTTAGATGTGGCAAGTTGCAGTCTGTATTTGCCTTCCTTACCAACCTTATATAAAAATGCTAACTGAAAACTCTCCTGGTTATTTGTATGAAGTTTTCAATCAAGGTCATTGATCTTCTTCCTGCATGTTGCAGATCACCTCATTTCTGTGGCTTTTCTGACTATAGATGCAACCTAGATTTCCACAAAAATGGACTTTCAACTTTTCCTCCCCAGGAGTACCTCCTGCTTAACCTCCAGAACCTTCTGGAGTAACAAAAGAAGGAATACGTAAAGGCTCCCAAACAATATTTTAAACTCACAGGACTTTTTTTGGTTTTGTTTTTTTTTTTACTATAAAGCATACATTTGTCTTCCTAGGACAATCCCTTTGGGAACTATTAAGAACATGCTTGGTCCATACCTTTGACTTCATTAAGCATCAGTGACAAAAGATCAGCAATACTCTTTTTTCCTAAATCAAATAGTCTTGCTCATTTAGAAAGAGAGAGCTCAAAATCAAGTCATAATGCAGATGTTCATTGAAAGGCATGGGTTTTCTGATAAATTAGTCTTCCCCTATATTTAAACAAATAAACCCCTCCTCCTACACAAAACTGTGTTACATGGTTTTATTTAAAAATTAGACTTAAATACTGCCCAATATCAGTTGTTTTGTAATCCTAATTCTTACAAACTACTGTTAAGGATTTTTTTTAAAGCTCAAAATACAGTTGTCCCCAGTTTTAATAAGAAAATATCTAGCCTGCTTTTCAGCTTGACTTTGGTGTTCCCTGAAAGGAAGTTGGCTATTGTCCATCTTAACTCATGTAACATTTTGTTGCTTATGTTTAATGTAATTGCAAACATGATGTGCATTCATAATTAAGCCCAAAGGGTAAGCCGAGAGCCTGAGACATGCTTGAAAATGCTAAAATCAGAGTGGCTAATCTCTTCAAGAGCAAAAAGTGGAAAATATACTACTAATGAAAATAAACCAATAAAAATATCTATTATAGTGCAAACATGCTGTGACACCATTGCCCATGACATTGAAAAGTATATAACCACTTTACTAATAAAATTAAATTATACTGGTTATAACAGACATGAGTCTGCACAGCCTGCTTAATGAGTCTAAATCTAATCAGAGGAACCTGTGATAGTCTGCTGCTGTCTGGACAGACCTGAAATGCTGGAAGGCTTTCACTGCTACACAGCAATAAATCTTCAGAACCTTGCAACACCACTTCTGGTACTTGCTCCTTCCTCTTCTTTCACTCAGTCTGCTGAAAACGTAGCATCTAACATTACCGCAGGAAGCCTTCCCAAAAAATCCCCAAACACTTGAATAACTGTGGATGCATCTCACAGACCTTCTTTGGCACTATGACCTTGTCACAGACAAATTATGTATAGCAGACTTTATAGCTCTGGGCTCTGAGAAGGGGGAGCTAAGATAGAGTATGTGCATGACTGATTGAAGGGGAGTAAACGTTTGCCTGGAAATTACAGCATCCCAAAAGTAACATGAAGAAATAACCCTAAAGACCAATGCCCAAAAGTAGCATGAGGAAATAACCAAAAACAACAAAAAATGGGACATGAGAAGAAATTATTCAAAGCAGTGCAAGATTCAGAGACTCATGTAATGGTCAGCCAAGAGTACTATATCCTGGCATGGTGCAGCAATTTTGTCTGCAAAGGGGGAAGGGGAGGAAAGGGGGAAGATCCTCTCATGATCTGGAAGAACACCAGCCAACAACACTAACAACTGTGCAGAAGCACTGGAGCCGTTTTCTTCATTATTGGAGCTGGGACAAAACTCCATGTTGGTCCCTGACTTGGACCATGGCCAGAACAACTCCATCCTGCTCAGTGGTTGAAGCCCAGCCCAAGTAGCCTCCATCAGCCAGGGATAGCCACAGCATGGGCAGCAGCGTAGGCAACTGGAATAGTCTTAGGCAGTGCTATAATCCGTTAATTCTTTATGCAGCGTTTTCTTCAGTTTTACTCTTTTGCTGACCTCAGGTACTTTAAGCAGCTAATGAAATAAGCATTCCAATGAAGCAAGGGTGCCACACGCACGCTCATCGATCGGCGGCCACCGCTCTGCCAGGACAAAGCTCAGCGCGCAGCGTGCGGGCAGGAGGTATTGCAGGTATCCAAAGCTGCGGATCAATCCCTGCCCTCCAGTGCCACAGCTGCCTCCTGACAAACTGGGAGAGCACATGGGCAGTGTGAGGTTGCCCCTGCAGTGCATAAATACCTACATTAGTAACTCATTAGTAGAAAGCAACTTAAATGTTTCTCAGTAATTCCCCCCCACTGCACAAAAGACTGTGATCTCAACTGTGTATTTATTTTCAATGACTATGTGATGCTTGCACAGATGACCATGGCCACTCTTGGAATACAGTACGGTATGCCTTGTTTCCCTCTCATAGAACATACATAACCAAGAGAAACTGTGCTAATAGGCACCAAGAATTATGAATAATAAAAACGAAGACCAAAACAAAACGAAAATCTTTGTATCTAGCTGACTGAAGGAAAAAAAAATCACCCACAACCCCAAGGAAAAAAATCCTCACATTTCTCATTGGGCAATGGGTGACTAATTACCAGGAAAGCATTACCAAGCTGAGGAATACCAGGATGGTAGCAACTCCAGGGGAAAAAAAAATCTTCAATATTCGGTATCCCAGAGGATACAGAACAAACTGGAATACCTTATGGTATTATGAACTTATAAATCCACTGTAGTAAAAATATCAAAAGAAATCCTGCCCTCATGAATTATTTAAAAAATCATATTTTAGTGCAATGGTATAAGCATAATAAGCACTATACTGGATTTTACTGATCATTCTCATCCATATCTAAAGGAAAACAAAAATGGAAGTCAGTAATTTTGACAGGGGACAGATTCTGAGGAAGAATCTAATAAAAGTGCAATACGCAGAGGAAAGACTTGACAGCAAATGGTATCAGTCTATCCAGGCAATAATAGGAGAAGAGACTGTAATAAGTGCACAAAGTCCCTTTTCCCATAACATGTTTCATCTTTTTCCCACTTCTGTAGCTCGAGGTCTACAAAATCTACCATTTTACAGCAAACACAAAGGACTTAAGAGCTGTTCTGAGACTGAAACTAGAAACCCGAAAACAAGACCAACCTCACACAAGAGCACAATCTTTCATATTGTGAAAACTATAAACTCCAAGATGCACTGGAGCTGAATAAGACAGTCTGAATTAATGAAATTATGTGAAAAATGGACAAAAACCCAATAAAGCTAAAACTACCAGACACAGCAAATGAGCAGCAAAAGGGCTGATTACACAAACTTAAATACTAAGTTGCCTTAAGACCAGCATGAAAGGTGACAGAATGAAGTTCTCCATGCTAAACCCTGCTTGTGCAAACATTAAACTCACAACAATCCACTGGTGAGCAGGAGTACTAACCTTAATATTTTGATAATAGAGTGAGAAGTCTCATCCTACACATACATTCACCAAATATTTTAACATTATAAATTTTACATGACTTTCATACATTATGGAAAATCAGACCTCAACAATGACTCTATTGAAAAAATTAAACACTCCCCCAAATAAAACCACATTAAAAGGAAAAAGGAATTGTTGACATGTTAAAATACACAGTTTCAGCAAGACTACATAAAAACATGGAAGGTACTATCAAACCTGCAGCTCACTGTCCAGTCTGCAGTCCCTGCTCTGTGCCTGCTTACCATAGCAAAAATCAACAGACATCTCATGGTAAGAATTTCATAACGCAAACAAATGTAAGAGGACTGCATGAATACAAGAATAAAAGGACAATCAGAAAGGTAAGTTTGACATCTCTGTGCATATTCTTCCCCAGCAACAATGTCAGGCAATAGCTGCAGGCTTTCACACAAGAAACATGACAGCTAGCAAAAATGGAAATATTGCAATTTCACCTAAGCACTGTCTGCCTCCCCAGCTTCTTACTAGGCAGCTGAAAGTTGTGTGAGGAACAGCAAAACTGTAAGCTTCTGTCTCTATAATTTTTTTCAAAAGCAGAGGGAACAGGGATACTAAATAATTCTCAGAACAAAGGTGTTAAGTAAGTCAAATAGAAGACATTCTAGTTGATGCAAATAAACATCAAAGAATTTTCATTCATATTTTAAACTGACAATTAGGAGAGCAATTATTCACCCAATCTGTTCATTTAAGAATTCGTCAACTGAAGAGATTAACGGCCTTATGGTCACAGAATATGAGGCAGCTTTGTGCCTATACCTGCATTAGTTCCATTAATAAATGCAGTCTTAGCATGTATTAACATTTCTGAGCTGTCACCTGTGAAATTTGCAGTAAAGAAAGCATTCACTTCTCCCTTGTAAGATACAGTAACTACAGTGAGGAAAGCCAACTCCAGGGATTTATTTTTAGCAAACTAATCATTATGAAAAGGTAGTTCATTTTTCTTTACAAGACTAAATAAAATAAGTGAGACTATTTAAGCCACAATATTTACAATGTGACTGTAAGATAATGGGCTTGTTACCAGTGGCAATCTATGGCACAGTTACATAAGATATGTAAGCTACATAAGCAGCATTCTACATAACTCACAGTAGCTATTAAGTTTTTTCACTTCTCATTCACAAGTTCAAATGGCAAATATGCATCTCAAATTCAGCACAACTTCTTACTGCTTACCATAAACCAGTGGGCTCAATCTATATAAGGGTTATATGACAAATCTAACCTGCATTTATATAACCTATAAAGAAAGATAGCTATTAGAGCAACAGAGTACTAGAAAGGGTAGACAAATGGCCAAGCACTTTGACCATAATAACCTGCAGAATTCCTGGAACTGTATGGAGAAGGGATTAAGACACAGCAACATATCACCTTCAAAACATTCTGCAATGAAGGCATGTTAAAAAACAGTCTGACACAGCCATAGCCATTTCAAGGAGACCTGATGAACCTTTGCACTCTCGGAAAGTGCATCTGTATGAGAACATGCATCTTTTAAAAACATCTAGGAAACAACATTGTGCCTATTTCATGTCCACAATGAAACTACACATGAAGTCAATCCAATTTTCATGGCATTCTTTATGTCCTAAAAACTAATTCTTTATTCTGAATTTTCCTTTTTTGATATTCTGCCATAACAGCTTTAGACAGAGCACCACAACTGTGCTGTTGTGAGCACAAATCCTCACAACATGATCATGCTCCAGGCATTTTATTCACAAAGATTATTTGTTAAAGCTGTACTCACACCTGCATTAATTTTTTGGTAGAAGTAGAACACATATGCAGCATAGCTACATTTCAGTAAAATACACGTCTGACCTACAGACTGAACTGCAGGTTGTCTCAGGTTTGAATAAGCCCTTACCCAGCCAATGAAATGAGGGGATAATAAAGGCATTCCCCCCACCACACAGCTTAAGAGGCACTCTCCATGTACCTGGCCATACAGCAGACACTTGTGAAGGAAAATTGTCTTTACAGTATCTGTAACATGTGAAGGTATGTATCAGGCTCTTCCTTTTGCTGTACACATGCAGCAAAAGCACTATGTTATTTTTCCTCTTGATCCTCTCTCAGCAGGGTGCTATCAGGACTATCAGTAAGCCTTGAACATGCACTCAATCAACTTAAACTCATTTCCATTGTTTACTGTCCTTTGCCTTCTTGTTTCTGTGCACATTGTCAGTACAGGTGACTTCAAGTGTGACACATCCAAACTCTCAGACTGGGATATAAATCTCAAATTTTTTTGGCAAAACAGTGACTAAGAAACTTATTTAAGTGGAATGCTCCTCAGTACACTAACACACTTCCAGGGCTACTAGAACTTGTTTCCATTACAAATGGCTAGGATTACGAGAAAGGACTGCTTTGTACTTATCAGGAATTACAGGGGCTTTTTAATAAAGTCATTGATATGCCCTGACTTCCTGTGAAGAACAATCCCAGAGGTAATTCCAGGTTAGCTGGCTCTGCACAGTCTTGGACGAAGCTGTTATCTCACTGCATAACTGCTGAAAGGACACTGCTGAACTTTTTGGCTTTTTAGTTATTTCACATTTACAGAAAGGCTACCTGAAAGGCTTGATCCTGGGCAAGTAGGACTGCCTCCCACACACACCATGCGTGACAAGCATGACAAAGCCCCTGGTTCCACAGGGAGAAGCCTGGGCAAGAGCAGAGATTGATGAATTCTGTGACTCCAAAAAACCCCAGGAGTCATGCACATCAGGAAGGGACTTGAAACAGACACACAGAGAATTCACTCCGAGTGATAGAGGGGCAGAGGACAAGGGAAAAGAGACAGAAATGTCTCAAATCTTTTTGTAAAGGTGATAACCACCAGAAAGACCCCTTTCCTAATTTTGATCCAGGAGAAAAAGCTCCCAAGACAATCTGACAAAATGTTTGGCAAGCCCATGAGATGTACCAAAATCAAGTATATTGAATGTGGATTATTGCCCTTCCAGAAGTCAAATCCCTTGAGAGAAAAGAAGGGATCTTGCACCACTCTGTCAGCTGATGTAAAATTGAACCTATGGAAAACTGCAATCATGTGCTTCAGAGTGCCCTGAGCTTTAATGCAGTCAATATTCTTGAAGGATGAGTTCCTCAAGAGAAAAGCTGTCACACTCAGTCTGGGGAGGTGAGAACAGAATGTCCCTCAAAACACTTCATAGCCCTCCTATCTGCAAGGAAGATCAGGTTGACCTTGGGAAAAACAAAGGTCCACTATTAAAGCGCTTCCTCTATTTCCGCAAAGTGGGATAACATGACCTAAAGGCAAAGCCTAGAACTGGCTGTCAGATGTGGGTTTGCTCTCTTCTAAAGCTTGAAGGCAGGTCCTAAGAATCATAAAATGAGCTCTTGCAGCTAGAAAAATAACTTGTAACACAGAGTTTGGAGTTACAGAAGCCACAGTTATCATGACAAACTTCATAATTTACAGAAGAGTAATTAAATTTATTAATTTATTCAAAAGACAGGAGAAGTATCTATAACATCTTCAGGAAGGCATTTGAAACCTCCTAATATAAACCTGTCTTTTGCCCAAACAGAGGTATGGAATTAATGCCCCCACCTTTTCAGTCTCAGACTGATGGTAATCCAACACAGCGCTCATAACTCAAACCTCCAAATGCTTTGTGCAATCTGCACATAGTCTGGTCTCATCTCCCTCTTTATCCCTTTCAAACAGCAGTATTGAGGTAGATATATAGCTAGAGACAGATAAAATAGATAGATGATTGAGAGATGATAGATAGACAGATAGATAGATAGATAGATAGATAGATAGATAGATAGATAGATAGTTTCTATGTCTTTCTGCTTTGTTCAACATGATTTAATTTAGTCCATCAGTGAGTCCCCTTCAGCCCATGCTTTCATTCATGAAACCATCTACACATACTGCTCAACTTAAGAAGGGCTTCAGTTATATCCAGGATTTGATCAAAAAGCACACTCCATAATGGGTCAAACCTGGGCACACAGCAGTCTCTCCCATGGGATGTTTTCTACTACCCCACCAGCAACCATAACCTCTATAAGGACAGTGACACTCTCTGAACAAACATTCAGTCCTGTCAGCAGGGCAGCTGGATCCCAACATGTACAAACTTCAGTACACACGTCACTAAAAATGTGCAGAGGCCACATACAACAGAACTGTCTTTTGCACAATCTCTCCTTTACAGCTCTGGCAAATTTACAAACCAAATATTGGCAAACTCTCAGTAGGTCTGTGTTGCCCCACTTCCATCAACATCAATGAAGCTATGAAAATTTAAGGCAGCAGAGGATCTTGCATCAGAAAACTACATGCCATCCTTCTGAAAATCTTACATTGCAGTCCACATGAAACAAATCATTTCTGCATAGCCCAAATGCTAAATATCTGTTTGCCCTTGCTCTTCACTGTACTCAAAAAGACAATGGAAATCACACATCCCAGATGTTTAGGCAGGAAGACAGACTCTCAAGGGTTTGGTTTTGATTCTCACCCCAAGCATTAAATGCTTAACTAAACCTGTCAAAATCCCTTGCTGCCTCATAATCTAAGCACAGAACACCTGGAAATTTTCACAACTTCTTGTGTCACTGATCAAGAGTAAGATGATGAAAATAAACATTCAAAGGTTTTAACTCTATTTGGATGAAATAGGCATGAACAGTTTGGACTCTTGGCCAAAGCTCCTTTGAACATTAAGAACTGCATCTCGGAAGGAATATGAGAGTTAATTTCACATTAAAGCCTAAGAGTCTATGCTCTGTGCACAATACGGAAGGAAAAAAACCCCTTAACTCTTCCTACTGAAAAACAAAAGCTGACCTGTGCTTAAGCAAAGAAGGCATAAATTTATGGGGTTGAATTATCAACCACTCACTTTTACAGGGTACTGAAGGACACAGAATCAAAATAGAGGACTCTGGATGCTGTTCCTCTAAAAAAGCAATAGAGACATTCATAGGGCCAGTAGGGGGATCAAAAGCACTAAAATTATCAATGAAAACAAGTCCCAAGTGTTGGAGAAAAAGCACTCCTCTATGCTTTGACACACATTTTAGCACAGAGTTATAAAAACAGGGTGCTCAGAACAGATATATCAGTTGAGTCCATCAGCTTCGTAATTTTTTTCTTTTCATATTCAACACTGAGGCTGGCTCTCTCTTCACCTTCAAGAACACAGGCAGCCTGTGCCACCTGGACACTTCAACTTGTCCTTGGGTGTGACTGTGACCTTTTTGGCCAAGTGCTTGCATTCTGAATTTTGTTTGGAATGTTCTTGCTTTTCCTTTTTCCCTTGCTCCTTTGTTCCTTGCTTTCTTTAAAAGTTCTATCAGAACCCTTTTCGCTCCCACCATGACATTTATCTCACACTGCTCAGTAAAAGACAGTTGGCTAAAAAGAAAGAATGGATGAACAGAACAAACACTGATTTCATTTAAAATGTATTCTTTAAAACTTTGAGCAAAAATATTCTTCCTTTATATATCATTGAGCATGACTAAGTATGACTCAGCTCCAGGTAGAGATACCTAAATATTGCTGACTTGCTCTTCTACTCAGCAGAGATCTAATTGCTATATTCAGAGAACCCTAAAGGAGCAATTTGGCTCTCCTGTGACAGACACCTAAGACTGGTCAGCTAATTCACTCTTTAGGCTCTGTCACTACAGTGATTTGATCTCCTTGGAAAGGAATGGCATGCTTGAGGAGAGATACCTAAATTACTGGATAAATAACGAAATTACAGGTATTTTCATGCAGTCCCTCAACTTGGTATAGACAGTCAGGCTTTAATAACCAAAACAGTGCATCTGTTTCTTTGGTGAGACACCACCTCAGAAGAATTCAAGCATGTTCATGCCACTGGAAATGCCAGCTGAGGGTTCTGGATCAGACCAGGCTCTGCTGGTCCCTGCTCACTCACGTACTGAAACAAGTCAGACACACTGCTGACAAAATGTGGGTGTGAAGTGGTGTCAGTTTTATTAAACCTGTCTAATGTAAAGGTAGATAACATCCTTGTTACTCCAAGTTTTCAGCCTTACTACAGTACAAAAATTATATTTGAAAGTTTTAATCCAAAGTTCTGATCTTCGTATTTGTCCCCCATATTGGTGTTGAAGTATGAGCAATGTTTAACAGTCTCCAGCATCTATTCCAGAAAGATCATCTTTTAAGAGCAGTAGTTGTAGAAATTGGGCCAGCTTCCAACTGTCTGACAGGTCTTTTGTTGCTGCTGGAACACGTCCAAAATGTGGAATGTCACATGTTTTAATACTGTAACAACTGATTACCAATGTCACAGAATAATACACTTTTAGGTTGTGAAAATAGCCTAATAACACATAAAGGACTAATGAAGCAACTTAGCCAAGGCCATTCCCTCTATTTCAGTGTATTTTCATACACTAAATTAATATAGGTATTTCTCATTGACACTTAGAAGAGAAATTATGATTTTATCTCTAAACCAAGGAACCAGCTAACCTACAAGTAGACTGAGAAAACTGTGGAACAGAAAAGTCAGTCAAACCCTATATTGAAAACACAAATTTCCTACTTGAGAGCAATACTTTTAAGGTAGAAAGTTTTTAATTCACAAAGGTGCTATAAATATACACTAAAGAAAGTTATTTAAGTAGTGCAATGTAAACTACTTCATGGGGCACACAAGAAATACAGGTGACACTTATGACATAATTAAATGAAGATGTTAATGGCTTCAGCAGTGTCCTATGTGGGTTACGTATGGCTGGCCCTTAAAGTGTTTGTGGCTGCAGCAATGGCAGTGCTCAGCTGCTTTCTCCTCTGTTTCTCAAGGCAGCCCAAACTAAAATGCCACTGTTCCAACCTTCTCAGCTCTCTGTAACATCCCATAAATGAAAAATGCCATAAGTAGACATAGACACATACAATGAAACACTTTATTGTATTTGTCTTCATCCATCTGCATACAACAGGCCCTTAACCAGCACCATCTACTTCTTCCCATGGAATGTCCTCTGCCAACACCTGCTGCTGCTTCCTCCTACGAGGACAGACCTTTCTGGTCCTCTCAACAGGGGCTTTGAAAACACCTGATAACTCAGTAATATTCTTGTTAAATACAGCTATTTAAGGCAAAAGATTAATCTAATACCAACATTTATTGTTCAATGCTCTAAATGAATGCAATTATTATCATAATGTCATGAACCAACTGAGATGCACCAACAGAGCCTATGTAAAAATAAATAATGTTATTTAGACCTTCTTTAATTTTTACATAAAATCTTTCCCACGTTGCTTGATCTCCATGTGATCTAACAAGGGTGGTCACACCTCCTACTCCCAAGGAATCCACTCTCATGCAGGTTGAAGCCCATTTCATTACTACAGGCTTTCACAGGTACTCTTTTCACACTGCAAGAGAAATATAGAAACAACACTTTGAGAAGAAGAAAAAAGCAAATAAAACCAGAATAAGTTATCAATGAAAGGCTGTGGTGCAAGCTGCTTTACCTTACTAGATAATCAATAACACTACTTTCACATCTTGATGATGTTACAACTACTTGTACAAAGTGAACTGGAATTTTTATACTTCCCTCCCTTGGTTAGTGATATGTCACAGTATTTAGAGTTAGCATAAAGTAATACATCGGTTCATCAGCACTCCTACATATAATATTTGGGAATAATGACCATAAGGACCATTTAAAAAGCAATAAGCTATTAATGCATATGTTCTTGAATAATTTTGTTCTACAGTATTTTATCTTGCAATATGTATTTCAGAAACAGGGGGGAGAGGGGTGAGGGGAAAAAAAGCCCAGACCAGATAGAGACATCTGAGTCTCTAGATTTCTAATTTCCACATGATCATGAAATAAGTCTTTTAGAAGCACTGGGCATCTATTTCTTATTCTTTAAAATAAAGCCCTGCTTTGCATAAACAGACAATCATTATAAAACCAAATCAGCCTAGTGCAGAATGGCATTATTGCCAGCACACCTAGACACATTGCCTTAAAAATATAAACAGCTGCCAGGCAATTCTGACTGCCCCACACATGAATACCAGTTGGAAGCAAAAGGATGTTCACAGGAGTGAAGGCAGTCCCTCAGTCCCAGCCCCTAAGACACAAACCATTTCAGCTTTCTCACTTTTCCATCTCTCAACTCCTGTATTTCTTTTTTTTCCCAAACAAACACCATTTGTCCCTTTCCCCCTGCCAGAACATTGGCAGCATGGTGAAAAAGAAGAAAGGAGCAGAACGTTTCAGTTTTACACTACAGATTTCTTACTTTATACAGCAGATTTCTTATTTTAGAGGAATACATCCAAAGGCAGACTTGTTACTAAGATTTTGGGTTGTAACAGACATCTCATTTTACACAGCACTAGATACCAGTATATTGACAGATAAAATGATAGGACAGTTCTCAATAGTCTTCTCCCCTTTTCAGTCATAACACCTTGTTTAAAAGCTTACCCTCCTTTAAAGTTCTTCTTTTTCACAGGATAATATTAGTTCTTAGTAAATTTGAAACCAATTAACCAGCTTGCTGGGCTTTTTGCTGTTACCAAACAGCTGATGGACTCAAATACAAGCCAGTGTTGTTACTGGTTGAAAATCAAAATGATGTGTGCTGATTAGTCTGCTGCTGTGAGATATTTACAGCAATACCAGCATACTTTATATGGTGTCCACATATTATGGAACTCAACTTGCTTTGTACACAGTAAACACTACTATAAATTTAATAATAAATTCAGATTATTTCTTTTTATGGACATATTGGATCTGACTCAGTAAGATTACACATACTATTTTTAGTCCTGAATGGTAAAAAACATTAGAGATAACTCTTAGAAGTGGTTTCCAAGCACAGCTTTCACATTCTGAAAAGTCCACACCATATTTTTCACTTCACAAAAATGACTTGGTGATCCCTCTTGTCCTCCCCTCATTTCATTCTCATTCAAGTGTAATGAAGCAACATGAAACTATTTTGCTCAAAACCTCTCCATTCTCCAGTCTTATTTTGCACTGTTCTTGAAGGGAGGACAGAGGCCACAGTAAGAAGCAAACAAATAGGCACGAATAACTAGCATGGGCACAGAGTAGAAAATAAAACTCAGTAGGTGGTTTTTTTTTTTCCATTATTCCCAGAAAAAAACTTCATCGCTAAAGCCTGGAACATATTTAGGCCTTAGGAAATGCTCTAGAGATCAACTCCATACCCCTTAACACTACAACAGAGATAAACATGACTTTCAGCAGCAATAAGGCACCTACTAACAATACTCCAAGAATCTGTGTATTTTAATAATTATACTTTCTGCTCAAATATGTAGAGGACAACAAAACCAGGCAAATTATTGACCTGTATCTTGTTTCAATCCCAAAGTTCAAAAATCTTAATGTTTACATATGCCACTGCTGTCAGATTTGAAGAGCAAAGAAACAGTCACTGTGGCAAATTTTAAGATCTAACATTGCTGATTTCTGGATGCACCACTTATCCTAATTTTACAAATCGCTCAGCTACAGAGATTTACCACAGCTGAAATAACAGGAGTCTATAATATCAGCATTTCTTCACGATAAAATTAGAGGAAATGTTCTTTCCTAACGTTATACAAAAGAAACTAAATTAAGGGACATTTTGTCTTTGACACACTATGATCTGTGGTTGCATTAGTTGTGTGAGATGAAACAGTGGAGACCAAGAATGTAAGAGCATGAAGGAGTATTTAAATTTTGAAAGAGCTTTGGAAATGAAGAGCCAGAATGCTCAATTAAAGGCTCTATTTGACCATCTCTGATTCTGTAGATCCATGTATTCCTACAGACAAACTACACTAACTGCTCTGTCAATATCTAACTGAATGGGACACAGAAATTACAAACTAAAAGTCAGTTCTAGACTGGAAGTGGAGGAGGAGGGTTGTCTGGAATTTTTGTTTTCAGTAGGGAAAGCAGTGGTTTTCTCTCTACTATCACTGTGTATCTACTTTTCAAAGTTCTTCAATTTTATGCATGATCACTCCTGTGGCTGAGCATTACAGTTTCTCAGAATCCAGTTCGTGATTCTGAGTTTTATCACTGTAAAAGGCCAGTTCCTGGTTGCACTCACTTCTCACAACACTATGAATTTTGCTTTCATATCATGCTTCTGTATCTCACTTCAGGAGCAGAGTTTTACTCAAAGCAACTTTTACTCAAAGCTTCCCAAAGCCCAGTGTCCAAGACAGTACTCTGAGATGTCGAGAAGGTCAGATGAAGCAACAGCCAGCAGCTTAGCTTTCCTGACAAGTTTTCCAGGGGGAAAAAAAAAAAAAAACCAACAAAAAAACCTAGGAAATGACCAAAAAAAAGGCCCCCTCTCACATCTGACAGGAATGACTCTCCATAAAACAGGAATAATGTGCTCACACAAGTACAAGCTTAAGTGGGTCACAGGCTGACATCAGCCGACATTTTGCCCAAGCAGGCATGTCTCTGCCTGAAGTATCTTACTGAAGAAGTATTTTGGGGACAAAATATTAGTTTGAACACAAAAGCACTATTACAGTTGATTCAGCTTTGAATGGTGAAGCAAGAGGGTCCTGCAAAGGTGGACAGATGGACAATAATGAAATTGAAATGTCCCTTGCACAGGTATTGGGATCACTAATGGTTTTTGGGGTTTTTTTTCTGGGTTGCTTTTTTTTTTTTTGTGATCACTACTATACCTACTGATTTTTAGAAGACTATACACCAGCATCATCAACTAAAATTAAATCCAGAAACTTACATACACTTTGAAATATTGTTCATCCCAAACTCAAAGCAAGTTATTAGAGGGGGGAAAATGGTCAAATTGATTTTTTAAAATGGTGGTTACATAAAAGTATACAAGAGATGCACTGTGACTCTTGTTTATATCAGAAAATGCTGAAGAAGAACGAACAGTAAGTAGGCCTATTGGTCCTACTAGATCTAAGTGGGAAAAGAAAACTATTTCTCACTGAAAATTGTAAGGATCCATGACTTCATTTCCAAGGACTAACTTGAAAAAAAAATACAGATATATTAATCTTCTAGACAGGAACTGGCAGCATACGAGTTGGGGAAAAAAGCATCTTAGAGGAAGGTTTTTGCTTTCATTTATTTTCCAAACAAAAGAGATCTTAACCATGTTTTCAGAAGATGAGAAAAAGGAGGCACCAACACTGGAAACAGTACTGAGGACTTATTTACCTGAGAGGTATAAAGGTATTGATAAAAACTTCCAGCACTGACTCCCAGCTGGGAGCCCCAAACTGTAATACAGCTGCACATGGTGTGATAATTGTCACTGCTAATGTCCTCAGATCACAAGAGTCAAGCATATGATAGAGATACAACTTAAACCATGCCACGAAAGACAATGAGAGCTGAATTCATTCCACTCTGACTCAGGAACAAGTCTTCCTAATGAGGTGTGCTACTCCCACATTGCAGGACAGCGTGGCTGGGCAGGTCTGACACTTTTCAGTTTGTAGTCCTGTCACAGTGTAACCTGAAGGTAATTTCAGTACAAAATACAAACCCATCTCCTACTGCTGGCATTCAAATCTCATCTTCACTCGACAAGAAGCAACTCCCCACCATGACCTCACTATTTACACCTGGAGGCACAGTGTTTCCAACTGAGAGCCACAAAATGAGCTGATAGTTTTCCTAGATACAAACAAGTACAAAATGTTCTGAGGTTCACTGTGGAGATGGTATTTCAATTGCACCACATGCATCACTCTGATACACTAGGTGACCCTGAGTAAGGACAGAAGATAGGGGAAGGGAGAGCAGACATGCTGGCTTAGGATGGGATACAGGAATTACCATTTTGCAGGAGATGCAGTTGAATTAATGCTTGAACCAATTAATTATGTCCCCCACCTCTGCAAGTCATACTGCAACTCATAAAAACTCACAGTGTCCTAGGTTTCTACATATTAAATGTTTAAAAAGTATATCAAATTGTGAAGGGTTAAAATTTATAAGTATAGACCAAAAAGCATTTACTGATGATAAACCATTCACTCCCCTTCTCCCAAGAACAACTGTATGAACCCCCTAAGCAGTCTATGTTCAGAACAATTCCCTGGGAAAATGGATTAATGGGAACACTGACTGTGAGGCTCTCAAAGAAGCGTGGCAAATGTGATTTCTGATCAACTGTGTAATTCCACACATGTATCACTCTCCATAGTATTTTACCATATTAACACATTACTTTTCATGTGCTTTTAACATCACAACATGGGCAGTGTATCAGCTTCTGCACAATATTTGTTCTATAAACAAATAAGAACTCCATAAAGTTTGCTGCCTAAAACTCACTGGACTCATTTAGGCTGGAAAGCTTCTCCATAAAGAAAAATGCAAATATTCCTGTTATTAAACAGATAAATGGAAATTATCAAAAAACCTGCGAGTTTCATGTGAACAGATGACCTCCCCTGAGCTCCTTCTCTGGCATTGGTTCAGCATCTCCTACAACCTCCCAAGAGGTCAATAGAAGACCACCAGCCTGAGGCATGCACAAAGACCAACTGTGCCTCTCACTCTGCATCAGAGGAAATAAAATGTATCATGACATTAAAAGCCTTTTTAGAAGAACCCTTTACTGTCTCTAAGCAATCAAATCATCAGGTTCCACCTCCTAGTGTTTCTCCTACATAGAGGAAAGACAAGAAATGTACCCACATGAAAAGGTTTTGCACTTGACAACAAAATGAACGTCCTGAAACTACACTAAATTCCTTAAACAATAATTAAGCACTAAATGATCCATTTAAAAATTCACCACTACCATTAGAACAAATTAAATTAAGCCAAGATTAACATATTAAGTTCGCTCAACCCAAAAGCAGATAACTTCACATAGTTCCTGTTTAGCTATGTGCAAACTATTTTTCAAAATACCTGACCGTAAAGAAGGGCCAACAATACATGGAATCAAGTAAATGAGATAACTTTGACTTATATTCAAAGCATATCAGCAAACTAGCTCTTTATCTTTTCCCCTACAGTAGTTATGATACTCCATTTCCAAGGCTTTTGCTGATAAAAATTAAGTTTTCACATTCTAACATATCCTAATACCCAATTTACAAAGCCGTGCCCCTTTTGGCTAGCACCTGTGTGTTACTTGCTGATTCTTGTGGGGGAGAAGTAAGGAGGAAATTTCCACAGGATTCTTTAAATATCCAGCAAGTCTATTTCACTGAAAACTATTTCGTTCACCTGGGTTGAAATTTTTAGCACTCCTTTGACCTTTATGTCAATGAAAACAGCAGGATCTAGGCAGCTGAAAGACTTCAGTACAGTAGGTTATCTTCTCTGTATTACTCAAACCAGGAGTGCCCAAACACAGGGCCATTATACAGGGCTGTAGGTTAAATACAGATGTTTGAGTAATTATTCACAGAAATAATACAAATTTCAATACTTTGAAGTGGAAAAAAAACAAACCCAAACATTTTCAGATCCACATGCATGTTTTACCACATATAATTGAAAAAACTTAGCTTGTAAAGAAGGAAACTCTTTTCTTGGGGAATTTACATTTGTTACCCATTAGTGACCATGACAATGATACACAAGTAGTGTTTGCAAGAATATTTAGAGATTCAACACTTTTCACTCCTAACACTGAAATGTTTTTTTTGCTTTTACTATACAAGCAATAATTCATAGAACAAGCTTAGTAGGGCCACCCTTTCAAATGGTCATCTTGCAGTGAGGTAGGAATTAAATAGCTCACATTTTTATAGAATGGTAAGTGCAAATAAGGACTATGCATTTAGCTTTAAAGAGTTTAGAGATAAGTTCAAAATCCTAAAAAAGATGCCAATAATAAAGAAAAAAATATCCCAGCGTTTCCCACGTTCCAAATGTTTCAAAATATGTGGGCTTGTTCCACATTTCACAAAAATATAAAATTAAAGTAACTTTGTAAGAAATTCCCCCTAAACCAGCTTCCCATGAGATGATTACTGATTATTCAGGAATATAGAAAGGCTGCAAAATTTTTAAATTAAAAAATGCTTAATAACAGACCAATTTCCAGTACAACTACTATTTATGTTATTCAACAACCAACTATAGACACTGGCACTTATAATTGCCTCCCACAATCTGTATGAAATTGCTTTCATACACAATTTCAGTGTAAACTGATTAAACAGCAACTAAAAAGCCAGGCAAAACACAAAGGCTGAAGACTTCAGTATTGAGCCTGAGCAGCAGTTTATGCTACTGATGATACCTAAGAGTGGTCTCTGATGTGCCCTGTCCTCACAGGTGTGATGTGAAGAATGGAGAATACTATAACTGCTCTAGAGGATGCAAACTCCCAGCACAAACTGACCAACATGACATTGCAAGTAACACTTAAATTTCAAAGACAATGCAAGACAATCTTTTCAAGGAATTCAGACAGGTCATTTCATTGCCAGCTGACACAGCCTTCACATTTAACATCAATTACGCTTCTATTCTATTTATGCTATTAGTAACCTACTTATCCAACCCACTCATTCTAACCAAATCTGAAAGCTACCTAAAATTAATTTCGACTAGTATATCTAAACTTCACCTTACTGTCAATTCAGTGATTAAGCCATAATTCTATTACACATTTATTTAGATTGTATCTGGAAAGGAAGCATATCAATAGGGTAAAGGATATTGCAAGAAGCTTCTGAGATTTCTACTTAATTTTTCACTATTTACAGTAAAGGGAATAATGCAAATAAACAGATGGAAATTGTTATCAAAGAAAACTAACAACCTCTTTAAAAACACCTGAGGGTTCTGGAGGGGCTGGTACCACTTTCTTTTGACTGCCCCATCAGAGCCACAAACTCCTCAGGGATGAACCTAAAACTTATAATTTTTCATAGTTTAATAAAACACTTTTATTTGTGTTAAATGCCATTGAAAATTGACAATTAACAGCTCTTCATTAAAATGCTGTTTTTTTACAAAGACACAGACATGCCAGAAGCAAGTGTAACTCCTATTCTGGCTGGCTCATACAATGCCTATACTTGGCAGGAACAAATTAGAATCTCCTAATCAATATCTCTACTCTGCATACATTTTTTTGTTGCTTAGTAGGTGAGGTTTGGGATTTTTTTTTGTGGGGTGGGTTTTGTTTTTGTGGGGTGGGTGTTTTGGTTTGTTGCTTTTTTAAGGAACAAGCCATTCTTATAAACTACTTCATCAAACTGGACTTTAAAAGGCTTTTTCCCAACACTCAGGAGACACTACTCCTCCCACCATCCTAAAAGACACCTGTGCACAGGTTTTTTGGGAGGGCAAGGTAAACCATTACAGATATTCAGAAAGCACATTCTTTAGCAATGTACACCATATATCACTGTCTTTGCTGACAGCTATCATGCATTACAAAGCTCCCAGTTATTACTAGGAACCGACATATACTCCACCACTTCAGCCTTAGCCAAAAATAGTGGTTGACAAGACTTGAAAGACATACAGCATGCCTAAGCTATCCAATAATGAATAATTTAAATCCTGTGCAGAGACAGGACATAAATCAACCAATTTTTTCATTGAAAATGAAGTTGACAGCCCATCCACTGAATGGCAAAACTTGCTCCTTAGAAGCAATTAGACCCTTCGTCAGCAAGGTCAAGTACATTGAGAAAGATCTACTGGACCACAGGTACTGATGTCAAAGTGGTAAAATTGAAACAAGTGTCCTGTGGCTTATTTCTCTTTCTCCCTTCATGAGAAAGAGTTTCTATTGCCAAAGATTCTTTTTTAATCTTGTCTTCACTCCCAAGGTCACTATGTCTTTGTCAAAGCTATAAAACCTGGAGCACAAGCGTAAAATTAGGAACAGCATTTTGATTTCTAGGTTTGGGTTTGGCGGTAGCCACACTGAAATGCTTCTTATATAACAGTTAATTAGTCTGCATTTTAAAGATGCTGAAGGATAGAGCACAAAGAAACAATATGTACTGTCTAATTTATGCTTGGCAGCAGAGCAAAAATATGCAAGATATGACTGTGCCATATAGCTACAGCTCATGGCAAGCCCTGTCTTGCTTTGATACAGGTGAGAAGAATGCCTACTTTATGAATGCACACATGGAGGAGGGAAACCACCATCAATATCTCTGCTGCAGTTTTTGGTGAACACCTGCCACGACTACACCACAAATGCCAACACACAGCATATTATTAACACATCCAAAAAAACTGCAGTCCTAATGGGTTCACGTATTTATTTGTCATCCAAAGGTGACAGCTCATAGCCTGGCAGAGGCCATGGGTGGTCAAGAAGTGGCAACAAAGTGCGAAGTTTCCTTTGCTGGGCAGAGGAATTTAATATTTGGGGAAAAAATCTTTCTCTACAAAGTCAAAAATAGAACAGCAATAGGAATTTCTCCCACAAAGCAATAGAAATTCAGATGACCCTCAGGCCACAGGGCACTGGCCTTTAAAGCAGGTCCTGTGCTGTTTTCATATCCCATTCTGAAACTACCACCTGACTGTGCAGCTGTTCCAGAAGTTATTACAAGAGAATGACTCTGGCACTGATGTCGCCTACATGTGAAAATTACTGTTGAAATAAGAAGAGGTGGAAAAGGGAGAAAAGATAACAGATGTTGTTCACAACATACAGGAGACCCACAAAAATGCAATGCAGTTCAGAAAATTCATATTAAGGCTCAAACTAAAAAGTTACTGTCGCTCACTTTAAAAAGTGGAGGTGGCTGTTAGATGCAGAGAAGAGTGTAAGCAACCAGAAGTGCATCAGAACAGAATTAAAATAGTTGAGGGTTTTATTACTAAGAAGGAAGCCTAAGCATTGAGACAGAGTACTCCAAAGTACTTGCAGCACGGAGTTTGGGTGCCTGGGAAGCCGGAACCGTGCCAAATTGGTTTTTACTGGTAGGTCATGATCAAAGGGTTCTTTCCAAAGCTGCCTGCCTGCAGTGCACACCTGCAAGAGCAGTGCTCCCCAGTTGTGGCAATACCTACAGCAATGAGGAATAATCTGGGATTAAACAGCAAAATGAGCTGACATCTAAACATAAGAAGGCTCCTTCTCTTTCTTGTAAGCAAGGATACCGAAAAGCCTCCAAAATTAATGCTTCCAAGAAGCATTACAGACATTGGGATTGCAATTATTTCACTAATTCCAAAACACAAAGCTGCTTTCTTTTAAAGCCAAAATGAAATTAGAAGACAATATTTCAACACAATTAGAAGTATTACTTGGTTAGTACCAGAACAGGGCACTCTTATTTGCCAAGCAAGAGGTTAAGTATAAAGCTGTGAGCATCAAGGAATTTGTTCAAGTACCAAGGGAAGAAAAGAAGACAGAAGCTGAGGAGACAAATGTTGTCAGCTCTAAAGGGAAGAGAGACTTCAGTCTGGAACTCTTTCCCACAAATCCCACAGCTGGATAACTCTAATTTTATTCAGGAACTATTAAGAAGGAATTGCTACAGAGCAACAAAGAGCAGCTGTTCTAAAATGTCTACAGGATTTCAAAAAATTAGCTTCTCTTTTTCCTTCTTCCCAGCATAATTTATTTTATTTCTATTATGTACACAGTGTACAAAAATAGTGATAAGCTTATTGAAATTACAGTAGTAGTTCAGGAGTTAAGATTTAAAAAAGAATGCACTACAGTAATGGTAATGTAAAGTGAATTTTTTCTCCCCTTTTCACTAATCTTCATATAAAGCTTTATTTAAATGTTATCAGCTTCAGCACTGGTTAATCACTTTCACAATTCTTTAATATGGAATTAGTCCCCATTTCTCAACAACTGGTGGAAGGTTATGCCAATCCAAATGAAGCAATTACAACAGAAATCAAGTCTAACCATTTACATTTTCATTCACCGTAACAGCCTTAAAGTGTGATTAATCAAATCAGTCTTCCCTTTTCAGCCAGAGCTGTAATTGCTAAGTGCAAATTAAAGCATATTATATATGACATATGATACTTAATCTGAAGACAAATTTTTATTGAGGTTTAAGTCAAACTTAGTTAAATGAGTTAAAGATATCCACTGAATATATCTTAACATTACATACATGCCCTTTGGAAAAAGAAAAAATATTACAAAACATTACGAAAATACTTCAAGCCCCTTAGATATTCCAACTGCTTTGATCAAAACACCCCACAAAGAGCAACAGTAGTATCATGCTTGTAAGAATATACAGAAAATCTTCACAGTTTCTATCATGCAGTTCAAAAGGTGACAGCAGATAATTCTAGAATCCTAAACAATTATTTTTCAGCAATGATGTACAAAAATCCTTCACAATGATAAAACAGAACTACTAATTCTGTGAATAACTCCCTACTGGAGTAAGGTGGTAAGACTTCTGGTATTTTAATAATTGTTGACAACTGCTGGAAAAGCCCATTGCTATTACTGTCCCCTAAGCAAACAGGGGCAAGAAAATTACACCAGTAAGGGATCTAAAGGATAAGAGTTGATATTCTTATTCACTACCCTGATGTACACTTTACCCTCTTAATTTTGCATCTATTGATAACCATATTGATGCTTTCTGATGTGGTTAAATAGTCCTCTTTGTTCTACTATATGTATTGACAAAATCTAGAGCAGAACAGTACTGTCTCAGAAAGGCAAACAGGAAAAAGCAGGCTGCAGAACCTCTGAAAAACCTTCACAATCTAAAAAGAAAAAAAAAATCCCAACCAAAACATGGCACAGTAATGCTTTTGGAGGCTTTGCTACCTACAGAAACATGACATGGGATATTGCTTTAGGTCAAGGAGAAAGAAGACATTTGGGGTTATAATAATGGAATCCATCTTCAGTGCACTGAACAGTCAAAATGCAACGTATCTGAGGATGTACAATTATGAAGAGTTAATCAATTACCTTTTTCCTATGAAATAATCCTCCACAGAAAGCATTTGCTTCAACCCAACAGACTTTACTATTTACATCGCAGAGCAGCTAATATAATTTGTATTAATAATTAAACAATATATTTGATAGATAGATAGATGACATCTATTCAGCATCCTGTCCCTTAAGTACACAATCAGTCCTCTTAAAAATGAAATCTTATCTGAAATAACTACACTGTTGCATATTACAGGAAAAAGTGTGTTGTATCAGATAACCCAATGTTTTCCACCCAGTTCACATTATAAGCCATGCATTTAGAACAGAAACACACTCGTCACACAGCCTGTGACAGCCCCACGGGACAGCACAGTCCCTGTACATCCTGCACATCCCATACAGGATCTAGCAGGTGGAGGATGACCAGCCAGCTGGCTGACCCCACATGGAACAAGACAGAGGAGGGCAGAGGTTAGAGACAGGCAGAGCTCCCCCTCCCAAAAGGGAGAAAGTTTCATCTCCTAGCTGCAGCAGTCACAGAACAGGGAATCTAGCATCTTTGGGAACCTTCTTTTTCTTACCAATCTGAGAATTGGCCAATAGCTTCAGAAATTATTTTAGGGAAAGGAAGATGCATTTGACAATCAGCTGACAGACAGAGAGCAAGCCTTTGACCTCTACCATGTCTCCATGCCTTGAAACCAGGATGAAATGTCCTTGTGAGTAAAACTCACATAATTCAAGTGTGAATTTGTTCTATTAAATTCTCATTTTTCATTCACTAAGAGCAGTGTTTCTTACATATATCCAAACCATCTGCACAATAAAGAATATAGTTGATGCTAAAGGTGGATTTCAAGAAGCCTTAGCTGCTATGAGACATCTGGATGTGAAAGCTTAATTCAGACTTGCCTATTCCACTGTGTGATACCTACATTCTCTCTGGTACCTGAAGTACACTTTTAAACTTAATTCAAGGCACAGTTAAACCACTCTGCAATTACCACATTCTCATTTTTTTCCATTAATTGTTGAATAATATTTCTAATTGGATCTCACTAGTTTAAAATATTAAACAGAAACAAGAAAATCACCTAATTCCATCCATGCTGTATTCTTGTCATTATATAAGTTTCAAATTACCAGTTTAATACCTTATCCCATTTGCACTCATCTGTCATGGCCAGCAGGGTACAAAGGGAAGAAGAGAAAGACAAAAAAAAGGGAGAGAGGAGAATGAAAAAGGTGCAGGACTGTAACAGACCCCTACCTCTCAATAACGTGGCAAGACAGCATTTCATAGGCTGGCTATGAGTCCAATGGAAAATAGACTTTTACTTCTGAAATCAGGAATTTTTAATTGCAGTTTGCCTTGTGCTGCTTAGAGGAGGGAAACATCCTTCTCCACCCAAACAGCACCTGGGATCCAAAGCCGAAACCATTCATGAAGAAAGAATCACCAGATTCTAAGCTATTGCTCATCAGAATGACTCTTTACATGCATACTATGCTATCATTTGCTGTACATATAAAAACATTTCTCATCCTCTGGAAAAGTCTTCCTTTCATGACACAGTCTACCACAACTGCTACTTGTAATATTCTACAGAAAAAAAAAATTTAAAAAAAATTTAAAAAAAAAAAAAATATATATATATATATTTTACAGAGTATCACTCTTTGCTTAAATACACTCAGATGCTTCATGAAATCTCTGGATTTACAAAGTTTTCTTTGAAGATGTCTTAATTATAGGAAGGCTTATGCCTTTTTTAAATTAAGAGTTAAGAGAAGCCAAGAACAAGATGATTAGTAGTCACAACATTAATCTTTTCGCTGTACCTAACAACTTCATTACTATATAAACCCTTGTGGAGTTGCTGTTCTATTGAGCTGATGTTGATGTACTTGCTAGGGAGTTACTTCTACCTCTTCTGTTCTCCTCTGAGATGTAACAGATGGGCTCTCAGGAAATTGAATCTGATAGGAAACACACTCACTGACTTCAGTGAGCTCTTACAAGGCTAAAACAGAAAAATAAGGTTCACAAGTGACAAAGAAACTCAACACATTTCATTTAAATACAAAGGCTTCTTTGGCAGTGGAAAAGAATTCCTGCTTCAGCAATGAGTTTCAGAAAATATACTGTCTTTTAATATTATTATTATCATCACTTAATAAAGATGTATTTTAACAATTTTCTGGACAGACTTTACATACACTGCTTTCATCACTGGCAAGGAACAGCACCACTCACAATGCACATTGAACAGCAGATTCCAGCCCTTAACTCCCCAGCACAGTTGAGCAGCTTCATGCTACATTACTTTGGTAATGCAAAAAGAAGCCAAAAATAGAGACATTTTTAACTTGGACTGTCTAAGTCTCCAGGGAAATGAGGCTTAGGCAGTCCCTCATCTGTTCACTTGTCACATTTAAATTTGCTGGCCAATTTCAACTAAATTTGATAAAGAGTTTGGACACTCAAAAATAATTACGTTCCTGCAAATTCTACAAAAATTAGAAGCTGAGTACAAAAGAGACATCTACAAAATGCTTATAGGTGAAAGCAAAGAACTTTTAACCAATCTACCATCCATCACCTCATTAATGAAATAAAACCATTCAGCATGTGTTGTATTTGAATATATATTGTGTTTATGCATATTTGAGTAAATATTCACCGTATATATTCAAAACCTTACAGGACAAGCTGCTCTAGACAGCCCTGCTTGAGGAAAGGCGGTGGACTAAATGATCTTTCCTGTCTGACCTGCAAAATTTTGGGGTGGTCTGGTGGTGTCACATGTGTAGTTTCAGAGAAGCCACACCAAATGATATTGAACAGGGAAGGAACTCCAGGGGAAGAGGAAGACGACATCATTGAAAGGTGAAGGAAATAAATCCAAAGGCAACTGAGTATTAGCCATCATGCTATCATGGTCCTTTTTTCTTTCAGAATTTCACTGAATACTGTCACTTCACTCTCCATGTTCTATTAGCAGAATCATTGTGGAAATAATCTCTAAGGTTACAAGCTACACAAATGTCATTACAGTAGTGTAAAATGTAATTTTCATAGCAAAGACCATTCCTTTAACCTTCTACACTGATGTGAATGTACCCACATTAGGAGTTGCATGGAGTTTGAAAACACATACTCCTCATTAAATGAGGAAATAAATACAAAAATGTAGAGATGAGGCTTAGACCTGTCATTTTGGTGAAGGAGAGTACTGGAGAACAAATTTTGAAACAACTACAGGGGAGAAATAGTGAGAACCAGTAAACTACAGCAGAATTTGAATTCAGAGAGACGGCTGAACTTTTCTAGCCTAACTGAATGCTCCAGAAGATTCTTGTACAAGCAAAAGAGTAAGAGTGGGGTCTGGGAGATCCATGGCTGGGTCCTCCGCACCAGCAGAGCACCCATATGCACATTTCCTGGACAAAGTGTATACTCTTTTGTGAAGGAAGCTGAGAAGAAGACAAAGGCATTGAGTAGCCAACTGCAGGTTCAGGGTGGGACCCTGGTAAGGAGAAAAGTGACAGATCACAGGAGCAGGATCAGCCCCTACTGTGGACATGGAAAAGGAGGCATCTGCAAGTGAGTTTGTCAACTAAACTCCTCTTAGAAACAGTGGGCCACCAAATCCATTAATTCATGAGGACTGGAACAACCCCACCCCAGTCAAGTAACTTGACCACACCAACAAATAGGGTAGAAGAGGCCTTCAGAAACCTAGGAAACACTAGGCTTAAAAACACCAGGCTTAAAATCTGTGTCAAGGCAAGCTCACAGAGCAGTCTAGGTGCTGACAAGGGCAGTGACAGGCTGTAGGAGTCAGAAGCTGCAAGGATGAGAAACAGCATCAGTGTTGGAAAACATGGAGAACAATGGAAAACGTGAAAACCTCACAGAGATGAGTGCCTGGATGGGGCACAGGATCCAAACAAAGAATCATAATTGAGCTCAAATTGAAAGAGTGTAAGGAAAAGCAAACTTGATATGGTTTGGATTAGGACACCAAGTTCCTAAAACTGCTGAAGGGCTACTCTGGCACAGTGTATTTAGATTCAGCACTCCTGCAGGAGTTACAAAAGTTGAAGAATTCACTAGCATTGTGCTTAATTAAAAAAAAAAAAAAAACATGAAAATATCACAAAATTTTTGCAAAATATTATAGAATGGAAAAGAAAAGCTTTGTGGGTAATCTCAGCACTATTTAACAGCAATGTAGTAAAAGGTAAAATGACGTACACTATCTATCAAAGTATATGAGAAAATACAAGTGAAAACTATATGGCTGAGCAAAATCATAACAGGCTGTTAGAAGCAAAAAAAAAAAAAAAGTGCCTATTGAAATGACAAAATTTTAATTCTGACAGGCCAACAAATTAAGGCAATAAATCGTGCCCAAAAATACTTAAGGAACAATCTGAAAAAGACACAAAAACTAATAATGCCACTTTTCAGCTCTAAGTTCCATCACACTGGAAGACTAATATGATTAATGGATACCAACCTTTGATAAGGCCTGGGTAAGCACAAAGCAGTAAACCTGGCAAATTACTCCACAGAAAGTCAGAGGAACCACTCTGAAATACATGTTAATGACTACACAGACGAACAGGACACCTTGCAAGCTTTTCTAAATTGGTATCATGACTGAAAAAAACCTTTAAAGAAGATTCCATATGCAAGGAAAGCAAATTAAAAATCGCATCAAGCCCTTTCAATGTCCTTCACAAAAAGCTCCTGAAGACACAGAGTAAGAGTCATGTTGTTGCTTGGATATGTAACTTTATGAAGGCAAGAAAACCAAACAAAAATAAATTGGCAGGACTCCTCCTGGAAATACACTGCCTAGAAGTATTTTATGGGAATCTCTTCAGATCCACTCTACTCTGTTATCTATAGACAAACTAATTATTCAGCAAGAGCAGAGAACATCATGGCCTGGTATAAATTCTTGGAACAACTGCATCTGCAATAGTCTGGGCACTTCTGATTCCTCTTAGTACTGAAAGGATGTAAATGGGAAAGTTACTGAGAAGGACAGCAAGCACCTTGAAACACATGGAATATGCTAACCTAGGGAATCATTAAGACACCTGGATCCTCAGTCCAGAGAATGAGGTAACTGAGATATGATGGTAATTTATAAGACAATGAATAACATGAAAATGGAGACAGAACAACTGTTCAGTGCACCTTCCAATTTAATAACTGAGGAACATTAAGTGAAGTTAATGTGTGTCAAGTTCACAGAGGGCTTTCCTCACTAGTCATTATTCTTGCTCAAATACCTGCAACAGACATCAGAAGTTTCAAGTTTAAAAAGCAACTGGATGTGTTTTTTTCGACTAAAACTTCTTCAAGCAATAAAAAACAAAATCCACCATAGGTTAGGAGAGTCTTTTGGGGTCTTTGTCCAGTCACAATGAAAGTCACTGTCCTATTGCCAACAGGAGATTTTAGTCAGTGCAATATCTGTATATTTTACTGGCATATTTCAGTAAAAAGCATTGGGATAGCTGCCATTTTCAGACATACTGACAATGCAAGATCCTCTGATTTTGTCCTAACCATCAAAGCTATATTCATCATATTGAGAATAAGATTTTAAGAAGGTTTTTGCCTACCAAAGATACAAAGAAAACTTGGCTTTCATATATGACTAATTCAGAAGACAGACCCACTAGTGAATATTTATATCATCCCAGATTTTCATGAAAATCTGTAGATTACAAATAAATCTTTATAAGAAGTTTCTGTTACATAACCAAGCTGTGTTATCAACTTCAGAAGGCATCACAGGAACTAATCTCAGCTCTTTATATGCAAAGCAATACTTCAATTATGTCTCCTTGGCCTTAACTTTCAGGCTAGGTAGGAAAGAGTCTAAGTAGTAATATATGTAGAGCAACCCAAGTTTGCACCTTTTTCTGTAACATATTCAGCCTAGACATAATATCTCAGGAAGCAATACTTTAAAATCTTCATACATTCTACATTAACAAAGTAAGGCAGTTAAATGAAAGTCCAATATAGTAAAAATAGCTAGAGGAAAAGAGAAGAGAGTAGCAGGGGGAAGCAAGATATGATAGTATTATATATCCCCAGTGACATGAATAAATTTTTTTTGTTTGCATTTAATCTCCATATAGCCTTTTTCCCCAGCTCTGAATTTCATTTATCACTGTATGCTGATAAGCTGTCAACAGTGGCAACACTTTCATATATTTTTGTGCAAGAACAATAAAAACATGACCCTTATTAGGACTTCTCAAAGGGGGAAAAAAACTAAAACAAAACAGTAATTCATATTATTCTCATTTTCCATCAAATAGAAACAGAATTTATTCCACAGAAACAGCATATTCAAAGTTTCCCTCGGGGCAGGAGGGGGAATGTTACTAAAACAGAGACAAAGGGGCTGCTTTGCAATATATCATAATAGGTTAACCAGAGTTCAAACTGTGAAAAGTTAACATAATACATGTTTTACAAGATGAGAGAAACACTGAAAAGATTTCTGAATTATCTTTTAGGAGGATACAGATATTGCTATTTTAAAAAAAGCTTTTCATCAGGAACAGCTTCTGAATCAAAACAATACTTTCAAGAACATGAACCAAAATCTGCCTACAGAGCTGAACAGCATCTGTAACAGGACTTGCATTTATTTCCATTTTTTAAAGAGGTTAATTTAATAGTTTTTCTCCAATACAAACCAACAGGAGAAATTGAAGAGTACCTAGGACTCCCTGCACAGCACTTAGAAGAACAAAATCTTTGAACAGTTCTCACTGCTACAAAGAACCATGTACTAAAAATATGTTAAAAAATTTAGCCATGCACTGAAGTTGTTGGAGAATATAGACTGTTCACCATCTCAAGATCTGTAGGCTAACTGTTGAGTTCCATGATGATAGTTGAGAAAGTCCAGTTATTTTTACAGAATACCTTTAGAGACAAATCCCCAGATGAATTACATAGAAAGTAATTACCTCTAATACTGCAACAATGCCAACAACCAGTCTTTCCTTTAACATGTTTAGTAAACAAATTCCTGGGACAGATAAAAATACTCTCTTTAAGCAGTATTTGGTCTTCTCAAAGCTATGCAATAGAGACTTCTACATGCATCCTTAACATATCCAGGTCAGTGTCATGGAAGAGCATATCTACATCATCCTTTCACCGTTCCAGGCTGTGCACACTCCAGTATTTGACCAGAAGGTGCACGCCGTGTACACAACTTACAATACACACAGACATACAAATCTCCACAACTAACCAAAAGACAGCTGTCAAGGCTCTTACCTTGATTTGCATATTATCTTGCAAACACAGCATGTTAGGCAAACCTTTTGATTTTTAGCTGATAGATCCTTTAGCAGGTTTTTTTTAGCCCTCAGAACTGCTAATCAGACAGGCCTCATAACACCTTAGGATGGGTTTTGATGGCACATAATCACTTCTGGCTAGATGGTGGCACATATATCCACTCCTAGAAACTTTATTTTTTCCACTTAGAAAATCAGTCCAAGAAATTCTGTCACAATAGAGCTGTCACAATAAGAGCCTTCACATATTCTAAAGGCAGGCAGAGTTTCTGATGAGAAACTCTGCAGAGTACTCAAGTCCCAAGGGAGAACCAGGAACATGACACCCCCATTCCTTTGGCTGCTGCCAGTGACACAGCAGGCACTGGACAGAGATGCTGTTGCATCCACCACTCCCCCATTAGCAGAGGCATCCCCTTGCTCTTTGATTTGACTTGAGAGGGAAGAAACTTAACCTTCCTTTCCTCTGCAATGGCTGCTACCTCTAGTTTCTAGTTTCCAAGCAAGAATCATGACACCTGACAGCTCCTGGGAACAATCGCGCCCACCAACCCAGAGCCAACACAGGAATTTTTAGCAGGCCTTTGAAAAACAGCCCAGTGTAATGAGTGTGTTCCATTATTGTGATTCAGGTAAGAGTTTAGAAAATGTTGTCTTCCAACATCAGTTTCACGCCAAGAACTTCACAAATTAAATTAACGTAATTTGTTGTAAAATTGTGCTGACACACACGATCACCTTTAAAAATTAACTGTGTTAAACATACTTAGTGTTAAAGATACTTTGTTATTCATACACATCATGTTGTTCACAAAAAATAAACCCATGGAAACAACTTTGAGGGAAAGAGGGTCTGTTTATTAGAAAAAGGAACTCTTAATGAAAATACACAACTGAGCTTCATGCAGTGCAAGCAACAACAGTTACTAATTTTAGTAAAATTCTCACAGTTATTTCTGTATAAAGCTTTGGTCCATGTACACTACCCACACATTGTTTGTATTCTGTAACCATGTGGTTATAACCCGATTTAAACAAGAGCGTATAATATACAAGATGGCAAGGATCTACATGTGGCATTTACTTGGATGGTCTAAAAACCAGGATCATGGATAAAAAATAAATAAGCTTTTAACTATATAATCTCTATCATCAGTCAGCTTAACCCACCTGAATAAATGCTCAAGACTTCCAGAACTCTTGAAACATCAGTTAATGTATTCATTTTGGAGTAATTTTCCTATGTGAAGATTTTATTGAGGTCAGACTTAATTCTGACTTGTGCTTGGAGATAACCTGATGCTTACATCACCACCCCCTTTAAAAATAAAGCCAATTTTAGTTCTACCCATAGACCTACCAGCTTTCACTTGTTCCTAACAATAGCAAAGGCAGCACAGTAATTGTGTGAGAAGTCAGGAACAAAAAAAGAAGAGTGAAAGGAAAAGAGATATCATTTTACAAAGAACATCTATGCTGAAAGTCTTCTTAGGAAAAAAAAAAGGTAATCAAAAAAACCCAGTTTTGCCTGACCTGATTCTCTTTGGAATGCACAGTCGTAAAAGGTAACTTATCATGTGCTCGGTTCTCCTCTCCTTTTATCTAATAATACACACAAGCAACAGTCTTTTGAAACCTTTCCAGAAACACTGTCAGGTACTTAGATCCTGCTGAAGACAGAGTATGGAACTACACAAAAGAAAATCAGCATGATAGAAGTTATGTATGCCTTAACTTTTTGGGGATTACAAAAAGACAGGAATAAATGGCCACAGTAAAGAGGGAGTAACACAAAAGAATGCTCACAAACAAAGAGCTTTTACCAAATACAAAAAGATACAAGACATACTTGATAAAAGGTGAAATCAAGAATCATTCCAACTGTTGAGTGTATTCCACATTCTGGCTGGGGTTTCTTTTTGCCTATTACAGGTAATATGCAATTACAAACAAACTTCATTAATAACTGACACATGATAAAAAGATTTGCACCGAAAAACATGCAAAAGCCCCAGCCCGGGTAACCTTACACACTTTAAAATGAGTCATTAATTGTATTAATGATTACGTTCCTTTAAATAAGGATTTTGACAATGCCATCTTGGTACACAAGGTCAAAATACATGTGGCTCCAAATTTCAATCAACACATGAGCTAGCTGAATCTCTGAGAAAAGGATGATAGAAAGGGAAGACCATACTTCTCTTAAATTTAATGTGGCAATAAACAAAGCAAACAGCTAGCTAGTATTGTTCTAGTCAACTTATCTTCACATTTAGGCCTCAAATTCCACCACAAGGTAGAACACCAAAGAGGACTGAAGGAGTCCATGCAGGAAGAACTGGACAAGAGATTACCCTTTATTTTATTTTCTTTACTGGTAGTACCTGAATGTTTTTTTTCTACATCCCAATGAATTGTGCACCCATCCCACCTTGGATACCACTGGTCTCCAAATCCATCTCTTACCTAAGTACTAGTCTGCAGAGGCACAAGAAAAAGAGCTGTATATTCACCAGTCCAGGTCATTAAATGCACAATGGAGACAGCTTTCTTGTTCTTCAGAAGCAACCTTGAGTGGTACTCAACCACAGCTCAAAAACTACAAGCTGATAGCAGACACCTCTCTTGGCAGCATTTCTATTACATCTTATATAAGCAAATTGTCTGGATTTTTCCAGTCTCTTTTGTTGTGTTCCAGACTTTGCCCCAGATAATGAAGAGCTGACAGTAGAGCTGCCTTGCTATTTCAGTCCTACGTCCGAACAGCTGGTGTGGAAACACAGGCAGCAAATGCTATTACTCAGATAGGGTGAAATTACATCTTATAATTCAAGTCATTGTCTTTAAAACAAACAAACAAAAAAAAAATCAATAGGCTATTTCATTGTCAACTAACGAATCACTGAATAACACCCAGAAACTTAATTACTTCTCCCTATTAAAATAATTTTAACCAGAGTGGAAAGCAGGATTTCTCCTCTGCCACACACTGCTTAAAAAGTGAATCTGCAACAACAAAAAGGAGAAGCCAAACAAACACCAGGACCCCTAGGAAACCACACTGAACACACATCAACACTTCCTAGAGAAGAGCTCTTGAACAAGAGGGCATATCATTTGTCCTCACAATCACAATTTTAATTTAAAAAGTGCTCTCCAGACCCAATTTATTGCAAAAATAATGTATAGAACAGTACTGAAGAGTCACCATCTGTTACATGAAGCCAAAACCAGGTATCAAACACAGATTTTGTATTAAGCACTCACACCAAAGCAAGGCAAACATTCAAGGTGGTTATTCACAATAACCACCATGCTGCAAGGTTACCATAGTAGGAGTGATCCAACTAAACCTCTCTTCACAGCTGGGTGTCCACCCCAGAAGCTTCACACTACATAGCCTAACTCAGTCTTTTCAACCATGAAACCTAAACTGACTAGTCAAGTACAGCCTGTTGCACAAAGACTGAGCTCCAGAACCAAATGCAAACATGACACCTCAAGCCCAAGAATGCAATAGTAAAAAAATCCAGAGGCCTTTAGGCACATTCAGGAACTCCAAAGTTTATAGAAGATGACTTTTAATACTTAGTTGCTGCTATGTCAAAGCTCTACATTACTGTCTCTCTTTGGTGGTTTCCCACAATGATGAAAGCAGCAGACTCAATTTGGGAAATAGACAAATAACAGTCACTAGAAACACCATCTACTTGGATTTCATAAATTCTTTCTTTTTCCTTTTCAGGGTTTTCTTCACCTCCTAATCTCAATACCAAGTTACCCTATTTAATTTCAGATTCCTTCCTTTTAATGCTTAATTCAGAAAGTGAAGTAGTTCAGTAGGAAATGAGGCAATTTATATCTATTCCCACTGCTGCTTCCTCCCAATTTGAGTGTGTATAAATAAACATATAAAGTCACTCAAAGGGAAACAGCAGCCCCCAAATATCCACTGCTTTAGAACAGCATCACTTCTGGCTGCACCAGAAAATTGTGTCCCACCACAATTTCCTAAAGTGCACTGTCATATAACACAACCCCTGTTTACTGCTAGACTGGCACAGCCCACCCAAATCTCCTCAAACACAGGCGCTGGCCTGAACTTAGGAACAAGTTCTATATCCATCAACTATGTGGGAGAGAGATCACCCTAACTCCTTTAAGGAGGAAAAAAAAGCCCAAAAAAACGCCAACCTGGACACCTTTTCTCCCAAGCAGGTAAGAAAACCAAATGAAACCAATATCAAAAAGAAATAATCAGATTTATCTCCTGAAACAGTACTTTGCTCCTATTACAAGCCTCCAAAGCATATACGTGGTGGTGAAAGCAATTTCATAGAGACTCATTCCTTTACAATGTAGGTTAGAGTGCTTTTTAAATTACTAGTCCTTGAAAAGACTCCTTTTAACATCTGTAAGGCATTTAGACATGCTTTCTACATAAGAACAGTTAGAAATCTCACAGCAGACTCAAAATCAAAATTTATGCTCATTTATTTATAGCTGAGTTACTCTAAGGCTTTGATCAAGACAGAGCAATAGATATGAAACAGTATTTTAAAAGAGCTGTTGGGTTCTCAGTTGTAACAATCAACTCAACTGACGCAATTCAAACTTCATTTTTCAATTTCTCACCTTTCTAATGTTCTGAAATGCTCAGTGTAAGGCTTAAAACTAACATCTCCTTATTATAACTTGATTTCAATAGCTTGCAAGAAGCAGCATTTTTCTCAGCTCCATTTTAACAGCTTTGCTGATGCACACAGCACACAAGAGAAACACAGCCGTGAAAAATGATAAAACAAGCCACTCGGATAGACTCAGCATCTTGCTCCCTGTGAAACTGCTGAAAGGCATCAGAAATGAGAGATCTCAGAGAAAAGGTGCTGGCTTGTGATTATAACTGTGAGTAGGAACACAACTGTGGGGTACGTCCCAATTGTAACCCTGTCCCTGATCCGCTCTCCCTTTTTGTTAACACAAGGACAGATGAGAAATCTCATTTTTACTGGCTTGGCACCCTCCACACTGCCACAGGATACACCGTGCTCAATGCCCATCTGCCACTGCAGAGGGCAGGGTGAGTGGCAAACTTGAGAGTAGAAAGAGATCTTAATTTATTTATGTTCTAGGACAGTTTGTCTCTTATATATCAATGCATTGCAGGTGCACCCATTGGGGCTCAGATTGCACAAGTGCTTTTTTAATCAACAGGAAAGCAATGGTAATGCTGAGTATTTCACAGGACAAAAATATTACCAAAGACACTTAAACTGGGAACAAAAACAACAGAGCAGGAGAACCTCCTGTTTCACAGCTATGAAAGATAAAGTGATCTGGCTTACATCTCCTTTCTTATTCACCAGAGACAACCTATATGTTGATGACAGCTACAGTCCAGGTCCAATGCAAGCCTACTCACACAAGCTATCTTTTCCTTTGGCCCTTAAGAAATTATTTAAAAACCCACAGGAAGCAAAAATAGTTCATTTGTGAGGCTCTCAGACCATCTAGGAAACAGAGAAAACAACTTCCAGATTCCAAAACATAACCATTACCTTGGTGGCATGAAAAACCTTGTCTTCTACTACGTTACACAAGGTGATCTAACATTTGAAGAGTGCAGATCTTCAAACCAGTGTCATTCAGGATATAAACTTGAATGTCGTTGGAGTTACTTGAAACAAACTAATTCAGCTTATCAACACTAAAATCACATACATCCAGTGCTTGTCATTGTGGCAATCTGGTATGTGTTCTTTGCCTTTACAGTATCTATGTTTTTTTCCTTCATGCACCACAGCATTTTAATTGACTTACAGATACTGGACACCCCCATATAAAATGATAAGGAAACATGAGTTCATTCTGACAACTAACTTTGTACATACTCTTTGAGAAGTTATTTTGAATTCAAAAAATGCTCTGTAATCTATTTAATTACTGGACTCATCAGCCCAAAATGAAAAAATATGAACACAGAAGATACATATTACAGATGTACGGAACATGGTAACCACTAAATGTCAACATTTTAGTTGTCAGATCTTGCTTGGCAGATGTTTACTTACAAGCTTCACTTGACTCAATAGGAGTTTCCATAAAAATATTTTTTCCTATCTCTTCAGAGCTGTTTTTTCCTCTATTTGAAGGAAAACTTACAGCTGAAATTATTCAGCACCTATGTGCTTTATACACTATACAAAATTAAGCAGTCATTTTTCTATAGGGAAGGAATGCAACAATCATGTGCAAGCATACTTGCACATCTGTTATTTTGAACATTTTTTTTGTTTGTTGCTGGAGGGTCCAAAATCCCCAAATAATTATTGCAAAGGCCCACTGCAATCCAGTTGTATAAACACAAATAAACCTAAGATAACGCCCTGAGCACTAAGAGTAATGACAGAGGTGGAAGAGATAGTTTAGTCAGGCATGAAATTGATTTTATAATAGCAAATATCTGTTGCCTTCCATGTGCTAAGTAAATAATTCTAAAGAAGAGAGTAAAGATAATAAAAAAAAATAATCATTACCTGCTCCTACTAAATCAAATAAAAGACTGAAACCTGTTCTTACATTGACCCTGAAACCTGTTTAATAGCTAATTAAAGCAATTACTCCAAGCATTACAAAATCCTTAATCATCAACAACTTCAGATGCAGAGAAGACTTTTTTTTAACTTTCTTCAAAGTTATTAGTATTTTCTTTAAATGAGAAGTTTATGTCAGCAGAACTTTCACCAGTACTCACTACATTGTTAACCACAAACACGAATCTTAACCTTCAACTAACGTGGTTAACAGAAAATATTCTTCACAGACTTTACCAGATTTGACTGTTCCGCTAAAGACGTATTAAAGTATTCAGTAATTTCAGCATTTTTCTCAAAATACTTCAACAGTACAACACCTGAAAGTAACCCTAAAACAGACTTTTATTCCTCCTATTCAGAAACAAGTTTGGTAACCAACAGAAATCCAGTATTATTGCAAAGCAATTACCAAAACCCTTCTTCTGGACCTCCCCACACCAGCATCTAAACTTCTGCACTCCTTCACATTGCTCACTCTTTTAAGCTTCCTTCAGTTACTTTTCTCCTCGTCTCCAAAGCCACCTGACACAGCCTCTCAACCTGCATTCCTTCATTTGGAAGTCCCAGCCACAAACAATGTTTTTAGTTTTAATCAAGCTTTATGTTCAGCAACTTCTCATAGCCTTTTAATAGCAACTAGTTCTCCAGTGCTGTTCCTGGTGCTTACTGGAGTTAATTACGCTGCTGTTTTGAACACTGATCATTTTCAAGTTAGTAAATGTTGCTGTGCTGGAACAAGACACAGAACAATAACCAGAACTAATGGCTTGGCCCTTATGAGGTGTTCAGCTTGACAGTATATCCAGTCATAAATTAGATAACTAAAAGGTTAACAAAGGCAAAGGCAACTTTATTAAAGTTTACCTTAGCTTTGGTACTTCTGCCTACACTTAAAAACCCAATATATTCTTGAGTAGATCATTAAGGGATAGAAATACTGTACTAAAAACAAGAAAGAAACTCAGTCAATCCTATTCAGTTAAGATCTTGAACAATTTTGAGTTAAGGCAGGGGAAATCCCCAAATGAATTCCAAGTTGGAACGCATGACCACATTGCTAAAACAGAAATGCTCAAAACACTCATTTAATAATGTTGTCTTCTATCCAGTTCAGAACACACCCAAAACCCACATTCAGCCATTAACTGACATCTCCTGCAGAAAGACAAGAATGAAGCATCAGGAAACGCTGAAAGGGATCAGTAGATGTTGGTAGAACAGCAACATCTTTCATTGGCAGTAAGTGCACTTTTCTAAAGTTTCTATACAAAACATTGTAAGTTGCAAGCAACTCCTGCTGCCTTTTCTCCTCTCCTTTATGGCATGGCAATAGTTAGAGCAAGGGAAACCTGCCAACACAAGAAAATGTTCAGTTGAAAAAACATTTAATACATTATTTGAAAAATCACCTACCTTTTTTCTCAATTACAAAACCCATTCCTAATGTGTCTTAAAAAATAATAATAAATAAAAGGAAGGACAAGTATTGGGCAAAAGAGTTCAGAAGAGATTTAATAAACTGTCATGCAAGTTCCATCAGCTAGTTCATTCATGCAATAATAATCCAGACAGACAGATAAAACAGTAATTTATTTAAGGGACAAATGTAATTACTCAAAGTAAAAATATGTGTAATTATAAAAAAAATTATTATATATAGGGCTGCCTTATTAGACAAAGAAGTTTTGTTCCCAAGTTAATAAAAAGCTCTTTTGGTGTCACCAAAGAATTTTAGAGACACAAGACAATTTCACTCTTCTGCAACAACCTGCGTCAACACAGTTTCACTTTGCAACTTTACTTCTTTTTCATGCGGCAACAAATCATCTGAGTTGACCTTCACTCCACCCCCTCCCTTTTTCTTTCCTGTTGTTGTTAAATAAAATCCACACTGCTTTCAAACTTGATTTTGAGTTCACTGACTACATACCCACCAAAAGGTACCGGCACATCGACAAGCAGAGCCTGGACTATCACACTTCAGGCACAAGCCAGCGAAGATCACATGCTGTTCTTCCTTCAAGCTGACTTGATCACAGAATGGGCCACATTGGAAGGGACCACAGTGACACCTCTTTGATTTTTACCTGTTTAGAGCAAAGATTTCCTTGTGCTTTCAATCCAGCTTCTTCTAGTGAAACACATTCTGTAGATGGGTCTAACAGGGCAGGCCCAGGGTGCCTTTCAAATTAGAGCCCACTCAAAACCAAGCTTTTATCTTTCTGTTCCAATAGCACCAGACAAGTTTCATCTACATAAAACCCAAATGAGCTTTCTTTCCTAGCAGTAATGAATATCATCATAGCTATTTTTCTACTGCATGAATTTCACTTGGAATTTTTAGTACAGCAATTACAGTCAGAGGACGCAAATTGTCCCAATATCTATCATTTCAGGCATGATAGCTTTACTTACAATAGAAATTACTTCTTTTAATGGGATATTACAGTAAACACATGCCACTAGATTTTCTGTTTCAGGGTGTTCCTGATATGATTAAACTGTTTTAATCTTTTATCAAAATGAAGTGATTGCCATTTCACTCTCTCCCATATCTGTATGCAGCATCTCTGTCAGACAAAATTGAACTTTTATTAACCTCATATATACTCGTAACAACCCTGCCTATTCTCCACAACCTTTGCAACATCAGGGATGGGCCCATAATCCTAGCTTGCAAGTAAGGTGAAATACTTACTACAGATGCGCATCAGGACTTAGTAATAAAATAAAGACCTAGTACCATACTGACATTCTTGTAAACTCAGATTTTAGTGGGCAGTGCTTACTTTGACAAGTTAGGGTCTCTTTTCCCTCTACCCACTCCTTAAATGGTTACCTGGGAGAAGAGATCAACCCCCACCTTGCAGCAGCCTCCATTTGGGTGGTTTTAGAGAGCAGTAAGGTCTCCTCTGAGCCTCCTTTTCCCCAGGCCAAACAATTCCAGCTCCCTCAGCTGTTTTTCACTGGACTTCTGCTCTAGATCCTCCACCAGCTTTGTTGCCCTTCTTTGGATATGCTCCAGTAACTGATGAGAGGGACGCTTCAGCCACCAAGTGTGAAAAAAGCACAACAAACAAAGGGCTAAGCTTCTCCATAATAAGGCAAAAAAAAGCAGTTGGTAAACAAAACGTCAGTGAAGAAAATTTTTCAACAGAGCAATTCAGTAAGTGATGCGAGTGCAATAGAAAAATCTCTTGTGATGGTTTTGTTGCAGTTTTGTGCATTGATGGAATGGGCCAAACAAGCAGCATGGATATTGCTTCTTTTAATAGTTTGCTAGAGTGAAGTGGTATTTTGCTAGAGGCAAAAAGAACTGAAGAGAAAGAATTAAAAATAAATAGGCCAGAACGAAGCGTATTTTCAATTTCAGTTGCAAAACCAATGTAGCAACAACTTTCTCTTCTTTTAGTATGAAAAATAATTATGGCATATTGCAATGTCACCAACGTAAAACAAAGACTGAACACAAGGGTGTTTGGCGCTTGCTTCTTTCATCATTTCAAGAGAAAATTGTTTGCTCTACTGAGAGGTTTCTTTATGCATAGTAACATGAAAGTAGAAAACCGGCATGTAAATCTGATATGTTCAATCTCTATATTTAAGTTTCCACTGAAATAAAAGAAAATAATCTTGACAACTAACTGAAAACTTAAAGATGTCTCCAAAATAAGGGTGCTTGCTTCTCTTGCTTGTAGTGAGTACGATTTTATTTACACATGGTTCAGCACTTGTTCCAAAGTGACTCTGCATACGCCCCGAAAAGTGCAAGACTAAGTCATGAAGGTCAAATCAAATTCCAATATCAGACAAATAGATCTATTGACCATAATAAATGCATTTTCTATTTTGTTCCTGAAGCCCCCAGACACTGGAAACAAACCTTTGGGGAAAAACAACCTACGGGTTGACTTCTATTGCTGTTATGGGTCCACCAACCCTTAAGACAAAAATAAAAATAATTTCACTGCCATTTCCTGGTTTTACATCTTGCCAGGTCTATCAAAGACAATTGGAGTTTTTTCCTCTCTCCACTGCAATACTAACACACTAGTTCTCAGTACTATTTTTGCAGGCTGGAATAAACTAGCTCTACACTTCTCCTCTGGAAGTCACACACTTTACACATTTTTCTGAATAATGTTTCCTCTTTAAAGATGAGGAGTCTTTTCCTTACCAATGTCATCAACACCAACTCTGTAAGCTCTTGAAATTAGATATGCACCAGCTAAGCATTAAGAAAATAGCTTAAAGGAAAAAAAATAGTATAAAAGTAGGTACTAAGATTTATATAAATACACTAATTACTACAGATTAGAATAAATTATCTTGTCTCTTGATTTCTCCTTTGGAAATCACATACTCCAGACCCTAAGTATTCTTATTTCTTTCTTCTGTACTATGTTTACCTGAATTGTGTTTCTGTTTTGTGTTCGTCTCTCTTACAGTGCCCAAAATGGGGCAGAATAATTCAGAGGGTTTAGCAAGGCTGAACATAACAAAAACTTAACTACTTGTGCCACATGCCTGCAGATGATGATCCTTTTTATGCAGACTAATATAAATTGACTTTCATCAAACGAGCCTGACATCATCAAATAGTGATCAGCTGCAGCTTGTGCTGGTTGCAGCTGGGACACAGTTAATTTTCTTCACAGTGGCTGGTAAGGGGTTGTTTTGGATTTGTGCTGAACAGGGATTGATAATATAGAGATGTTTTTGTTATTGGTGAGCTGAGCTTACACAGAGCCAAGGCATTTTCTGCTTTTCCTTACTGCCACGCGGGCAAGGAAGTTGGGAGTGCACAGGACCACTCCTCCAAACTATCAAGCTCCCTTGAAATTCTGAAACTATCCCTTCAACATCCCAGCAGATGCTCTCACCTTGGTCACAAACATCCATATAATTAATAAACTAACTACTGATGTCTTCAGATAGATGAGCCTGAGGACTACAAAGTAATTCCCTGCAAAAGTAGATTACTGAAATCTGTTCTGCATATAGTTTGCAAACGAATTTTGGACCCAACTTGCATTCTTCTTCTCTGAGCCATTCTTCCCCTGTCTAACTTGTGAATATCCCATTTCAGGAGCTCCCTAGAGCTCCTGAAATTAGGTGTGGACAGCCCCTAATATTTCTTTCCATACCTTCACCAAAACTTGATATGCAGAAGTCAGGTGATTCAATCCCACCTTGGAACTTCTCATTTTTAAAGAGAAAACATTACCTTACTCAGAATGGCAATGCTCTGCTTTCTCTATTAGCTGAGTTTTTATTAGATTTACTTAAACACTCAGATTCCCCCCAACTGATACTATCCACTTTTTAAAGTTCAAATTCAGAGATAGAAAGGGAACTGGAGGGCTGGTAAGGTCCGTCCAGCTTCATAACCTTAAACATACAAACCAAATGATATGTAAGTCAGCTCACAGATGGTGTCAGTCGATACCATTCATAGGGTTTTGAGCCCAAAGCACAAGGCATTAGAACATCTAGAAGAGGATCCAAACAGAATTCCATTTTAAGAAATATGTCTGCTGAGTACAGCCTTCATTAAAACACTGGAAAAGTACCCTGTTGTAATATAAATAAGTGTTTTAGCCCTTTGAATTTTAAATGGTTTGGGGTTTTGAGTAGCGCTTTCCCGAAAGATGAAATACTTAGTCTGGCGTCAGTTGGTCTTCAGGTCACTTAAATCCAGAAACTTGGAAGATAAATATATACTTCACTCCTGGTCTCATCAAAAGCCTTTAAGGTGAGTAAACACATTTTGAAGTCTGAGCCTTGGTGGCTCTGATTCTTGATTTTTGTATTTTCTTTTATAGATTTCAATACTCTTAAAATGTTCTTCCTCTAGCAGTACCTCTTCATGCAATGCAAGATATATTTACACCTTTGTTTCTGGAAGTATTGCTCTTAACGCTGGCACAAGTGCAGCAGAAACAACAGTAATCAATTTGATTTGGCCTTATGAAACAAGTGTCATTTTGATAAATGATCCTAATTAACTTGATATTTCAGGTAGAAAGTGTATTGAGTTAATGTGTTGGCATCTCTCTAGTTATAGTCAGACAAGTACAGATGTTGCAATAAAGCAGCAGTAGTACATTATTAACTTTGCAAGTCACTCAGACTGCATTCACAAAGTTTGATCAGAGCCACACAACTCAGCAATTGAAAGAAAATGCTGATTTTAAGTTTTAATTATTCAGCAACATACAGAAGTAGTAGTCCCAGGAAGTTTCAAAGCTATAGGTCATTCCTTGATGATCCCTCTTCAGCATGGAAATGATTAATTAGTATAGTGGCAGCACAGTTGTTTAGAAAACCTTGCTTAGACACCAAAAGACAAAACCTGTGTTTCTTCTCTTTTACATAAATCTAATTACCAAGTGTCCTGTTAAGGCTAAAAGACATCATACATTTACATAAACCTAATTACCAAATGTCCTGTTACGGCTAAAAGACATCATACATTTACATAAATCTAATTACAAGATGTCTTGTTAAAGCTAAAAGACATCATATGTTTATGCATTACTTTCTTATGCTGTGCAAGTCTTTGATCTGTGACTCATGGTTGGCAAATACAAGTTTAGTTTCCATTTAGCAATTGTAACAGATAAAATAAACACTAATCATCTGCTCTGAAGTCAAAGCAGTCTTACATTTTCCCCATTTTTCTACTGAGTCCTCTGCAGTTCTAAATCAATTTCTTGTGCTTACCAATTTGTACAGACTTGCAGCTGAACTTCCTAGCAAAGCCCAGCTCTCCTGCAGGACGGGAGCAGCTTTGTTACCTGGCTAGGACAAGCAACCACGAGCACCGCTGGGATGCCACGCAACTCCGTCACCGCGAGTTCGCGCACTCCAGCACAGGTGGAGCTGACTTCTGCCAGAACAGCTTCCTCCTCAGACACCCCTGGGCTACTCATCCCCCTCTGGAATCGACAGGGAGCTGCCAGCCTGCTGTGCAGCCAGCAGTGGTTGAACTCCAACACTCCTTCCCACCCTCAAACACTTCTTGGAAACACTTGCAGAAGCACAGAGACTGAAAAGGACAAAGTGCCTCCTACCTGCAGCAGGTTTCAAATGAGTTTGGAGAACCATGCCCCAGCTACTCTAATCCTCAGCCCTTCAGAAATGGTCTTCCATTTTTTATCAAGCTTGGCCTGCTAAAAACAAGCATGTAAGGCTGAAGATACCTTCTGAGGTTTCTTATATCCAATTACCCATCCCCTCAGGGGTTTCCTCTGGCCAGACAGCTAAAAGAAGTGGTTTCTCAAATTTTTTTCAGATCCACAGAAAGGTGTCTCTGGAGAAACAGTTTCTGTTCTTAAAATCTATCCGTCAAAAATCAGGATAGTTTCCACAGGTGTTAGCCCCAAAGAAATATCCTTGACATTAGATCAGTCTACTTTCATGTTGTGGACCATGAGGCAGAGGGGATCAGTCACCAGGGTTGTAACATTCAGGCTGACACACCAACTAAGACAGCCTAGAAATGGATGTACCATGGGCATGACAACAGATGAAAATTACTTCAGGCAGCCATGCCTCTGTCAAACTTAAAGATACCTCAATACAAACACAAAAGAATAATAAAAAACTGTACACCACAGAAAAATACATACTTCTATACAGTAATGAAAACAAAGAAAAAAGGTAAAAAAAGTACAAATTCAGTAATTTCAGTTGGCTACAGCAGTAGAATACTCTTCTCTGGTCACAACAAAATGGAATATTTAGGCATCATTATTCTAATAGTAAAACTACTGAAGACTTCCACAGGGGTCACGCACTACCATGTGTTTGTCCTCAGCTGGTACTGCAAGAGAGTACCCCTGAATCTCAGCTGGGCCCAGAATCAGCTGTTTTGATTTCAGGTTGGCATATATCAGCTTCTAATAAAGCGCAAATCATAAGGGAAATATGTAGTAAATACCTAGGATTTTTTCATTACAAAAGTTAAAATTACCAAGGCCATGAAGTTCTAGAAGAAAAAACTTTCTGTATCAAAATCACACCTTAACCGTGGCTAAATCTGTTTAATTTTAACTTTAAATATTCCTTTACACGCAATGCATATATAAAAGGGACAGAGTTCAATACCAATAATACCCAATGCTTAAATAATCCCCTATTTAGTTTAGTAATTTTGCTATTCTGTTGAATCACTTTGCAATGAAAGAAGCATCTGTGCACTAAGAAAAATATTTGAAAATAGCATATTAGTCCCTCTACACTTTCTTTTGAATTTTTTTCCCCACCACAGCTAAATCTTCTTGCACTGCTGACTTGGAAGCAAGAAGATGTAAAAGCTGCAATTCATTTCACTGCACCATCTTGTGGTTAATAGCAGCAGCCACAACAAGAATGATCCACAGCAGTATTGTCAGATGTTGATAAGACCTCTGCACTGCCCCATGCTTCTAGGATTTAAACTGACTCCTTCAAAGTGTGCCATGGAAAGCTATCTGTCTCATTGCCTCAGCCAGGTTCCAACAGAGGGCATAAAACGATGAAATTTCTCAGTTTTGGAGTGTTTATTTGGCTACGCAGCAAGTTTTAAACATCCACAATCATACAGCCTTGTTATCTCACTTCCTTAACTCTGGGTTTTACTCTTTCCTTGACTATGGTCCCTATAGATAGCTGTACATTCCAAATGCAACAAAACCCTGACAAAGTTCAGGCAAACAAGAGGACAATCTTGTGGTATGTAGCATCAGAATGTGGTGTACCACCTTACACCTTTGCTTGTCAAGTCTGAGATGGCAAAGAAGAGGTGCCAGTTGAAAAAACTTAATGCACAACAGCTCCTTTTATATTCATTTCATTGAGAAAACTGGAAGGCATTTGCAAACAGCCACAGGCACTGACTAGAGTGGTTATATCCCCTTCTAGAATCCTCTTGTCCTTGTAGAGGAGGCAAGGACAATTTTCATACTGGTGCATGGACATGAACATACATGAGCATTAACACATTTTCAAAACCACTCCAGCATTTTTATTGTTTTTCAGTATTCTCAGGCCAAACTGAAAAAACAAGACAAGCAGAAACCTTACAGCCACATTTTTCAATATCTTAATGCTGCTCTTGAAAGGAAATAGAATGTAAAGTACATGGAATTGTTAAAGGGAATACAGCTGTTTTACTATATAGGGCAGAGAAGGAACAAAAACCAGTGAACACTTCACTAGATCAGTTGATGCAGTCTTACAAAAATTAGCTTTTGATGACTATTAATGAATATTCAAGCAGTTAATTTTTGGGAGGCATTAAGGCTTTGCAACTAAATGACAAAAAGCTACACTGTTGAGTATTGTTCAATAAAACCACTTTTAAAAACTTTACAAAATATCAATAAAGTATTAACATCCCAAGAGCAGAGTGCTATTAGCTCATTCCTAGCAGTGAATTTAAAACATTCGCATCTCCTTGAAAACCATTAGCCATCAAAATATTTATGCACAAGCTGTTACTTTACTAAAACTAGACAGTTTTTCTATACTACAGTGGCAAATTAAGTAGATGCTGGTATAAATGCAGAAAAGTACTTACAAAAATCACAAAAGGGAAAAGGAGGGAGCATGCTCACTACTGATGATATGAAAGAAGACCCCTTAAGAGGTTAGGTTTAAATAGCATAGTTGTTCTTTGAAAAGTTACTAACACAGTAAATCTGTATGAATAACTTTAAGTGTACTAATACTGATTCAGCAACACTTAAAGCCATCAAAGCAATTACTGGCTGTAGTGGTTTGATGCTGGCCAAGTGCCAGGCACCCACAAAAGCCACTCTCTCTCTCTCCTCTATACAGCTGGATGGGAGACAAATACAGAGAAGGGTTCATGGATTGACATAAGGATGGGGACAGATCACTCAATTACTGTCATGGGCAAAACAGATATGAATTTGGGATGTTAAATTAATTTATTGCAAACAAAATCTGAGCACGATAATGAGAAGCAAAAAAAAGCTTAAGAAACACCTTTCCTCCATGCGTCTGTCCCTCCCACACTCTACTTCCTCCCCCCAGTGGTTCAGGGAGACAGGGAATGGGGGTCATGATCAGTTCATCACGCGCTGCTTTTGCTGCTGCTCAGGGAGAAGATCCGCTCCCCTGCTCCAGCGTGGGCTCCTGTCTCCACTGGTCTGCAGGTCCCTGTCAGGACCCTGCTCCAGCATGGATCTCCCTCTGGTTCACAGCCTCCTCTCAGGCATACACCTGCTCCAGCATGTGCTCCTCCATGGGGTACAGGTGGATCAATCTTTGCATCCCCATGGACTTCCATGGGCTGCAGGGAGAGAGCCACCTCACCATGGGCTGCAGGGGAATCCCAGCTCCAGTGCCTGGAACATCTCCTCCGCCTCCTTCTGCACTGACCTTGGTGTCTGCAGAGCTCTTCCTCTGACATATTCTCACCCTGCTCTTCTCTGGCTGCAATTACAACTACACAAAAAAAAACTTTTTTTTCCTTCTTCTCACATATGTTATCACAGAGGGATTACTACCATTTCTTATCAGCCCAGCCTTGGCCAGTGGCATGTCTGGAGCTGGCTGCCATTGGCTCTGCTGGACATGGAAGAAGTTTCTGGCAGCTTCTCACAGAAGCCACCCCTGTAGCAGCTCCACTGTGAAATCCAGCCATGCAAACCCAATGGAGTAGCAGTTAAAGCAGAATAATGAGCTCTCTTTTGGGCACCAAGTGCAAATGAAAGGAAAAATTAACCATACTAAAACTAAGTGGATTTTTTTTCTCTAACACACAAGTAGCAAATACCGTTTCAACACAGCATTGTTGGGCCACAAAAACCACCAAACCTCTCCATTAGTCTACGGACATCCCAATCAACTTTTATCCCATATGCCCACTGCCTGCAAGTACTTTACCTACAACATTCAAACCACTGAACTGAAATCTTTCATTATTCTATTGTGCTCATGCTCTGCACAAGATGAAGATCATGGAGCTTGTTCAGGAACAGTCATACTTCCCTTTATCTGCAATAGCAGCAGCCAAAGGTACTGCCCAGACCCATAACAAAGGCATTTAGCACCTTCCTGCATAGATACCTTGACAGCTGTTATGCAAAAACCTAACATCACTACTCCATTATAAACTATTTGCTTCCTAAAACAAACTTAGGTTTCTCTTAGGTATTTCTTCCTACAGTTTACATCAGCATCCTTACATGTTGTATTAAAATGCTTGTACTGTCCCATCTGGAAAAAGCCAAGGGAAATAAATTCTTACCTAAAATTTGTTTATAACATTAAATTTAGCTATCCAATCTATATTTAAATATATTAAAACCTATGTTAGAGACTAATCCAACTAAAATCTGTTCTGCAAAGCTAAAAGCTTGCTGTTTAAAATGCAGAACATCCTCTAATAAAATTATGAAGTTGCACTAGTGTCTGGCACAGGGAACTACAAATTCCCAAAGTGGTAACCCAGTTTTGCCAGCACCATCATCTTCTGCAGAATAAAAGGCAGATTTTTGTAATTTTATTTTGTTCAACCAGTTCCACTCATTACACAGATCCTTTGTAGTTAAGAATCTGACTGGGAACTAAAGAGCAGGAAAACTTTATGCACTTTCACGTGAAGAATGAGCATTTTGAGGCGGACATAACAACACCTACACATAGATCCCACATACACTGCAGTATGAAAGCATGTGTCCAATGAGAAATAATGGGATTAGCACAGTCTAGTTTCAAAGAGCCTTTTGAAAGATGAAGTAAAGGAAATTTCACTATGAAATAGAGGAAAAATCTGCAGACATTCTAACGCACTATTAGCAGGCAGCGTTACAGACATCATACAAGAAAATAGATTTTTAAAAGTAAAAGGTTTACCAAGTATGAATACAGAAAAAGTCTAAGTATCTTTTCAAAAACAAATGCAGCTTAATATGAGTCAAAAAAAGAGAAGACAGGGTTATGTGGGAGGAATGATACATGACATACCCTAATAAGATGGATAGAAATGCACTTCTCCATTTGTTATCTTTTTCTACAAGGGTAAACAAATGAGGGCTTGGTTTCATTCACTAATAAAAAGCATATGTACAGTTTTATATCTTAACATATTTCTATTTAGGTTCACACCATCATTTAGTTCTGATGAGCACTGCATATATTTCACATCCAAGTGCACAGAACAATTAATAAGACAAAGTAATTTTACAGAAGCTTCTCAATTTAATAAATCCATATTAGGTTCCAATATGGATGTAAAGACAAGATCTGTTACTTTGACTGCTATCTGAGAAATACAATTAAAGCCTAATTTGTTGAAAAGCACTTTCAGGCACACATACAGGATCTGATGGGCATGCAATTAAATAAATTATACTTTCAGATTAGTAGAATAAATGATAGGTAACAAACAACCTTCTAGGAAAATCAAACCATGTGCAGGTATTTTCCAACATCATTTACAAAAATCTAAATGTCATTTTACCTGCATCAGTTGAAAGCCTTTTGATCAACTAAGTGGCAATATTACATCCCTTGCTGGCTCATTTTTGTCATCTGGTTGCAAATTGTTTTTAAACAATATCTGACAAATACTTTGCTTTACTCTTCCAGGATCTGAATCGGGATGAAGAACACATCCAGACATCCTAGAAGAAGTAAGGGGGGGGAGAAGTGGAACCCAGTATCTAGAATAAGCCATTAGCATGATCTTACATCATGGCCCATATCTGGTTGCACTTATTATTTTTGCTCTTTTCTTGAAACAAACACTGTACTCTATTTTTGGAGCTCCAAGTCCTGCTTAAGACAAGTGAAACCCCTAAAGAAAACCCAAGAAATCAATGCTCACTACTGCTGAACAAAATGTCCAGAGTTACTATGATAAAAGAAGTCTGTGCTTTCTTATTGCCACATTTAGATGCACAAACTTGTTCCTGCCACTTTCCATCTTCCCTCCCTACCACCCCCTACAGTGATTAGCATATCTGGAAAGGAATGAAGTATCCATGTGGGAGAGGGGAGAGTCTAGATTCCAAGTAGTAACTATACTGAATTAAAATTCAAACTACTTCAGAATTCTCATGCTTTATGATATAAAACTTTAATTATTAAAGAATCCAGTATCTTTTTTGCTCTGAATTTCATTCTTCCTCTTTCCTAACTTTTAACTGCTTATGCTATATACAGGGCATACAATGAAAGCCAACAATAAACACATGGCAGTGTATTTAGGAGAATCACTGTCCAGAAATAAATTATGAATATAGAAGTATATGCACACTACATCAGCATTCATATTAATCTTAAGTATCTCCAGAAAACAACTATCAAGAAATAACATTCAAATGGGCAAGACATTCCTATTCCTTAATTATTTCTGACAGTACTGAAGGCTTCTTGGAATGAAAATTTAAGCTTTTTATAGCCTATTTAAGACTATAAATTGTTATCAAATAAGGAGAGCATCTTCAGTTATGTATGAAGGGCTGAATGAAACTGAAGTTGGAATTGTTGTTTAAAAAAACTTGATCTAGATAAATGAAAATAAGGGACTGGAGAAAAATAGGAAGTATATATACATCATGATGTCATTCATCAGTTTGGCCTCCTTTCTAATACTACATACTGCAAAGCACTAAAATCGTGGCATCAGAGTGAACTTAAATGCCAAACAGAAGATCTAATAGAGAGAGACTTACAGGAATTAGAATGGTTTCCATAAAAGATAAATAATAGATTGCTGTTGTTTGCTTTTATGTTATTAAAAAATTGTAAGTCTCTGGCATGTCTATGGACATCTCATCTATCCTCCATGCTGAAGAGGGCAGTCAGTAAAGTAAGCCAATAAAAAGTCAAGAAAATAAGTCACAATCAGTAAAAAACACCAAATTCAGCAAATCTTCAGCAGTGATTGCCAGAGTTCGTCTACACCAAAACTCAGAAGGGACTGGTATTAATGGACTTGTAACAATTATTGAAATGGAGATGCCCAATTGCTTCCGGCAAAAGAGTTGAGGAAAAGAGAGAGAGCATAATATTACTGCACGCTGACCCTACAGAATCCTTTGGGGTTTGTTTTGTTTTGCTTTGTTTTCCTGGCTTTGTTGCTTGGTTGTTTGGGTTTTCTTTCTTTTAAAGGTTTGGTAGTGAAGACATTTGGACAGACCAGAGAATTTCACCCAGCATGGCAAATATTTTTTTCCATATGCTTTTCTCCATGCTAGTATGCATCTTGCCAACAATGACAATTTGCAAACATCAATAAACCAAGCTGCATATGAGACACTAGAAAGCTTCAAATTAGAAAAAAAGCCACTAAAGTTGTAAGTTATCCAGCAAGTCTGCTTTGCACATCACCAAATCAGAAAATAATTTTGGTTGGACAGGACTCTGTATCCAAACACATGCCCAAAGGCAGTCTGATCAGACGGCACCAGGCAGTGTCCACTCGTGAACATCTCCAAGCACAGAGACTCCAATAGTGAGATATTCCAGCCCAGTATTTTGACCATCCATGTGGTTAAAAAAACCCCCAAACCCTAAGATTCCTACTCCCCAGACACAGCATTGCATATGCTTCCCTGGCTGCCAAGCTCTTCCAGAGGTTGCCAAGGGCTCATGTTAGTTGCCCATAGGGAGGCACCCCAGGGGACAAGGCGAAGGCACCAGCAGGCAGCATCAAGGATGTGGCTGTCCTGGAACCACACTGCTGCCCTTAGAGGCCTCTCAGCTTCTGCTTCCCCATCTTGTCAACCTGAGCCCACTTCCCTTCTCGCCAGCCTATCGTCCCACCCAGCAGATTGGCCACTTACTTGACTTGCCCCCACTCAGGCACTTGTATCCACCCCAGGGGCCAACCCAGCACCTCACACCACTGCTTGGCACACCCAACTGCTTCATATGCATCCTGGGAATATTTGCTTTTTCTCTGAGGTAGCAATCTTGAAATATAAAGAATGTAAGTAATAGCAACAACATCTGTGTAAGAGCTCTGCTGGCAGAAATGAAACCCACAGAAAACCTCAAGTTGTCCAGAAAAGCTGATGGAGAAGACAAAATGTATTCACTAACAATAGCCCAGGCAGGAACATAGAGGGGATGAAAGTGTCAGGAATACAAGATGTTCTCTAACATTGCAGGGAGAGACAAAAAAAAATAAGTACCTCTTGCATACAAGAAATATATTACTTACAAGCATATATTTCATCAGACCATTTTTTAAGAGAGTCCAAAAGTCCACAGGATCTTCCCTTTTCTGATGGCTATGGGAACAAAACTGGGGTTTTTTTTTGGTGTCTTGCTCAGGCATTGCCTCTAGACAGCATGGCTTTCTATTTCAAACATCAACTACCAGCCTGCAGTCTGGTAGGCTTTTCAAATCCTATCACTGGGTGGTGGGATTGATGCTTGGGTGGGTGGGAGATACATGGAAACAGAAGGAGCAAGGAAGTAACTGAACTAAAACAGGAAACAAGAGTGAGGTAGGAACATGACACAGAACAACAGGGGAAAAAACCAGTAAGAATAGTATAATAGGAGCCCAGAAAAGCAGGGAATATGTTCTGCAAATCACAACGACAAAGTAAAAAGAGGAGATAGGAAAAAAGTAAGGGGAAAAAATCCCACAAAACAACAAAGAAGAAACAGCAAAAAATCTTCAGGTATTAAGTAAATCTGACTTTTTGCTGATTCCCAAGTTGATTTATACTTCCACCTATTAACGCTCCAAAGCCAACACAGCCTTTATGCTCTCTGGGTTAAAAGAGTGCAAGTTTTTTGGTTTTTTTTCATTGGTATTGTGAATATGTTTCTTCCTGGTGAAGGAAAATATTAGCCAAAAATTTTCAGGGATGAGTGATTTCTCTAATGCTTTTTGACTTCTTAGGACTGTATGCCTGGTGTTTCCACATGCATACTTTTTCCCTGCTGGAAAACATTACCTGTGAAAACTGGTGAATCCTAACTGCAGATCATGACAGCAAATGGTGAACCATGACAGAGGCAAAATTTCACATCAAATATGATCTGAGCATGATCTAAAGCTGCACCTGTGTGTGATATTTCTACAGCTGCTAAGCTCAACTGATTGATTGTAACCCACAGCACTGATCAGGCTGGCAGAAGAATCAACAGTCTCAGCCCTCCTAATCCCAGTTGTTATCCTCAAGCTGTCTTCCTTCCCTTACATGCAGCTGCACAAACGTAAATATAGCTAATTTTAATTGAGACAGATTTCCAAAACAATTCAATTTACAGCCACATGAGTTTTGGGGTTGAGGAAGGCTGGGCAAGGAGAAACAAACATTAGCACAGTAACTGAGATAAGAGAGAAGTGACTTTTTTTGAGGAAGTGCAAATTTATCCTGGCTGGAAGTCTTCAGCTGTAGTTTCATACCCATTTTAAAGTAGCTCACAGGACTACCATCCATGTGAATGCCTACAAGATTTCCTTGAAGACAGTAAAGATAGAATGTGCTTAACCACTTACTTTTTAGAGATTAAAATAGGGAGACATCTTGCACCATGTACCTAGTCCCATAATAACCCCTTTATCAGTTTCCTTCACTTTAGACATTTTAGAAACAAATAAAAAAACTTTTTGTAAGACCACATTTCCAGAAATGGCTGCATTGGTCCTGCACCCCAGCAGGAGTTTACTATCAAACTCTCCTTATTGCCATGAAGTGGGTTGTTCCCCCACAGCTGTACAACTAAGGGGTGTGGACAAAGCAGCAAAGCATCAGCTTTGCCTTTCCACATTTACCAGGGCCTAGAATTTATGCTAAGTTATATTTGACCGAGCATGCCAATCAATACATGAAGACACTGCAGGATAAAACCAAAAAAGCTTCTCCTGTGATGGGTATTTTATTACAGAACAGACCACTTAATGAGATCTTCCCAAAGACTCCTCTAACGGAATCCTTAACATTTCAAGGATCTGAATTAACACCTTGTAGAACTAAAGTATTAATTAGACAACAGTTTGAGAGACGTTGACTACTATAATAAATTGCTGTGGGCATGAAGAGCTTTGATTAATCTTACTCTCCATATGCTTATACATAACATTAATTTATAATATCCTTCAAATAAAAGCCTGCCACATTTCAATAATCTTTCAACTAGAAACTTTTAAATGGCACATAATTTTTTTCAGAAGCTACACATGGCAGATTCAGAGCAGATATTAAACCATTTTATCACAAAGAATAAGCTTTACAGTTCTGCTATACACAAGGAATTCTTACTACACGATTCAAACAAATCTTCGGTATTCTAAAATGTACCTTTTTAACTACTCTGCCTTAAGAAAGCAATGCTGTAATTCACATGCAAAAAATACTTTATTAGTCTGGGGGGGTTAAATGTTTTGATGTTTTATCAATAAGGTAGAGGGAAGGTTTGGGTTCATTTGGGGGATTGTATTGTTTTGTTACGTTTTAGGGGGCAATTCTTCCCACTTTCTTAATATTTTGTACAAATTTTCAAGATATAATACTAAACTAGGCACAGAAGCACACAGGCCAGTACATTCACACAAATAAGCATATGTATCACACATGACTAGATATGAAAAATCCCCAAGGAATTAATCTTTGTACATAAGAGAATGTTACAAAAATCATTCAGTGCACACCAAAAAGATTCAGAGGTAGACCTGAACACAAAGGAATGGGTTTATTGTAGGTTACTCTCAGAAATAAAATAAAATCGAAACATGTAACAATAAGATTCCTAGCTGGGACCTCTTGTGCTGATGATGTAAAGATGAGCCTCCCAACCCAGACCACAGAATCACTGAGTGGTTTGGGTTGGGAGGGATCCTTGAGAATCAGCTAATCCACCTTTCCTACCACAAACAGGGATATCTTTCCCTAGATGGGATTGCTCAGAGCCCAAGATCATTCTGTGATACAATGAAACACACACATGATAGGGTCTCAAAAATCAAATTGCAGAATGAAGAAACATAAGAAAATCACATTGTGTAAAGCAGACAGAATCGCAGAGTACAGTCACATGCTTGTGCACAGGTAAACATTCATATAGCCAAAATAAAAGTCAAAACTTTAAAATAAAAGAGAGAGTACAGATCAATGTGAAGGTTCTTTTGCAACGTTCTGTCTCCACGATTACAATGTACACTGATAACTTTAAAGTTTGGCTAACATTTTAACAATAAATTCACAGAAGGACCAATTTTATATAATAATTTCAATGACTTACATGCTTTAAACTGTAAGAAAAGGCACTGACCAACCATTCACAATACTGGCAAACAGAATCTGCTTCTTGTACTGGTAACATCTAAAGAGTTGTCAAGTCATTTTGACTAATATTACAGTGAATCAAAAGCATTCAAAATAACCACTTGCTCCAATTTTGTTTCAGCCTTCAGCAGGCTACCTAAGTGACTGAAATACAACAGCTACATAAAACTAAGCTTTAATTCCAAAAGCATTTTTTAAATATTAAACTGTTCCCACTTTATTGCCCCCTGAGTCAATTCACTTCCCACCAAGATTATTTAAAAAAACCAAAACTATTCTGTTCGGTAATGTCAATTCCACCAGAAATAGACTTCAATATTGATACAAAGCTGACTGCTAATACAATAATCTCCCATTTTCATTTTAATTTATAACAAAGCAGTCTAAAATGTACTAACGGCAAACGACACACCAGAAGATTATTTTATCAAATTGCTTTCTCATGCATTTTATGTAAAGAAAGTGCCTCTTAAATAGCTTTATGTGTTTAAATTCAATTTAATTTAAATCAAATTTAAAAAATAACTATAATGATAATATAAGAATTGGTGGTCTTACTGAAGACTCAACAGTTGGAGGCACAGCTTGGGCTACACACGTGTGTAGAAAACAAGGCAAATGTGGGTTGTGGATAAAAATGCCTTCCCTGAAAACTCAGCACTCAATGATTCTGGCAGACAAGTGCCTTAAGTACTTCTGGCACCTTTGAATGGCTCTGGATGAATTTTCTTTCCATGACTTTGTCTAGCTGTGTTTCAAGAGGCTGGTTTCAAAAGGAGCAATGCCTAAGGTAAATAATCTACTCTTTTTTTTTTTTTTTCTCACAATACCAAGGAAAATTTTTAAGCCACAGAAAACATACTAAGAACACTGAAAGAGGTTTTTCCATCTTTTTAAGTACACTGAAGTCTCCATGCAAACTCCAAGGAAGTTTACAGCTGGAGAATTTGTTTTCAAGAAGCTAAGGGTTAGTGCTCTGTCAGATGTACTTGTGGAATACACACAACCTGAAGTGTTGTGATAACACTGAAAGTACTTTCTGCAATACAAATTTGAAAATGTTTTTATCTCTGAATAAGCCTTTCCATAATAATTGCAATATTCTCAGGGGAATAATAAAAAGTTACAAATACAAGATAACAATGTTGTAAGTGATTACTAACAGCGTTTCCATCAGACAAGAAATAAACTGTATGCTGTTATTCACACAACTTCTAATCAAAGACAAGAACCTCTTGAAAACTGCCAAAAAGAAAACACTCTTGCTGGTGAAGTATAAAACTAAGAAATACAACATAACTCTTTAAAATGCAAAAGAGCCAAGAGATGAAGATTTTCTATTCATTACATATGACAATATATTATTTTTCAAGCACAACAAAGCCCTCGAAAGGGAAATACCATACCAGCTTGGGAAAGGCTGTGGAGAGTGTACTGATTTCTGCAATTTTCTTCACTCCTTCAAACAGCATACTCTCATTACCTCTGCACCACAACAGGCAACAAGGGGCTAAAACATGAAGAACTACCTACTATGTACCACAGCATGGAGAAAAGGGAGGTAACAGAACAACTTCTTAAAAACATAAATAAAATTTTGAAATAGCAATTGTCCTTTGAACAGGTCTAAGACTCATTATATTCAGCTCTGTCTGACCCAGAGAAAATGGTTCAACCTAGTATTTGGAAGCAAAGAACCATCACAAAATTTAATTTACAACTGCTAAACTGGCTAAATTGTTAAACAGGTTTAACAGATTCACATGTCTAAGAAATATTTTTCTTACTTTTCAGAACACTTAAGGCTATCAACTTCTCTTTTGCATATTTCCTAGCTGTGCATGAGGGAAGGTAAAAGACATTCTGGTTAAACATATATATATGCAACTTGCTTGAGCTGCTGACAGCACACAAACACAGGACTTCCAACAATTTTTGGAAGAAAACCTACTTTGATCCAACATGACCTTGAGAAGAACATCCCAACTAGACTTAAATCCATCACCAGGCATGTAATATACAGAGAGAGGTCTCTCATGCAAGATACAGATTGGGTATTTACTAGAGTATCCATTTGCAAGGGCTACTCATTTACTCCAATATTGATTACTTTCATTCCTTTAAGTAGTTAGTAGCAGTATTTTTAATAGTATACAATAAAACCTGGCAAGGAGCATACAATATGTAAAGTCTAGAACAGGAGGTTCATACTTCTGATTTGGAAATGAAGCGTTGATAGGAATGCTTAAACTCTTTTAACTCCAGGTTGTAATAATTTGGACGCAAAGAGTTCAAAGGCAACTTTCTTCAAACCACTGAATTTCTTTCAGTATTTTATTATGAGAGGACAAATGGGTTACAGAGTATGGCTAAATGACTCCTATCATAGTCCATTATAATTTGCTAATAAGTTTTGTCAAGCTTTTGCCAATAAAGCTAAAACTTACCTTGTTTACTGTCTGTATAAGGCTTAGGAGATATTCTGAAGAACAACAGTAGATAAAATGAGACGTAGATATATAAGTAGTGTAAGGGGAAAATTTCTGTGAAATCACTTGGGTATTATTCCAAGAGAAAGATAAATTTTAAAAACTCTGCTTGTAATTGAAATGCTTGAAATCTTTAATATATTAAATGGGACCTTTCATAGAAGATCACTTGGATGTCAGGAATTTGCCTATGAGAACTCATGCAAACATAATAAAAGTCTGAAAAAACAGAGCTGATGGATGTGAACAGTCCCTTAAGGCATCTAGAATTCAGCAGCACGTTTAATCATCAATTTTAGAAAAGATGTATTGAAACAAAGTAAACAAAGTACCCACGAGTATACTGTGGCTTGAAAGGGCTTTTTTTTTTTTTTGGTGGCTGTCACATCAGCTCCCCCTGCAGAGCTGTCATTACAGCATCACACACTAGCAGAGAAACAGAGAAACACACAATCCACTCCACCTATCAAAGGTTTCTCACCCTACTGATAGGAGGGGGGAATGCCATCATGTAATTCCTCTTCACATCTTTTCTACTGTAGTTGCAGCTTCCAGACTTAAAGATGCCAAAGTACAGCCACATATTGTGCTCATGACATTTTACCAGCTGGCAGCTGGAAGAAGAGCTCTGACCAGGAACCAAAACTGGGCAAAGGAAGTTTGCTTAAATATAAAGTTAACAAGAAACTTTATTAAGGTTTTTAAGATTTTATTTCTGCCAGTAAGTTTTCTTGTACACACCTAAATCTGAGTACACCCATACTTCAGGAACATCTTCCATGATTTTCAAAGAATCCTTTCCCTAATCATTGATTAGGAAAGATCCACCCCAGGGATAAATCTGTTGAACTGGGCCAGAGATCCTCAATGTGGAATGTTGTGCTTCTTATTTCTCTTGCCTTCTTACTCCCGAGTTCTTTTCCTTACCTACCTCTTCTTCTTTTAATCTGTCTGTGATTTAATTGGAGTAAAAGACTAAATCTTCTCCTGTGGATCTGCAACTACAGAGGCAATCAGAAACAGCATCTTAAAAAGACAGATGCTGCAGTCTTCTGCTTGGCAGTTCTCCAAGTGGCTAATAAAACACTTTCCTATGCCATCCTAAGCCAGAAGCTGTGAAGTAAGGGGTCAAATACTAAAACACAGGATTTTTTCCTTTTAATCTTCCAATTGGATTGTAAGCAGCCCTGCAGAGAAGGACTTGAGGATATTGGTAGATGTGAAGCTGGACAAGAGCCAGCACTGTGTGCCTGCAGCCCAGAAAGGCACTTGTCTCTTGGCCTGCATAAAAAGAACCTGTCCAACAGGCTGAGGGAAGTGATTCTTCTTGTGAGACCCACCTGGGTACTGCACCCGCTTTGGGGCTCACAACATAAGGACATGGACCTGCTGGAGTGACTCCAGAGGAGGGCCACCAAAGTGATCAGAGGGTGGAGCACCTCTTCAGTCAGGAAAGGCAGGGAGAACTGGGGTTGCTCAACCTGGAGAAGAAAAGGCCCCAGGGAGACCTGATTTTGCAGGCTTTCAAACTTTAACAGGGACTTAAAACAAAGGTGGAGAGAGCCTTTCTACTAGCAGTAGTGATGCAGTAGCAACAGAACAACAGGCAATAGTTTTAACTAAAAGAGGGTAGATTTAGAGTGGATTTGAAGTAGAGAGGGTGGTGAGACATCACAGGTGTCGCAAGGGAACAGGGTGCCCAGAGAGGTGGAAGGTCCATCCCTTGAAACATTCAAAGTCAGGTTGGATGGGGCTTTGAGCAACCTCATCTAGTAGAAGGTGACCCTGTCCATGGCAGGGGGTTGGACTAGGTGATATCTCAAAATCCATTCTAACCTAAAACATTTCATGTTATTCTATATTCTTACACTTGCCAAATCATCTCTTGGCCTTAATAGGGTGTTGAATTTTTTTTGTGAGGTACACAAGCATTGCAGCAATGAGAACCTCAGAAAAATCCACACAGAAATTAATAGCCTCCAGTAAACATAGCCTGGGACTCAAAATGAACAACCAGGCTAAGATAAAATATTGATTAATGTCTTAGGAAGTGAATATCATCTATCCTCTTCACTGAATGAGACAGGATTGGGGATGGGGTGGGGGGGTGTCAAGGGAGCAGAGAGAAATGTATAAGTGATTATGCAGCCAGAGATTGTATCATACTGCCCATGCACAAGGGGACAAAGGGGCAAATTAAAAACATATCACCTAAATTATGGTATTTCTTAAGCATTACGTCAATTTAAAAAGTGTTTATAATTAGCACTGCTGTCCTTTCTACTATCAAACCAGATTAACAATGAATTTAGAAACATCTTGAATTATTTCATATAATTCATTGTATTACTATTCAAGCAGGTAGAAGACTAAAAAATACTGATCATTGTATTATTTCACTTTACTTTTATCAACACTTTATTCTTTCATTTAAAAAATCCTCAAATGTTACCTATAAAAAACAGAGGTTTTTTTAAGAGTTCTTGTTTGAATGCATTAGGCTTCAATTAATTTGCATATGCAAACATTCACACTACTGTAACGATCTAGCATTAAAGGAAAACAAGCATTTTGCCTGAGGAACATTTATGTACTTACAGATGTGTACAAAACTAAACTCAGTGTGCCTGTGTTTCTCCACAGTGACAGATGCAGCCTCCACTGGTAAGGCACTTGGAGTATAACCAGAGAAACTGATTTCAAAATGCTGAAACACACAGTGCTGGTTCTTAGGCACTTTCTTTCCTTCTGGTCATAATTCAACTTTTCCAAAATACAACAAAGATATTTTTTTTAAAAAATTAACTATAGATGCCACAAAAGACATGGAATTCTAAACAATGTCTGTAGTTAAATCACACATCTTGGATGTATAATGTGACCTGGAAATCATGAGGCATCAGTAATATACACCTTGTACAAACAGAAATGAATACAGTCCTAGAAAATCCACCAAGCTCCAAGCTGAGCTTTTTAATAGAAGATTCTCTGCCTACATATAAACTATTTTATTATATATTTAAGACCACTTCAGAAATTTAACTGAGCATGCAAAGTCATTTTTATTCAACCCAGAGGTTCCCAGAAGACATTCAGAGTCAAATAAGATACACGCGTTTAAATGCAGGCAACCGGTTCTGTTTCAGGCATGCTAAGTAAGGTAACATCCCCTTCTTCCTCAGTCTCCAGGTTTTTCTTGGAAGTACAGCAGGTCCAGACAAATCTGCACCTTCATCTCACCCCCAGGCAGTTCTAAATGCCTACTGTACCCTAAGGGAACCAGAACTATCAGCTCAGTGGACACGGGGAGGATCTTAAAACAAAAAGCCTCTCCACAAGGTTTATACAGCCAATACCTGCCTTCAGCTCTGAAAATGGAGTCCCTCCTTGAAGTTTAGCACCCACAACTTCTAGTCACTTTGAAAGAATGCTAGTTTGAAAAAGTTAGCAATTCCAGTATTATCCTCACTTAATTCTTCAAGCTATTTGGTTTTGATCTCATACAGCTGGGTTTTCTTCCTTGCTTGGTGCTTCCATTATTTAGTTTATTCTCTTCCCATAAGTGACTGACTCTGTTTTCCCCTGAAGTATATTCTGCTGTCCCCTCTCAATCCCACAAGTGTCTTTATACTTATAAAAATTTATGTGTAGCAGACCATTATCAGTGAGCAAGTACACCTGACTCATTCCACATACAAAATAAATAACACTTCTTTAAAATCTACGCATTCTAAGTGTAATTTCCGCCCACAGTCATTGAGGCACACATATATTGTAAAGCTGGTTTCCTTAGTAATGCAAAACAATGACAAATAAGTAATTTTTTAAAAGGCTAAACATTACAGCAACTGTGAAAATCAGTACTGATTTAAGGGCAATAACTATTTAGTCTCACTTCCTGTCTTCCACAAAATAATCTTCCTGACCTTTAATGCAAATCTGAAGATGTCTATTCATTTCCATAAACATTTGTACTGAAAATTATTAGCTCTTGAAATCATAATGCTATTCTTTGTGGTCAAAAGAGTACATTACCATGAACATTAGTTCACCCTGCATTAAAAAAAAAAAAAAATAAAAAAAAAAAAAAAAAAAAAAAAAAAGACTGTTCAGTATTTTGCTTTTTATAATCCTTAAAATTTCAGAAAAGCTATCTCATTAGCTAGTAGCTCAACAGTCATTTATTTCCTGCTGTATTCCATAAATAATGTCCGGCCATAGAGAACAAAAGAAAGTGATCTGACAGCTAGTTTAAAAAATAGATCAAACACATTTTATACAATTACCTACAAGAAAAAAAATAATTACTGCCATTATAAATCAACTAGACCTTTGAATAGTAGATGCAAACCTTCCTCTGAAAAATCACTGCTTCAAATAAAAAAAAATTGTAGAAGGATACAACACTTCATGTGGACTTCCAGCTATGCCATTCTAGCAGAATACTGTTCCATGTTTTACAATTACCAGATTTTTTAAAAAATTAACCTGGACTATTATAGCAAATTAAAAAAAAAAAGAAAAACTATCTGAAATCTGTAGCACTCAAACAAAATACCATTATCCTTACTTTCCAATGCAAATAAAAGAAGGACTAAGCTCCTTCCTGTTCACCATGTTTGTCACTTATAGAAATTAGTGTATTGGGGAGGGCAGAAGATTTTGGTGCCAATATTAAAAAAAAAAGTCATTCTGGGCAGATTGAAGCACTCACAATTTCAAATGAGGAAGAATTTCAAACAGTGGCATTGAGGCCAAAAGTCCCTCATATACCACACTCTCATTTGATAAAGATTACCTTGTTGTTAATATCACCTGAAAGTCAGAGAAACCTGAGCCACTACCTATTTTAGTGAAATGCTGAAAGCAGTCTAACACTGCCAGTTGCCACTTAGCAACTCAACAAAACATCTTAAACGACAGATAACACTGCCTCAAAAACTGTAAGTATCAAAATAGCTGGTTATTTTAGATCTTACTTGAAAGGATAAAGTTCTGAAGGAGTTATCAAATAATCTGAAGTCTGTGGTTCTGTGATATCTCTGAACTTGTTAGCTGAGTTTTTAAGAAGGGAGGATAAACAGGTATTTTCTTAAAAGTAAGCAAGTCATTTTGATTAACTGGCAAATTATTTCTGGAACACTCAATGAGGATTTCTACTAGAAAGTGAGTATACCTCATATTGTATTAAGGAAACCCCCCCATTTCTTTATTTGAGAGAAGTTTTCTTTCACTGGTATCACTTGAGGAGATCTCAGGGTGGCCTCTGAATCTTCGTAGCACAAACTGTAAGTTTAGTTAGTGGGACTGGTTCCAGATCAAGCATTTGAGTCAAGCAGTCTGAAGTACTGAGATCAGTGGAAACTGAGATCAGCTCAGTGAGTGACCTCCCCATTTACTACTATTTCTCAATAGCAGAACAGCAATATTGGAAGCTATAGATAAGCATTCATCCCATCTTCTGAAATAAGGATGCTGTTGACAGCATGACTTTAAATCTTATGCAACTATGGATATTAGCATTCTCTGCTACTATAAGAAGTATCTAAAATAAAAACAAACAAACCAATAAAGCATTCTCTTTCAAGGAAAACATTTTTTCCCCTTCCCTTTCATCCAACAGCCAGAAGATGCAAATGCAGGATATATTATTTGACAGGACTGCCCAACATATGTGACTGAATTGCCAAAGCATGCACCAGGGACACTTATCCAATTGTAAATAAAACTCTGTGTGCGCTGGGGGAACAGTTTGCCTACAGGCTAGGCAATAACAAAAAGACACATTTAGCATTTCCTAAATTAGAACAGATGAACTTCAGAGTTTCATTTACCCATGCCTATAAACATAAAAGGCTCTTAAATCCATATAAATCAGAATTTTTGTTTTTCTCAACTTGTCAGCACTGAAAAACTAGTCTCTGAACAGCAAAGCAAATGTGTTAAGATAGCTATTCTAAAATACGTTGGTAACTGCAGTCCTCTTTCCACCAAGATGATATGCCTAGGTGTGTCTTCAAAAATTAACATCAAATAACCTATAGTAAGGCTAATCTGCAAGAAAAGAATCATTCTCAAGCTTAAACAAAATGAAATCTCAAGTCCCACAATAAAGTGGGATTTAAACCTGCATGTAGGTTCTGCATAAGTAGAGTATGATGTAATTAAGTTTACACACACTAAGCTTATCAGTTAATTGCACATTTTATCAATTCCTCAAAAAATTTAAGACAAAAGCAGTTGTTGAAGAAGCATTAGACATTCATACCATCAGCTGCAGGTACAAAATTTCCTTCTATTAATGTCAAATAAAAAAGTTTTACAGTGTCATTATGCCATTATTATTTACATCCAAAGCAGTCATTAATGACGGTGGTACATACTGCAGTGGAGAAAAGGAAATACAGCAAGGGATTCCTCACCTGAGTTCCTAGGAAGCACAAGGAAGCCCTGTAGCATCACTGCAGCTCTGGAGCTGCTTTTCTGCCTGCCCCTCCTTTGCTGCCCTCCCCACAGGCACTTCAGCCTGAGAGGCACGCAGTACCGAACAGTATTTGAACAGTACTATTAAATCCTGTGTCTAGAGAGGGGACCAGAGAAGTACCTTGACCCTTTCCCCCCACTCTCTTCTCTACACCCAGTAGCCAGTCACTGTTAAATAAGAAAATAATAATCTACTCTGATTTTAATAGGCCTAAAATCACTCTTGACCTACTTTCAAGAGAAAAAAACTGAATGAGGTGTCATTAGCTTAAAATTTCTTCCTATGCACTTCCAAAATATTAAGGACATTCTTTTGTAACAAGTTCTTCTCCACAATACACTTCTTACTTCTTCTCTCTTAAATACATCCACACATATGTACAGGAACAACATAAGGGGTGCAAAGGAATAAGAGCTGACATAACAGGAATAAAATTCCACCTTGATTGCTCTGATCAGAGCTGCAAAGGAAAAAAAGAGGTCACTTAAGAGCTGTAAAGAATGTGAAGTCACTGTCATTGGGGGAATAGTGAGAATAAACAAACACTATTTTCCTGTGTGTAACTGACATAAATGGTCAAGTACAAGCCTCTGTGGCAAGCACGCAGGAAAACAGAAACATAACAAACTCATACTTAATATTATGCTAAAAAGATACAAATTCATGTTCATCCTTTACAGAACTGGATGTTTTCACTATTTCATGAGGTTACAGTTTACTGGACACCATAAAACCCCCTGCAATTCATAAAATGCCATATGGCAAAAACTAAGCCAGCAGTTTGCAGGAACAAGATGGTAAAGAAAGGAGATGTCTTCCCTAAACACTGAGCACTCAGCCATTAAAAACATAGTAAAGAAGCACACATGTGACAGATCGGGACAGATGGCAAGTAGGGAAGCTACAGGGCAGCTAAGACTGACAGTGTTCCTGACAACTTCAGAAAGCAGAACCACAGTCAAGCATCAAAAGGTGACTGAGTAAAGATATTTTCTCAGGGGCGCTGAGGAAAAAATCTCAGTATGGAAAATGCAGATTGTCTCAAGCTGGGGAATCACTACAAGGGAAGAATGAACAGGGTTTGAAAGAAGGACTAAGGAAAAGCCAGCACACTTGAATAACGTGAAGCAAGCAGTAATTTGTTTTTCAGCCTTGTAACTGACTCTCTTCAGCCTGAGGTTTTCCTGGGTTTATCTAGTCAGGTTTGCTGTATTTGTTTTATCAAAGTCTTTAGATTCACCGATTGTAAAGTTCAGTCCCTATGCTAGATATAAAAACGGAAATATGGATGCATATAGAAAGTAATTCCAACTAAATGTACTGTCTGATTCAGGGTCCTAAGTTGTATTTCTGAAGGAAAAAAAAAATCCATCATTTTTTTAAAAGACTTGTAGTTGAAGGTTTAAAATTACATTTTCAAGAGCCAGTGTGGTTTATCTTAAAAATGCCAAATGAAGGTAAAGGATTTCTTTGCTTTATACATATTTAAGAACTCACAGGTAGTATTTCTAAGCATTGCTACCATATGTACCTGTGCTAACAACTGTACTACTAAATAAAAAGCTGTCAGAATTTGCAGATTCAGAACTTCAGCTGAAAGGGATTTACCATAGCAGATGTATCTAAGCACATCTTTTTATGCACAAGTACTTTTCATTCCGACATCTCATCAAGCCAAAAATGCCTTTTCATTATGGAAAGGATTAAAAGGTGCATATACATGCAGCTCACAGAAACTTCACACGAAGTTTACTGTACTCCATGATGATTACTTTGATTCAATGGATTTATAACCCATCTATTGCAGTGCAAGTGTCTGCATGAGTCTGAGTGCTATATGGGCAATTAAGATCAAGAAACTTGAAGATGATGTGATAAACCAAGTACCTGTAAAGCATGAAAAAACTGGGGCATGAAGAAACTTCTTGTCTCCTTACCTCAAGACTCTATGTTTTATTCAGGCAAGTTACAAGGAATTCACTTCTATTATTTATAAACTGTTTCTCTATCAATGATTCTCAAAATGATCACTCTATTACAAAGAGTCCCTTAATGTACTAGTTTTGGACAGGCAACTGCTAAGAGTCCAAGAATTTGAGTTGTTTCCAAAACCAGGAAAAATATACTAGGTTCACCTATTGTGAGTTTTAAAAGCTGGGAAGAGCAGTTCCAACAGTCTCCATGACACTTCTCTGCAAACTACAGCTTATCCTTCAGTTTCTCCTCTCCACTCATGGCCAGTTCTGAAAGGCCCCAGTCTCTCACAAATATCCACAGCCTTATTGACATTTGCTCTGATTCCACCACTGCAGTCTACCTAAGGTTACAGCACAGTGCATCCCATGTCGTTTTTTTTTCCCCACCAGTCCGCCCTCACACAAGCCTAAAAAAAGGATGCGTCATGTATGCCTTCCAAATATTTTAATTCCCATGTCAAATTCAGAATTCCTGTCTTGAGGTTTCCCATATTTCTAACCATGCCATTATCGTCTACTTTTTCTCCCAGCGTTTCCTAACCTAGGTGTGTCTGATGATCAACTGCTTCAACTGAATTTGTCACCTTTTTCTGTATCTTCCAAGTCACGATAAACAAGTAAGCCAATAAACAAATCAACCATTTGTCACCCAGGGTTCCATTTCCAAAGACTGAATTTCACTTAAGATTTTGGACATCAAGTCTAACATCCTAGTTTCTGTATACAATACAAGCACTTAAAGCCTCATTGCCAGCAATAGCAAAAAACAAAAAAACAAAAAAAAAACCAAAAAACAAACAAACAAAAAACAAAAAAAAAAAAAAAAAAAAAAAAAAAAAAAAAAAAAAAAAAAAAAAAAAAAAACAAAAAAAACCAAAAAAAAAAACAAAAAAAAAAAAAAAAAAAAAAACACAAACCACCAAAACAAAACAAACCAATCAAAAAAAATAAAGAAAGAGTTAAAGTGAGAGCAGCAGGACAAACAACACTCAACACTCAGCTCAGAGATAAAACTTTTTTTTATACTATCAGCCCAAGTTCCACACCAAAAAGCCCCAGATGAGACACTTGGCTTACTACCATTGCTGCACAAGCAGAGATAAAACTAGTTCATTTACAGCATGAATTTCTGCACAACTTTCAGTTACATCTTTGCCACACTGTCTTAAAGCATAAACAGTGACCGAGAGCATTTTATTGTTGGAGAAGTGCATAGGCCATTAATCAGTTCTGAATAAAATCGGAAAAAAAAGGCTGAGCCTGCTCTAAGAGCTTTTCAGTAACAAGACACTGTTGCTGAACTTCTCATTTAAGAGATTATTTTTCTCACAATGGCATTCCAGATCTAGAAAACTAATCTTAAGTGCTGCAAGAAAAGTGTATTATAAGATCTAAAAATAAATTTTTAATTCTTCATTTGGAATCTTTTCTTAAGATTGTGACCAGAAAAAGGTTTGAGAGCACAAAAAACCACACAAATATGGTTACCATTTTCATCTGAAGCATACTACAACCACTCAACTTCCCTTGCAGACATGTTTTTAACCCCTTTCTAGATCCTACAACATTATTCAGGCATGATTTTCTATTACAAAAGCCACGTGGACTTCCCACTGTGCTGTACTAGGCAACTATCTGCTAATTCTACTTCCTGTAATAATTTCTCCTAGTTTTCCCATTGCAGATGATAAGCTTATTGTTAAGTAGTAGGAGTCTTTAAAAATTACTTTCAAGTGTTGAAATGCCAAGTTTTAAGCAGAGGGACACAACTATATTTACTAGTTTGGTAGATTAATTCCTGAGCTCTTTTCAATATCATCTAGTTCTGGAAACTGGCGCTTTTAAATACCATCTGGCTTATGTCTCTTTTTTTTTTCATCCCTCCTTTTTCTTTTTAAGCTTGTTCCATAATTGCTTCTACCAACACTTCAGTTTGAAGAGAGATCCTCTGATACATCCTCCATAATGAAAGATTCCAGTTCAGAACTTCTTCAAGTTCAAAAATGAACTTGGATACAAGAGGTAACAGCTGCTTTTTTGATAGAGCTTTATTTCTAGAGGATAGAAGGAGAGATTATCTATTAGCCGTACGCATTCTCCAGTGGGCTTCTGGTTCACAGTGTGTTTCAAAAAGATTAATTTTATACCTCCTGCAAACTGTTCCTCAAACACCTTTTTTAGCTGAATGTATGCATTCTTACCTTACAGTGCCAGAAATTTATGAAGCTTTGTATTTTGCTCTTGCAGACAAAACTTAACTTTTAAAAATGGTGAAAACTGCTGTGTGTAACCACCTTTTACACTGCTGTTTAACTATGCCATGCCAGTTTATTTTTGGAGTTACTATCTTTGATAGGTGCATGCATTTCCTCCAACACTCCCACATGGCATCTTCAAGTAGTTTCCATGCCACTTACAAGTATTTTACTTTTATAAATTTTCTTTAATATGGTTTTTAATTTTAAATCATTTGCTTTAGAAAAACAAAACCCACAAAGCAGGGGATTTTCAGAGAAGGAGGGAGATGATCCTGCAAGAGATGTAAATACATTTTACAGAATGACAGTAACACTTCAAACCAGATCCTGCACACAATGGTCAGAAGCACATACAAAACTGGTTCTCCCTCTTCTGGTTCACAGACTAACTGCTCCACGGAACACTCACTATGTCCAGCAATTTAGTCCCCACATCAATCATTGCCTCAGCCACTGCTGCTGCCACGCAGGCACCAGGCTGACCAGGGAGCAATACAACCAGGAGGTTAGAAGAGAATGAAAGGACTCCAAAGAGAAAGAAGGGGAAGAGAACAACCACACAATAAAGTCAGCTTGTGTGCATTTACACACCACATTGCTCATGGGGCTCCAGGACTTCAAGCAACATACGTGATTTTTCATGAGCTGCTATTTCCCTTAATTTCAAACCCGTGATTATAGAGAAAAGAAATAAGAATTCAGATACTAGATGTGAATTCAAGAAGTAGGAAGCAAACAAATCTGTATTAAAAGATAATGAGAAAGCATGTGCTAACTGCTTGAAATTAGCTCTCAAAATTTTGAAGCTAAAATTTGACTACTGAGATTGAACAAGTCACTGAAGAGCAAATACACCTGCTGAAAATTAGCTTGATACAGCAGTGTGCTTGCCTGTGTCTTGTTGCAAACAGATGTTCTATTTGGTTTTCCTTGCATATTGCTTCCCTCATTAAATCCTTTTTTCCTCTATTTAACCCAGGAGTATCTAAGTTCTCCTCTTTACTTCATACATTTCCAGTCCCATCAAACCATCACCTTTTCTCCCCAGGTTACAGGAGCCTCCTGTAACACCTCCCTCCTTTGCCTCTGTGGCAGGGGGACAAAGCCAGGGCCCATCTGTCTTCCTTCACCTGCTGGGAAGGACTCCCCTTGATGCCTCAGATTTTAGCTTTTATGGTTTTCAGATTCTGTGCTGCTTTAGTGTGTAATTCTGAGCTTCATATTAGGGGATAGTAAGCTCTCTCCATGGAGTAGGTAGACAAAACAATTTTTTCTCTAGCTGGGGACCAAGGACAAATGATCCAAATTTCAGGCCCAAGAGCATAAACAACGGTGGACTGAAGAGAGAAAAACAAGAAGGATGTGACTTCATGGGCTAAATCTGTAATTGGACAATTAATTCCATTGTGCTAATGGACCAGAACTTATACAAGTGTGAGACCCCATGACCAGTCGTCCATTTGGTGACCATTCTGGGTTCATCTTGGGTGTAGCCCTGGCTGGGCTCTTCTGCTGCCCAAGGTGGATCCATTGAGGCCTCCTAATAAATACCTACTTTATTCTTCAGCTCTGTCTAGTCTCTGTTCCAGGTCAGCCTTCACTCCTTCAGTAAGAGAGCTTACTATCCCCTAAAATGAAACTCAGAATTACACACTAAAGCAGTACAGAATCTGAAAAATATAAAAGCTAAAACCTGAGGCATCACCCTGCTCCTGCCTCAGGATGGAACTGGTGTCTCGCACTGCAGAGCTGGTTTCAGTACTGCCATCAGACAATTAATGGTAAAACACAGTATTGTTCTGCCGTCACTGTCCACGCTAAGCTTAAATACCTTCTTCTCTAAGTCACTGCAAAAGTAAAAGACTGAGGCATGTGCTGTTGAGACAATTTGCAATTATTTAATGCTTTATCCCAGGACAAACTGAACACAAATAAAAAGGAAATAATTATAAAAGCCCTCTGAGCAGCAGCTTAAGGGAAAAGACAGAAACACAGAGTTACACAAAAATGCATTTTTTCAATCCCCTGGCTTTTGAGGTAGGAGGAAAAGACAGTTACTTTTTCTTATCTGTTTCTGTGTACTGCAACGTAAAAGAGACAACAATAAAAGAAAGAATTTAGGATAGATTAAACTGGCCAGTTCTGGTAGCTCTTGCAAAGCCAAACAGCTAAAAGCTCCTTTGAACTTCAACAAGGCAGACAAGCTCAAGAGCTGATTCAAGCCTGCAGCTTGCTGGACACGCTGAACAGAGAGGAGCACTACTCCAACCAGCTCATTCTGTATGCACAGCAAGCAGGTACAATGCAAAGGGGATGTGAGTCACACAAGAAAAACATAAAAAACAAAGGCAAAAGAGCTGGCAAGATAGAAAGGACGGCAAAGGGGAAGAGTGGGCAACATCAGGCTACCAAGAAGGTAAATCGGAAGTGTAGAACGTGACTTAAATAATACAAGAAGTGGTAGGTATCTTTACAGAAAAAAAAATATAAAAATAAACAAGTGATTGTGAAAAAGAAATCTTGCATATTCTCCATGTCCTTTTAAGCTCTTCTGCTATACACATATACAGTAAAATGGGAAAATCCTTTAGGTATATAGTATAAATTTACCTCCTAAAAGGATACACAGCTTGCAATTTGCCTTAAAATATCAATGCAATTCCAACAGCTCTCTTGCTAATGAAGACTTCCCAATTCACCTTTTTTTGTATTTTGTTTGGGTTTATGCTTATTACTTCCATTGAAACTACCTGATAATGTTCTGGAAAAGTTCTGTACAAGTAGCAGAGCACAAAACAAGAATGATAAACTTCTAGCATCCCCACTGCTCTCCTAATCAAAGCCACAGTTCTGTGTGGCCGCACTTAAGCTTCCCAGTCAACCTGTAAGTCAGATGCAGTCCATCAGTTTTCCTATTACTCTACTGCAAGGCCCAGCAGCCATTTAGATGGCTGGTACTGACCCATATCACAGTGGGATTCTTTATCCCATTGTCAGGTATCTAGCAATTTAATCAAAATGAGAAGAGGTATAGCCTGATAAAAAATAATCTGCACAAGTCAGAGGCAGTGCTGCAAAACTCAACGTACATTTACATGGTCCTGGAGAGCAAAACAAAGACTTTGCTGAAGAAGGAAATGTGTTAAAGGGCCTGAGCTGTTTAGGAAAAGTAATTTCAGTTACTCCTTTTATTTAGGCAGCTAAATTCTCTGTTTGGAGGAAATAATTTCAATGGGTGTTTTCAGGCTTTAAAAGCCTGACAAAAAGGCATGACCACTTTAACACAGTTGAGCTGAAGCTTGTGACACAAGTCTGTCTTGAAAACAGGGACTTTAAACCTTTACTTCATGTAAGTAAAGTGTTAAGCAGAAAAAAATAAAGATGCAGACACAAACTAATTATTTGAGATCACGTCTTCTGAATCCTTTCTGCTTGGCACTTTAAAGCCTTTATAATCCACTTTAAATAAATGTAAAGTTCTTTGCCTATATATTTACTGCTTTTTTTTTTTTTTTTTTTTTTTTTTTCTGAATTCTGTATTTGCCTACAGAAGCTTTGAAACTTCCACAACAAAATCTTACATATGTTGAAAGTTCAATCCAATAATTCAGGGAAAAAAGGCAAAACAGTTATGTTCTTTCATTACAAACTCTGGGAAGTTATCTCATGTTAATACATGAGAAAGTTTTACACTACCATTTAACTGTGAACAGTTTAATAACATTAGCACTATAGATGGAAGTTAGAGCTCTGAAGAGCACCATCTGCAATATGAATATGGAAACTATAAAAATGTTAGCATTATGGATAAAAATAATTCAAATATAAATGGTTGACTCGGGTATGAACATACCCTGAAATAAAAAAAAAAAAAAATAATAAAAAGACAAATATGTGACTACCTCTTATTTACTGAACTGCTACTCAAGTACTAATTACCTACTAAAATCAATTTAAAAAGAAAAAATGTACCCTCTCAGGCACCAAAGAAACACACCATCCCATTGTTACAAGAAATGTACAAAAGAACATATTTTTTGCAATACATGCTTAATGCCAACTTTACACTGGATTTCGCGGATGCATCACAGCCCATGTAAAAAGTTATTGCTCTAATAAGTTGTTTCTTCCAACAAACTAACGTAATGTCCACAATGAAAAAAATAATTGCATGTATCCTTCATTTATTTAATAAACATAGCTTCTGAGCCTATTCCAGGAATTCTCAAATTGAGGAATAAGGAACAGTTAAAATACTTACTTCAATACCTTCTCATGTTGCAGCATCTTCTCCATTGTAATCTTTCTTCCCAATTTCCAAAAATAAAAACCAAACTGCACACTTAGCTTCAAGAAGGATTCAAAGAACTGCGGACTGGTGAGTCTCGTCTCCATCCCTGGAAAGGTGATTGAGCATCTTCCCTGGAGAAGTGGATGTTGTTTGCATTGACATCAGCAAGGATTTTGCCATGGTCTCCCACTGTGTTACTTGAGGCATGCTGGTGAGACAGGGGTACTATACAAAATCCAGATGGTGGCTGATGACTTGTGGTGTCACTCAAGAACTGTGATGCCAATGGTGCTTAAAACTCTCTATTAATGACCTGGATGGTAGGACAGAGTCTACCAGTCAGCAGGTTCAGGGGTAACCCCACACTGGAGAACTGTGTTGATGGGAAACTCATGAAGACCAACCATGGTTAGTGATTTACTGTAAGGGTGGTAGGACTGAGAAGCTGTGGACTATCTCTGAAAATGTTCATGGCCAGGTTGGACAGGGCTTTGAACAACCTACTCTAGTGGAAGGAGTCTCTGACCATGACAGGCAGATCGGAGCAAGATGATCTTTGATATCCCTTCCAACACAAACCATTTTATGATTCCATGATTCTAAGTAAAAGAAAAAACTTGCTCCTGTGGTGAAGCAACACGCAAGACAGGCTGGGCATGCAGTGGACACAGCTCTGAAGAAATAGATCTGGGGCTCCTGGTGGACACTGCTGATTAACAGCCACCAAAATGTACCCTAGGGAAGTGAAGCAGGCTAAACAAGGATCGAGCTCTGTTGGCAAGAGCAACTAAGCAGGCTGGGGCAAGTGACTTCCCCTCACTCCGCCTTTCAGCAGTGGTAATGCAGCACTTGGATTGATGTGCCTGATTTTGAGCTCACCAATAAAAGGCACACCTTGGTACAGTGGGAACTGTCAGCAGAGGGCCACCAAGATGGTGAAGGGACTGGGACACATGACACATGAAGAGTCACCAAGTGAGGCTTGTTCTGTCAGGGGACAAGGCAGCAACCAGGCAGACCTCATTACTCTGTTCAATTTTCATGTGGGAGTAAAGTCATAACTTGACTCTTTTTAGATGCACACAGCAGTAAGACAGGATGAAACCAACAAAATTTGGAAAATGGAACATGCTGAAGAGAAAAGCTCTTTTTCCCATGAGGGTGGCCAAACACTGCAAGAAGCTGCTTAGAGACCCTGTGGCACCACCATCCCTGGAGTTACTCAAAATTTCTGGGCATAGCCTAGAACAACCTGCTCTAGTTAGACTGATTTTAAGCAGGGGTTTGAGCTACATGACTGCCAGAGGTCCCTTCCTATGTAATTCTATAATAAATCCAAATGACTTGTAGTAGAAAGCAACATAAAATATTTCATTGAGTTACTCTTGTCATCTGAACCTTGTTAAGTCAGGAACAGAAGTGACCTAGCTTTAGCCTGACAGAGGTGTTTCTGGCATGAAAACAAAGGTTTTGCAGTTATAGAAGCTATTCATCACTTACATTGGGAACTTCTTGGAAAATAATGGTCCTATCACTAAAAATTAAAGTCTAATTAAAGGATGAAAACAACACCTAACAATTCTGCTGTTAGGGATTTACACTGCTGGCGCTAAGATGCTTAATTTACTATTTGGCTCTTTTATTACAACACTTAACTAAAAATAAAATATCTATGTTAAACAGGAGCTCAAACTACCTAGTACTTGGAGTTTTTCATTACCTCAGTATCTTTCTCTTCCAGCAAGTATAAAAGGAACATATGGAGAGCTTTAAACCCTAAACCATTTGTATTGGAAAAAAAATAACTTCAAATTGCATAATTTTGATCCTTCCTTGACCTTCCAACACTGCAGTTACTTCTGCTACAGGCTCTCTCCAGCTCTCTTCCAGACTTCACTCTCACTTGAGGCTCACAACTTATACCTACACTGCTTCTCCTCTTTCTTCTCTTCCTTGGAGGAGCTCCTCAAGCAAACACCATCAGTTGCTATTCCTCCTCACCTCTCTCTCTCAGACAGAGCCTGTGTGCAAAGATACGTGGAATAAAAGTAAAAAATTGCAAGCAGACACTTTCAAGTACGCAAATACACAAACACAGATACAAATGTATTTGCTACTTAAACAAAATCCAGCTTACAAAGCAAATGGAAATTTCTAAGTCAGCGGGTTCTTTACGTTGACACCATTAGAGAAATAAGAAAAATTTTTATTTTTTACTAGTGCTTTTTGAAGCACTTTATTTCACTGACCTCACTTTCAATTTAATTTATTTGCAGAAAGTAGCTGGTCTCAGAGATGTCAGCTCCTCCACACACATCCCCTGAAGGGACCATTTCCTTCCAGTATCAAAGAGCACCATGTGACAAGACTTCTCATCAACATCAAGTTACTTCACAGAACAGGAAATACTCTGAATCAATTATGAATATCATGGTTTGTTCCATCCTTTGGAAACTGAAGTTGCATCTGCTTATTGCTTTCCCCATCCCAACATTATTCTACATATGGCATTCAAAGTTCATCCACTACTATGCCAGTATGTTTGTTATTTCCATTGTGTTTTTCAGCACTCAGAGCCACAGTCCACCCTGCATGACCCTGTCACTTTCACAATTGACATATAACCGTATTAGTATATTAGTGCATATGACTGTACCACATTTACATCAAGCATTTTCTAACAGATTACCAGTAAATAAAGAAAAAAAATACGTGTCAAGACACTAAGCTTAAACACTGTTTTTTTCTAAGATGACTTTTAAGCTGTGAGCCACACTCCAAATCTTTTTAGAAGTACACATAAGACCACCTAAGTGTTAGCTTCACAGCAGAATCAAAATCCTAACAGGTCCTATCGTTACAAGGACCCATTTTATACCTTTTCAGTCAATACATATTGAGATCTCAAGCACTGATCATGTAACAGACCATAAGTACTTCAAGAGTTATTGATTTTGCTACTCTAGCAATTTCTCTGAAAGAAGATTCATGCCATTTCAAACAAAATCCCAAAATACTTCTGTTCAGTTTTCCCCTTAAAATAGTGGTTGTTTCAGGGCTGAATAACTGTATCTAGCAGTTGTCCAAATGAGACTCTTAATTCATGCAATTAGCCTCCTACACAGTGTTTAAAACCTTGCTCAGCAATAATAGAACTTTAAAGGACTTAAAGTTACCTTCTGAAGCAACTGGGAGCATAACGACATCATAGAAATTTGGGTTATAAATACTTCCAGAGAACAGGCAGCAAATTGAATGCAATACTTAAAATATTAAAGAATACAGGCTTCCCCTTGCTCTCATTGGATCTCATTCTGCACAAACAGCAGCAGAGGCCTTACATTATATATAAGCTCAATTCACTGCCATGGCTTCACCAAACTCTGGGAGGAGATGCTTTACTCTTGCTTGTTACAAGTTAAGACATTGAAAACTGTCAACACACCTCAAGGGAGAAATCATTCAATTCAACCAGATCTTTACACTTTCCATTCAGCTTCCCTGTGACCACCAGAGCTGAGCTGGTAGAGACTTTTTTCTTTTCCACAAAGAGTTCTCAAAAAAAAACCTCCACAAGCAAGCTTACAATTTTATTCCTGTTTTTGCCACTGGCTGGGTCTACAGATCTGATGTCTATCCGTGTAATGGCGTTCCACAGCAACTTTTCCCATTCACAAAGTAACCTTTCCCATACTGCCTCAAACCAGTACATATCCCAATGCTCTGTAAGAATTTAAGCAATACCATACTCAAGAGGATTCTAAATTAGGCAGCTGATTAATAGAAATGTAAAAAGCACCATAACATGAGAAAGCTAAAACAGCTGCTATGTCCTATAACACTGTACAGCCCTAGGGGATGCTCCTGACACTTTCACTCTTTCCTTCTCCCACAGGACTTCTCTGCCTGGCTTCTGCACAAAAAAGAGAATAGCTCCTGTGTTGTAAAGAAAACCTTGTTAGACAGCCAATTTTCCAGGAAGAAATATCAGAAAAAGGCCAGTTTGCTTGGATGAATCACTACATTCTCTTCCAGACAACTAAAACTGCAGTTCAGGTGATCATTTTCATAGCATGCATCTTCTGGCTCAAAACTTATTCTGTTCTAGTTATCCATAAATTACAATGACAGATGAATAAGAACTATCTGTTCCCATTTGAAATAGTGATGACCACTCTTTTATCATTCCTGGCAATTAACAGTAAACATGAGTTCTAGTCATTTTTTGTAGGCAACCTGCTGAGATTTATAGCAGTATCTTCAAAAGTCTGAAGATGAGACTTGGGTGAAAGATTTTTCAGGGTTGTGACAACCTTGATGCAGAAAAGTTCTGGTACATCAATCATTTGTCTGCTACTCTGACAGGAGAAAACTCACAGTTGACACATACATTGCAAAAGTAGTTAAGGATAGTTGCTAGTTATTGCCACAAGTTCTAGACAAGTTGTCTGTAAACAAATAGAAGAAAAATACAGCATTACTATCTCAATCAATTTGGATCAAAACAGCCTAATTTCCCTCTAAAATACAGCAATTGACTTAAAACAGGAATATTAGAAAGGAAATACTTTTCAAAAAAAAAAAAAAAAAAAAAAAGGGACAACTTTAATCAACATCTCCAATTACTCCCATAAGCCAAAAATTCCAGAGTTTAAAAAAGAAAATAGGATGTGGCAAGGACAGAACTCCCTGGAAAGCAATTTTGGGAGTTATCAAACAAAAGATTTATTACAAAGGGATTTCATTCTATTCAATGTTTGCATGAGCAACATGGATGCTGAAAATAAAGCCATTTTTACTAAATGTGCCAATGATGAAAAGCTAGGAAGAACAAAAAACTTAAATCAATTTTGCAAATGAAAGAAATTGACAGAAGGGGAATGAAATTCACTGGGGATGAGCACAAAACTCCTACAAAAAGACAATGGAAAATATAAGTAATAGTCTTTAATAAAATGAATAATGTCTAAATTCCAAGCCAACACTCAATATCAGGCAACTGCAAAATGGTAAATATCAGTGAAGTGTACAGTCACAAGCACAACTTTCAGAATAAGCCAAGTAATCTTTTCTGGTCCATTTTGTACTACACTTAAGAGACAAAATACTGTACTCCCACTGAAACACCACTTTTCAAGAAAACAACTGGCACAAACCCAAAGAGTAAGCCATTCTTTGTGTTCCTGCAATAAAGACAGAGTGAATTGGATTTGGTTACTATTTAAGCAGGGAAGCTTGAAAGAGGGTTTCCTAAGAACCAAAGTACCCAGAAGGCTACTGCAGAGAAAACGAGATCGATTTGTTCTCAGGTTCTCAAAAGACAGGAGATGCAATGGGCTTAAAATTGAAGTTAACAAGATTCACACTAGGCACTTGGGGAAGACAACACCACTTTTCAATTTTAAGGACAATGAAACCCTTGAGCAGATTACACTGGAGACAGGTAAGGAAGTAAAAAACCTGCAGTCAGTCGCAGGACTATAGGAAATTGTTTCGTCTTTGTCGTTCCTTACATTTATTTTAAAAACTATTAAGAATTTACTGGCTCACTTCAGTAGAAGATACTAAGGTACAAGAGAGAATTTGTGCTTTTTTTCAGTTTAAATATTTGTGACTTTTTATTCTCTTCTCTCCACTATCTTCAGCACAGTCCTATTTTTCAATTAACACTCTTACATTTTTGTGATGATCAGTTACCACGGCTGCAAAGACCAGAGTCTGTCTTATGTTCTATTATAGCTAGAGCTTAAAAAACACACCATAGTTAAACAAAGGAATGCAAAAGAAGGAAGAGGAATTCCACTAGTATTTTCTATTCAACTTTCCCCATTTCAGGACTCATGAGTTTATTGATGATTTACACTTCCATAGAAAAATGTAGCATATGGCAAGTTAAAAAGGACAAGGAAATAGACAGTATAATGGAAGTGAGTAAATGAAAATCAATAGTTTTGAAGACTAAACTGCATTAACAATAAAGCTGATGGGGTTTACACAACTTGAGTGATTTCACTGTTTCATATTAAAAAATTAGACAAAACTTTCAAGTGTTCTTTCAAGTGTGTAGTTTCATAGATTGCCTTCCTAGTTTAATGAGACTTCAAATAAACAATAATGAATAATTATTCATTATACTGCAGGCATCATCAGCAAGGGATAAAAAAGTGCCTTGATCAGGACTTATCAGGTTCTCTCAACCCCTCCTCCATAGAGCAGAGAGGCAAAGCAAGCCCTACCTCACGCCCCAAGGATTACCTGGCAACCTAACAGAGGCAGACAATCAGTTTGGACAATGTCTCTGCAATATTTGATGTGCAACTCTCCTTTTCTAGTTTTTGACACCAAGTCCCAACTCACAATTCTAGTCCTTCCCTAGTTATCAGTGGATGGAAGAACTGACCCTCCAGAAGACAATTCAGCAGGTCTCAGACATGTCTGAGACCATTAGAAGGGCTGCCTGTGTTATTCTATTCCTCCACACTGTCTGCAGAGGCAGCCTAATGCCACTCAGACTTGACACCAACTCTTCCCTGGCATACCAGGTTAGACACCTCACACCATTTCTCTTCCCATTCTTTCCTCAAGCAGTGTTGGCTAAGATTCCACAGTCTCAGCTTCTTGGCACCGCTGAAGGAAAGCCAAGTTCTGGGGGTGGAGCTGAACACAAGCATCACCAACTTCAATGGCTTCCTCAGAGGGCAATGCAAACCCATAAAAGACTGTTTCTTTAAAAAGAAAATTTTAAATTTAAAAAAAAAATTGAAGGCACTATCCAGATAGCAGCTTTTGTAAAGGTGAAAGCTACACATTAGTATGAAAAACTAATAGCCTGGCTCTGTAGACACTTAAACGGGTATTTTAGCAGAAAATCTCACATCCCGAAAATTAAGACATATGCAAATGTTTGAAGAAATAAGGTCTACAGTTTTTGTCTTGGTTTGCTTGTTTTTTAAAGTAATGTCATTCAAAAGAATTGCTTTGTTTTCTAACAAAAGAGATAGTTCTACAACTTCACAGTAGCATCCAATACATTAAGAACAAACAACTTTTCATACTGAAGCTGGGACAAGGCACACCGTAAGTCCCATACAGGTAAAAGTCCATGCTGACACTTGGGCTTAAAGAAGTTCAGATTTCTGGAGCACAGCATCAGTTTTTGCCCCATGTTCCGTCTTGGGTCCTGAGACTTCAAAACTCCAACATCAGGAAGAGGAAAAAACAAGACAAATTCTCTAAGAAACAAATTTTCACTATCATACACTAAAAATCCTTTATTCCCTCCATTGCAGAAGAAGACAGACTGCATACACAGGGATCGGAAAGAACACATTCTATTGACACCTGCTAAAGGAGAAACAAACAAAAAATCTGAAATACACAAAACATCTTCACTGCATCAAATGTATGGCACAGGCGATCAAACACCTTGGGAGCAAATCTGTAAAAGTTTGTTCTGCCAGCCACAAAGAAAATCCATTGTCAGATATTTAACCAATTTAGCCTAATTTTCTGACACCATAGCTGGAAGGCAGAAGAGAAAAGGTGAGTTATTCAAGGAAGTCTAGTGCTTCAAATACATGCAGGAGCTTTAAAGGAAGACTTGAAAATATTCAGCATGCTTCACGTTAGACTTGTATGCTAGTTTCTTGCCTATTTTAGGTATTCAGTCTCCTCAATTCTCCATTCAGACATTAAAAAAATACTTAAATTCATGCCTCTAACAGTACAGCAAAGTAGTTTGGGCTTGATTCCAATTTCACCAGGAGCAAAGACATTCACAGCAGAGATAATCCATACTTCAGGGTTATTTGATTCCTTTTAGAGTTCCTTGAGAAGCAGAAGCCAAGCTACATGGTTATAATGACAAAACAAAGGGAAAAATGTAAAGGTGTCTCCCAACGCAGGTTATAATACAAGAATAAACAAGTATTAAAATGATGCAATAAATTATTCACAGTATTTTCTTAATTTATGTAAAGACAAATCAAGAAGTGCAATCTCACACTAGCCAAATAATCAATCCACTAATTTAAAAAAAAATCAGTAATCAAAAAAAATTCAGAAAACAGCGTTCACCTCTAATAGCAAAGTATCACTACATGTCTTTTTTTGGTCAAAGTAATTACTAACTACGCACTAAATAACCAGTATGACTGGCTGTGTAGTTCAACTTGAAGTTTTAAATTTACCTAATACAAGAATGGTTTCCTGTAATAGTACTGAAGCCACTACTCCAATTTTATTGCCCATTTGTAATCTTTGTAATTGAATTTAGCACTCAGTTGTTTACCTACTAATATTCTTCATGAGAGAGAAAAAGTGGATTTCACTGGCAGACTATGTATTTTCAGACATTTTTACAAGTATTACTCTTCCTCCTCCTCTCTTTTTTACATTGCAAGTTTCTTGAATATTCCTTAAAGCTCTACATCTACCACCAAGTTATTTTGCTCTCGAAGGCATTCACAGTATTTCTCTTCCATCAGCAAATACATACACTTCATACTCAGCTAACTTTTTTTCATAAAATTGTATGAATTACCTTAACAGTATTCTGCAAGTACAGCCCAAGTCCACAGCCATCCACAATAAATTCAATTATCCTGACTGGAGTCTTTCCACATGCAACTAGCTTTGCTGTATGGGAGGGCCTTTGATTTTCACATCAAATAACCTTCAAATTATTCAACAACAACAATAATCAACTCTATTGTCTTGATGAATAAACCCTGTGAAAATGTGCCCATGAATGTCAGGGACTATACATGTTAAGTGAACAGATACAAACCACAATGTGGAAGTAATTCTACTGAAAATTTAAAGTTTGTGGATTCATAAAATCAAGATGGATACTAAAATGAAAGAACATAAGGTAGCTGCCAAACTATGTAACTTTTTATAAATATATTATTCCTGTATTTCCCTTAATATTTTACAGAGTTGAAGTTAACAATTATTAAAGTGCAGAGGTTTAAGCGTGAATTCAGCTCACAACTCCTTAATACACATGCCCAAAATCAATCAAATAGAGACAGATTCTAATGCTAGCCTGAATAATCTGACTGAACGGTGAATAAATCAGAACAAAGACCAAAACTTACTGAATCACCAAGAGGTATCTCTTATCAAGAGAGAGATCACCCCTCTGACAATTATTCCGTGTTTAGAACAGGCAAGACCTTGCAAAGACTCAACAAAACCACACTATAACATGCAGAGAGGCAGCATGCACACAGAATTCCCTTTTCCACTGTCATCAGGTCACCAAAGGGGCATTCATAGTGCGATTTCTGCCAGCACAGAGCCTGCCACGCATGGTCTCCCGACTTTGAGCTGGCACGGAGAGCGAGCGGTCAGCACGGCACGGGAAGCACAGAACCTGCCCATCTGCCAACGCCGAACGCGGCTGAGAGAGAGTTTAAGGGCTTCTGGATACTTCCAACTCCGTTAGTTAACAACATTCAGCACCTGCAACGATCCATCACATTCTGCAGAGGCACTCTGCTTGCTGCAGAAGAGCGTAGTGATTTGTTAAAGACAAGTTTCGAAAGGACAAGCAGGCAGGAGAAACTTGCGGGAGCACGAGCGGAGTTTCTCTCGCGCTAACCCGTAGACAAGGCAGCTGCGTGCGCGCTGCGCGGAACCAGCAGGGATGTCAGGCAAAGCCACAGCATCGCCGGTGACACACCGGCAAGGCAAGAGCCCACAGCAGACCCTCCCCCGGAACACCAGCCTTGCCCCGCCGTTTGTTTCCCATTGCCGACGGCAGCGGACAATTCTCGCCCTGCTGCCAGGGCGCTGGGAAAGGCGGGATCTGATTTGGAGCATCAGGAAAGCAGGCACTGACCTGAGGGTGCGGTTGCCGGCGCAGCCGCGGCGCTCCATGGCGGCGGGCACGCAGCTGGTGAGCTCGGTCCAGTCGGCGTGCAGCCCGCAGCTCCAGCCGGTGGAGAAGCGGGAGAAGAGCCAGGTGTCCTTGTCGCCGCCCGGGCGGTGGCAGGCGCACTTCTTCTGCCCGGCCCGGCAGTAGCAGGGCTGCTCCAGGTGGATGTTGCGCACCAGGTGCCGCCCGAAGGTGGTGCCGCCCGTCTTCTGGATGTGCAGGAACACGATCACGTCGCGGCCCCGCATGTCGAACCGCACCCGCCGGCACAGCTCCCCCCGGGCGAACGGGAACTTGGCCGCCAGCCGCGGCATCGCCGCCACCTCCTCCTCCTCCTCCCGTTCCTCCGGGCCCCCTCCGCGGCGGGCGGCGGAGGCCGGCGGGCGGCGGGGGCAGGCGGCGCCGGGGCAGGCGGGCGACACGTACTGGTAGACGATGAGCAGGAAGAGCAGCGCCAGCAGCGGCGGCAGCAGCCACCTGTTGAAGCGCTCGTCCATGGCGGTGCGCGGGGGCAGCGCGGCGCGGGATCAGGCGCTGCCGGCCGCTGCCGGGGCGGCCGCCCCGCTCGGATCCCGCAGCCGAGGGGTGCCCGGCTCCCTCCCCGACGGCATGGTCCTGGCAGGCGGGCGACCGCGGCTCGCTCCGCTCAGCCCAGCGCGCCGCACCGCATCCCGCCCGAGGCGGCCATCCCGCTGCCCGCGGCTGGGGCCGGGCGCCGAGCGCCGTGCCCGGAACGCGCTGCCCGGCGGCGGCCGCACAGCTCCGCTCCCGATCCCGCTCCGCCGCAACTCCAGCCCAAACACAGCGCCCGGCTCCCGGCGGGGCGCGCCCCGCCCCCGCCCGCCGGCCAATCGCGGCCGGGCCGGCCGCCCAGCCAGCCAATGGGCGGGCCCAGCACGCCGGCCCTGCCACCAATGGGAGCGCGCGGCGGCCCGGCGGGGGCGGGGGGAGCCGCCCCGTGCTCCCCTCCAGGTACCGGACCGGGACCGGCCGCGTGCGGGGCGGGGGCGGGAGGCGGCAGCAGCCAATCAGAGGGTGGAGGCGGGGCGTCGGGCAGCCAATGGGACGGGCCGGGGGAGCAGCCAGGTGAGCGGGTCTCCGCTCAGAGTCCTCATTTCCCATCGCTTTCCCGTCGGGAGTGGGTGTCTGGCACTATTCGTGCTGTCACGCCCGTCATTATAACCGCAAGTGCTTCATACAAGGGGGTCGGACGGCGCCGAGCACCCCAGAGGTTAACTGACTAACTGTAGAGTAGCTGGTACGCGGCGCTGCTGGTTCCTGCGGTCTTCAAGCAGCAAGTCCCAAACCATGAGCCCCCTTTGCGAGCACTTTAACCTGCCCGAGGCAATAACATCGGCTCCCCAGCAGCGCAGCTGCTCCATTAAAATGTCAAAAGGTTACTTTTCAATCCCTCTCGTGTATTTACAACAATCCGCATCCTGAAACGGTGTTGTTTTCCCTACTGAAAATTATCCTTTTTTTTTTAATAGACATTCAAATCTTTAGCCCGCAGATCACACTCAGCTGAATTTTGCCAAAAAAACCCCGCACTGTTTTGCTTGAATTGTGCTCTCCATAACGTTAAGTCTGTTACAAACACTTCATATCCAAAACCAAGCCTCATATGGCTCATGGATTACAATATATTAATATGCAAAGCATTTTGTCTTAGAACTGATTGCACATCTTGCTTATTTAATTACAGAATACCTTTATTTACTGAGGGATTAGTTAGGTATCTGACAGTGCTAAAGCAACTTTTTTTGCTCAACTCTAAAGACAGGTTCACCTCTGCAGGGCTGATAACAGAAGAGCAGTGCCTTCCCATGGGACCACTTCACTTTAGAACTTATAAAAATAGACAAATGTATTTTAAACTGAAGATTTTTATATAGAAACCAAGAATACCTGGATTTTTTGGGGTAGAGTATCTGCTCCCATTAGAGCTTGCCGGAAATCATAAAAATTATCACAAAATGGTCTAAACAGAAGGAGCTCAAACTGTAAATGTTGAGAGGTGTCCCCAAGAACAACAGCCTACACCACCCATCTCCAAACACCCACCACACATGCATGCACACTCCCAGTGTCCCACAGTAGTGGTAACACACCAGTAAAAGTCTAACAGTTGCAAATTTTTGGGTCTTGCCAAAACATGAGAAGAGATTGTTCACTTTTACCTTCAGTGACATTTTTTTAAGGAAAATGTCATGGGTTACTTGGTGAAATTCACCCTTGTACAGTCATGCACCATGGTACTGGAAGTCCTTTCATCCTTTGGAAGAAGAATTCAGAGTCTGGTCAAATTAACCTATTTAGTCTTCTGCCTCTAATGACAAAAGATGTGCACTCACTGACTCTTAATCAAGTAGAAAACAGCATTTGCACCTTGAAAAATCACCATGTTCTTTGCCAGCATGAGCAGCAGAGCACCCAGCTTCTCTCTAGTGAGACCAGACTCGCTTCTCTGCTTTGGCCACCACTGTGCTCACCTGCTTTCTCACTCCCTGTGCCTCCAGAGTGTGGACTTAGTGAGTTCATCTTTTAACCTCTTTCTTTTACTAGGTGACACAAAGCCTGTCCTAGAGAAATTTAAATATTTATATGTGTACAGTACAGAAGCATTTGTTCCCATCTCAGCCTATTCACTACTTAATAAGAAATACGGCTAAATTAATTTGAAACAGAAGTGATGCTAAGGGATTTAGATTCAAGTATCTTTTCTGATGCTTTTAACATGATGCAGAAATATCATAATTTAAGATTTTCTCATTAAATACCAGACTGGTAACACTGTACCTTCATCTCCATGAAAAGGAGCTCAAAACTAAAGTTGCTAAACAGAGAAACCCTCAATTTCACTAGAATTTTAAATTCTTATTTATTTAAACTTACTCAAGACAGTTACTGATTCATGAAGACTGGTAAAAAAAATTAATGAAATAGATGTACAAGAGAAGTAAAAATATTTATAATGTTTATCTGAAATACTTGACTTTAAAAAGATTCTCCTTTTTCTGAAACTAGAAGAAGTTACTTGCAGTAAATGAATTAATGTGTTTATGCAGCTTTCAAAGGCAGGCTTTTACTTATGAATTTGAATGCTCTTAATGGTGGTCTGTGGACCACACTTTATGTAAAGTCACAAACCATGGCACAACCAACAACATAGAGTTTTCATTTGGTAGTATTTTATGTTCTCTTTATAGAGGCCCACGTTTCTGTGCAAGTTCCTGTGGGATTCAGTTCTAATAAAATCATTTAGCTTCTCTGCAAGTCCGTGGCTGTAACTCCTTAGTACCAATGAAGCAATGAAAAGGGTCATTTTGAAACAATAGTGTTCCCATTGATTTAATGGGATCATGACTGGGTTCAAAATGAAGCCCTAAAAGTTGCAAACACTGCTCAGTCACAACATTTTCCCTTTCAAACATAACTAATCTATAAATCTCCAATGAAACTTTAACTACAAGGAAAATCCAAAGTCAGTTAAAAGCTAATTTTGAGATAATCTTACAAAATCAATGTAGTTTCTGTGGATTTCATGATGAAACACTTACATGTAAGACTTAGGATTCTCTTTTTTTTTTTTTCATAATTCTCTAAGATCCTATGCTGACAGCATATATCTCAGGGTTCACCCTCCAAGCATTCTAATAAAATAATACTGGAATGACCTGTTCCTTGTGACAATTTTAGGCAGAATACCTTTACCTGTTAAAATTTACATGCCAAATCTACAGTAATTTCTACCAGATACAGGCTAATATGTAAAAGCGTTGCACAGAAAAGTATTTCAGAATTCCAACACAATATGTCCCTTGTCCTTGCCAATTCCCAGGTAAAACTCAACACATTTTCCAAGTTGCTAAAAATAAAAATTGGCATACTTACAGTATATTTTAAAGGATAATGCAGTACTTGCTAGTCTGAAGCAATGGGCAAGTGAAACAGTGTCAGTGCCAACATCAAGGTTTGTACAAAATGCATGAGTAAGCAAGTGATATTTTATGAAGCAAAGGTACAAAAACATGATTTCATTTAGCAATTACATGTCTGACAATGTTAACATCTAATAGATCTGTTAATATAAAATTAAAGTGACACCTACCTCATATTGGTTTCTTTCAATTATTTATCACAGCTTGACCTGTGCTGTTTCAATACTTGTAGCCAGTTGAGACTTCCAATAAACCAATTTTTCATCATGCAGCAAGTCCCAGGTGTTTCCCTTGTCATGAGGATAGAAATTGTTAAATTAATAAATGAACGCTAACTTCAGTAATTTGTCTAGGATTAATTTGTTTCAATGTTTAAAGTGTAAACCTCCCTTATTTTCATCAGATTAAATTCTAGTATGTGCACTTATCAAACCTTCATTTTAATGGCACACTGACTGCCTTATTCTTCCGTGTAAAAGAATTTATTCATCATACTGCCAGCAGTCCTTCTTCTTATAAAGTTGTAATTCAGCATAAGGCTTGTTACTTTACATTTCTCCTGTTTGCCATTCTTTTTCTGGGTATAATAATCTTATTATACCTATGACCACCTTTAATTTCCTTTACTCAGAATGCAGCCACTCCAGAAACAATGTTTTCAGCCAATGTCACATATATTCCAGTCCACATGCAGGAGCTTTTGCAAGTCATTCCTTACACCAAATTGCTGCATGTTTTCCTTATGAGAGAAAGGATCAGCTATATCATGCTTTATTATCCTATATTGCTATATTGCATCAATTATGCTTATATTATTAGTAGTCATAATTCCACCTCTATAAGATGCTGACCTTGGACAACTGGAACATCACAAATTGCTTCCCACATTCTAGTATTTTTCTTTTTCCTTTTTTAACGACCATGTAACTCCTCATAGGACTAATACAATACCTTTCAATACCTTTATTTAGGTTACAATGGTTGTGAAGGTAGTTTCCCAATAACAGAACTTATGTGAAAACTTTGCACTACATTTTTAGATAATGCCAAAACAAGATATTTAAAGACAGATTCCCTTTCTACCAGGCAAACTTGGTCATCTTTTGTTCTTTCACTCTTGGGCTTTGCAACAGGGACATCTAGCAGAATAAAGAATGACCAAATGTTCCAACCATGTTTGGGCATGTGCCAACCAGCACTCTCTCAAACATCTCCTGGGTAGAATTTGGAATTCAACCATTCCAGAAAGCATTTCCAACCAGCACTCAGTGACCAAGATTATAGCTTCAGTGTAGGTCGACCATGTCGTGCTATTTGGTGTCAGTACCCAAGACAGTTTCTGAACGTGTTTAATTTACTAATGGAGACAACACTGCTGAGCGTTTGCAGGTTTCAATTTAAGACAGAAAAATTTGTGTTCACCCTCTTGTATTTTGTACTGTGGCATAACCAAGTTACACCTACAAAACTCAGCTTGAAGTTACAGTGTGTTAACTAGCCAAGAAAATCTCTGGCATGCGAGGCTGCATATAGGCTTACTGGAGTCCACTGCCCAGACAATGGAGAGGCACTCAGGGAGCTATAATCCCAACTAAAACAAGGATGATGCTAAGCAAATTAGCCAAAGGGCCTCTGGCTGCTGTGGCCATTCAAAAGATATGTGTGGCTTCATGATGTGGCCAGCTAGAGTCAGTGAGTGGGAAGATACTTTGAGTGAAGTAAGAAATATTCCAGTTATTGAGAGATGAAATATCAAATGACAAGCAGCCAAAGGAAGAAAGCAGAGTATGAGATGCAGGGTGGTTTTTTATGTAATCCCCAATCCTAAACACAGGGTGCTTGTGTATGCTATCCACAATCAGAATCTGCAACATGGAGACAACATGAGGAAAGCATGTCACAGGACTCAGGAAATTGTCATTTCTTTTCTGCCTTAGAAAGAAAAGGGATTCCTTTTCCACAGATTCCTTCCAGCCCTCAGCCTTCTGAATCCTGCAATAATTATGATGCAATATCTAGAGTGTAGAGAAGCTTTTGGGTACATATTACAGATAAAAAGCGTCACCTGCACCACATTCACACTTATTTTTCCACATTTGGGTCCAAATGGAGATGCTTCAGACTCAGTCACTCTGATAACCATGTGAAAGATATCGCTGCTACATTTTCATATGGTGTTTTGGTTTTCCTAGTAAAGAACAGTCTAGCAGGATGTGATAAACTCCCTTGTTTAAAGATCAGGGTGTCCAAGAACTCAACACTCAAGTTTTCATATTGCAGCTTCCTCTCTGATCATGGAGGTCAATACACAGAGAGATACAGCTCTTCTGAAATTGGTGCATGCTTCGTCCTGCCCAACAAAAACTAACAAATATCCCTATCAACATTCCCCCCAGGACCCCAAAACGGCTCATACGGCAATGTATAGGAATTGCAAGACTGTGTAATACTGCCACCTGGTGATAAGCGTCACAGAAGCATTTTCTTACTCCGACCATCACACAAAAGCCTTTTGCTTCCTTTCAAGTGCTCTTAATCTGCAAGGGTCCATCAAATATCACTTATCCAACTATCTCTGCTTGTGCTTAGAAGTGAAATTACTGAGGTTTTCAAAGTTATGAAAGCCATATCTTGTCTTTTCCTTCAAAACAGGCTTCTAGATATGCCATGGACAGGCATAGCCTATCTTGATCCAAATCCCCATCACAACTCCATATGTAGTCTAGAAACTTTAGTGTCTTTGGAGAAAAAAATCTGAAATAATATTAGAAATTATCCACTAGACATTCCCTCTCTCCTTTTTAATTTTTTTAATCTTTTTATTCTTTGGGGTGTAATGTAAAAATAAAAAATAAATAATTTTTTTAAAAACACACCAAAAAAAAACCAAACAAACAAACCCAAACAAACAAACAAAAAAAAAAAAACCCCCCAAAAAAAAAAAAAACACACCAAAAAAAAACCAAAAAAAAAAAAAACCAAATAAAAGGCGAAAAGAAAAAGCCCCAACAGAAACAACAAAAAAATCTTCCAAGAACTTTCCCGCTCCAAGATGGAAAAAAAGATTTCTGTAGTACATGATCTCTGAGTCCTTCATCTGATCTCTGTGGGATACAGGTGAAAACTGAAGAAAAAACATGGCAAATGGCAGATCAGGCTCAACTTCTAGCACCCCTGTCTGGCTTTCACAGCTGTCTGCAAGTCTGAACCTTTCTTTTATAACTGACCTCCAACTCCTTAGTGAAAAACAGCAAGCTGAGAACTGCCATCACTTTCTGGGTTGCTGCGATTTCATACAAGACCTTTCTTGGATTCTTTTCAGAAAGCCAACCTGCACCCTTTGAAGTTTAAATTCAAGAAATGCACTTTTTAATGCACTGCTATGAGAATTTTTAGAGTAATTCAGTCCTCTTCTTTGGGGATTTTTCTTGGCTCTTTCTTATTTAAATATCATTCTGTAAGCACCTAAAGGCATGTAATCAGTGGTTCTTCCCTAACTTATGGCCATACAGAGACTTAATGTTTTCTCTTTGTGTATTCATAATATATAGGAATGGTAATATTTATGCTTTAAATTATCCTCCCAAGATGATCAGTGAAATACTGGTCCCATCATCAGATAAAAGTCCAGTTGGACTTCTGGAAAAGGCTGAGTGGAATTCAGGTTTAATGCTGAAGGGATCTAAGTTTCACAGCTGAGGCTGCAGCAGAATTACTCCTATTACCTCAAATCTGGCCAACCTACAATAGTCACAGCACAGAAAAGTAACTAGCACTGTAGGTGAGAGGTTAGAAACTCAGTTTGAAGTCTCAGTTTGAGACATCCATCTCTGGCACTAATTTATCTTATGATCTCGGATTAAAGTATGTTGGGAACTGTAACTACCACGAGAACCAGGAATTTTAACCTATAATGGCAATGTGTGGTAGCAAATGTCAAGACTAAAATAGCTCTCCTAAGCCTCAGCAGAACTATCTGTTGGCCTTGCAGTCCATTTGCAACAGACCAGTGACTACATAAGAAATATGAGAGGGAAGAAAAATTGTTCAACACTGTGACAAGTTCCAGATTAATAAACTGTAAACTCAGAGGGAAAGTTGAGGTGAAGATTGCTGGAGTGTTCAGATTAAGAATTGGCAAAAAATAAGGGAATAATTCTTCGGCTGTCAGAAAAAGGCAATCAAAATACAGATTGGTGAAAGCAGCTTGTTTGACCAAGAGGTCTAAGGGCACCGCACATTGAAGTGGTTCAGTGAAAAGCATGTACTACAAACTACCAACACTGCATGTCATCTTGTAGCAAAAGAAAAACTGGAATAGAATAAGAATTGCACTGCTAAGAGAAGACAGAGATCATCTACAGCAGTGAAGTCACACTGTGGCTTGCAGACCATTGGTGGTGAGTGAAATACCAGAATCTGATCTGTAAAATAATTAGCAACCTTGTACCCTGTTCCATAGTTTTGTGCAAGTATAACTGAGAATTGACAAGCATTAAAATATTTGAATTGATGTTTATAACATAAAAAATCACATGCTATAAATGTATTTTATCTAAATACAGATGTTTTTAGCACAATTATCATAATCTCTCCCAACTGCTAAGAAGTAGTAGGATGCAAGTTGTCCAGACATTTTATAATTGTATTCCTTTAATAAAGTGGTTCAGAATCCCAAATTTGTAGCAAAACTGTGGGGAAAATAGAAGCTTGCACTTTCTTTTTAAAGGAAGACTCTTTGAAGGATTCTTTTGAAAAAATGTGCTGGGGCCTCCAGCAGGCAGGATCTCACTTTTCATTCTATAGTATCACAGAGTAGACCTATCATTTCATCTTAATCCTTTCAGAAGGCCCAAGTTTATCAGCCTAATATGCTATAGTAAATTCCTGTTGACAACTGCCAGTTATCAAAATTATAGTATGAACAGCAGTATATCAAATATGAATAACCACTACAAGAAGTGTATTTCTGATTTAACCTCATTTAATGTAGGAAGTCAGGACAAAAGAATAAAAGGAAACCAAAATAAAGCCACGTTTTCCAGACAGAAACCTATCTCTATTACAATTTAATAGACAAACATAACCTTCCCTTAGTTTGGGTGTCAATTCTGTGTGGTTACCATAAGGTAATCACATAGAATTGTGACAAATTTATTTAATTTATAAGGATAATTTTATTTCAGAGACAAAGTTATTCAAAAGAGGATGCATCAAGATAGCATTCATCCAGCACTAATCCTGTTGCCTTCTTTTTTTCTTCTTTTCTTTGTCATCAGTGTCCCATAATTTGGAGCTGCACATTGCTCCTTCAACAGTGCTAGAGACGGGGGAAAAGCTCATCCCACTGCTCTTCCCAGCAGAAGGACACAGGAGATAGAGGTAGCAGCAGCTGGCACATCAGGGGTTAAACAATTTACTTTTCTTTAACAACACTTCATTTTTGCCCTCAAAGTTTATCTACATTAAAATATTCTAAATGTAGTGTGTTTCTGTAAGTCTAATTATATGCGGCATGCGAAAACATATTCGATAATCACATTGCTAATTATGTGCAATCACTTCAATACACAGGTGCAAAGCTCCAGAAATATGCATATTTTAATCACCTTGTATATAGATATAAACCACAACTTTTCATTTAAGTGTTCGGTGACTACTTTTTTTTTTTTTTTTCTGAGACTACACTTCCTTGGATTTTTGACAGGCTAGGGCCAGAAAAAGAATAGACTACTTTTTTTTTTTTTTTTCTGGGACTACACTTCCTTGGATTTTTGACTGGCTAGGGCCAGAAAAAGAATATTAAGCTATTACAAATCTGGAATTTAATTTATATGTGTATGTTCCAGTACTAAAAAAAACTGTAATTCCTTACTTTTCCATGGTTTATGAACATTTTGAAACACACATTTTATAATTTATTGATGGACACTACATGTTGACTTCAGAGATATGGGAATCATAATTTTTATTTTCCTTCTGGGAGCCTTAATTCTCACAGTCTTCCTTTAGTATAATTTGCCTGGAAAATCATGTATATGTGCATGGGAATGTGTCTTCTCCAGTTTGGATTAAACTTGAAGGACCTTCTTAATGGTTTAAAAACAGAAGGTCATAAAAATCTTGAGCAATAAATTCACTTTTGTTATATTTGTAATAGCTTGTGGCCGCACTTTTTGTTTCTCTTTCATTTACATGTAACTGTTATTTTTTACACTGATTTTTAAAGCTGCCTGCACAAAATGGATTGCAATTATCTTTGTGTGTAAATCATAAAAACTGAAAATTTTATATACTCAGATTAACTGAAAAGGACATAAAATATTAATTTGCATAATTCAAAAGTAATATTTCTATCTTCCCTCTAAAGATACTGAGCACAAATTACTGGAAAAATAGCTTTAGATGACTTGTCCGTAAGTATTCTTTTTCACTTTGGGAAGTGTGCTGAAATGACCCCTGAGAGACAAGAAACTCATCTACTGGTCTGCCTCTAACATCAACAAAAGGACGGACCAACAGAGGGGACACAGCAAAACCAGAAAAGCAGCATTGAAATTTCTTCCACTGGAAACAAATCCGTCATATTTCACACAATAAAGCAGCCGGCTTTTTCTGTTTTGCTTTAGCTACACAAATTTTTAATTAAAGTAAATTACACTAAGGAGACACAGAATAGTTGTTACGAGTATTACACATGCTAGCCACCATAACAGCATTTGACAAGGCTTTCACTAGATCAATAAGCCAACAAGAGACTCTTCTATAAAGTCCTTTTTAGAAATAGTGCTATAGCTTAAGGTGGGTGCCCCCAAAAAAGGACCCCGAATAAAGAAATTACTGGGCAATTATACTCTTACAAGTTTCCCACCCCTCATGCAACTGATTGGACCAGTAGTAATACTAAGCTCATGATGAAGCATGGGGATCAACATGAAGCACAGGGAGATCCATCTAAACATGAGGAAAAGCTTCTTTACTGTGGGGGTGACAGAGCATTGACACTGGCTGCCCAGAGAGGTTGTGGAGATACTCAAAATCTGCCTGGACATGATCCTGTGCACCTGCTCTAGGTGAACCTGCTTTGACAGGGGTTGAGACTACGTGACTTCCAGAGGTCTCTTCCAACTTCAATCATTCCATGATTCTGTGATTCTGACCGGGGTCTTCCTGTCCTTCCTTGGGTCCCTTCACAGTCTCCACATGGCCATTTCTCTTCTCCTCTCTAAGGCTGCAGCTTCTGCTGATGACTGCAATTTCCTTATCTTCTGACTTGAACTGGCTCTGGGGCCTTCTTTTACTTGACCATAACGTGTTCAAAACATCTAGATGAAATTTCACAGCTTGCAACCTACAACTTCAGCAACTTTAGCTATTAATGCTAAGCAAGTTCGGTATAAGTAGCACACCAAATCGCACCACACAGTTTAGGCTGGATGAAGGCACTGAAGATCAGCTTGTTCTACTCATGAATAAAGCAGGAATAGCTTCAAAGTCACCTCAGGTTGCTCAGCACCTTGTCCAGTCAAGAGTCACAGCACCATAAAAGACAGGTGTAATTCCATGTCACCACTCTGAAATTAAAACAACACAATGCACAGGGGTTTGGAAAGTAATTTTCATTTGGTGAAACATTGGAAAAGATTGGACAATAGGTGGCGGTTGCTCCATCCCTGGAAATATCCAAGGTCCGTGGGGATGGGGATCTGAACAACCTGATCCAGTGGAAGGTGGTCCTGCCCATGGCAGGGGGGATTGGACTAGATGATCTTTGGTGGTCCCTCCCAACCAAACTATTCTATGATTCTGTGATTCTCTCAAGAAGTGCACCATAGTCTTTGCTCCTGCATTAGAGGTGCACTAACAAGACATTCAATGGGAAGTGAGGAATAAACACGAGATTTGTTCTGCCAGCTGCTCAGTCACACAAAGTCTGCAAGGCAGCTGGTCCTGGCACCCAGCTCTGCTGTGACCCGAATGCTGCTCCCTGCAGAGCCAGGAACAGGCAGTACTGCACAAGTTACCTCTTCAAGAGCCCGTGCTGCCTGCAAGGCAATGGTTTCTGCTGAGTCTGTACTTCAGCCTGAGCCAGGAGCTGCTGTCAAAGAGCCCTGCCTCCCAGCATATGCTACCACTGGAGCACTCTGGATGGTGCAGTCTGCACGCTGAGCAGGTGGAAATACAATTTGAATTCTGACACAGTTTAAAAAGGGCAGAAGAGTTTGTTCAAAGAAGAACTGCACTTGGCTTTAAGTAGACAGTACGTCATGGCACTGCAGTCCCTGCTTCTGTCAAAGGTGACTTGGTTGAGTGCACATTCAGGACTCACTGGCTAATTTCCCAACTTACATTTTTTAAGCATTCTGGAAAGGATTCAGAACTCTGCTCACTGATCAGACTAAAAAGGGAAAATCATTTATATACTTTGTTGTACAGGTACATTTTATCTTTATATTTTCCACCTTGCGTGTAGCAATAGCGCCTTTTGATCCCTACATGATAGGCCTACAGTTCAAATCCTACTACCCTATTCTGGGAAATAGTGCATTTTCTCAGTGAATACACCTTCACACTGAAGTCTCTTTTGGTGCTGGTGTGGCACTATGTGGCCAGAATTGTCCTGAGGCATTTCATTGCACATACCAGCTTCTCAATTAGTGTAAAAATACACGTCTTCATGCATTTTATTTATAAATATTTTATCTTCTGAAGTTATAATCTCCCAAACAGTTGCATGGGACAAATCAGGTCTAAAATACAACTATGTGGCTGTTATTTGAATTACCACCAATGGTGATTTAATAGCCTTATTGTACATTTTAGGCTAAATTATAAATCATCAGATATCACCTGTGCTCCTTTCACTGAGTACACAGATTCCCAACTTACAAGTAGAGAAATAAGGAAAAATGTACTTTTTTTCAACACCCAAGAACCTCACAGCATATTGTAAATAAGAGATTAATTATGAGCACATGTCAGTTAACAACCAAGATTGTTAGCTGGCATCAGAAGTGCCAGCTCATGCTAGATGATGAGCTTGACCCAGTAATAATAAGCTAAGATTTAGCATAGACAAACTCAGAAAAACCCAGCAACATTGTAGATAAGCCCTGCTTTTATCCACTGGTGCAGCTAGTTGCTCAGATTTGGCATGGTAGGAGCCAGGGCAATAAAAAAATCAATACAAGCACACTGTTGGCACAGCAGAGCAGTGGCATTGCTTATGAACTTGAGCTGGTGTATCCAAATGGAGCTGCATTCCCCACTACAACCATTCTACTGTTCTCCACTACACAGTACAGACATGCCCAGAGTTTTGTAGGAAGTTTGTTGACCTGGTCCAGGAAGCATATTCTACAGATCTCTGAGGTGGATAACTTTAAATAAGAGGCTGTAACTCCTATGTTTATTTCACAAAGCAAAATGTTTCTTCAGTTTCCTTTATTTATATTTTTCCTTTTTTTTTTCGCTTTTCAGTAAAAATTGGAAAGGGAAGCATGCTGGCAGCAAGCCATTTACTATCACTGCAGCTGTATGCATGGGCATGGCAAAACAGCATAAATTCTCATTGCTAGAAAGTTGCCACTGAGCAGATTCTGTGAGCTGTTAAAACCAGGCTCATGTTACTTTTGCATCACCTCTTCTTTCACTGGCCCATCCCTGTAAATCAAAACAAAAAGTTAACAGGCTATGAAATATATTTTGCATGGTCTGCTCCAGAATAACACCATATTGAGATATGCTAATCAAATAACCATGGCTGGTCTATAATGGAATGGGCAAAAATGCATGCAGTACAGCATCCTTAGTCTTTTCAGGGAAACACCTCAAATGCCTGTCATAGTAGTGACTTTGACAGGCTCTGAAGAGATTGGCCTCCAATCTCACACAAGTTAAAAGGATGCCAGCAGCTACTGCTCAGGAGGCCACCAGTTAATAACCATGTAACAGGAATGTCATTTGATTAGTGTTTGACATTTACATTACCTCCAAGTAAGGGAGAAAGGGAGCCTTTCCCCATGAAAACTGTTTTCAATTTGTTAAGAAAATAAAGTTTTATTTTCAGCTAACTGAATACGCTGATGAAGCTCAACTTATTTTTACTTATTGCTACTGTTTCTATAAAATAGATATAGCTTACTGTGACTTACAAAGCATTTGCATCTTACTGAGAAGCCTTCATTAATCACTCCCTCTATTCACACTGAAACTGCTATGATAATCAATTCCTATTTGCACAGCTGTGATATGAATAATTTTAAATTTTGGGTCTAATTGTTTTTCTGTTCTGCTGAAAAATGGTTTCAGAGTACTAAGGGGTTTTTCACACACACACATATATATAGAGTGTATGTACAAGAATGGCCAAGTGTTATTTGAAATACCTAATTAAATAAAATTCTGCTGCAGAAATGAAGATTAAGTCTGCTCTCCATCTTCTAGGTTTGCATTTTGCTTAACAGATTAAAATCTGCTTTTCTCAAATATACAGAAACAGGTTTTTTTAAAAGTATGTACTGGCTCTTCGTGGCTAGAATGTAGTTAAGATACCAAAGCAAAGGAAAAACTGATAAATATGCAAAAGCTTTTATAAGGAATGCAATGTTCTCTTACAACATGGTATTTCTTTCCAAGGAGCAATCCAAACTGCATCTTAAGCAATGGATTAGGTTGCCCAGAAAGGTTGTGCAGGTACCTGCCTTGAATTTTTTTTCAACACCTGACTGGACCTCAGACCTAACCTTGTTCTGAGCTGGAGGCTGGACTAGAGACCTCCTGAGGTCCCTTCCAACTTCATTTTGCCTATCTATGATCATAAATTCAAGGCCCCTAATAAAACAATAACCCTAAAAGCGAGACAGAGATATTTCAGCAGAGAGACTCTTTCTAACAGAGGTTTCTGTATTTAAGCAGAAAGGATCTTTTCTCAAGAAAACTACTGGACTAACTGTTTTCTGTAGCTCACCACAGACTAATGATCAGACCTTTGATCCAGAGCTACTGTTTTATCTTGCTATTGAATTCAAAGCTAGTTATATTTCCATAGCCAGTGCCAGTCAATTTTATTTACTTTCTTGTATGGCAAATCATAAATTGTCACAGCTCAAGATGAAACAAGCACAAGCTTAGAAGTTCACATTTAAGCTACAATAGCAGACTCTTCAATATCAATATAAAACAAAATATAACACAGTAACTTTATACAGAAAAGCAATTGATAGATAAGGGTAAGGTGGGTGCATCCATCATCACATTGAATCACATGGAGATATGAAAAATGCATGATAAATGTATATACATGGGGAATGTGCTATGTACATCTCAGTATTGCTTGAAGAAACATAAAAAAAATCAACTTGTAACTCCTTTAACCATAGGATTACTTGGGCTGTCATGTTTTTTGGTAGATGGTCGATATAAACCAGCTATGCCCTGTGCAGAAGAAGTGTAGCATGAGCTCTTCTACGTTCATCAAAAGTATTTTGAACTTTGCTAGGGAGTGGTGGAAGTGTATTTTATCAGTTCATCACATGTGCACTTACTTTCTATGAACGGAAGAGTTTGGCCCCATACCTGGGTTATTAGCATAGAAAGACAAGGGGACCAAAATTACTCATCCATACAGTACTCTGGCCATGCCATCCCTGTTAGCAGCAGCAACCCCTGAACTTTCAGTATGAAATAAATTAAGCTGCTTAGCTTCATTTCACAGCCCTTCTCCATAGAAAAGATGCTGATTTTTTTTTATTTTTTATTTCTAATGGCCTTACACATAAACCAAGATAAACACTCCTGTGGTTTTCATTATTGCTGCAGAGGAGTATGTACCAATTTTAGGTAAGGTTTACTTAACTTGTTAACATTAAAGCTGGCATCACTGATGTGACACAGTGGTAGCTGGAAATTATCTGAGGTCTTATAACAGCACAAATTTGTGTGAATAAGTCCAAAAAAAGGTCAATCACAAAGGCTGAATTTATATATGAATGACCCTCAGGAGGTATTTTTCATACTTTGACATTATAAAGACCCAGAAGCATGTTAAGTACAGGCATTCTGTGAAGGCAAGTTCCTGTACCATAGTTTGAGATGAGCACTAACTATCCAAACTATAAAATCCATAGCCTTCTCCATGGAGTTATGCCTTTACTGGCTCCCACCACCCACAAAGCAACTTTGAGCAGGCAGGAAATGACTGTGTGCAAAAGAAATTAAAGTGTATGCAGCAGTAAGACATTCCAGGTTGCAGCTTCGAGTTCCATGAGTCACATTTTGGAAAAGGCAATGCCCCCTATTTTTAATACAGCTGGGGGATTTTCCCTCTGAACAACTGTGCAGAGCTGCTCTGTATTAGCATCCCACAAGACAGCTCCAGCAGCACCAGCCTCTCTTAGGTCCGGAAAACTGAGGGAATGTAGCAGCTTTGTTGAGGAAATGAAATGAAATGAACTTCGGAGATTTTGAACACAGGAAGAAAATAGAAATTAGAGAACACGAGTCTGGAAATTCCAAGGTAAGCTAGGCAGAAGGTAGAGGCAGAGTTCCTGTGAAGCTCATGCCTCTTGAGGGAAAAAAAATCAGACAGGAAACAAACACATGTCAAAATTTGGAAAACTTGGAGGAAGGGGAAATTAAATGCCTTTCTCTCAGAGGAACAACCGTACGTGTATATTATGTCTGAAGCTGCCCACCCAGGGTAGGACTTTGACTACTGTTCGTAGGCTGAAGGCCGAGGGAGAGCAGCCCGCCAGGACACGGTCAGCGGAGGCTGAGGGAGCGCCAGGGCAGGCGGCTGCTGTCCTTGGACACGGCCGTGCCCTTCCTGCACCCACCGCCACCCGAGCTAGGGCACCCTACGTAAATCACACACTTGCACTAAACAACCTGAAACCTAAAAAACTAAAAGAAAAAAATTAAAAATAACGGGATTGCCCCGGCGCCTGCAGATGAGGCGGGGTCAGGCGCGCCTCAGGGAACAGAGGGCGGTAGCGCTGCTTCTGCGCTTGCGCACTCCTGGCGCCGCGTGTCACGGCCCCGGCCGCCCCGCTATTTTTTTTTCCGTCAGCCGCTGATTGGCCTCCGGGCTGACCAACAGCGCAACGCCGAGGGCGCGGCTCAGCCAGTAGGAGAGCGGCATGGCTGTGTGGGCGGGGCGCGCGCCGGGGGCCGGGCGGGGCGGGGCGTCCCCGGGCGCCGCTGCTCCTCATGGCGGGCTGGGCGCCGCTGCTGCCGCCGGCGCTTCTGCTCGCCCTGCTGGGCGGCCGGCCGTGCCCCTGCGGCACCGCTCCGGCCTCCTCCTCACAGCCCGTGACCGCCCGCCTGGCGGCGAAGTGGCCGGCGACTCCGCTGCTGCTGGAGGCGAGGTGCGTGCAGCCTCCTCCTCCTCCTCTTCTTTCTCCTTCTGCTCCTCCTGCCAGCACCGCCCTGCCCTGGCTGTCTCCTGGGGAACCGGAGGGCGGAGGGACCCCCTTTTCCCTCCGCTGAGCGCGAAGGAGGGATGGCAGCGTTTCTCTCTGTCGGAGGGTGTGTTAAAGTACTTTTTGGATGTGAGGCTGAGCTGCTTTCTCCCCTCGCAGAGTGTTGTGGACCGGGCTGGCAAGGCTCCCCCACGCTGTGAGGGGCTGTACGAGCGCTTCGTGTTTAACCTGCGTTTTGCAGGTCGCTGGGTCGAGGATATGTAATGGGCCAATTGCACAATCCCTGCCTTCCCCTGGGTAACATCTTCGTCTGCCCCCAAGTAGTTTGTGCGTTAATTAAGTAATTATAGAGGTACTAGTGTAGATGTCAGCCTGTGAGAGTGAAACACGGTGAAATACTTTTAAAAGGTATTGTTAACTTGTAACTTTAGCCTTGAGAAGAGGAGGCTTTGGGGTGACCTGATTTCAGCCTCCCGAAGGAAGCCTACAAGAAAGATGGGGAGGGAGCCTTTTTTACGAGGGAATGCAGTGAGAGGACAAGGAGGATTGGCTTCAAACTGAGAGCAGGTTTGGATTAGATGTATGGAAGAAATTCTTTACTGTGAGGGTGGTGAGCCACTGGAACAGGTTGCACAGAGGAGTTGTGGTTGCTCCATCCCTGAAAGTGTTCAAGGCCAGGGTGGATGGGGCTGGGAGCAAACTGCTCTCGTGGGAGGTGTCCCTGCCCATAGCAGGGGATTGGAACCAGATGGTCTTTAAGGTCCTTTCCAGCCCAAACCACTCTGTGATTCACAATAGAAAGGGAAAATGTTTTCCAGTTTTAGATGCTTGTGGCTCCCCTGCCCATTTGGCTTAAATTTGTTTTGTTTTTGAACTTACTTGCTGCTGTTTGGAGAACACCCATGAAGGGCAGAACAGCAAGCTTCTGTAATCAAAGGAGAGGCAAACTTCCAAAGTAAAGATTAGAAAACAATATAGTCATGCTAGCAAATGGAACTTTTTGGTAGACATAAGCAGGGGGAGTGAAAGCAGCTGATGTTCCTGTAAGGAAAACCACAAATCATAGAAATGTTACCTGTAAATCATAGAATCACAGAATCGTTTGGGTTGAAAGGGACCTTAAATACCATCTAGTTCCAACCCCCCTGCCATGGACAGGGACATTTTCCACTAGACCAGGTTGCTCAGAACCCCATTCAGCCTGGCCTTGAACACTGCCAAGGATGTGTCATCCTCATCTTCTCTGGGAAACTTGATCCAATGCCTTACCACTCTTACAGTGAAGAATTCCTTATACATAAGAAATCTAACCTAAATTTTGCCTCTTCCAGTTTGGGAAACAAAAAAAAAAAAAAAAAAAAAAAAAAGGAAGGGTGGTATTTAGTATAAAGTAAACCCTACCTTTAATGGTTTGTAAGGATTAACCCGTGTTTGAAAGTGTTTCAAAGATTGACAGTCTCCTTCCATGCAAAGGAGATGTCATTGATGGAAGCCTGTAATTTAATGAAAAGCTGTAACTTGACAGAGAATGTGTTCTTATTTATATAGTTAGCAACTATTTAATAAAATCAGTGCACTGAATTGATTTCATTTATAAGTGTATATTGGAATATCTGTGGAAAAATAAAGTGAATATTTTGTGGGTTTTCTGTAACAAGAGAAAAGTCTGCATGCTTTACAGCTCTGTTTGTTGAGTTTGGATGATAGTACTTTGTTCAAAATAACTTTTCACCAAAATACAGCTCAGTTCAGTGTTTATGCTCTGGAGGTGGTTGTTAGTCATTGGATATCTAACATTCAGTTGCTGATGGGTATTTATTATTTTAAAGAACTCAAGGTTTTTGCTGTGGTACACCTTTGGATAAAATCAACCTATGGACAATTAATTTTTATTTTTTAACAGTGAATTTATTGCAGAAGATGGTAATGAGAAGTTTTGGCAGTTCTTGGAAACTGTGCGGGAATTAACAGTTTATAAGCAAGGAGGTAAGTTATCAGCATGCTGGTTTTTAATGTGTTATCTTGTGCTGTATTTAACTTTGAGACACAACACATTAATTAGTTCCACGCAGTCATGCCTGACTCTTCCATATTGCTTACTAGGTAGGTTTCTTTCAGAAAATTTTAGCAAAATTTCCCCTAAGATAAATACTTGCGGAGGAGTTGGAAAAAAAAGAAGACGAGAAGGACTGAACTGCTCTTACAGTATGGAACAGAAGTGTTAAGATTAAAGATACCTACCTGCTTACATGAGTTGCCAAGAGCTTATAGGATATTGAGACTTCATGTTTTCTGTAAGATGGATGCTCGCAGGGCATAAAATCACACAAATAACTAAACTGAGAATGCTAGGAAATGCTAAAGGAAAAAGTTACCAGAAAAGGTTTAATACTTGTACATAGCATGGAGACTGCTTTCTAGCATCAATACTGATGTCTTAGAATAAAGACGAAATAGGACTAAAAAAGCCTAGCATGATTAGCCAGAAGAATATTAAGTTTTTAGAAGTTTGGAGAGAAGAACAAAGCTTATAATCCAGCAAAAGATACATACAAAACCACCCCAGAAGAAACCTCGGAGAGAAGTTTACTAGAAATGTCCATGGTAATGAGAAACTGGGAGGCTGATGGGGCTTTACAGCAGGTTGGGTAGTATTAGAGCTGCTTGGCAGGTCAACAGATGAACAAGGTGAAAAAGACTTCAAGGTAAGGCTGCTTCATTCTGCTCTTTATTTACAGAACAGTACAACTCTTTAGGCATGAGTGTGAGCACCTAACACTACCACTGGAAGAAGGGGAATTAAATGTTAAATTAATAGTCATAAGCTAACAAATTATAGAAAGATTATGCAGAAAATGACAGTAAGAAGTGCAGATACATGAAAAATGCTGTATATGGGAGAGAGAATTTGAGAAACAACGTTTCAGCAATTGTGACTGACTGAATACAACTTGAAATGTGCATCTGATGACGTTATTTGAGTGCTCAGCAGTGCCCCAAGCAGCCAAAAGACTTAAGATTTTACTAGGAAGGGAACAGGGACTCACATGGTAAACATAATTTTGCTGCTCTTGATTCCATGGTGTGCTTTTATGTTGAGTAAAATGCGATGTTTGACTTAACTGTCTCCCTGTGTTTTCCTCATTGTTTCTTTAGAATGGAAAAAGTACAAGCAGAAAATGTACAATGAACTGTGATTTTAATTAGACTATCAATTGGGAAAATGAAAGAAAACCACCCAAAAATTTTTGTGAGATGATGATCCCCAGGTCAGAAGTATATGCAAAACCAGAGTGAGTCACTAAGAACGGAATGCCCAGGGTGAATGCTACTAAAAGCCATCCTGTATAAGGCATGGGAACATGGAAAATGGAAGTAGGTGCAGAATTTGACCTGTGGTCAGATTCTAGTAGCATTTGTTGAGGCAAGTGCTGTTGACTAATGCCATTTAAGGACTTTTTCAGTCCCTAGGACAGTGGCATGTGTTACACCCTCCACAAGGTTGGGAATGACACAAACTGGGAGGAGAATGTGCAAGGTAGGACTGTAATTAGAGGGACCTTGGCAGGCTGGAGAGACAGGCCAACAGAAACACTGGGAAATTCAGCAAAGGTGCTTTAAGTCTCCCTGCACGTGGGCTGGAATAATCTCATCAACAGCATAATCTTGGTGCTGATTGGCTAGAATTGTTTTTTTGAGAGACAGAATGGGGATCCTTGCAAACAGTGAGAAGGCCAACTGCATGCCAGTTTGCAGCAGCAAGAGGGTAGCCAACAGGTCAAAGAGTATTTGTTCCACTGTATGAGGCACTTGTAAGAATGAATCTGGATTGTTGGGGCTCCCTGTGAAAAGCAAGACAAGAGTCCATCCTTGGAGCAAATCTAGGAGAGGATCTCTGCAATGTTTAGGGAGGTGGAGCAGGCTTCTGAGGAAAGGCTGAGAGACCTGTGAATGAACCTGAGTAAGGAGAGACCTCATATCTTCAGTTTCCTAATAGGGAAATGTGCAAAGGAAGTGGAACCAGGCTCTTCATGAAGGTACACAGCAGTATGAGAAAAGAGCAAAGGGCAGAAGTTGAATTATGGAAGTTGTGGTTAGATATTAGAGAAAATGTTTCTGCCATGGGATTGGGTAAGCACTGAAACACTGCTCCAAGAGGCTCTGGAATCTATTAATTCAGATAATGCAAAATTCTAGTGCATCAGACCTTGAGCAGCCTAGTCAAGCCTTGAAACTATATCTCTAAGTAACAGTTTGGATAAGGTGACCTCCAGAAGTCACTTTTAACTTACTTATTCTTTTTTTCTTATGAGTGGTTTAGATGCAGTTGGTATTGCCTTCAGATAAGACTGCTATATTAGATGATGTGTCAGGGGGTTTTTATCAGCCATCTCTTTTTTGGTTGCTTAGACACACTTTCCAGGGGGTTTAAAGCTTTAAATGACATTTATTATTAGTGACACAGATGTCTGTTGAAATTAGCTGTTAGTTAAATACCTACTTCATCTGGATAAATTCTGTGATTGAGAATAAATAAATTACAGTAGGATGATCTCCGTGACCTCTCATGCCAATGAACTGTTAGATGCTGGCAGTTGGCAACCTTGAGACTGTACTGAAATACTACTTTAATTAGGTATATTGAGTAGTTGATGTGTATATTTATCTGTATTGCCAACACATACCTATGACAATAACACAGGAAATTTTGAAGTCCTGGCACCAAAGGGTTTTCCTAAAAGTTGAGTCGTAGTTGGGGTAGTCTTAATCCAAGAAAATGGATGCTCTTCATGAACAGGAAGTTTACCTTAGATGTTTACAAGAAACTGCTTAGCTTGAGTGAAGAGTCTGGTACTGCAAGACAGCAGTGGCACAGTTTACAGTGAGGTGTGTAATACATAGCATCTGAGGAGAAGCTGGTCCTCTGTATGGTGTGAAATATCAGTTCTGTCTTATCTGCTGCATGTCAAGACAGATAGATGTAGAGGGATGGTCGTGATGTGTTAAAACTGGAGTAGCAACAACTGCTTCTGTAAATTAAAGGATCTGGCTGAAAAAGGATTGGTTGAGGCAAGCGATGCCAAGAGTAGACCGGATGAATAAGCAGGAAATGAAAGCATTGTTTGTTTGTTTTTCTAAATAGAAACATTTTCATAAAAGCTAAAGAATTCCTAGATTTGAAGCTGAAAATCTGGATTTATAAAGGAATTCAATGATAGAGTTGTATCCAACATACAGTTTAATGTTTCAGAAGATTTGTAAATTGTTAAAGCTAGAAGGCAAATTAAAAAATCAAGTAGGGTAGCTTGCTTTTTTCTTCTTAATCCTCCCTTGGTTTATTTTCAATCTGTTTTTTTTTTAAAATCAGTTCTCAGGATTTGTTTTAAATTTAGAATAATCATCGTCTCTTGTTAATTTGCTAATTTAAAATATTTAGCATTACTGAATTAGGTTTATTAATGGTCTGTTTAGCTGTGATATTTGTAGCAGTTTAATGGATTTGATAGGAATTATCTACATGGAATTTGGTGAAACATTTAGTCTAGTGATGTATTTGATGGTTTTAACTTTTTTCCTTTTTAATATGAACTCAAATCAACCTTGGCAGCGTCTTGATTATACCATGTGGAAAACATGAAAAAGTTAATGATGGGATACACTGTATTGAATTAATGTCTTCAGGGAACCTGGACCTGTTTATATCTACTTAATGTGCAACATATTTTCTGCCAGGCTTGTGAAATATTAGGACAGGCAGATGATCCGATTTTGAGCTGCAGGTATTTTATAGAGAAATGAAAGCTACAAAAATTTCATACTAAAACCAGCACTTACAAAACACTGAAGATTGCATTTTAAACTTGCTGCTGCTTTTTTACCCCTGAAGGTTAATTTGTGATCACTGAGGGAAAGTAAGTAGCCAGTTCCCTGCTGACTAATTATCACTTGAGTGTTTACTGTCTTCCTAAGTGCTTCAGTTTATATATTGAATTTTCTGCGGCCTCATAAATATATATTAAAAACCAAAACAAAACCAACATGTAAACATATTTTCTCTATGAAAGCAATTTTCTCTGAAGAAAATGTAACTGTATGTTTCATATAAACAACCATCATGCAAATTATTTTTTGCAATATAGAAGACTACACATTATTCACAACTAAATTAAAGAAGTATTTTTTATGTGTATATAAACCTTAAAGATTCCAGAGGGATCAGTTTCACACGCAGATTTCTATACTAATAATGCAATAAAGTATTCCCTCTTTACTGGCATCTTGCTTGGATGGCACAGAGATTTGACTGGCCAGTGATTGCCTGAACTGCTGTTACCTGAGATCTCTAATTCTGTAGCTGATCTGTGGATCCAGATATTCATATACTTGGAACAATCCTCATACATCCACCCCACCAAGTAATTATTCCAACACACTGTGTTCTTCTGATTAATTATGTCCCTTAGATATACTCTCCCTACCTCCTGTTCTTCAGTACTTCGAATTCTGAATTCTTGTGGGTTACCAGCATATATTCAGATTAATTTTGTGCTGTGTGTGCATGAGGTCTGAGGACCTGTGCTATAATACTTCCTTATCTTTTGTGATTGCCATGGTTGTCTCTTTTAATTATGTTTAGCTTGTCTGTGATAAAAGATACTGCTGTAAATGGTGGATAGTAAATGTCAACATTTAAATGTGAGTCTGCTTCTCTGGCTGTTCAGTTCTTGCTGTAGTCAATCTAATCAATTTGGCTACAGGAGTTGAGAGAGTTTTTCAGCAGACAAATTAAGGCATCTTCAGAGTGAGCTTTTCAGGTGCCTTCATATGTCTGCAGTCTGGAGCTGTATCCTGTTAATGTGGTCTCTCATTTACTTTTAAATTGACTCTGTTAATGATTTAGAAGTAATTCGCTGTCATACAGGATTTTATAACCAGAAGAATCTGGTTCTTTATGATTCCCTATAACATCCTAAGAAACTTACTGTGAATTCTACTCTTTTGGCAATTTTAAAATGAGCTTGGAGGGGAGGTAGTACCAAATTTAAAGGATTTGGTACTATGTGAAAATAATTTGCAATGCTCAAACCATAGTTCTGATTAACTGAAATTAGCTCAGTTGGTTAGAGCATGGTGCTAATAATGCCATGGTCACAGGTTCAATCCACGTACAGGCTTTAAGAGTCCACTTAAGTTCACTGTAATGTTGAACTTGAGGATCCTTGTGGGTTCCTTCCATCTCAGAATATTCTGTGTATGTAATAAACTCTAAAAGTTGGGTTTGCATTAGGTAGCTCATAGCATTTGGCATGGATTCATGTGTCTTGGTGAAGTTCAAAGTACAGTTATATTCTAAGTGAAGCTAACAGTGTTAATAGAAGTTGAAATAGTAGGAGTGTATGATTTGATAGATAGATCCTCAGCAGATAAAAAAAATCCTTTTTATTTTTACTTATTAAAATCATCATCATCATTGTAATCGTCTTCCAGGAAAACAAGTCAGCTGTTTTAAATACACCAGTGAAAGCACAGATGAAATTTGTGAACCAAAAAAATTAAAGACCTGTGATACAAATATTTTATTGAGGTAGTATATTTAGAATTACATATTTAATGGCTCTTCATTGTCTTTAATAGGATGTTATTTAGGCCAGGTGGAGAGGCAGGAATTTCAGGTTTAATTTTATTTTTGTGGAGATAATTTGAAGAACATTTGAAAATACAGTTATTGGAAAAAGCTTCAATCTGGAAGGATTTGTTGTTTCCAAATTTTTATATTCAATATTTTGAATGTGTGAAGCCAAATGTATCTCATTTAGAATCATATAATGAATGATTAAGGTTGGTAAAGACTTCCAAGGCTGTCAAAGTCAACCTTTGACTCAGTTAAACCATAGCACCAAGTGCCATGTCCAGTCACTTCTTGAACACCTCCAGGAATGGTGACTGCACCACCTCCTTGGCAGCCCATTCTAATGCTCAACCACCCTTTCAGTGAAAGAATTCTTCCTGATGTCCAACCTGAACCTCCCCTGGCACAGCGTGAGGCCATTTCCTCTTGTCTTGTCGGTACTTGGCAGGGAGAAGAGGCTGACCCCAACCTGGCTACAGCCTCCTTTCAGGTGGTTGCAGAGAGTGATAAGGTCTCCTTTGAGCCTCCTCTTCTCCGGGCTAAACATCCCCAGCTCCCTCATCTGCTTCTCACAGCACTTGTTCTTGAGAGCTTTCACCAGCTTTGTTGCCATTTGGGTTCTGCTAGGCTATGTGTAGGTGTAGAGAACACAGACAGGTTTTTCATCCATTGAATTTCATGTAAGACAGTAACAATTATATGTCATGGATTAGCCCCAGCCAGCAGCTAAATAGCACATGTTCACTCTCTGTCCTTCCCAAGTAAGATGAGGAAGAGCATTAGGAAAAGGCAACACCTGTGGGTTGAGGTAAAAACCGTTTAATCATTGAAATAAATTGAAATATAATAATAATAATAATAGCAGCAGGAAAAAGAGAGTGATAAAACTTCTCTCAAGTGATGCACAATACAATTGCTCATCACCCACTGACTGGTGGCCAGCCTGTCCCCAAGGAGAGATTGACAACTCCTGGCCAACTCTCCCAGTTTATATACCAAGCGTGACATTCCACGGTATGGAGTGGCCCTTTGGCCAGTTCAGGTCAGCTTCTCCTGGCCGTGTTCCCTCCCGGCTTCTTGTGCACCTCTGTGCTGGGAGAGCATGGGAAACTGAAAAGTTATTGACTCAGAGTAAGCACTACTTAGTCACAAGTTAAACTTCAGTGCATTATCACATTGTTCTCATATTGAATCCAAAACACAGCACTGTACCAGCTACTAGGAAGAAAATTACCTCTATCCCTGCTGAAACCAGGACATCACATAGAATTCATTGGAAGGAGCTTTCTTGAAATGCGGATTATATACTTTTCTAATGTTAGTGGTTTTTTTCTCGTGAATTGCAGCAAACTGAGCCTTTCTAAATAGTGAGTTTTAAGGAAGAGAAGGCAGAAAGAAGGTACTAGAGGCTTTGAGAGGAAAAGATTTTTTTTTTTTTTTTTTTTTTTACAACCACGACAGGGTTGTAAAGAAGAAAATGAGAGGATCGAAGCTACTTAGTTATGAAAATTGGGTATGCCTGTAGAATGAGAATTGAAGGTTAATTATTTCCAGCCAATGTTCTGTATTATCACTTTTGTCATTCCCAGACACCATCCACCTACCTTGTTACTCAGAGTCTTAATTTTGACTTTGAAAATACAAGATATGCAGGGAGGGGGGAAGCTACTTCATATATTGTATCCATTCTCATATTCTTGTTTATCATATATTTTTAAGGAAGAAATAGAATATGTGAGAGTAGCCCAAAGGATGACACCTTTAGAAGATTTTTGTTTATGAGATTTATGTGGTTGGAGTGTTTCAAAATGAAATGTTAGGAAATTATTTGTAAAATAATGCTCTATTCAGGCCTCTCTGTATAGGTTTTTTGAGTAGGTTTTGATATTGCTGAAAATAATTTCAATATTAACTAGTGCTATTGAGCTCTTTTGTTTTTTGTTTTTGGTTTGGGTTTTTTTTGTGTTATTAGGCCTCTGGATTGGTAAGAAAGGAAACAGTTATTAGTGGACAACACTGAAGACTTTTGAATGCCAAGCAGCACTGGCATTAGTGCTTGCTTATTATGTAGTGTAGGTAAATATGCCACATCATTTAGGGCTAAATACTAAAAGTTTGTCTTGTCTTTTTTTTTCCTCTCTTTGACAGATTCAGAGTACTCCTATTACAATTTAATCTTGAAGAAAGCAGGACAATTTTTATCCAATTTGCAAATCAATCTGTTGAAGTTTGCACTTTCCATACGGGCTTACTCTCCAACTGTTCAGATGTTTCAGCAGGTGACAGTATTGCCTGATATATTTGGTACATGATTGAATGAGGTATTTTGGCTAAACAATGTTCATTGTTACAGTTCAGTAAAATATATGCCAGTATCATTTGGAATCAAACATGATAAATATGATGCTTTATAAGCTGGTTATATTGACAAGAACAAATGTCTATGTTCAGTTGTATGGATACCATTCCATTTGCAGTTGTTCATTTTTGAAAACTCAGGTCATGGGGATTTTTTGCATTACTTCAAATAATCCTGTGGGAATTCAGACATTTCCAGAGTAGGACATTTCCTACTAGCTTCAAGTAATTTATATTTGTTATTTAGTGGATTTCTCATCTTTCTCATTGTTTTATTATTTAAAAAGTTGAAAAATTAGAAAAACTTCCTTTATTAATGAAAAAGTGAGAGGACATAAATTCACTCTGCCTCTAAACCTAAAAATGCTACTCCTCCTTTTGGCAATGCCGCCTTTAGGATAAAGTGAGAAGTCCATGTTTCTGAAAGGTAATAAGCTGTAATAAAGTTAGGGAGGCTTGCAGGTGTTCTCTGGAGGAATACCATAATCTCAGACTCATGTCTTCCTGTTTTTACCTTTCAGCTGGTGCATCCAGACTCACTGACGTAGTCACATGATTCCACTTCATATTGGAATAGCTAAGTAGAGTTTAAAAAAAAGGCAGAGAATGGGAAAGAAAGAGAATCAAAAATAAACATTATTTGTTTGGGATTTATTGGTTTAGAAGTCTAATTTTTTGATGTTAACGTGATTGCTGATAGCAACCAAAGTTAAAAATGTCTCAGAGTACAGGCTGTGATTTTAGCTTGTGGAGATGATTTCTCAGTTCTGGCTTTACAATACATAAATGTACTTTTCATTTTCTGGAGTATAACTGCATTTAATACAGTATGTCTCACAAAGGTTATAGGGTCTTAATCTTCTAATATTTCCCCCCCCCCCCCATGTACCCAGTTTTGAATGGGCTTAATTAGAAACACAGCTTAATGGCAGCTGTTGAGTTATTTTAATCAAAGGAATGTGAGTTTAAGTGCAATCAAAGCATTCTGGTTGAGTATAATTGTTGAAATATTAGATTGCAGCTGATGAACCTCCACCAGAAGGCTGCAGTGCATTTGTGGTTATCCATGAGAAGCACACCTGTAAGACTAATGAAATAAAAAAGCTGCTGAAGAAGGCTACTAAGAGGTAAATATAATGATCTGGTTTAAGAGGAAAAATAGATTACTAAAGAGCTTAATATTAGTAGAGTTCATCAGTTATGAATCAAAGTAGAGTAGGTTTTAAAATAAAGTCATAGACCTTTGATCCTCTAATCATATGGACAATTTTGTATTTTTTCCCTTTTTTTAACATGGGATAGTCAGGTTTAAGTTACAGTGTACTTTCTATACAAACTTAAGAGTTTCACATGTCTGACACAGATCAGTCAGCAGGGTACTTTATAGTCAGTGTCACTGCAGTTGAGGTTGTCTGGGATGCAAGGGCTTGGCACAGGAGTAGAAGAGGAGTCTATCTCATAGACAGGGCATAGAAAGGTATAACTTTTCCTCACCTCTTCCTGGATTTTCTGCCTATCAACCCTTTCTGCAGTTTTTTTTCTGTGGTAGCTAACATCAGTCCAGAATTAGTTTGAGCTCTGAAATAAAAAGTGTAGAACCTGTCAAAATACCAGTAACAGAATAATGAAAATGTAATGTTTAATCTCAGTTTTAAAAAAGATATTATAAAGATATTCTTTTATGGGGTTTTAAGACCTTTGTGTAATTTTTTTTTCTTTTTTCCCCTCCCTGCAATGGTCACCATGATACACATTAGTGTTCATACCCTCAGCCACTTCATGAAGATATGCAGAGCTGAAAGATTATTTAGTAGGGTGTATTTGTTGGATTTTGCTTTCTGTCAAATATAAATTGACGGGGGGGGGGGGGAGGAAGAATCCTGAAAACCTATAAATTTGTTTCTTTGAGGGTTGGCTGCTTCTGAAAATAATTTTGTATTCTACAGGTGTGATTTCTGGTGTATTCTAAGTCCATTGATACAATTACAACCTACTAAATAATTGTCTTTTGTTTATTCCATAGCCAAGGTTTCTATAAAAGCAGCTCACTGTCTAGGTTACAGTATCTCATTTTTACCAATTATATTCTTCTAAAAAATGTCTTTGTTTCCTAGATAAAAGCCAAAATATACTACAGATAATTTTATATGTTGCTGAATTTGTGTGGTGGCCGTGTATTAAGGCATCACGAGACCATAATATTTTATTGCAATGTCTGAATATAGTAAACTCGTAAAGCAATTAACTGGATTCAGCACATTGTCCTCTCTGGAGATATTATTTCCAAATTTACAAAATTCTGGAAAATCACAATAATAAACAATAGAATCCTGAATTATTTAGAATTGAGAGAGTTAGACTTGTAAAAATCATTAAGGACTTGCAACAAAACTGAAGTTTCTTTATTAAATTGGTCTTCTATTTTCAGTAACTTTGCAATCAGTCATATCACACCATTCAGAGTTGGAGGGACAAAATCTTGATAAATTTTCCCTCCTTCTCACCACCCCAAAAGTAGTTGTGTCACTCAAATATTTAGAGTCCGTGGAGCTAAACTCTGAGAAAAACATGTTCACATTCACATGTCCAGGTAATTGTTCCCACTGTTAGTGCCATTGGTACTCTGGGTAGCAGATGCTTCTCCTCTTCTTTGTTTTCTACCAGGTGAACAAGTGATATAAGGGACAGCGTGCTGCATCAGAACTGGTTGCTGTAAACCAGTCATTGTTTTTCTGCCTTTTCATAGAAGAGATATTTTTGACTTTTTGATTCTTTTTATATTTCAAAGTATTTTTCTCTGTGTTTCATTCTATGTCTTGTGTCTGTCATGACTCTTCCAGTTCAGCCAGGCCATTTAGGCTATGCTTTCAGTTTTTCACTATATTTGGATGACGATGCTAGAAATGTTCTGATTTTAGGGACTGATAATTTCAAATTTCACTGGAGGAGAAAGAAGAGGCTGCAGCATTCTTTTTGTGTAGATTCATCATCTCAACCCAACATTCAGGAAGTCTCAGGCTCTTTGAACTAAGGAGAGCCCAAATATTCTGCATGTCAAGGTTAAGGTTTTGCTTCATTCAGTCCTTTATGCAAAGCAACTGTGATTGTCTTTTGCATTTTCAGCCATGTTGCAATGGTCTGTGTAGGTCTAATTGGAAAGACTTTGTGTGAAGGTGCAGTGGCTCCAGAGCTCAAGGGCTCTGGGCACGTCAAAGAACACGTGGTTAAATGGTTGGGATTGCTTATCTTGCTAGCTGTCCAAAACACAACACTAAGGTTTCTGGGGCTGTCACTGTGAAGAGCAGAACCATTAACAGAAGTCACATTTTGCTCAAAACAATCAGTACCTTACATTTGTCAGTACATGTTTGCTGTGTTCTATCCCATTGCTTCTGCATCCTGTCCTGGGTACTATCTAGACAAGCATATAGTTGCCTGTACTACCCTAGTAACTGATTAGCAAGTGCCAAACTCCACATCTGTTTAATTTTTTTATCAATTTATTTTCATCTGCCCAGCTGTTCTTCCTTGTCTTTCAGGCAGCCTTCTTATGAGCATCTCTTATGGCAGGAAATTAATCACCTTTCAGTTCTAAGAGCAGGAGAATCATTTCCTTGTCACTACTATTCAGTGTTGAAGAGAAACAAAGAACAGAGGCTTATCTTGGATTTACAAGGGCTGAACACTTTACTTCTCAACCCAAGGTCATTAGAGGAGCTCTGCGCAGTGTTATTTCATTACAGCACTTAATATTTTCATGAAACATGTTCATTGTGATATGATACTCTCTCTATTCAAGTCATGGCAGCACTCAGTCATCACCTTAGTTGGTTGGTTGAAGTAGAATAGATAAAGTTAGTTAGAAAAAAGAAGGTCACTTGGTTGAGGTCTTCCACCCTCTCCATGAAAGTGGCAGCTTTTGTCTCTCTGGTTATGAGAAGGAAGCTGCGCACGTCACATCCCACACGTATGCTTTTATTAGGGTAAATCTGGATCAGTTCTTCCACAGAGGTTACTCATTCAAGAGTTGTTTCCTGGTGTCTTCTTATTGCAAAAGTTCCATACCTTCTTGGTGATTTCTCACCGGCAGCTCCTCGCAGTACTGACTCCTTTTTCCTCGCAGCATAGCCAACAAACTAACTTCTTGACCAGCCAACCTACTCTTTTACAATACCCATCCTAATTGGATCTAGCTGTGGCTTATTAAGGGCAGACGTGTTCCTAATTCTTGATAATTAGTGCAGCTGTAGCTCCTTAGGGGTGAAGTTACCTTCATCACTATCTCTATTCTCCGACTTTCCATCCATCCACAGTTTCAGACTCCCGGATCTCACCTATTTGGTCTGCCTTGTCCTGTGATAGTAGTGGGACGGCTTGCCTGATACTGCTGTGATACCCGACTACCTGCACCCAAGTTAATTCTTAAACTGGGCCCCTCTTATTTCTGCCTTACAAATGAGGTCCTCAATTGCATACCCACCAAACTTACATGGGGCATTGATGTTAAAACCCTGAGTAACCTCATACAGATTGCTCCTGCTTGAAATGAGCGTTTGCAGCACATTACCTCCAAAGGTTACCTTTGTAAATTATTCTGTGGTTTTTTACATTGAATATGTTCGAAAGGTCTGCATCACAGAAACTGTGGTGTTCTGCTCACACCTTTCGAGTATGGCTCTTCAGTGAGTGTCTACCACACACAGTTCTGTACTGTGTGTTGAGTTAGAGTTTCTTAGCTTGTCTTGGGCATGCTTGGAGAGAGTTTACTGGTCTTTTGATTGTCAGTGCAAAGGCAGCTTTGAAAAAGCGTGCTCATCAATAATTAGTACCTTGAGTATATTACTCAATCATATCCTCTGTTACTTCTCCATCTTTCCCAGGTTTTATTCAAAAGATGTCTTTATTCATCTAAGAAATCATTGCAGCATAACTTTTCTAGTCCTGGTTTTCAATTAGAAGGGTAGGTAGGTAGTCAAAATTTGCAAAATTAGCTAAATTAACAGAGCCTGATGGTTTCAAAATAGTATAACCCCATTTAGTTTCCAGATGTGTTGACAGCTTTCTCAAACTTCACAGAATCTCCCTCTGCTACTCTGTTACTCACTGACTGCTCTGTGCATCTCCGATAGATGTAATGTATCATTCAAATTAAAAGTTTCAAGCTTTTACCGATGTACAAAATCTCCAAGTGCTATGCTTTTCATATGCTTTGTGTTGTGATTTGATAAAATATGTTTCAGTTATTTATAGCTGATGCTGATTTTTTCAGTTTCTTATACTTTAATTTGTGAATTTGTTGTTGGGTTTGTTTGTGAGCAATCATGCTTATTTTGTGATGATTTTAGCATGATTTGTATATTTTGGCATATAAACACTTACTAGTTTTTTTAATTATGAAGTAGAAAAACTGCCACTGTTTTAATTAATTTTCTGACTTCATAATATCACCATTATTTGTTTTAAAACAGACCCAGGCCATATCTTTTTAAGGGAGACCATAAATTCCCAACTCTCAAAGAGGATGGCCCAGTGGTTATTCTATATGCAGAAATGGGTACAAGAGACTTTGTCAGATTCCACAAGATTTTATCTGAGAAGGCACAAAAGGAGGAAATTGTTTATGTTCTCCGGCATTATGTTCAGGTATGCAATTCAAAACATTGTTTCAGTAAACTGTTAGCATTCTGTCTTTGCTTGGCTTGCTTTTTGACAAAACACTTTTCCTACATGTATTTTTGCGTTTAAATTATGTGCAATACATTTTCTGGTGGTAAAACTCTGTAAGTAAGTAATTCGTCAGATACAAACTATGAGGCCAGGAAAGCATGGTAATGTTACCAATCCTGCATGCAAGCACTGATTGCATTACTGATCTTGAAATACCTCTTTTTTGGTTTTATGCCTGGTTTTTGTACAGTGTAAGATCTCAGGCGAATCTCGGTGCAGCAGGCTGAACATATTAGTAACGAGAATTAGAAAAATGGAAAGTAGAGAATCAAACTGAGAAATTACCAATTATATTTTTTATGTATTCTCCATGTAATTTCATGTTCACTGAGATACAGCAGCATGAACTATCGTGGCAAACATCATTGACCAGTTAAAAAATGTTTGTGTGCCATAGTGTCTCTATTTGAAACATCATGTTTCTGAATTCTTAACTTACTCTTCTACCCAACACAAAACAAGGGGAATAAACACAAAAAAAGGAAAATACCAGTACATGGACCTGTATTGTCCCCAGTTTTGATTATTGGAAGGCTTTTGTGATTTATATTCAAAGTACAGCTCTTAAATTGTGTGACTAATCTGAGAATAATCTGATGGAGTGAGAGGTTGCTGTGATTTTTGTAGACCAGGAATTTCGGGGAGATGAGATACGTAGTTTGCAGATGACTTTGAGTTGTTTGCTCACAGTAATGAAATAGAGAATCTGAGGAACCCAAGTCTTGAATTCAAAGTTGTATGAGGTTTAGTTTTTAATGAACTTTGTTCTTTTATTTCAATGAAATGCCTACTTGCATATTAAATGTCTCATTGCTCTGTCTGGCTTATGCATCATGGTCTCCCCAAATGTGTGTTGTCTTCTTGCCTGCACCTTTTCTCTCTTCAGACCTCTCTTCCCTTTTCTTCCTTCCTCACAACCTCCACTTTTGTTCTTTGGTACATACTGGGATGGCTTCTCTCTCCTTTTTTACATTAAATAACAGAAGAGGGAACATTGATAACAGAAGAGGTACGGTCTTTCTTCTGTCTCTTTCTTTTTTTAACCAGTATTGCTGCAACTATTTATGGAGTGCTCTCTGTTCCCTCTGCCTTGAGTTTTGCTTGGAGGATGGACAGAGAAGCCTCCCAGCCCTGCTGGGTTTTCACTTGTAGTCTGGAGGATTCTCAGTACAGAATGGTTCTTAGAAATTGCAAACTAAAGCTCAAAAGGCTTTCAAGAAATTGCTGCTGTGCATGTGCAAATTGCATTTTGAAAAGGGGATTTGCATACATTTGTGTCAAATTGGGACATGTATTCTGAAATAAGTATGTTTTGTGTAATTACACTATTGAATGTCAAACTTCCACTCCAAAGTTAGAAATAGCTGTTGTTTGTTTTTAGTAAGTGGCAACCTGTTTTTCACAGTGCTACTTTAATACATTTTGTTAATACTCCTTGCAGAAAGTGATTAATTGTTTTATCAAACTTCTTTAAAGAGTACGTCTGATGCAAAAATAGAGTGTTTCCTCTTAACATCCTGGATGTCTGGCAACATTACAAAGAAATGAGTATCAGCTGAAAATGTGAATTGTGAGGCATCAATAATTGTGTAGAGTGCTATGAGCTGTGCCTGTTCTTGTCACTCTTCAAGTATTGTGTGGAGACTACAATTTTGACCGGCCTTTCTGTGATTTGCAGGAGATAAAGGACATTGTCACCTTCTTTTACATGCCTTCTCAGTGGACTGCCAATATGTCTCACACTTTGAATTGAAAGATGAATTTAAGTAATGACTTAAATGTCACAACATTTTAAAGTTATAATATTAGCTGTTGTTAATCTCCTTTAAATACATTTTTTTTTCTTCTGTTAAAATAATATTGTCAAGCAGAAACCAAATTCCAGGAAAATGTATTTATCTGGATATGGTGTGGAATTGGCAATAAAGAGTACAGAATATAAAGCAGTAGATGACACACAGGTTAAAGGTATGTGGGTTTTTTAATTGATTTGATATCTTGCTGGAGATACTATTGAAATGCATTAAAATCTTCAGTTTGTAAAATATTCAGTCATTAATGTTTTGAAGGTTATACTTAATTTCTGTCTACAGAAGGAAATCTCAGGTATTAGGAACTAAGAAATCAAAATACATGAGAACATTTGTAAAGATCTGTGCTTAGGACACAATTAGGACCAATTATCCTATTATGTTAGGATCAATTTTCTAACTGCTAATTGCTGTTTTCAATGGCTCTTCAAAACACAATCTGGTCTTCTTCCTCTCAGTAATTTTTAGATAGTTTGCCTTTGTACTTCAGTTACTTTATGATTGTTGGTATCATTCATATTCTAATGGCTACAGTATCTACACATTAGTGTTTCAGGGCTGAGGGTTTTTTTTTTTTCTGAATTTCTGTGGAAATACTTTCACAGTATTCTGTAGGAAAGATGTGATGTACTATAGAATTTGGACTGGTGCACATTACAATGTATTGAAATAAGACATTTACTGTAGAAAGTAACTACAGCATGGGGACACAGATATTACTTTGCAGGGACATTCACAAGATTAAAGGAAAGTTAACTCTTCTTTCGTAAGACTAAGGTTTAATGACCTTTGAGCCATGTCAAAAAATAGTTTAGGTTTTTTTAAGGGGAAGAAGCTGATCTATGATTTACATCAAATGCCAGCTGGAGATTCAAGGGCTTTAAGGTCATCAGGATTTTCAAGTGTAAATCTGGTAGTAGTTGACTGATGAGAGTTATACCTTATCATTTAATCAGACTGAGAAATGGCTGTTTTGGGAGGTGAACTGTTAAACCACACCTATTTAATTTTATATAAAAATTGGTACCACTGAATGAATTATATTAAAAATTAATTTTAATGTTGCAAAGTTCTGTAGAGTAATTAATTTGGATTCCAAAATATGTAAGTATAAATTGAATTAAAACTACATCTGGGGATGAAACTTTGTGATTGTATGTTTCTGTTAACTGTTTTATAATTCATAAAAACATAATACTACAATAACTTTCTTGGTTTATATTGTCTACTATTGTCTATAGGAGCAAATGAGACAAAAGAGGAGGAAGATGAGGAAGAGGAGGAGGAAAGTGATGTCCAAGGATTTCTCTTTGGCAAATTAAAGTGAGTTGATATAAGTTATAATTAAACTTTTACATTTGTTTCTGGAACCTCAACCAGCTGGGTTTTGTTGGAAAGTACTTAGTTTGGTGGAAATTATGATTTTTTTTTATTTTTATGTCTTGTGAACATAAAGATGCAATGGTTGATTATTCTGTTAATTTCAATGTATTGCTTTTAGTTTTCTAATCATCTTACAATGTATACAGTGAACTTTTAAAATTAAAAATGTCTGCCTAGGCAACACTAACAAAAACTTAGAGCCTTGTGATTTCACATTTGTTAGATAATTAGAATCAAATTGTTGGTCTTCAGAATGCAAGAATAGCACAAGAAATCCAAACACGTGCTGTATCTCCATAAGTGGCTTTTAAGAAGGATAGTAATGGATTTCATAGAGTTAAGGAGTGATACTTGTAGGAAGATGGGCTTATTTCAGATACCATCTCATTCTGGAGTTTGTGAGTTTGTATTATCTTCCATCAGGAACTCTTATCTCCAAGCTGCAATCTGTTATCTCCAAGCTGCAATCTGTTAAATGAAATTGAATGTTACCCTACTAAGCACTCCTTCCAGTCCTCAGCTGGATTCATTTTGTGGTATCAGTCATCTAAAGTGCTTCCCTTTTCCTGTAACAGATCCATGTCGTGGATCATAAATATTTTTCTTCAGCAAAATACCTCAAGGTTGTGGGTCTTCTCTAGATGTCATTCTCTCATTATTTAAAACAAAAAGTAAACTTGTTTGCAAATATTGTCACTAAACTGTAAATCTCAGAGTTCAGAGCTGCTAATTCTGTCTAAATTCTTGGGAGCCCATCCCCTGCCTTCCTGCCTTTTTGCTCTCAAACATGTTGAGGTAGAAGTGCACTCAGATCTTGAGACTTCCCTGTTGTTTCACCTATACATCTGAGACTATGCACAGCAGGTAATACCAAATACTTATGCCATATCCTTATCTGAGCTTTTTTTTCTTCTTGTGTTTTGTTAGGTTTAGCTGTACTTAGTCTCTTGATTCTCCACTGTGACTGATTTGTGAAGCTGTCATATAATTCTATCTTTTTGACATTGTTTGTAGATTCATTGGGTTTTTTTCTCTTCTCCTTTTCATGCAGGAGGTGAAATAGATGTTTCAGTAGTCTGTAAATTGTCCCTCTGTTACAGCCATGTCAAAAGTTTTACTTTTCTCAGCTATGAAATAGTTATGAATGTAAGCACAAGACATAAAATGTTCAGAAATTTAATGGAGAATTTTTTCAAGCATATCTTATAGCAGGCTGAAATATTTGTCCTCAAAACTTCTTTGCCTACCTATTATGTTGTCAAAACAAATAGCTGAGCTTTTGTGTACCATATTCTTGAGCTCTGACAGATTATTTGTTTGCTCAGTAGATTGATTTTGTCAGTGCTGTGAATTTATAAAACATGTTCTCAACATTGTATTGCCTATACCTCTTGTGGTTAATGCCACAAAGAGTGCATTCAGTTACAGTCAATATGTAGTACAGTTAGTTATACATCATCCTATAGTAAGTTAAATAAACAGTTACCTGTATGACATGTTAATACTGTCCCATCTTTGACTTCATTTATTCCATCTAAATTTATGTGGCAGGTTTTGAGACAGATCACTACAAAATAAGTGAACTGCTGATACTTAGTAAGAATCTCTTTACAGAGGGAGTTGTCAAGCATTAGGACAGGCTGGCCAGGAAAGTGGTTGAGTTGCTATGCCTGGGTAGATGTGGCACTTAGGACATAGTTTAGTGGTGGACTTGACAGTGGTGGCCAAATGGTTGGACTTAAGGACCTTAAGAGTTCCTTTCTGACCTAAATGATTCTATGATTCTCTTTAACTGGGGTTTAGCCCTCAGAAATCACCTTTTCTCACCCAAAATCCGTATTTTTGTTTCAATTTGTTTCAATGAATTAAAGTTCGTTCTTGGTTGTTATCCTAAGAATACAGTATTAGCTGTGAGCAGTACTAGGGATAAGAGCAGACATTGATGGATATAATTGATTGTTTTTTGTAATAAAATGTTTCATTGTAGACAAATGCATCCTAATTTGAAAAACAATCTGATGGAGTTTAAAAAACATCTAATTGAAACTACTAACAACATGGAACCACTGAAGGTTTGGGAGATGCAGGGTATGTATTGCATTTTATTTTTAATTAACACAATACTCTAATATTTCTTTTGTTATTTTAATGTATTGACATTATGATAAAAGCTTCTTTTAAAAGAAGAGATATAATTTCATGAAAAGTCTTTAATACCTCAAGTATTTAAAAGCCATGTGCTGATACCTTGTATTTGTATGCTAGAAATTCAAGGAACATTGAAGTAATTTTATAAGATGGAGAGATATATTGCCTGTTTTTCTGCCTGATGTATCATCTCAGGTATTAAAACTTGTTTTAGATACTTTTTTTAGAGGTCAGGCAAAAGATACAATTTTGACATGACTGCTGGGTTGGGATGAAATACATGTTAGGACAGCTTGTTTCCTTTAATTTATAAATTTTATCAGTGTACTGGAGTTCACGCAGATGCATTTTTTAAAGATAATATCAAGTGGAAGAACATGCTTTTGAAAGCTTTCCTGTAGAAAAGGAAAACAAATACATTGATTGCTAAAGCTTGAGTGCTGATGACTTGCAGGACATACTGTAGCTTGAATTAAATATAAATCTCTCATAAAATGTAACAACATTCAAGTTTATGCAAGTAAATTTCCCCCCTTACAGTCTTCAGCTTTAGAGGACAACCTGATCAAAATTGGTTTGCCTATATATTAGTGCAGTGAAGGAGACTGAGCAATCATCTGGGCTTCAGTTTCTTTTGGGACTCTGATGTTACAGAGCTTGCTAGCAATGTCCAGTCTGATATTAGCTGTGTGAGATAATTGTAGTTCACTTGCAGTCTTTTATCAATGAAGTTCAGCTGCAGGATTTATCTTTGTCTAAAATTAAAAACAATTGAAAATATTGCTTTAAAGTTCTCTTGAGAAATCTCTTGCATTGGAAAAAAGGAAAAGAAAATAATGGTTTGGACTATTTTTCTTTTTGTGTGTGATGGAATGCCACTTGGCTGATATTAAAGCTGAAGCAGCCATGAAACTTCAAACCCTTTAATGTCCTCCTTCAAAAGACAGTACAAGCTCTCTGTTTAGTGGTGGTCTTCTCTGTGGTGTTATGGCTACATATATAAAAAAGGAAACTGGTGCTGCTCCCCAAGAAACCAGTTCTTAAAGTTGAAAATAGTTAAGTGTTGGGATGCTGTTAATTTATGTCAGGAAAACTTGTACTGGTTTATGGTGCAGTCTTCAGCCCCCACATTTTTTGGTGCAGTTGTTTTGATACCCTTACTGCTGACATGACAGGGTGTTTTCTCTAGTTCATTCTTAATGACTAATTATAGTGGCTGAATTAATGGCTCAGCTTCTCTCTGATTTCCTTTAATTAGCTTCAAAGTAAAAATCTAGCTAAATTTAAGCAAAACTACTTCAGCTATAGGGCATACTTCTATTTATAAATGAACCTAAACACCATTCAAGAGTTGTCTTTCAAGAGCTTTTATATTTTAGGTAAGTAATTAGTAAGTACTTTTTCCTCAAGGTGCCTTACACTGCGCTCTCAGCTGTGTTAGGATGCTGCAAAGGGAGGTCTCTAAGTGGCAGCCCTGACCAGAGATAACCAAGGAGGTAAAAAGATGTAGTTGGCCTCACTGGTATTTGAATATTTGGATCCTAGCTGTTCAGCATAAAATGGAAATTATTAACAATTTATGAAGGGTATTAAGTGTATGACCCAAGTTTAAAGCTTCCTCACTGTCTGCAGTAACAGCAGCAACTGGGTGTTGTTGCTTCAACAGATCACAATTTATATGCCTGTTGAAAGGGTCCTGAAACCTACTTACAAGAGTGATTTCTTTTCTTGTTAAAAGTATTAAGAAATAGAAGTTGACATTCCACCTCTTGTTCACCTATTTTTGTCATCCAAGAAGTATCTTATCAGGCTAAACTAGGAATGTCTTACTCACTTTGATTTGGCCTTCCTTTTTTTTTAAATTCCTAATAGCTTCAAGAAGATGGTGCAAGCTTTTACTAGGCAGCGTCCTCTTTGTCTTTCTGGCCAGCACTTTTTACTGTATGTGGCATCAGCTTTCCTCAAACTGAATAGTCTGAGGCTTTCAGTTTTTGTTTAAACATGTTAACTGGAAAGTTCTGAGGAAAAAGTATCACTGTATGAGTTAGTTATGCAGATGTATACAAGGTGTATGGAAGCATCTAGTATAATACTGATTAGTATGATACTCATTAGTACCAAAATTGGATGTCCTAGTCTTACATGTCAAAATTTGTCACATTCAAATTAGATTCCAGAGATAGCTAACTGAATTCCATAATTGTTTTTTCAGTGGATAGATAGATTAATTTTAAACTGTCCCATTATCTGAAAATATTTGTTCTGAAAATAAGATCCCTTTAAAAATGTGCTAGGTGTTTATGAGAACTGGAATTCTAGGCTAGTTTGACTTTCCATTTGCGAGTCACCATTTTCTCTGAAGTTGCTGCTCCTTTTGAAAATTGTACAATTCACATGTTCCATGTAGCTTTCTACATTAAATATATTTGTCATCTAAAAAACTTGTGTAGTGCTGGATCTGGAAAGGTCCTGCTCTTGCTCCTGCAGTTATGGGTGTCTGTGGGTTGGTGTCTATCTAGATTTTGGTGTGGTACTACCCTTTTGATGATGGCATAATGACTTGTGATGAATGGTCTGGGCATTTTCAGAATGTTTCTGTAAGTTTAGAAATTGCATATACAATGTGTATATTCAAGAAAGTGAAGCAGAATTCTATAGAAAAGCCTGAATTGAGTATTTCCAACTTTCAGGTGACCAGTTTTTCAACCTTAATAATGTAACTTTCATAATTGTTGAATCAATGACTGAAACATAAAATATGCAAATAGGGAGAATGTGTATATGGAACAGTTTTCTGACTGTAGGCAGTAATGATTGAGTGATATTTCCAGTGATTTTTTTTTTAATTTATTTTTCTTCTCCCATCCTAGATCTTAGTTTTCAAGCAGCTACTCGAATTATGTCTACCCCTGTTTATGACGCCTTAAAGGTAATGAAAGACATTGCTCAGAACTTCCCAATAAGAGCCAGGTATGGTATTTAAGCTTTTTTTTTTTTTTTTCAGATGCTATTTTTATGTTTGCATTTGACTGTAATGGCAGTAATGCAGATTTATATCCAAATCCTGCAGTCACATATTCATGTTTGACAGCTTGCTAGATGGATTCCAGGCCATTTCATTGAGTAGAAGATAACTCCAGGGAGAGCTCATGATCAGCCTCTTAAATGTTTCCTGTCTGATGCAGGAGATCCCATGAGGACATGCTAATCATTACTTGAGGCACTTAGTCCTCATGGATTTCACTGGACTGATATTTTCCCAGGTGAAAACTTCTGTTGAATTAGTAGCAGAACTAGTCACAGTGGAAGAGGCAAAATACCAATAAATTTTGTGGGGATCCACACACATTAGTTCTAACCACAATGTTGCTGTCGAGATTGGATCCTGGCTGTTGTATGGTAGTGTTCTTACTGGGGAAGATCTGTCTTCCATAACAGATTACTAAATAAAAATTCAAAAGAAATATTAAATAAATGGACATGTCCTGATTTTAGCTATCCAAATATGAAAAATTGTTCTTCCTGTAAGCCAGTAGTATTGTAATTCCTTGAGAAATGCTTTTCTTCATACTTACTAAGTTCTTCATGTAATCCTATCAGCAATATTTTCTTGAATTACTGAATTAAATGTGATGCTAAATAGGGTTCTTAACGCAGTGTGCTTTCACATTTTGCCACTCTTGTTTAATTATCACAGTATTTCATTGTCACCCCTGATTATCTGTTGGAGAAAATCTACACCATAATGGAAATACTACCATTGTAACATCTTGTGTCAAGGAAGCAAAATGCCTTTTAAAATGCCTGAAGCATAATTATTATGAAATAGTATGGTATAAGTTTGCACTTAGATTAGCAATCAGAAAATTCAGCTTTCCAGTAGGAGATAGTGGAAGCGTACATAATGTCAAACTTCAAGTCCAGTTCTGTTCTTTAAAGGACAGGAAAAAAGCCATTTTGAAGTGTGCCAGGTGACATTTAAATCATGGATTTTACAAGTTATTAAATCGTTACATTCCACTTCAACTCCCATTGTGTATTTGTGGCATTAGAGAGCTCAATTTACCTACTCTTCAAGTATTTTCTGGGTAAAAATATAAGAAGACTTTAAAATTATTAAAAGGGGAATCACTGTTTCTGTCCTGCATGATTTATTGTAACATTCTAATCTACCATGTTATTTTTAACATGAGAGATTACAAATATTTAAATAATTAAATTTACTAGGTCTGCACTGATAACTTAAAGGGGCATTGTGTAAAAATAGCGCACAGACTAAATTTCATTAATAGTCTAATCATGCTTAACCTGATGAATCAAAATACTAGTTTGGAAAAATAAAAAGAAACCTAGAATAAACAGGAAATCAAGAGATGTTGCTTAGTCACTTTAGATAAACAGCCAATCATTATAATAATAGTATTTTTAAACTGTGTAAGTTTCAGACAGTTTTATATGAAAACAACCATTTTTATTACACAAAATTTGGTTTTAAAAGGCTGTATGCAAATTCTGGAACTGTAGTTATGAAAATAAAATACTGCACATTTCTTAAAAATGGGGTTCCTTAGAGCTTAAAAAAAATTAATATACCATTCCTCTGAAATTTTCTTTCTGAACTACTACCTGTATTTTTGTGTCTCAGTATTTTAAGTTGAAAAGGTTAGTCTGAGATAGATTTTACAAAATGTCATCAGATGCAGACAGTGTACCAGCTGATATATGTCATGGCAACATTTTGATAATTCATTTTATAAGGTATTTTTCATCTTTGATTTGTTACATACTTGTCATATTATTGCATTCTTAAAGAACAGATAAATAAGTATTATAATGCTCTGTTACTTGCTATTTATTAATCATTCACAAGTGTTAACATTATGACCCTGTGAAAGGTTTCCTTTTTTCCCCTCAACATTCAGTACTACATGCATAAAATGACAGAGAATATTTCAACCTTAAGGTGATTCAAGAACATTCCTACATCATGTAGAAAGATAAATAGCATCCATTTACTTTCAGCCAGCACTGTTTTTCTTTAGTTAGAGTCTTTCACTTGACAATTACAAAAGCATCAGTAGAAATTTTGTGAAGATCTGAACAAATTGAACAAAAGTCAGAACTCCAAATGAACAGATGTCTTTCACAGGTATGCCTGTTACCTCAGGTTGGTAGGGTGTCCTTTTCAAGGATCAACCATCACACTTTCTCCATAAAATTATGCTAGAATCCTGCAGTGTCAGTTGCCATGCATGAGCAAGGAGCTGTTTAATGATTCCTTGGGTTGCTTTCCTACTACTAGAACATCTATCTAAAGCTTACCTTTTGCTGATGGATATTTTGCTTCCTTGCTAATGTTGGACCAGCTTTGTATTTTCCTTTCTGTCCTTTTATTATTTTCACTTTTTTTGTTTTATTTTCTGCCTAACTACTCACAGTAGGAGCCATTTGGAAATACACAGGTTGTCATTTTTATCTGTGCATTTTTTATCAATTGAGTATACTTCTGAGAGTTACAGGCCCTACTATTTTAGTTGAGCTCAGCATGATAAAATTCAGATTTTTAAAGTATTTTTGGAACTTTATTTTAGAACTCTCTAATACCAAGCTTGGAAATCATACTGTTTGCTCCTACAGTATGTCTCTTTGGTTGCCTGGAAAACTTGAATAGTTATTTAAAATAAACTGATTTTATGTTTTACTTCTGACATATTGTGAGAAATGTGGAGTATACTAGAAAGATCTCTTCTAAATCAGTTTCTTTAGGGTGGAGATGAGAATTTATATTTTGAAATGCTTTATTTTCCACAAGTTTGAAACTGGTTTAGCAGGATCATTCTCAGTTTGCTTAGTTAACTTTCAGGTTTAAGATGACTCCAGTTTTTCTTGAAGCCCCATACAAATTTGCTAAAACATGTACAGTCCTGTTTTGAAAGAATGTTCATATAGGCAACTAGAATATTTATTTTGGCATTTATCAGGACAGTCAGATTTAGGTTAATATGGTTAGGTTTTTTTAAAACATGGAGACATTTATTTGCCTCTGGAAGTGTTTTATGATAAGCCTGATAATTATAAACTTCACATACAATACACTGTGGCAGGGGAAGATAAAATAGTCTTCCAGAACATTCATCAAAGGTAAAAAAGACAAATCGATGTGTTACCTTCAAAAGATGGAATGACTAAGGAAACTAAAACTTCTGTCTGTCTGTGAATGTTTAACATCTTCAAGGGTCTCTATCTGCAAGTCTCTTTTTTCTGTCTCAGCTAATTTTAAAGTGGTCATTGTTTGCAGGTTTTCCTTGCCTTTGTCCAGACAAATCCATGGCTCTCCATGGTGTAAAATTGAGTACTGTGGAAACCATAATATTAACTTAAAATATGCAAATATGGTATGTATTTAGGTAATAATTTAGATGACCAAACAACTTACTTTTTTATATTATGCATCCAGAAAAACAAGCCATGAGGAAGGATTGAGAGTGGTAAAAAATACATTTATGGTATTACTTCAAAAAACAATTAGCCTGAATCTGAAACAAGGGTTTACTAGAGTAAAACAGAACTATATTTGTCTTAAAAATTCAGTATTTATGATACTGCGTTACTCTTTTTTTAAGACTTAATTACAACATTCTTCCGTTACAGTGCATTGGATGTTTAATTAAAATACCAATTTCATATAAAATAATGCTTTTTAAAAAATACATGGTGGTTGAGTGATAAAAATATTTTATTTTAACAGATCACTTACAAGAGTACCCGTAGACAAGAAAATGCAAAAGGAAATAGAAGAAAACCAGAAGGTTTGTTTTTATTTCTTCCAGTGGACATTTAAACTACGATTGTATTGCTGCTTTTAGAGATTGTTTTACTGTAGCAACTTTCATGGTTTATGTTAGAGAAAAAGAGCCAATTGTTCTAAAAATCTGTTGTGAAACAGGTAACATTTAATTATGTAATTCAAGTATTTCACTTTCTGCTATTTGTGAAACTTTTTCCGTTCTCTCTTTTGGTTTTACAGAATTAGGCAAGGCCAAACAATTTTCATGGAGTTTTGGGTTGAGTCACAGATTGTGTGCTGGGAAAGCAAAATAGGTATCAGTTACTTTTTCTGTGGCTTTGGTGTTGAATCTAAGCCTGCTGCTTATATTATGGTCAGCAAATGTGAACTTTGAGCTTTCCACACTCTCAGAATCACACATGCAGCTTTTCTGCAAGGTGTTTTCAACATCATCTGTGGCAGATGGTGGTTTTGTTTTCATCCTTGATTCACTGCATCTTTTGTGCCTTGTACCGTGTGAGGTGTCCCTGTTCCTGTGATTTTTGACTGATCTGAGATTTCTTCTGAGATGCCACTTAATATTTGTTGAATTCATTATGTTGGTCTCTGTTCAGTTTGGATTTTTTCTTTCAAGTTGAGTGTTGCAGTTAAATGTTAGGCACCATTCTTGTAGGACTGATCATGTGAAATGACATCAATGACTGGTCAAATGAAATGACTGGGAGAAGTAGCTTAAAATTTGGATCTGAAACAAATTACAGGAGGCATGTGTGGTTGGTCAGCTGAATCACTCTTATTATTCCATAAATGTATTAACTACATTAAGAGGATTTTATGCACCTATCACGCTAAGTTTTCATTTCATGTGAGGTCACATCCTTCCTGTAGTCTAAAGGCCTTTAGACAGCTAAAAGCTGAAATTTGTTTCATTAAAGTAAAGAAACTTCCTGAACACTGCTGCTTGAGCACAATAAATTGTCATGTACATTCTTGAACTGCAGTACATCCATCTAGCAGCAGGAGAGATATGATCCCATGCTGTGTGTAACTGGATGATTCCCTCTCAAGATAATGAAAGTTGAATAGGAAATGCAACGGGAGGAAATAAAGTTATTAAAAGTGAAAGACATGTGATGATTTAAGTGTAATGAGTTGATACCTAAGCAAGAAATAGACAAAGAACTGCTATAGATAAAAGAAAAAAATAAAATCTCATTAAACTGAACTCACAACTTGCAATGCAATAATTTGCTGAAGTTTAGCAAGAAAATACTACATGAATATTATCAGCATTAAATTCTAGTGTTGGATGCCTAAATACTCCTTCCATCAACGTTTTTATGACAAAGTCAATGCACTTCTAGACAATCAAATATCTAGCATCAAAATTGTATTAAGAATCTTATCTCTGATTTATGGATATCTATAAGTATCTGAAGGGAGGGTGTCAAGAGGATGGACCCGGCTCTTCTACGTCGTGCTGAGCAATAGGAAAAAAACTGCCTGAGCAATAGGGCAAAAACTGGTATGTGGGGAAGTTTCACCTGAACATGAGGCAGAACTTCTTTACTTTGTGAATGACTGAGCACTGGAACAGATCGCCCGGAGAGGTTGTGGAGTATCCCTCATTGGAGATATTCAGGAATGCATATCTGGACACTATCATGTACAGTGTGCTTTAGGATGACCTTGTTTTGAGAGGGAGGTTTGACCAGATGACACACTGTGATCCCTTCCAACCTTAACCATTCTGCAATTCAGCTCAGTTCTTTTCCTATTTGCATTTCTTACTTACATTTAACTGTGTGAATGTAACCACACTGCTTTACAGAAATCATACCATTTTCAATGTTCTCTCATTTTTGCTCGTTTGTCCAGTTACAGGTTTATATCAGGAGTGATATACAGAGCATGAGTTGCTTGCTGTAGGCATGCTTTTCTTAAAGTGCATTTTTTTGTTCGCATTTACTTTGTTTAGCAAGTGGGTGCTGAATTGGAAAAAAAAATGCATCTTTCTCGTGTCTTTTTTGTGTTTTCTATTTCTGTATTGGGAGTTAAGGCAGATCTGGAAATCTGAGTGCTCCTTGTGTCATGAGTTAGAATATACTACTGCTGTTGCTCCTGTCACTTATCTTGCTGTAGACTGAATGGTGTTGTGCCTCAGAGCTCTATGTAGGAAAATGATAATACATGCTTTACTCCCTAAATACCACCTTCCTTTTGTATTTGCTTGTTGTGGATCTTTTCTTCTTTGCCAAGCAAAGATGCCTTTTCTCATCCGTCTGTGTTCTTGCCATGTTCCCTTTGTTGGACAAGATTTTAAGTTTCTAGTCCGTTTTTCCTAATTCCCGGAAATAATTCAACTACGAGTTTTTCAGAATTGAGAGATATTAAGTCATTGAGAAAGCTGGTTTCAAGTGGAGGGACACACATAAGGTTTCCCGTTGCTGAATGGATATATAGAAATAATTTAAAATCTTACAAGCTGTATTTCTGTATGTGTGTGTTTTCACTTTCTGTTTGTAAACACTGAGAATGTCCTTTTCTCTGCCTTGTACAGGTAGGGTGTTTTCATTTGTATCTGTACATCTGAAGTGTATTAAATAGCACTCATAAAAATGTAGTCATTATTTTTTCCAACACTTAGATAAAAGAAGAAATTGTGTGCAAGAGATTTGATGTGTCTGTTTCACAGAATTGCTTAAAGGTGTTTATATATGTTAGTGTAGGCATGTACCTAAATAAGTAGCAGTACTTTTTACTTTTTAGCATTTCCACGAAACACTTGGAATTCAACCTGGAGAAGCACGTTTGTTTCTAAATGGCCTTCATATTGACCTGGATTTTCAAGATCCCTTTAGGTAAGATGATAACATTTTGTTTGAAGGTCACAGAATTACTAATAATATTGGGGAGTTGTGCTCCTGGTCCTAATCTCACCTGTTGCATTTTGGGGGCAAGGAAGTGTTCCAGTAGGAGGAATACTGATTTACAGTGGTTTTGCTTTGAGTATGGACATTATATAAGTAATTGAGACTAGCCTTTTCTCTTGGAATGTATTTTCTTATTTGCTTATAATTTTACAACTCACCATGTCAATTTAGTTTGGAAATGGAAGGAATCTAACATGTTCTTGTAAAAAGATGTGGAAAGCACTTCATAAAAAAGTAATGCTTTCATAGCCCTGTTACTTAGTAATGAGGAAAATACAGACCTGAAGGCAGTCACAAAGTCTTGCCAGCTGTGTTCTGCTGCGGAGTACTTCAGGGGGTTTTTTATTCTCAAATTTGAACTTTCAGATTGCAGCAAATGTTCCATTGGGTCTTCTGGGAAGTTTTAGGGTGTGGCTGTGTGTTTCCTATGTGCTGAGTTCTGCCATGATAGAGGCTTGGAGTTCGTCTGTGTCTCCATCACTTGTTGTTTGCTTCTCTACTCACTTGCAAAGCTGCTTCTTTGGGTACCCCAGCTTGGATTTCTGCCTCAGGCAGGACAGTGCAGCAAGAAAACTTTCACTCTAGTGTCCTGCCACTTCTCACTAAAGATGGATAAAATTTCTTTGTATAAAATAGGTCTAAATGAATAAAAGAATTGTATAACCTGTTGTAATTATGTTTTGAAATAAGTTAGAGGCATAGTGTTATGAACTGATATTGTTTTTAACATAGGCTGTGGGAGAATATAAGGAGAAAGCATTCCTAAGACTATTAACATGAAAATTGTTTTTGATTTTTAAAATAATTTTTATGTCATGACAAGAAATCTTTGTAGACATTATATACTTTATCTTCCTGAAAAAGCATTTTAGAGACTCTTAAACTGGAAGGAAAAGTGATGCATGGCCTTCATGAACTTGGAATCAAAGGGGAGACCCTGAGTAAATTTATGAGGTTGCATGTACATCCTACAGATAATAATTATGCACTAGATATTCGTCACTCTTCCATAATAGTAAGTAACTAAAGTTGGTTTTTTTTTTGAGATTACATCTTTGATAATTCTTTTTTTTACTGCAGTTGAAATACTCTGCATAAGGCCATATATCAGTTAGCTTTTTAAAATGTTTTCAAGGGTAATATCCCTTCAATATTTTGAGTAATTTTCTCTAGTTTATACCTTATTAAAATATTAAGATATAGGGTGTTTAAAGGAAAATAAAAATATATCTAGAGTAGTTGCATGCTCCAAACTATAAAATTTGTCTTTATAGCAATTACTATAGAAACATAATACTGCATAATATCCCATATTATGCAAAACTTCTAAGTGTACTTTACAAATATGATAAGTGAATTTTGGGCCACTTAAATATGTTATTTCTAACTGTCCAAGGACTGTGTTTTTTACCCTTCTTCAGACTTTACACAGGTTTCATTACAGAGGTTATACATCAGGGGAAAAGGCGCAAACCAAAACCACTACAGCACTAAGATATTATTTTCTTGCACCTGAAAGAGCCACATTTCACTCTTCTGTTTGCCCCAGCTTGCACAGAAAGGACTAGAAGAACAAATCAGCCACATGTTAATTGGCTATTTTGATCTATCTCAAGTTCTGTTGCTGCATTCTAAAGATAAATACTGTACGTGGATTACAAGATGGTTGTGCTGTATTACACACATCTGTGTGATACGTTGTTATGATTGCATTGTGAAAGTAATTTTCACCGTTGAATAAAAAATTGTTTTATTCACATCCTTTTACACAGTACTAATGGTCCTTTTTCCTTTTCCATCCAGTATTAGTTTTATTGTGTACTGCAGATAAAAACAGTTTGATTAAAAAGAAAAAAAAAGTTTAGAAGCTATTTCCTGTTATTATTTAACGAAAGAAAGGGAGACATTCTATAGTATTATTATGCCCCCATATTTTTCTCAGTGTTCAATGCATGTTTTCTAAATGGCAGCCTTTTTTGTTTTAGTGGATTAATAATATAGAAGAAGATCAGAGCTATAGCACATGGCCTGCAAGCTATCAGGAACTGCTAAAACCCTCATTTCCTGGATTCTTACATGAGATTAGACGAAATTTATATAATTTGGTAAGTTTGGAGAACTTTGGGTTTTTTGCATACTGTATACGTTAATATATATGCAGACACTTTATTAAAACATACACATGCTGGATTTATTGTTAAGTTTTCTATGTGGATCTGCTAAGAGTAGTGAAAATTCTGCTTTATCTAGTGAGTCATATGTGGTTGTTAGTTTGATTTGCAGAGGGATTTGGGCACAGTTTTGTGAAGAGTTTTTATGTTCCTTTCCATGCTACGCATGGAAAATTCACTACTGTCAAAGGATGAGGGAAGGTAATGATAGCTGTCCATGGTTTAGAGATGGTAAACTGAGGTACAAAGATATTTAAGTTATAAAGCATACTAATTATTAATGTCTTGTAGCTTAAGTTTTCCTCTGTAAATAGGATTCTGTATCACTTAGTAAGCTAGGGAAGTAGCTATTGCTGATTCAAATTAAAATTACAAAAGGTAATCTTATGAACCATAGAATCTTAAAATGGTTTGGGTTGTAATGGACCATTAAAGGTTATCTAGTCCAGCTCTCCTGCAATGACCAGGGACCAAAACTTCATTCTGGTGTTTAATTTAAATAGTAAATAGTGTTTAATTTAAATGGTAAATGGATGTGGTTCCATCCACAGCTTCTCTGAGCAACCAGTTCCCCTGTGACACCTTTGGTGTCTCGCCATCCTCATTTCTTCATATTCAGTTGAAATCTGCCCTCTTAGTTTACAACTGCTGCCACTTGTTCTATCATTACAGTGTCTCTGCTACTGGTAAAAAAACCCTCTCCTTCTTGTAAGCCTCCCTATAACATAGAAGTGCTCCAGCTTCTGATTGTTATTGTGGCCCTTCTTTGGACCCACTTGAGGTCCATGTCTTTCCTGTGCTGGAGTGCCAGAGCTAGATGCAGCACTCCAGGTGGGGTCTCACTATGGCACAGGGACAGAATCCCCTCCCTGGCCCTGCTGCCCACATTGCTTTGGATGCAGCCCAGGACACATTTGGCTTTCTGGGCTATGAGTGCACACTGCCAGCTCAAGTCCAGGCTCTCATCCACGAGCAACCCCTACATCCTCCTTGGCAGGGCTGTTCTTGATCTATTCATCCCTCAGCCTGTGTTGATAAACTGGGAGTTACCCCAGCCTAGATGTAGCATTTTATACTAGGCCTTGTTGAAACTTGTCAGGTTCCCATGGATGCACTTCTTGAGCCTGTCCAGGTCCCTCTGAATGGCTTCCCATCCTTCACATGTGTCAGCTGCACCACTCAGCTTGCTGTCCTCTGCAAAGCTGTTGAGAGTACACTTGATCCCTTTGTCTTTGATGTAGTTGCTTGAAGCGATGCAAAGTTTGTGTGTAAAAACACAATGAAAATACCAGCAATAGGTAATAAAAAAGTGTAGGTTTATAATGAAGTGTAAGATGTGTGTAATATGAAGTAGATCGCATTACATATTCAGGGTTAAATGTAAGAGCTGTACTATAGAAATCCATAACACAGCATTTCACTATAATCTGAAGGGGGGGGTTCAAAATTTTTAAAGTTACTCTGCTTCATTTCAGCTACTCTAGCAAATCTGATGAGTTGTAATGGGAGTTTGCAGTTGAATAAATGAGGTACAGATGTCCAGTTAAATCTACATAAAGATAATTTGTCTATCCAGATACATCCCGGTTTTAGATTCTATGCATGCCTGAAAGATCTGAATTTATACTCCAAGCTACATTAAGTGAAAGTTTGACTACAAAGATAGGTGAGACAGGGAGGACGAAATCTTCCTGAAAGCTCAATTTTTTACTTTAAGTTTTTAGCCAGAATATTGCTGATTTACTTTTTGTTTGGTTTTCACAACAGAAGAGAGTTTGTTAAAAGATGTAACAGAAAAATCAGCATTATATCTTTCTAAAATAAATATGGAGTTTATTAATAAAAGCAAAGTAATGATACAGAGTCTTTCAAAGGAGAAGAATTGGATCATTTGTTTTGAAGTTCAGTGAATGGTTAAATCCTGTTTTCACTGTTTGGTCCAAATTCCGTAATTCTGATGTTATTTTCATCTATAGTCTTAATGTTTTCTTACAGTGAATGCTCTAAAAAATTGAAAACAGCTGGGGCATACAACTCCTTCGGAAATTAATGTTATTGTCTTAGATTTTATGTCTGAAGGAAAAATAAAAACACATCAAGAATAAATATGGGATGCCTGATATGTTTTCTCTTCTTAGGTACTTGTTGTTGATCCTGTCCAAGAAGATACTGGTGATTATATGAAGCTGGCAGAATTATTCTATCATCATGATGTACCACTTAGGTAAGGAAAACTGAGAGTCTTGAGGAAAAATCTTTAAATAAGGATTCTTCCTTTTTCTTCTTAATTTTCTATTGTACTAGGTAAGGATGTGAATTCAAGTTAAATTCAATGCAACAACATTCTAATAAGGCACATTGATTACCCATTTGTCAAGCTTACTCAGGTATTAAGTATTCTTAAGCAAATAGATTGCAAGGTATAATGTACCTGAGTGTGCGTAAGATGAACTGCAAAAGCCTGATAAAAATTTATCTTGTCAAATAGTCCCACTGGGCGCCCTTGCAAAGTTGCATTCTAATAAAAATTTTTGTTTTGTAAAATATGCTTTGAGGGTATCTTTAAAATTTAGTTCTTTAAGGTGCAGTTGCTTTATCTTATGTTGTTTCAATATACACTCTTAAAGACCAAAGTAAGATTATCCTCACCAAGTTTGGAATTTCTAAAAGTGAACATCATTTGAGAGAGAGACACTTCTGAGGAAGAGTGTGGTTGATCTGAGATACCTAGTTGTAAGAAAAAGTGAATTGGTCTCAGAAATGGGTGTTTATTTCCACAGTTTATAAAAGAAGGATATCCATTGATGAATTGCATGTTAAATATTTAAAATCCTCCTGTGAAATGGCTTTTTGTGTCCTCAATTTACAGGTGTTTCATTTTACTTTAATATTTTACTAGTTCTGACCTTTTTTTGTAGTTGTTTTTCTTAATTTTTTTTTTATCATTCAATTACAAAAACATAATGAAAGACAGATTGCAGTGTTCTGTGTGTCTTCACGGAAAGGTTTGGGTTGGAAGGGACCATAGTATGGCCTAGTCTCAGTCCAGGCTTTTTACATGAAAACAGTATCAATGCACCACCTCCAATAAGCCTTTTTAAATCCCAAGCCTCATATTCCTTTGAGTTTTCTTTCATTTAATGGAAATGTAGGGGTTAGTAGTAGGTGTGTTTAAAACTGATGTGAGTGGAAATGAATGGCAGTGCCAGGGGGATGGAAGGCCCAGAGGGTTAAAAAGGGGAGAGAAGGGCTGGTAGGGGTGGCACACACTGATGATGGGACATCAGTACCCCAGCACATCTTCATGCATCTACTCAAGATATCCCTGTCAGGAAAAATAAAAGACAGACAATGCCCACACTGAAACAAAGATTCAAGCCATTAAGAGATGATGGCAGGAATGTAAAGAATTAAAGCCTTCATATAGCTAAGGAGAGAAAATACTGTGATTAAATCCTATTGACTCACAGGAATCTTAATTACTGTCAGCTGTAAAAGGTATATGTAAAGTCAGTACATAGTTGGTAACCTAAGCATACTGTAGAGCTGATGAAGGATGCATGGCTGGTATCCTGTGTCATCACACAGTCCTGGGAACACCACCCAGGTACAGGGTTTCTATCTCTACATGCTGGACAGATCACTTGAATGCAAACATTTGTTCTTCTGTGTTTGTATTAGAATTTGTGTGAAGCAGATGTTGTGTTAAAATTTATGATCTCTTTTTATTTTTTTTTTTTATAGAATTGGAATAGTTTTTATTTTAAGTACAAAAGAAGAAATTGATGGAAATGAAGATGCGGGAGTAGCTCTTTGGAGAACTTTTAATTACATTGCAGAGGAATCTGACACCTCTCAGGCCTTTATGTCGATAATTAACGTTAGTTCTTTCACAAGAAATCATTTATTTACTTCTGGTTTATAATTTTTTGATACTTAGGGTCTTACAACCTTGTGATAACATGAGATGTATGCATTTACTTTATACAGAAATGTAGTATTAAAAGCATGTATAGCATTAGAATTATATGTAGAATTATTTGCAGAAATACTTTCCACTTTCATCAACCAATTTGCTCTTGTAATTTTGTCTATTGACAGGCTTTCTTCAATAATATAAAAAAGTAGGTGCATGCCTTTCATCTTTTATTATTATGAAAAATTTTTCTATATTAATATTAACATAATAGGCCTGTCTTTTTTTTCTGTGTCTTTTGGAGTAGTTTTTGATGTCATTTTGGCAGTCATATGAGATTTGAAAAACCCTTTCTTATTGTCCAGTGTAGGAAGTGAAACAGTAAGATAATTTCTTTTCTTTGGTCATGCTTGAGCTGTCCATGGGTGCAGAAAGCATAGAAGTATTCCAGGGTTGCAACTTAATGAGCCAGGTTAACTTTGTGAGAGAATGCAGATTCTCATAAGACAGGAATTTCAGAGATGAGAGATGAATGGAGGAGAAATAAGGTGAGCCATCTGTGTAAAGGGTAAAAGTTAGAGAATATGGTATTCATACTTAACAGTTTTTCTTCCATTTGTTTTCTGGTTTTATGTTTAGTGCCTAAAAAATGTCATGGTATCATGGACAAATGTAGAGAGCTTAAGGTTAAAGGAATTGAAGTAACTAGGAATACCTTGGAAGAGAAATCCACAAATGTAGGATGGATTAGGGAGCTGACATGCATGGGTAACAATTATCCAGGACTAGATCAAGAAATGTAATTTACAGAGTGCTTTTTAAAATGTTGTATTCCTCTCTTTACTTTGTTTCGTAATATAGAAAGGGGGATGATAAATATAATTGAAAGATAACAAAAATAGAAGCAATCAAATAAACTTTGAGCTATTCAGAGCTATAGAGGAAAATATTGTGCCTCATTTGAAGAAAAATGAATAATTTTCACTTCAGATTTTACTGTATGTATGATGAAAGTAATAAAATATTCTTTGAAATAAAATAACAGTAAGGAAAAATTGTCACTGTAGAAAAAAGGATCACTGACTAGTTTAGGCTTGGATTAATATGGATTTAGGTAACTACCCATGTTAGTTTATAGAGAGAATTTAGATTACCTCTCCAATTAGTAGAGAGAAATAACCTTTCACATTTAGCTCACATATATGTATTTGTTTAGCCACTTCAGATTTAGACTAAATGTGTAATAGATCAGTCAGACCATTGCTCTAATAAAAAATTGTGTATATGTGCAATGGTGATAATTACTAAAGCAGTATAAAAACTGCAGTACAGCAATGAAAGCATATGAAATTATACCAGTGTAAAATTTGCTGGCACACTATAAAAAGATTATACTTATTTATTGTTTATTTATTTCTATTAATTTTATCAAGTTGTTTGACAACTTAACTATATTTTTAATTTCTTTTGGTTATAATTCTTACAGATATACCATGAAGTGAAAGATGGAAATGTTCTGACAGTAGATGATGTGAAGCATGTTCTTAGGAGTGAGTACCCCCATGCTGATGTTCAGAGTATCCTGGGTGTTCAGTCTGAATACGATGAAGGGAGGAAGGTATGTTGAGAGCTGTGCTGAGTAAGAAATACTGCAGTGTATAAAACTCAATGCATTTATTAATCCTAAGGGTTGCTAAATGTTAAAGCAAATAAACACAACACCTTTGAGTCAAACATTTCTTCAGCCACCATTCAGTCAGTAATGGAAATGTTGTAAAGGTTTCTACATTACTACTCTCACTATGAAAATTTCTCTTTCCTGCTGCTTTCAGAAGCCACTAGTATTTTCCACTAAGCGTGTCAAGGGGTCTCTCTTGAATTCTGCTTTGTTATCAAATAAAGCTTGACTTACAAACATAAAAACCTTTTGACCTTTTTTTTAGGGCTCTTTCTTTATAAAAGCAGAATTTACTGTCTCAGGGTTCTTCTCCAGTGTTATTTGCTTCATTTTTATTTTTATTTAAAATAAAAGAATAAACTAAAAATGTTAAGCAGAATAAAAGACAATTTCTCAGCAAGATGTTACAGCAAAAGTTCACAACAAAGTATATGGATCTGTAATTTCCTTTGGCATTCTGTTTGACAAATGAGTCCCCTCTGTCCTGTTAGCTTTCCAAATGCTTTCTGTTTTGTCCCTGCCACTGATGACAAGGTGTGACAGTGAAGAGGGCTTGGAGATTAGAGTTGATCCTCTCGTGATACTAGTTTCATTTCTTTACTACAGTCGGCCACAATCTGTTTAATCCTGTGATATTTCTGATTTGATCAGGCAGGAGCAACCTTTTATAAGAAGAGTGGCCTGGGCCAGCTGCCTCAAGCGCTGTTTAATGGCGTGCCCTTTCCCAGAGAGGAGATGGATGCGGCAGAGTTGGAGACGCTCATTCTTCAGAGGATTTTCGATGCCACCGGCTTCTTCCAGCGGGCGGTGTTCATGGTATGCTTAACATTTTTGAACGAGTGTAGGATGAAGCATTTGACAGTGAATTGTTTCAGTCATGTTTATATGTTACGGTTTTTAATCATGAGATGGCTTGAAATTAGTAATATCACATTACAGTCGTTTGTGGTCATGGTTTTGAAAGAGTATATTGAAATTATCCGAGGCTGAAGGATCAGAATATAGTCATTATATGGATTTTTTTCCACCAGAAACTGAGAATGTACTGGAGTTGTTCATTGAAAAATGTATATCTGATATTTTGGAATACTACCTGTATGACATTTATATGGTTTTGACCTGACATTGTCCATAACTTGGTGTATGTAGAAACGTTAAGCTCAGTTGAAATATTTTGTACAAATACTTGGTCTTTTTTGTCTTAAAAGTACTGATTTTACATTTTTCTATTACTCCAGGGTTTGTTAGATGATCATGTAAATGCAGTGGATTTTCTTATGGATCAGAACAATGTAGTTTCCCGTATAAACCCCAGTATTCTTGGAGCAGAAAGAAGATATATACATTTCAGATCCACTTCTGGTAACTCCTTTTCTTGGATATTGTTGTGATTTGTGGGTTGTTTTTTGGTTTTGTTTTCACATTTTAAAGTCTAATACTTTGTGTTTTACATTATGCAGTTCCATTTCATGTGGAAGACTTCTCTACTTTCTCCTTTTTGGACTCACAAGATAAAAGTGCTGTAATTTCAGATAATATGAAGTATTTAACTAAAAAAGGTAATGAATTTTCTGTACAAGTTATCTATCTGTTTATCTATGGCTATTACAAATTGTTGAAATTTACCAGTAAAATATCCCAAGTAAGTCAATATTCCAAGGATTCCATGTAAATTAAATATTTCTCAATTTCCAAGTATCTTCTTTCAGGAAGCAGAGCATATCTGAATATTATAAACCTAAATTAATTAACAGGGTAGTTAGTTTTTGTGGCTTTGAAATGGGATGGATGTTGTGACTAGTTGTTTTTGTTTTACAAACGTGAAGTTAAAAACCTTTACAAGACTTTTGCAACTTTGAAGGTAGACTCAGCTTCCGTACATACGGTTTTACTTGAGGATGTTGAAGTCTGTTTAGGTTTCAAGTGACTCTTACTTGCAGCATTGTCAAGGGCAGAATGTATAGTTTGTATGTTTGTATCAAAATTAGGTATTTGTAAATTTAAGGAATAATTTATTATGTTTCTAATTTATTAAGTATCTCCTTATTTTTCTTCTAGTTAGATGGTTTAATTTTGCTGAACAAGCCTTTGTCTTTCTGTAGAAAATAAATAGAGTTTATATTCTGATTAATTATGACTCATTTATGCATTTTTTCTTTGTTAAAACTCAAATGTTTTTGATGTAAAATGTTCTCGTTGCATATGCAAGTACTTTTCCTTGAGTGAGAAGAAATTACAACAATGTGGTCATAATTCCGCATGGAATTTTACAATTGTCTGTGCCTTATGAAACAGCTGCTCATTTACATCCATCCTTCAAGGGACACAAATACCCAGTTAATAAAGTGCTTTCCTTCAGTGATTTTTATATGGTATTTACAGAGTTTTACTTAATTCATTATCAGAAAAAAATGCCAGAGACTTAAATTTCTTAAAAATAAATTTATTTGACTCTTTGATTCTGTGTCTACAACCACAGGGACATCCCAGTGAGCTGCCAAATGAATGGCTTTCAATCTGTGGGTTTATTTCTAAGATTGAGATCTCTTGTGGAAAACCTATAACCTTTAAGCTGGAATCTACATTTCAAATCTCTCTCCCCAGTGTGTTTCTCTAGACCACGGCAGCAGTTAATAATAACCTTTTCCTAGCATCTCACCAGAACCCTGGGAAATTTCTATCCTTATGCATTATGTTTTAGGGGATGTTTGGTAGACCTGAGTAGACTGATATTCTACAGATAATTTTGCAGAATTTTTCACCTACCATTGCTCTTCTATGGCAACTAAAGAACAGGAGACCATAGAGCAAGAAAAATAGAAATTATCTGCATGTACGCTTGCACAGTAGTTTAATTTCCTTGAACTGTATTTAGTATATTCCTATTGGTGTCCAGAAATGATAAGTTTTTTCCTGCCTTTGGTTGAAGGACTTTCCCTGTCCTGCCAGGTAAAGTGACTGGCCTAGTTTATGTGGTCCTGTAACTACTTAATTCTTTTCATTCCTGACTGTATGATCAGCCTTTATCAAATGTTCACAAGTAACCTCTGGTAAAGCAGGTTTTGTTAATTGGAGCTAATTATTTAGGGCCCTCTAAATAACAATGGATCAGCTCTTTTAGTCTCTTTCTCCTATTACCATGATAAATTGCCTTCTAAGAATCTTACTTCAGAGGGCAAAAGATTCTGATGTGGCAAAGATTATTCTTACAGCTGAAGTCAGCAGTCAAACATACACATGATTTTAGAAATGACAAAATTAATAAATTTTGTTTTCGTTAGTCATGAGAAGATTTTCCAGAATGTAAAACAGGATTATATTTAATTTTCAGATGAAGATGCATTGTATGCTGTTACTGTCTGGATTGTTGCTGATTTTGATAAGCCAGCTGGTAGACGACTGCTCTCTGATGCCTTGAAAAGCCTGGTGAGTTTCTAGCAGGCTTTATTAAAATAGTTATTATGAATATGTTCTTAACAACTCTCTCTGCACATTGAAAAATCATACTCTTAAATAAAAGTGTGGCAACTTTGTTGTTGGTCAGCTGCAGACTTAAGAGATTGTGCTTTTGTTTTACTCAATTCCTGAAGGGAAATCATCATTTTGTTCATGGACTTGTGAGGCAGGAGACAAACTGTTACACTGTGTATTAAAAGGGTGAATTTCTTCCTGGTTAGGCTTGCTCCCATCGGGTAGCCCAGAATGTTACCTGGAAGGGCTTTGGGATACTGCCAGTTGATGTGAACCATTAAGCAGTGTTCTCCTGTATTATGTGGCACAGCTGTGGCCATGAAGCAACCATTTTCCCCTGTACCTTTCGTGTGCTTCTAAGATCAATTTTCATGTGTGTTTTAATATGGTAGGAGGATCATGCACATTTATAAGTTTCCTTATTTTTAAGTTCTTCTGTGTCAATAATAGGATTTAAGGTAGGAATGTCTGAAATATAAGTATACTTCAGAAAGTATAAATTTCAAGTCAATATAAAATACAGAAGGACCCTCTGTTTGGGACAGGTTAAAGAGTGCTTAAACTGAAATCGGGAAAGCATCTGGATTTTCTAATCAGGAATGAAATAGGAACCACCCTAAGGGAACTGGAAAATTGGGGTGTTGCCAAGAGAATGTGATAACAACTGTGTGTTAGAAAGAGGCTTTAAAAAAGATAAAGAGGAATATTCAGTACAAGTCCTTGTTACAGGAAAACATTTAATTTCTTGAACTGCTTGATTTATGTCTCAGGCTTGACAGATGTACTCCCTCTGTAGCTTCATTTTTTAACCCTCTTCAGCAGGGGAAATGTGTCATGGCTCCCACCTAAGAGGTGAGAACCACCTGGGCGAGTCCCCTTGTGTTTGTGAAAAGAATCTAGGAAAAAAACCCAAAACATTAGATAAATTTCATGTGTTGCTTGGTGCAGTGATTTTCAAATTTCATGAGAAATAAAATGAAAGAGGTTTTTTTTTTTAAGTCCATTAATTTTTGTTGAGGTTATTTACTCCTTTCTAGTGCCTTTTATCTCTCAAGTCAAGGTCTAGTATAATTCCTGATAGTAGCAAAATTGGCACAGTTGCCACTTGCTCATGACTTGCCATCAGCATTTGAAAGAAAGCATGCAAAATCTGGTGGTAAAAATGGCTAAAGGAAATTAATTTCTAGCTATTCCAGCTAATACATGCTATTTTGAAAACTCTGATAAATTTTCACTTCCTTTGTAAAAACCTTGAGCTGTCTTAGCTGGAAGAGACCTCTCGAGGTCATCCAATTCAGCCAACCATTCAAAGTAGAATTATTGACTTCATTACATCAGGTCAGCTGTAGGTGTGTTTGAAGGATTTCTGAAAATCTCCAAGGAGATGACTCTGTCCCTTCCCTTTTCAAATTATTCTGGTGTTGCACTGCCTTCCTATTGTAGTTCTTTTTTGCCAGGTCAAAATTTGTGAACATTACCTCTTGTTACACCCTTTGCTGGTACCAGGAAGGTTTCAGCCCTGTCATGTTTTCACTCCCCCTTCAGTAGCTCTTGGTTGCTATTCAAGTTCTCTGTAGTCTCCTCTTTGCCAGATGGAGCAAGCCCACATTCTTCAGTGCTTCCTCATAGTTTTCTGTCCACCTTGGAAGTACTTTGTGGAAGCCTCTCCAGTGCTGAATACCAGTGATTGTATGGCTTATTGTTTTGTTCCTTCCTGCATTGGAGTCCACTTATCTTTTCTTCAGTTAGTGGTGTTATTTAATCCTACCTTAGACACACACTGGTAAAATTTGAGTGGCATCGCTGATTTTAGAAAGTGAAGGATTTTGCTGCTGCTGAACATTAAAGTGATAAGTGGGTACATTTTCTTGCATTTATTTTATGCTTAGTTCAATAATTTTTGAAAAGTAGACATCTATAAAACTAGTTCTGAAGTCTGTAAATGAACACTTGTTTATGTCCTTTGTTAAAAACATGCTTCTGCAAAATGCTCAAAGGCAATTTTTCTAATAAAGAAACTTAACACTTATATTTAAAATATTTATCACAGAATAGGTAAATCCTTACTAATCACATTTTTACTCACAGTTGGAGTTCTGAATTAGTCATTGATCTTTTCTAAAGACAAATAGCTGCAAAAAATTAAATACTTAAGGGCATTTCACATAGTTATGCATGATATGAGTACATTGGGTAACAGCAGATGGAACTGTAAAATTACTTACTGTTTTGTGTTTTTCTTTGCAGAAAACAAGCAGTCATACACGAGTTGGGATTTTGAACAATCCTTCATCCAAAATAATGGAAGATAATACAGCCATTGCAAGAGGAATTTTGGCTGCTTTTTTAACCCAAAACAGCAGCAACTTAAAAAGTTTCCTAAGTAAACTCAGTAAGGAAGAGACAGCAAAGTCCCTTGCTGCTGGAACTAAAATTGTTAAATTCCTCATCCCAGTGAGTGCAAGCTAAAGTAGATTACTTCCTTTTTTATTTTACATATATCTTATTGGAAGGAGGTGGTGAGAATAGCAGTGTTTGGCCAAATGCCATGAAGTTTAAATATACAGTTTCTTCTCAAGGAGATTTGGATTTTTTGATGACTTTCATGTGATTGAAGAATAGAGAATTTCTTTAAAGGGAGAAAATATGACACTACTGAAAAATTCAGAATATGGGTACCAAGATACAATTGAGACCAAAATAGTCTAGTATTTACTTGTTGATTTTTTTAATAGCTCTCTCATTTAGTTAATTTTTTTTAATAGCTTTGTCATTTAGTTAAAATTTAGTTAAGCATTAATGTTTTTCAAGAATTTAGACTTCAGGAAAAGTTAAGATTGCTTGAGAGTGGAGCTGACTTATGAAATAACATCTGCTATGAAATAACTACTAGCAGTTATGAAATAACTACTGGTTTTTGTCTCAGAAGGAGTTGTACATTTTAGTCTTTTTAAATAGGAGGAGTTGGGAGACTAAGAGAACTCTCTGGAAACATATTAGAAAATGAATGTTTTTTGAGTCGTGTTCTTGTTTCATTGTTGAATAAATTTTGAAAGACATAAATGTCTCTAATGAAGCTATGTATGCTAAGTATGTTACTAATTAATGTCATTTTATTAATTGTATCTGAATGAATCTGTTTGCTTTGTCTGTTTATTACTAATGAAGAGATACATATCAGAATAATTTTGAAAGGTGAGGCACAATTCCAGTGTAAGTTTGGCATGTTTTTCCCCACTTTGACAATGAATTTATGTGTCTTTCTGGATGATGTTGGCTTCCGCAAAATATGTTCAAATTGTATCCAACAGCCATATTAGAATGACTGTTAGGTTTTTAGAGTATTACAATTTTTTTATATCTTTTTCCTAAAAGTGGGAATACAGTTGAGTTGTTAACAGAGTGTTGCTTTCCATGCACCTCTTGTGCTGGATCATGGAAAAATTGCTTAACCTCAGGCTCAGTTTTGCTCTCATGGTTTTTCACAGTTGCCCCAGGGTACAGACTGCACTCTTGGTGCTTGTGAGGTGTGGCTCACCACCGACAGTTTTGTGCTTACACTGAAGCTGAGGTGGCTGTTTTACTTTGATTTCTGGTTAACCACATAACTTGAAGAATATCTTTTGATTGAAATTTGAATCACTGAAATTTTCAATCTTTGATTGAAAATTTAAATCTTTGATGAAATTTATTTTTCCTGAATCATTCCAGCATCTCATGCTTTACCTTTTTGCTTTAGGGAATGGATGGTGATACTTTTGAGAAGAAGTACAACACTTTAGGACTGGATTTAATTAAAACTCAGCAGATGTTCTGCCAGGAGGTTCTGAAGCTGCTTCCTGGGCAAATGGCTGTTATTAGCAATGGCAGGGTAAGAAGGAAATTAAGTCTCTCAGTCTTTTTTAGGAGGTTTTTTACTTCTGGAACTTCCGTTTCAAACTGAAGAAAATGCATTATATTGATTTCCCATTTATTCAGGCAGTTGTTAGAGAATGGTATCAATGTTTGCCTTGCTTTTTTGTTTTGTTTTATTCCTAAATTGTTCATTAGCTCAATTCCATTGAAGCTACTATGTGTATGTCATTCCCGCAGCTATTTTAGAGTGACAAAATTCTCCAAATAGGTTAGTATCTGATTTATTATTTGTGATGTTTAAGAGTAAGTTTTGATCCTGAAGTTATTTTTATTTTATTATGTAGATAAATGTTTATAAATTACATTGAGTAGTTAGTATTCTAAGCTATAAAGAATCACATTTTAATAAATATTTAGTTGTTTTATAGTCTTAATTCTTAATATACAGATAAAAGTATAGTAATTTTATTGTTTCAGTTTCTTGTATGTATATGCTGAAACCAATAGCCTTAATTACAGTTTGTCAGTAGATGATCTGTTATCAAAAAATATAATGTTGTATTCAATATTCAGTGCTTCTTAAATGGTAGTCAATGCCTTACATTGCAAATACAACTTACAAACTACATTTTAATTCTTCTATTTTCAATTTAGTCCACCATTCGAAAGAAACAGAAGGAAAATTATGTTGGCATCTGATAACTGGAAATTCTTTAAATTTAGTGAGTTTAGTTACTCCTATGCATCCTAAATGCTTCTGGGATGTAACTGAAATACTGCTAAGAAACACACAGAAAGCATTTTTGTTGATGAAGCCTTAAAGAATTGTTGGCTTTTTTGTGTCAGCTCTCTCATAACTAAATTAATGAATTTATTTATGAATTATTATTACTGTTCTCCATGCCTAAAAAAAGCTCAAATAATGTCATATTTTAAGTTTTGGGGAAATAAGTTTAATTAAAATATTTGGATAAATTTAATAATGTATATTCGTATCTCTGTGTTTTCACTCTAAACTATTACTTTTAAAAAGACATGGGATATCCTTCATTTCTGTCCTTGCTATTTCATCACAGAAGTTTTGCTTTTGTGAGCAAATTAATTTTTTCTAATTGACTTCTCCAAATTACCATAGTATTTCATAATTACACTGTGGTTTCATCTATCTCATGCATCATTAATAAAAAAATCAAAAGTGGAATTTGTTATCTAACCTCTCATTTATAGGAAGCAGTTGAATTTGGAGGAAGAGGCATTTAGCACCCAACTTATGTAATGAGATTCTACATCCTGGGAGCCCTGTAGACTATTGAAGTTGTCTTGGGTCAATTTGGCCTGATAGACTGAGTAGGAAATCCAAACAACAGCCTCAAAGCTATTTTCTGGGACTCCAAGGCACTTTCCTTTCTTTCAGACACCAAAAAATGTAGTAATCCTGTATCCTCTCATATTATGCATTTTGTATCCTTTACCATTCTTTCTATCCATTGCTTCATTTGACAAGTGGTAGAAGGAGATTATGTTTGTAGAATTAAAAAACTAAAGAGTGTGGTAGACAAATAGTAATTTCAGTTAAAAATATTTTACATAAGATAGGTTTTTCCTAGAGTTATTTCTAAATAGTGTATTCCTTAACAGAAGGATGTATAATGAAAAACAGCATGGATATTTCCATTGCAGTCATTCTTCCTGATTGATAATTAACTGTAATCATATAACTGTAAAAGCCTAATCCTGCTATGTTGCTATGAAGTTTAATTAGTTTTATAACCAATAGTATCGATGTATATAGAGATTGGGGTTTCGTATTCAGTATTGTGCATTCATTTAAAATATTAGTTTATTTTTACTTACAAACAGAGCATTATTGGGACATTCTACACTCAACGTTTTTTTTCTCTGTCTAAGGTACTGGGTCCTTTAGATGAAAATGAATTCTGTGCAGAAGACTTTAATTTGTTGGAAAAGATAACATACAGTACCTCAGCAGAGAAGATAGAAGCTATTGTCAAGGAGATGGGAAACAGTAGTAAAAGGTAAAATTCTCTTGCCTGCTAACATGTGTGCAGCTCTGCTGAATTACTCCAAATACTTTCCCTACTTTCACTGTCCTTACAACCAAGAGTACAGCTAACAGTAAACGATTCCTGCTAGGTTTGTTTACGTAAGAATAATTGTAAAGAATAATAATAAGCTTGATAAAATACAGTGCATCTTAAGCCAAATCTGAGTATTAATATTTGACGTCATTGTCTTTGGGAATTGAATTTGGGAATAGTAAGGGAGCCGGTAGAGGCATGGGCTGATGTTGTGCCCTGACACCACAGTAGACAGCATTCACACATCAGTTCACTGAAAAGTGTAAAGATGAGATGTGTTCAGGCCATCATCTACTCTAAGGATACAGCTTGTGTACAAAGAAGAAAGCAAAATTATATTATTCGTGCAGTATCTCTCGACTTTCTGAGTATCAGTTCTGTTATCTAGAAAGACTGGCACAACTGAAAGAATCATTACCAGAAAAACAAAATCAACAAGAGGTAGAACTCAAAGAGCTAAGTAGTGAGAGGCAAAACATATTTAGACAAATATTGTGACTTAACAACACTGAAATGGAACTAAAAATTCTAAGGAAATTTCAGTAGGAAATTCCAATAGAAAAAATTGAAAGATGTGGCCAGACTTGAAACCAGGCCATTTATGTCTGTTCCTTGATCTTGTCATAAATGGGAAAATTTTAAAGAAAAAAAATCAGTAAAGAGCTAGAAATGTCAGCAGGTCTTGACCTCATATACTCAATTCTCTTGATTCTGAATCAGGTCTCTTTGGCAAATTTGTGACTTATAAAAACTTGTCATTAATTCAGGTTTCATTTGTCTTGTGGACCAAGCCCCACATTTTCATCAAAGTCCCACATTTTCATCAAATTACACAGATTTGAAGACCCAACAATTGATAAAAATAATAGCTGTGAGGCTGAATGATTACTCTGTGAATTCTGCACCTCTTAAAATTAAGTGTCCATTTCACAAGGCTTCTCTGAGGCTGTAGTGGTTCTTGGGCATTGTCATGCTAAAGGTTTAACTCCAAGCTACAAGTCCTGAGGTGCTAATCACCTTAGAGTCAAGGTCTGGGATGTGGGCTTCCTAAGTATCTTTTATGCAAAGAGACTGGCATTAAAATGTTAATGTTTTACTCCTTTTCTGATGAAAACCAAACTATATGTGCCTTATTTAATACAGTGGCAGTGACTTGATTATGAAAATAGATGCCCTGCTGTCATCTTTGCCTAAAACAGAGATGAGACAAGATGTTGAATTACTCGAAGAACAGCACAGGTCAGTTTTGTCATGATAATGCACTTAGAGTAATTTTTATTAACATTTGAATGTGCTGATGATTACATAGACTTTGGAAAGTTGAGTAAGCATTCTAATTTTAAAACTGTTGTATGAACAGCCTGCTCATCTGCCATAGCATAATGCATCTTTACCTTTTTCCTAATAAATTCATTAGTAATGCCTATTGATTTCCCAACTTTACCCTTTGCTGAAAAGAGAGCAGAGGGGTACATGTATTACATATGGTAATACAAAACCTGTGATCAAATTACAAATTTTTATAAAAATTCTTGTCATGCTGTTTCCAAATCTCTACTTGTTTGTGTTGCTAAAGGTGCTCTAGTTTTTGTGCTGATGGGCTATCCCTGTTGGTGAAGGCAGGAGTGAAATCAGTGGTAGCCTTTTCTAAGAGGTTGACACCTTTTCCAGTGTTACACTGGTAGCAATCAGTACTGTGCATGTTTTGTGGAAAACAAATTCCAGTTCTCCCTTTTCTGTATTTACAGCACATGATAGAAATTCCTTCTGCTTTTTTTCATTTTTTAAAATGAAGTTTACTGACATTTCCTTCCTGTAAGTACAGAGTACTTTAACTAGGGTCTGCTTGACTTAGCCTAATCAGGTCTATCAAACTGAATTATTTTCTGGAGTGCATAAAGCTGATCCAGCCTATCAAGTTTCACACTTCTCAAATGCCATTTTTCCCCCTCTTTTTTTTTTGTTAATTTATGTCACCACCACTGCTTGTCTGATCCAATGATTCCAGATCTCTGTGAAGAGAACTGTAAACAAATGACAAAGGGGTCCTTTTTAAAGTCTTACTGTGTTCTATTTTACTAATTTTGTTTTAGAGAATGTATCTAATCACTAACCAGTATAGAAGTATGTAGATTAATGCTATATTTTTTACTCCTGTCCACATTTAGTTTTTCTAATTGTATCACAGGGAGCAATCATGATTATTGCTTGAAATGAGGGAAGTATTTTCTTGAGCAGTAAAATCTTAAACGCCTCTGGTATTACAAATCCGTCTCTAAAAATGTTTGTCATTTCAACAAATTCAGCTTTGAGTTTTTGTGTCACTTGTTTTGAATACTTTTTTAACAGTGTAGTAAAAGTCGAGCCCCAAGAGAATGACCCATTCTATGATGTCATTGCTATTGTGGATCCATTGACAAGAGAAGCACAGAAGATGACCCATTTATTGATTGTAAGATGGTGGTAATTTTTTATAATTTGCTTATTTGTACTGCAGTTGTTACTAAACTTTTTCTAATTTCCACAAACAGTGTAGTAAAGAGTAAATAAAATTTGGTTATTCTTTCCTTTCCTTTAAAATATGTGTTTAGTTATTTCAGTTCATAAAAGAAGCTGAGGATGACCTAGTTCATCATTATGAATATCTCATTTGAAAGTAAAGTTCAGATGCCTCATGGTCCAGTCCTCTTAAAGTGAGCCTGTAATTGCTCTCTACAGTCAATAGAAAGAAAGGAGGACATTGTGTACATAATTTTTTGCATCTCAAAATCTCAGGAGATATGTGCTTCTTTTCATTAAACCAGATCACCTTAGTTTTCCAAGGCACCTAAATGAGGTGGTCTAAATCTGACTTGTAATATCATCATAAGAAGATTGGGCTATAAACCTTTCAGCTCTTGGAGGGATATATCTCAGTTGATTAATGCTACCAAGTATATCTAGATAGGCTTCCATTGTGTGTAGCTATTGATCTTCTAAAGAGAAACTGTCTTAAAAACACGGCTGCTAAAATTATTTTCTTCTTTCACCCACTGCAGAATATTATTGTGTCTCAGGTTCCTTTATAGTTTCCCATAAAAATGTAAATTTTGTCTTCACTTTATGGTCTGTTATAATTCTGAAGCCTCCAACTTGATTTTTGCTGCATCCTATTTTATCTTTTTTTTCCTGCAGTAATTATGCAAGTTTCATAAATTCTTAAATTGATTTTCCCCCTCCCATTTTCATACCCTTTTATATCAAATGTTGAATCATCCACTCACTCTTCAGATAGTGGAGCGAAGTAAAACATTTTTTAAAATTCATGAAAAATTTTTGCTATTTCAGGGTTCTAGAATACTAGCTTATCTCTAGAACTAGATCTCTCATTTCACCCTTCTCAGTGAAAATGAAAGTTTGATATTACCAAATGAAAATATTTTCAAGTTGAAATGGACTGGAAACTCTCCATTTAGTCAGAAGTTCATAATATGAGTATAAATCGCATCAAGGGTCTTGTAGCTCAGAGCAGAAACCTTGATTCCTCTGAGCTCAAGAGGCTCTCTCATGCATGCCAAGGCAAATGATTCCCATGGTGTCCTCAGCTGTTCAGCTGTTGCAGATCCTGCTTGAGTCATAGGAGCTCTAGTTGTATTCAAGAAGCCAACCCTTAGGAGAGGCTAATGAAATGCTGTTGAAAGTAAACAAACCAGAAATATTTTAATGTAGATTAAACTTTTCAATAATAAAAAATGAAAAATAGCCTGGAAATTTTTATATATATACAGTTATTATTACCTGGAAAGCCACTATCTCCTGCTATGGAAACAAAACAGACATACAAATACAGCAAGCCCTAAACTCAAAGTTCTTAAATGAATGCCTTTCTGATTAGCTTACTCTACATAGATGATTTAACTACTATAAACTTGAATCACTGGAATATATTTACATGTAAAGGCTCTTTTTTTCAGTTACATAATTGGATTAGAGCTGAGTATATTGGAGTGGTAACTATTCATGGTGCAAAAATCTGTTGAGTAACTACCATGGTAGAACAGATGATTCTTGCGTTGAATATGTCCATATAATGATTGGGGTTTTTTTCACCCTGGTGAAACTATTGCATTCCTTTCTGTCACTTAATAGCTACTTCAAATAAATCTTTTGGTATTTTTTATTAAAAATACAAACAAAAAGTTACTCATATTAAGTGGGATTAAAATTGAGAGAGATGTAAATAGCTATAGGTAGGCTGTAATCTAAACTTCACTGCTTAGTCTGACGCTGGCAGTTTAAGGATGGAGGAAGGTATGAGTCAGAGCACAAATGAGAGCTCAGTCAAAGCTGCTGTCTGTTTTTAAAATATGTACTGGATTGTATCATAAGAACTGCTCTAATCCTCTCCAGAGTGAGGCAGGTACCACCTTCCCTATGGTCTGTGTTTCCTTTTTATCAAAAAGTTTTGTTACAGACTTCAGCATCAATTTCCAGACAAGGCAGAGTCACTGCCCACTGTAAATATTTAAATGCCAGCCATAACTTTACCATAGTTAGGCCACATATGTTCTCAGCAGAATATATGGAAGAGCTAACTAGTCCTGAAGTTATGAAGATGATCTCTAAGGCGATGTGAGAAAAGTAGAAATCCCTTCTGCTAAAATGGAGGACAGAATTGAAGAGTTGTGGATTTTTTCCTCGTGGTTGACTAAAAACAGGATGAAAGATTATTCTATATACTCCTAAGATTATCCACCTTTTTTTTTTTTTTTTGTTCCAGTAGGTATCCAGTAATTCCAGAAAGTGGAGAAAAAAATCAAGTCTTTTATATTTTTTTCTTGTCAGTTATCTTTTGCCTTTTCTCCTTTATTCATTCTGTCTTCAGTGAGGACTTACTATTCCATGCCTAAAGTAAAAGGAATCCCTTCTGGTGATCTAGTCTGATTGCCTATATAATGCATGTCACAGGACTCCTTTTTCACAATTATTATTTGAAGTAGAAATAATTTTTTAATCCATTCTTAATTTAAATATTATCAAGCAGTTGAGTACAGATTAGAGCTCCTACTGAGATTTTCCAGTGGCTAATTAACCTTACTGTTAAACTCAGACTTGGAATTACAGGTTTTTGTTTAGATCCATGCTCTAAGCATTGATGTTCTCATCATTTTGCCAGTTCTGTTGAAGATTCTGTTATAAGTTTGTTTTCAGTGCAGATGCTTTGTATTATCCTGAAGTTCACAAACAATTCCAAGTGACTGGTTGAATAATCATGGTTTACTGAGTTAATGTTCTTCAGATGAGTTGTGGTAACTCAAGTAAGTGTCTTGCAAATGACTTTTTATTGTGTACATGCACAATAAAACTAGCTATTGAATAATTTTCAGGCCTCCTGAAATATTTCAGCCATGTTTTACAGTCCTCCCTGAACTAAATTTCCATGCTCTTTGCATTTTCTTATTTAAAGTAGACAGACTGAACTCTTCAAGTGTCCTATAAAAGAGTCTTCTTAATTTTGTCACCATTTTCATGTGTTAACTCAAATGCCCTGGTTTCTGGTGTCCTCAGAAGCCCTAAATAATAGAACCAAGTTAAGTATTTCAGAAGTTGTATTGTTGAAAAACACACAGATAATGAATTATTGTCTTATTTGTCATTTCCTATTTAAAGTCCTTTGAAATGTTAATTAAGCAAGGGGGTTTTTTTGCTACTGTATTAAATTTCATGGTCAGCTGATGAATTGGGATGATGCATCAGCCTTCTGCAAGATAATTTCATTCTGTACACAAAAGCCTATCAATGCCGATTGCTGAAGAATCATTCATTCTTTCTATTGGGATGAGGTTTTTGTTTAGTTTGAAGGTAAAGTCCATACAGGCTTTTATATTCTCTTTATTCTGAATGGTAGATAGATGTTTGAGTCACTTTGACCTCTATTTTGACTTTGGTCTTATACTTAGGTAATGCTTTCTCCTCTTATGCTTCCAGTGGTCTTGGGGTCTCCTTTCCTGCTTCTTCACTTGCACACAAATATGCGATTCCCTAATCTTTGTTTTTTATTCAGTAGTTTTTCAGTGATGGTATTCAGGTGACACAAAAGATAGGAATAAGAAACTAGGAATAGAACAGGTCCCTCCGGCTAAGTAAAGTTCCAGCATTGTAATAAAGAATGTGTGTAAGCCAAGGGCTGAACTGAGGAAAGAAAAATTGCAGTCGTAATAAAAGGGATTTAATGATGACTATTGTCGTGCTTTGTCCCAATTTCTTTGCTATTGTAGTAATTTTAGATATTAGCCTTACTAGAATTGGTGTTGTAACTTAGCTTTTATGTCTTACTGGCCTTTCTAATATCCATAAATGTAGGCACAGCTGCTTTATGCTTTCAGGTAAGCACTTTGTGTCAGAAACCACAGACATGAAGGTAATTTGATAAAGGTTTTTTTATGAATGCTTTAAAGAAATTAACAACTTTGTTAGCTTTAAGCAAAACAAAACAGATTGCTCACAAAAATAAGAAAAAATACTCTCCTAATATTATGGTTCCTATATAACAGCATCCAGAACATTACTATTTTAGAAATGAACAGATAAAGAAAGCGAGAGAAAAAAAAATAGAAATATGTTAACTTACCAAAATGTTTTGAAGTTAATTGAATGGTATAATACATTGTTAATCTATTGCTGACACTTAAAGTTATTAAGTAATTGAAGTTCTCTGAACTTCACTGTATTTAGCAATTTTCCATATACAACTATTTTAAAAAGTGTGAAAGCAATTGTTTTAAGACTGGTTGTTGTATTAAAGGCATGTGTTGTACTTAGAGACCTTCAAATGTTTTAAAATCACAATGGAACAATGGTGATAATATCATTTACTCAAGCACTGGAAAATGGGGAGAGCTGCTCTTGAAAAAATTGCATGAATAGGAGAAGACATTAATATTTTGACTATCAAGAATATCATGTGCTAAATCATACAGTTTTAGGAAAGGGCGTATTTTTATTTACAATATATAACAATAACCTTTAATATACAGATATATTTACATCTTTTAAAAGTTTCAGATTCCTGCTGAAACTTGAGAAATGGCAGGATGTCACAAGGGTAACCAGCTTATTTTCAAAGTTTGGTGGTTACCAAGAACATTTTTTACAGAGATTTTTTTTTCTGCAGGTACTCAAGGACATTATCAATATGAAACTCAGGCTATTTTTGAACTGCAGATCTAAGCTGTCCGAAGTGCCACTGAAGAGGTTAGTAGTTCATAGCTTGTCATGCTCATTTTGGAAAAACAACCTTAATGGTGTATATTTTCTTAAAAAGGAAACTGCTTTGTGTTTCTGAGTTATTTTTGTTGACTCATTTTCCATTGAATGTTACCTAAGCAGTTTGCACTTGTTTAAAGAAAAGTTCTTGTTCTAATGTGTCAAGCATGGTATCACAGGGAAATGATCTAGTGCATCAAATGCACCTCTCATAAATAGGCCTTAAATAAATCAATAGAGTCTTTTATGCCTGTGAAAAGTTGCAGAGGGGGATCATCTGTCAAAGTTGTTCCCTTCTTTACAGCCCACTCTTTGTGTAATGAATTGTACAGATGCAGTACTCCTAAGAATTCAATTCATCTGAATAAATATACAGTCTGCATTTGTTATATTGAGATGTTGTTATATTTCGTTGAGAATATGATAGCTGAGTGTATCTACTATAAATTGAAGTTTCTTTTATCTGTGTGTAAAAATCAGGGTTCACTAATTCAGTGATAGACATTTACACTGAAATTAATTCCCTCCAAGAGGATTTCTTTCCCTCTAAGAGAAATGTTTAAGTATAGCCATCTCCTTGGCAGATATTTTACCTATAATTCTAACACCTGTATTACTAATTACCTGTTAGAGAGGCTGGTGGTAGTGCCTGTCCTTTAGCCAGAGGGTGGCAGAATTAATCATTTGCCCACAAAACAGAAGTCCTTAGTTTTTATGCATTTTGAGAGTAATTACTCACATCTCTTGTTCCATAAGAGGGTCTTAATTATAAGTCTTCTGAGTGTCTTCTTGTGTGAACATCATTGTGATGGCTTTTGAAGCTGGGCACTTTGCAGGTCTTGGTGCCTGGTTCTTTCCTTGTGCTTGGGAAAAGCAATTTTACTTGTGGAATAACTGGGGTAAGAGCTGGAGAGGAACAGAGCAACCCTACCTTTCCTCTGCTCTATCCTTGCTGCTGCTAGTGACAGTAGCCATTCTCAAAGGCTTTTCTTCCAACAGAGATTAGTCCTTCTGTATAGTTCAGTGATGCAGATTCTGAGAATTCAAGGCTGCTAACAGTCAAGCAATCTAGATGCACCTCTTGGGTATTTACTTTCATAGCCTTTAGAGTGTTAATGGAGAACAGGCACATCCACAGACAAATTACCATAAGTGTATAGTTCTGTGTTCATCTACCAGCCCATTTGAGATGCTGTAGGTATTGTCTGATGATATTCCAAAAGAATAAGGAGCTACTTTGCCTCTAAATTTCATCAGGCTTGGTAAATATTCACTACATTTTAAAATATTTTAGAAGAGCTTCATATTTAAACTTTTTATTTCACTAAATGTTGGTGTTTTGTCACGCTTCTTTCCAACAGCTTCTATCGTTTTGTTCTGGAACCAGAATTGACTTATGGAATCAACAAGCACCTTCCTTCTGAACCTGCAGCAAAATTCCTAGAATTGCCAGAATCACCTCTTTTGACCCTAAACATGATCACTCCTGAAAGCTGGCTGGTTGAAGCAGTAAACAGTTCCTGTGACCTTGATAACATTCATTTGCAGGAAGTAAGTAATAGTTTGCAAACACTGTAAAACTTGTGCTGGCCCCTCTACTTCAAGACAGAAGTGGAAATGTTGCAAGATTTGTCTTGTGTCAGTTCTCCTGAAATACTTTATTTGGTAATTGATTATTTAGGCAATATTTTACCATTTCTATTGTCATCATTTTTTCTTCCTTTTCTCTCTTAAAAAAAAAAAAAAAGTCTTAAAGGAAAGCAATGGAATAGAAAAAAATCAGAATGCAAAGTATAAGTTAAAGCAATATACCTATTATGTTGAGTTTTATGTTTGGAGAAATACTGCATTTAAGATAAAAGTAAAGCAATTAAAGGATTCTTTGTGTTTCCTAGTTCTTGTAACCTAGGTAAATCTTCATATAAACTGGAATATGTGACTCTTTATTAATGTAGTTCAAAATTTATTTCACCCTCTTTTAGTTCACAATTCTTTCAGTTATTACTTAATTCTATTTTAATCCCCCATTTTCAGAATCATGAGATTTGAGTCAATAAGCTTATGCAAGATATTGAGGGTGTTTGATTGACCAAAACTGTGTATTTGGAAAGTGTATTGTGAAAGTAAAGCTGGGATTTACACAGTCAGTGGAGAGAAGGTCCCTCCAGAGAGTGATCCTTCCTCTTTGTGTTGGATACCTGTTTTATAATTGAGTTCAGTTCCTGTGGATGGACTTTTCTTCAGGTTTTTTTGACTGTGGGAGTTACCTTGTGGTAAATCCCACACAACATGTTTGTGACTAATATTTTGCTTCTCCCACATGGTTAAGTGACATCATTTATTGATGAAGCATTCTTTCCATAGATAAAAGGGGCAGTTATAGCAGAATATGAGCTGGAATATATATTGCTTGAAGGACATTGCTTTGATGTGACAACTGGACAACCTCCTCGAGGGTTACAGTTCACTCTGGGCACGAAGAAGAATCCTGTCATGGTTGATACTATTGTGATGGCCAACCTTGTAAGTACTTAGTACAGGAATAGTCATTACAATTGCACACTTCTTGTGAGAATTCTTCATGAGCATCTTGTTCTTTAGATCCATTTCTCTGTGTTGCAGGCTTAGTAATGCTAAAAGTAACAGGCACATCCTGGAGCTGAGCTCATCTCAAATTTGTTGAGCTTTCCCCCTGCTTCTCTCCTGTGATGCAGTATAGATTTGAATACAACTTAATTTTATGCTCTTGCCTGAAGTGCCTAAACTGGCAGCCTAATTGCCTCTAGTAGGTGGTAGGAGGCAGTTATATTCAGGCTGAGATTCCCTGACAAATGTAAGGTATGATTCATGTTCTGATTAAAATAACCAAATAACCCTTTTAGTTACACAGTGATACAGGCAAAAGAAGACTCCCATTTTAGATGCTTCAGGTAAGTGCTTAGAGCCTTGGTGGGACATACCCACACCTGAGAATTTCTCTCATCATGCAAAGTAATTATTTTTCATGTTGGCAGTCTGTAGAGGAGAAGACAATGTGACTTCTGAAGTGAAAGATTTATTTTCTATTAGCTAAGGGAATTTGATAGGGAAGGATTTTGATGAATAAGACATTTTACCTATCTGCTGTTCTCTAGTGTTTCTAAATACTGTACCATAAGGAATGAAATACTTAATAAATTGTGAATCTTTGATTTTTGAACAATTATTGAATATGGATTCAACAGTAGATGATGTTTGGCATGATGAAACTTCTAACAATTCTTCACATTTCAAAGCTTGCTGCTCTCTGTGACTTTAACATAGCAGTAGCTGTTTACAGTGTTCCTAAATTCTAACAATTCTTCACATTTCAAAGCTTGCTCTCCGTGACTTTAACATAGCAGTAGCTGTCTACAGTGTTCCTAAAATGGGAAGGAATTGTGTTGAAAGTTGTTCCAGACAAAAATTTGGAGTTTCAAAGAAGCTTTTCAATTTAGGGTCTGTTCAATAATTTATTTCTTTGCTGCTCTTTTACTTGCTGTCCTTGAACGGACCCTCAGGAAAGGTGATAGTTGTTGCATCACTGACACACTTCTTTCAGGGCTGGTACAAAGGTTGAGTAGTTTATTTCTGTATATGAAAATGGTTGAGTCTGAAATGCAACCAGGACAAGTGCCTGTCTTTTTTACTTAGGGGTATTTTCAGCTGAAAGCAAATCCAGGTGCTTGGACACTGAGGTTGCGTAAAGGAAGATCTGAGGAGATCTATCAGGTTTTTTCGTAAGTATGAATCCATCATTTGGAAACAAAAATTAATCTGAAAGTGCAACATACTTTGAAAAGATCTGACAACACTGAAGGAAAGTGAGTAAAGATAGCATTAAAAAGTATAAGATGCAAATGATGATTTAAAGTTTGTAAGGAATACCTTATTTCCTTGTATTGTTAGTTGTTGTTTGATGGCTTCATGTGTTTTTGAAGGCATTTCAGTATATTAATGCACAATAAACCTAAGCTGTTCAGCTAGACTAGATGCCAGCAGTGTCCCTTACTACACAGTTGCACAGCTACCAGACATTTTCCTGTCAGTTCCATGCATGGTTAGCATTATCACACAATGGCGCCAAATTCTGTAGAAATACCACTTATGTTGATTAACTTTTTGGCATTCCCAGCATACTTAATATGTAATTTCAAGAGTATGTCCAGTGGAGCATTGCTCTCCAGAACTATCTTGATCAGCTGGAGGAAGTACCATGAATTTCCCTCACAATTTTTTCCAGCCCTGAGGATGCCTCTGAATGCAGTATATTTATAAGTGGCATCTTTTTTTGACAGGAGCATTGTAGTCATTTCAGTTCTAGACTTTTTTCTTCAATTAATTCTGAGTGTTTCTTAGTTGTCTAAGTTATTCAAGGATCACTGTGGTTACACCTCCACCTTAGGATATGAAAGCACCCTTCATTTTGAGACCCTGGTTGCATGTTGACTGTGCCACATTTCCCTCTCTTGGGAGAAACCTCTGGCCATAGAAGGAAAGTTGTATTCCTGTAACTGCCATTTAGGTGACATCTCTATGGCTTCTAGATCTGTAATTTCCATGGTTGATTTTCATGTACAGGAATATATGTGCTCACCATCATTCTAACTGTTCCTTAGAAGAATCACTTTTCCCCCATGCTTTATGTAAAAGCATAGACCTGTAGCCTATGAGAGCTTTCTCTTGAAGCTTTAGATGTAATCACTTCTAGAGGAGCAGTATTGTTTATTTAATTTCTCCTTCAGTTTTTCCTTTTTTTTTTTTTTTTTCCTTTTTCATGTTATCCCTTTTCCCCTTCAAAGTAATTGTGTGGTTTGAAATAGGTCTATTTCTCATAAAATATTTATTATTACTTGAAGCCCCGGAATACATAGTTCCATATGTTGTTAATTATCAGCTACTATTAAAAAACAAAAAACTTAATGAACCCCTTTGTGGTTTTGAACATTTAGTTAATATCAGTGTTACAGGGAGAAATATAAATGGGATGTTAGATTAATTCTGTTTGTTTGCAATTTTCAATTTTTTTTTTTTTTTCAGAAATCACAATCTGTTGAAAAAGCAGAAAAACATAGTCCTTACCCTTAGAGGTTCACCTAATCTCCACCAACTGTATCTGTGCCATTTGTCTAATTTAGCATTTAATTCTTAAGAAATATAAAGTGATTTATATAAGATAGCATGGTTTAAAAAATAATGTAATGAGGTGCAGTTGGGTTAAATAATGAAACAAAATGAAACAAAACCACTCTACTTTCTAGCCTGGATCAAAGGAAATTTAAATTATCTGCTGAGGTTTTGCTCATTTTCCCTCTGTAACACAAATGGGCTTAATTGAACTCAGCTAAGTTACTAAAAACTAATACCTCATGAGGAATCTAAACAATGCAATTTATTTCATCTCATTATTCCAACTGTAGACTTAAAGTGCAACAGGAAAAGTATGTTTGTGGGGCTGCACCAGGTTCTTTGATATTTCTTTTACAGTATTAATAGGATGAAGTTGCTATCAGAGCTCAGGCAAGTGTTTGATAGGATGGAATTTTGCTAAGAGCTGTTGCAGTATATTCTCCATCCACATATATTAGTCACACCCTCTCCTGTTGAACTGTGAGATGAACCTGTTTTCTTTGAGGCACAGGCCTGTACATTATAAAGGGAGTTTTAGAATGTTCTGCATCTCAGTATTTATCTTACTTGCTTCTCTCATAGTTGGAAGTAATTTATTTTTACTATACATAAGTACATAACATTTGAAATAAGCTACCTCTTTCTTCTTAAAGACTGCTTCTAACAAGGATCATTATATTGATGCAGTCACACTTGTGAATCAAAACAAAATTTAACAAAATTAATTTGTTATTAATAAATTACTATGAATATTAGGAAAATAAAAATCGTTATACTCAGCAATAATCTGAGCACTGCTTATTATTGGGACTTTGTTGGTAGGAAAACAATTAGGTGTTGTGAGATAAGATTGCAGAAAATTATTTATAGCTAAAGATATATGTAAAATCCTGATTAATATTTTACTTTTTAAAAAGGCAGGTAGATATATTAGATATAAGATATAATATTATTATAATTTGATGTCATGCTGACTGCCTAGTCAAAGGTATATCTTTTATAATTTAGGAAAGGAGCTGTATGTTTGTTTCTTGGGTTTGAGGTTTTAAAGGATCTCTATTTCTTGAACCCAAATTCTTTTGTCCCCCATATGGAAAATGATAATTTGTATTATATTGGTACTTACTTGTATTTGTATTAAAAGCATCTAAGTGTTTTGAAGTTAAAGTTGGGACATAAATAGTCTGCTAGACATGTTTTGCTTTTTACAATTACTTAATGTTAAGGTAGCTGTTATTGCATATGTCATAGTGCTGTCAGTATGCAAGATATTTTGCTTAGATTTGAAAAGGTTGTTCATAGTAGGACGGAAATTCAGCCAACTGAGTTCTATGCAGAGTAAAACAGTTGGCACTCAGTAGAGATGGAGCCCACAGGGAAGCATCCATGAAAGAGATTTAGGGAGACAAAGCAATGTTGTTGAATTTACATCCAAACCAAACACTCTGAGAATATTGCAGACTTTGGAAAATCCTCTTTATCAGCAGAATCCTCTGTATCTACCTACAAAATTCATAGCATAGGTATTTTGAGGTAACTGAGGGAATAACAGAGAAAATATTGGCTGTGTGAACACTGGGGGCAAAAATGGAACATAGGGCTGGATGCTGCTATCAGCAGTTTGTGTTTGGATCAAATTTTACTATTTTAGAACTTTTTAGTGACACACTTTATTTAAAATTGAATTAATATCTGAGCACTATACATCCCTGTGATGCAAAGACCATTGGCTGGGTGTGCATATGTATGATATTTTAAAAGTGTGAAAATAAAACTACAATAGATAGTAGAAAAGTTCAGATAATTCTGAACATTGTTTTATTCAAGGATAGGCCATCTCCATGAGACTTTGTGATTACAGGCACATTTTACAAAAAAGTGTATTAAATAGAAAATTGAGATGAATGTATAAAATCCTTCAGTGTTCAGGTAAATGGCATGATACACATTGAAACAAGATTTAAATACTTCTGTTTTCTAGGGGGGAAAAAAATGAAGCCTAAGGGGTAGCAGATTACTTTCTTAAGCCCATTTTTTGTGTGGGTAGCAAGAGGAACCCACATAATGCTGATAAAAGACAGGAGGGATTGAAGTGGAAATATATGAGCTGTTGAGTTGTAAAAGCTAGAAAATTTCAAAATTATGTTGTTATTATATTGTATCACAGTAACATTTTTCATATTAGCTTCTCTGTGGACTGCAGTAGTTTGGAGACGCCTGAATGGCTTTCAAGTGATGTTCAGTAGGGCAGAGGTTCCTGTGGTGCTTGCACAGCTGTGTCTTCAGGGGCACAGTTTCCAAAGCCAGCCAGTTGAAAGCCAATATTCACTGTCTGAGCACTGTGGTGAAGCCTTCCCTATACTTCTAAAAGCAGATCTATTTTGAAGTCCATGTAATGCCATCACACAATTTTTAAGATGTTTTCCATATTCGAAAAATAAATTATTGTTTAATATTTGAATATTATATCTATATATACATATATATTTATATATATATAGATATATAATAATGTGTTTAGCTCTAGCTTACTGCAGTTTTTCATTGATTAGTAGATTTCCTGTGAAAATTGAAATTAAAAAGTGAAGGCGATGACTGTGGCAATGTCTAGTGATGAATAAAACTTAAAGTTTTTGAAGTTAAAATATAATTAAATGCAAGTGAAGTAATTTTTTTTCTGTAAATATCAGTAATTCTAAACGTTATTCTCTGATAAAACCCAAGTAACAATGCATATTTTAATGAGACAGTACATTTGCCTGGGCTTTTTTTCCTCCTCACAGCCATGAAGGAACAGATTCTGTGGCTGACCTGACAGACGTTATTGTGGTATTAAACAACTTCAGAAGCAAAATTATCAAAGTTCAAGTACGTATGCAGTGTTTCCTGGTATGAAATATGACTTATGCTTATGTGTCTCAGGCTATATTTAATTGAAATATGTATACTGAAATATATAATTTAGATTTTGTATAATTAAAAAGAAGGATGTGCAAATTAATGTAGTTAATTTGATCCAATCAGGTTGTACTAATTGTGTGGGAGATTTGTTAAATAGATGTTAAACATAGATAACATTTATCTCATCTAGCTCGAGGTGCCCAAGTGTGTAGACTTGGTGACTTAAATCCCTTTCTGCTTAGCAGGAGAGAGTCCAAAGGACTGCTCATCCCTACTCATATATGGATTTAAACTAGGAGAATGACCTCTTGAGACATCCATTTCTCTCCAGTGAGTGAGGAGAGATTTTACACAAAGTCCAGATTGCAGAGTGGAAGTCAAAATTAGTTGTGTTGAATTTTACCCTAGGCGACCAAATTTGTGTCAACAACATTACATTACTTTCATTAGATGTCTCAAAAACAGCTAATGGAGCACCACTTATAGTAAGGAGAAAGATCCTCAAAATACACTATATTTTCCACTATATATTTTAAATATTTTTAAAACACCAGACATGAGTCTCTTCCCCAGTCCTGTAACTGAAAGTTTCCAGAAGCTAGGGAAAATGTGTGAGACTCTGGAGCATGATGAGCCTGTCTTTAAACAACAGAGAATGGGTAAAAGGGTGCCTAATTTTCCTATTTTGAGCCAAAATAGAAATACTATTTTATGTGAAAGATGGTATGTGTATTAAGCTTATAACTAGAATATGTAAGCTCTGCCATTCAGCTGAACTCTAGAATCACTTCACTGATCTGTAGCCAATGCTTCAGGAGCATTGGCTAAGAAGACTCATGATTTAGTGTCAACAGAAATCTGTGTTAGCTTGACAGTATAAACATGTGAAATTAATATGACTAGATTCACACATTCAGGTTGTAAGAAGCTATTTGGTTTTCAAAAGCAATTAGATTTCTTTTAATCAAGGAAATTGGGGTGGTAAATGAAATTAATCTTGAGCCATTACAAGCATCTGGATAAGACAGCAGAAATTGCTTAAGTTGGATGCAAGAGCTTATGTTTCAGTGATAAATTTGTCACTTTCTCCCTGTGAAGGGCTTATGAAAAGACAGTTTCCTCTCAGGTAAGTTCCACTGTGAGGTGCTACGCTTCTGCCAGCTAATGGCTGGATCATAAACTTGTGAGGGAGGAAAATGAGATAAAATTCACCACACTTGTAGTTGTTGTTTGCATAAAGATGTACAGAGGGCTTGAAACGTGCTGGCTGATTTATTAATCACCATACTTAGTGGCTCTAGCCAGTTAGTACACCATAGTGAGATAATCACAATACAAGTAGTAATTACCATCAACTACCTTCCCAAGTTACACAAACACATTTATTTTACTGACTAGGTACAGAAAAAGCCTGATAAAGTGAATGAAGAGCTTCTTACAGATGGAACAACAGGAAAAAAAGGAAGTGTGGAATCAGTTGCAAGGTAATGCATAACTTGATTCTAATTCAACTGTTCCAGGACACGTTTATTATTACTCATAGCAAGTAAATTTTCTTACTTGATACTGATACGAATGTGTAAAAAGTCTCTCTAGGGGATTTATAATGTAAATAAAAAGGGGGAAAGACAAGCTATAATGTCATGTCAATCTCCTTTTTTATTCCCTTCTTAATCTCTCCTTTGTATTTCCAGTTTCTCTTCATTTTCTCCTTTGGCTATTGTTTCCATTTTACTGTGGCAGGAAATCAGTCTCAATGTGAAAATCTCAGCTAGTTATGTGGTACTCAGATATGTCAAACTGAACATCAAAAAGCAGACCAATGCTGCTTGTCTGCTTCTGGACATAATTTATGAAATCTCAAGTGTTTTTACCTTTTACTTTTGAGTTCTTCAAGTAATTGTAATAAGCATCTCAAGCATTACATTTGGGGCTAATAACTTTGTAGTATTTCTGATTTGCTGTTTTGAACAAGACTCAAAAAAGGTTTTCTTCAGTTTTCAGTAGGTTGGGCAGTGGTTGTCAGTCACAGACTGCTAAAGAAAATAAAGAAAAGGCATAGCAGTTCTGCTTTATCTACTAATCACTTGGCTCCAGTCAGTCCTGTACACACCTCTCTTGGTAGATCCAAGACTGGCTTCTGTTCCAGCTTTGAATGTCTCATGATGAGGCCTCTTGTGCCACAAGTACCTTCAGAACTGAGATTATATTGAGTGTCTGTGGCTGATTTTGTGTTTATCACCACTTATCCACAGATGATTTTATTGTTACAATGTAATAGAATCACAGAATGTTAAGGGTTGGGAGTGTCTTTGAAGATCATCTAGTTTCAAGCCCCCTGCCATGGGTAGGAACATCTCCCACTCGACCAGCTTGTTCAGAGCACCATCCAGCTTGGCTTGAACACTGCCAGGGATGGGGCAGCCACAGCCTCCCAGGGCAGCCTGTTCCGATGTCTAACCACCCTCACACTAAAGAATTCCTTCCTACTAGCTAACCTAAATTTCCCTTTTGCAGTTTGTACTCATATTGACTAGATTCAGGGACCCTCCCAGACTACTATGCTACGACTCTCAAAAATTTCTTCCACACTGGACCCACATTGCTGCACAAAGGTTCCTCTGAAGAATGATGTTAGTTGAAGGAATTTTTCATTGACTTCAAACTTCCCACTTCTAATTGGCTGCATCAGAGGATGTATGTGCAGAGATCAAAATCTTAACTCCTTCTAAGAAGGTTACAAGGGCAGAGATCTCTGAACCTTCCAGGTCTTGCCTTTTTGTCACAGTAGCATTCCTCGTGCTCTTGAGCTTGGCTGGGCCAAGGAAGCCCCTTACCCAGTGAAGTTTATTTGCTCTTCCCAGTGATTCAAGGTTATGGCTCAAGGACATGATTTGAGGCTGTCAGCCTCTTGCCATCTAGGATCTTGTCAAATACCCTTTATTTTTGTTATCCCAGAATGAAAAGAATATCCACCTGCACATTGTTCATTACAGGAACCCACATGTGCTCTAACACGGGAGATGTGCACACCACTTTGCCCAGGCCCGTTCATACCTGAGCTGCCCTTCTCCCACTGACTGCTTTTCCCACGTGACCTTAAAGGTCAGCCCAGCAGCTTTGGAAAATTTCTGCTTTCTGTAAAGCTTTGCAGAATCAATATTTTCAAGATCCTTGCATCAAACCTCAGTTTTCTTTTTTCACATGTGATGGCTGCTTTATAAACAGCTTGACAGTCTTTCAGTCCTGCTATCACTAAATATAAGTCATGGGACAAAAAGTCAGGAAGAAAGGAGATAAGACTGCTTGGACCTGTGAACTGCAGTCTGTTTAGCCTGTGAGAGTTCAGTGCTGGTTGAGAGGTTGTCTGTCTTCTTTGAAGATGCCACACCATGCAGACACTGCCACTCCACTGATGTCTCTCTCTTTCACCAGAGAGAGAGTGAATAGAACGTGGGTTTCTCAAAAGATTATTCACACCACTTAAACACATTGCAGCCTCTCAGCTTTGTATCAGTGGAGTGATCTGAATTCTTTTGAATACATTGGAGATCTGAGACTTGTCTTATTTGCTCTTAAAGATTGTGAAGATACCTATTTTTACACTTTCTAAAGGATACTTTTAAAAGGGATGTAACCAGAAGAAAAAGTAATAGGGTGACTCATGCAATCTAAGTGTGTGAGGAATGACTCATCTCACAAAAAAGACTATTGAGGTAAATTTCCAGCAGTATCAAATGGCTTGATAACCATTTGATAACTGTAACCAATCTGGCTCTGCAGTTCTGAGATCTGTGAAGCAGTGCCTGAGGGAGACTGCAGCCACCATCCCCTGCCTCTGTGTGCTGGAAGGCACGTGATTAAAAACCAGCCCTGGTAGACTTTGGTATTCAAAACAAGCAAAGAATGCCGTGCAGCAGAAACAAAAACCTCTGTACAACATACTTCAAATACATAGGTTAGCTTCTAGGGACAGGAAGCAGAGTAATCTGAAGAAGAATTCAACCAGTGTTACAAAAAACACTGGGAAATCCCATCACCACAGACCTCTGAAAGTTATGAGTGTTCTAGGGAACGTTGTAACTCCTAAGCTTAGGCATGTGCACTGGAAGTAGAATGTAAGTGTATTTGTTTACTGCAGGATGTGTATTTCTTTTGTGTGTTTTCTTATTTTCAATTCTCTATGAGCTTAATGATAATTTAGTAGGATTTCTTTTTCCTGCTGAATTTTTCCATATATAATTATTTATAATAATTCTTAGACTTTCAGAAGAAATTCCAACCGATGAGAAGGAAAAGAAAAGTGATATTCTTAACATTTTTTCTGTTGCTTCAGGCCATTTATATGAACGTTTCTTAAGGTAAGGAAAGGTAAAAGGGGAAACAACAATTTCATAGCAATACTCTATATTTTCTTAGTAAAACTAAGCAACCTAAAGAAACTGACTTTTTAAACAACATCTAAATAATAAATTTTCAAAAGCGAAAGAAGTTGTATACAGTGAGAACTAAATTAATCCTTAAGAACAAAATGATTCAACATATAGATGTTCAAAAATACCATGATTCTTTGAAGTCAGAAAATGTCTTTCATTTATGAAGTACAAACATAAAAGATGAAGTTCATGCTCTGTATAAAGACACAAGAGAAGTGACTTCATTAGAGTTGTGTCTATTTGTGTTTTATACAAACTGGATTTACTACATGCACATATGGCCTTACTTATCTCAGGGTCCTTTCAATGAGCAGTGACTGCTTTTAAGGAATTCTTACAGTGTTGCCTGATCTCTTCACAACCATCTGTGTTACTTTTCTGATTTGAGCACTGGTGATTTGATGGCTGAGTCATCTGAAGTTTGAACATTGTGTTTCTTTCCTTCAACCTGCAACCACCTTCATAAAGGGAAAGACACATTTACTTCCAAGGAGAAAAAGTAATCTTAAAATGTCCTACTTGCTGCTTTGTCTTATTTTCGAGCTCATTATGGCTTGATTTTAGGGCAGACTTGACCTCTGGTAAGGTTGTAAGTCACTGCTTATTTCTCTGGTTACACCAAATAAAGGCCACAACAGTGAAAAATAATTGAACCTGAAACAGTGATTCTTAGAGTTATTAAGGGTTTCCAGAAGAGGGTCTGTGTTGAACTTTGCTTTTTTTTATTTTCAGCAACCTATTAAACTCAACCAATAGATTCTAAAAGAAGTTATTTCAGTGGCCAAGTTAATATTTAAGGTACTAACCATTTTTTTGATTCAGTCAGGCACCTCTCCTAGAATAAAACATGTTAATAGATGCACTTTTGAAATTGTACCTTCTACTATTGCTTAGCCAATCTGGATCAAATAAGGCCATCTGAAAGTGCCCTTGAACACACGCTCTTTAAAGCTTTTAATTAGAAGTAGATAAGAATTTTTACTTAAATTGGGTTAAAGAAATTATACTTAGACTTAGACTTTTAGTACTTCCTAAGTGCAGTTGAAATTTAATGACCCATGTGTATTTGTTTGTTTATTGTAGACTTGTATTTCCACAGAATTATGATGCTTTCTGTCCTACGTCATACAAAAACACCAGTTAAATTTTGGTTTCTGAAAAACTATCTCTCCCCAACATTTAAGGTAGGAGAAGTCTTCCTCTTTTTTTTTTTTTTCCTTTAAAATTTTAAGTAATTTTGTTTTAATTCCAATTGACTAATTGTATAATTCAAATTAAATTTTCACAGTGGAAAATAATCCTTGAATCTTTTAAATATCAGTGTTAGGTATAAGGTTTTTCTCTTCTGGGACATGAAGCCCAGTGATAAATTATAATAATTTATTCTCTTTTGATAGTCTCCAAGAGTTTGCATGAAATGCTATTTCTATTGGTGTAACTGAGGATACTGTTAAAACTAAAGGAACATTTAAAAGTAATAAATTATGTAGTCAGTAAGGCCAATACAGCTGCAGCTGCCTTGGAGCATTCACTCCTTTTCCTTTTGAGTCCTTGTGTGCATATCTGTGCACCTGATGGTTTTTTGTTCTTCTTTTTGTTCTAGGATGTAATTCCTCACATGGCTAAAAAGTATGGGTTCAAGTATGAGCTGGTCCAGTATAAGTGGCCCCGCTGGCTTCATCAACAGACAGAAAAACAAAGAATTATTTGGGGCTACAAAATTCTTTTCTTGGATGTTCTTTTCCCTTTGGCTGTGGATAAAATAATATTTGTTGATGCTGACCAGGTAAGAAAAAATAATGGCATATTACTGTATGAGGAATTAATTTGGGCTTAAATTGATCCAGTTTCGTTCTCTGTGGCCATTTTATTCAGGTGTTGGTCTCAAAAGATTGTTGCAGTTGTACAGACAGAACCAGTGGTGTTGCAGAATGTAAAAGCAAGAATTTTGCTTGTCTTCAGTCGTGTGGACATTAAGAGTTTCCCTGTACTGAGTTGTCCTGAATTGTCTGTGTGGAGAGAAAGGTGCCTGGAGAGATGTGTGTGATCTTAAAGGTGCATTTCACTGAAAGCATATTGGAGTGATTCCATCTCTGGGCTGATTGTGAGAGGAATTCTCCACTATGGACAGTGTCTGAGGTGATTTGCAGCTTTGGAACAACTTCTAGATGGCTGAAATTCTTCAAGATTAATCCTATCTCTATTTTAAATTTGCATGCAGTCTTTCATTCAGGAATGAACATTGTATAATGTACTGAAAGACAAAGTGCTGTCTCAGATGAGGCATTGAAGAGTTTATCACAAGGTTATTAGAAACCCTGAGACAAATTCTGATGTATTTCGGTCCTTTTCCAAAGCGCAAGAATAAATTAAACTTAGGTGTAGCCATGCAGACTGCAACTCTGCAATTTCACCTGGATACACCATCTGGGAACACTGGTTGTCTGTCGTAACTACTGTAAGGACTTCTCTGTGCTCCCAAATAGCAAAACTTCTCTTTACCACTGATAAATTAGGTAAGTGGGATTTGAAGGAAGAAGGATTGATTAGCAAATAAAGGGCATTTGTAAAATGTCATTAAAACCTCTTTTTGAAAGTGCCATTGGATACAAGGATTTTTCAAATGATGCAATAATTTTGGACTACTCCAGGTGGGTAATAAATGAGGAGGATTCTTTAGAAGGGACATGATTGGTAGATTTCAAAAGTTATGTTTCTTAATTAAGGAATTTTATATTGGGTAACCAGAAACACTGGTCTGTGAATTAAAAAATATTACCAGTTTTATATAATTTATTTAATAAATGTGCTACACAGATGACCACTGTTAATAATATAATAAACAGTAATAAATAATAATTTTTGAACAATAATTTGGCAGCTGTCTCCCAGTGGAATAGTTTATCTATACCTCACTGATATAGCATCTGAGGGGCTTTTTAAATTAAAATTAAACATTGTGAAGCCTGCTGCAATACCTATCCTCACAGAAACAGTACTAAATTATATTCTTGTTTAGATTGTGAGGAGTGACCTGAAAGAGCTCAGAGACCTGGACCTGAATGGAGCTCCCTATGGATACACTCCTTTCTGTGACAGCCGCAGAGAGATGGACGGGTACCGCTTCTGGAAATCGGGGTACTGGGCTTCACACCTCGGCAAAAGGAAATACCACATCAGGTAGGACAACCCCTCACACACTTCCTGTGCAGTTTGGGAGTTGGATTAAAATCTGGGTGTTGGTGTTGAGGCATTCAAGAGCCATTCTCAGTAAGGGATGACGAAGGCAGGAATTCTGATGGTGCACTGATTTCACTGCTTTATGGTAGTTTCAGCCACTTCATAAAGAAAAATACCCCTTCAGGATGGGAACAAGTTTTACTTTCTTGTTACTTTTATTACTATTATCAAAAAGAGAAAAAAACCCAGAAATCCTATTTCTTTGGTTTTTTTATTCTTTTTAGTGCCTTGTATGTTGTGGACCTGAAGAAGTTCAGGAAGATTGCAGCTGGAGACAGGCTTCGGGGCCAGTACCAGGCTCTTAGTCAGGATCCAAACAGTCTGTCAAATCTAGATCAGGTATATATGGCTTTGAGCATTTTTGGGTTCATTTTCTTTATCTTTCTCAATATGTATGGAATAGCTTGTATCTCAGCATAAATGTTACATAATTCCAAAACTGTTTGCCATTTACTGCTGTTTTAGCCTATTTTCAGGAGTGCATATGAGCACAGCTCAGAAAATTGCTTTTTTTTAATTTAAAAATGAGGAAAAACCCCAACTTACAGAACTTTTCACCTTTATTTGTAGTTGTTCTGTGTGCATTTATGTTTTTCTGATTACAAATAACCCTACATTCTGATAATGGTAATTATATTCGTGTTGTTGAAACAAGAGCTTGTTTCCTTTCTATTTTTTTTCCATTAACATAAATTAAATTTTCTTTTGTAAGCTAACTGCAAATGCACTCTGGTGGTTGCTGTACATGGTCACCTTGCAGTGGCTGGAGTTTGTCTCACTTTGGGTGAACCTCAGAAGGCTTCATAAGTGAAATTGTCCCTGCTTTTGTGTTTTCCTTGTGGAAATACTTAAGCACAGAAGATTTTTACCTGCCTCTAGCAGCAACAGGATCCCGTGGCAGCAAAGCCCACATTGCTCAGTGCTTTTCCAACACCCCTGCTCTGCAAGCAAGTTTCTCTCTTACATAAGGACATTATTGCCGCTTGCATTTTTTTCTCCAGGAATACAAGTAAAAATTGAAAATAGCAATTCTTATGATACTGGGCAAAGAAAAGTGGGAATACAGCCACACTAAAAACTCAGACTTGACTGGACACCTGCAGCTGAAGCAACCTTTAGCTTTATGTTAAGAGCAAAAGGGTGAAATAACAGCAACAGTCAGAGTTCACATCTTTCTGGACAACAGAATGAATTCCTGGCCCTGATCATCCACGTAGAGCTCTGATGAGATAGAGCTGTGTGTTCTCCAAACAGTCTTATCCACATGTACAAGATGTCTTTCAGAAAGACCTTTTAAGATGCAGAGGTTACAGGTTTTCACCATATTGCTGGTTTTCAGAAAATTGGTTTTATCTAATGTTCTCAAAATATTAAAATTCTCATTTTAAGATTCTTATATTTCCAATTACAGTTTTAATACATGATAGCATATATCTCCTATAAATCTCTTGGATGAAATCAAAAGCCACTTAAGGACTAGATGTTAAGGTAGCTAAATCTTGGCAGAATGGAATTGGAATTACTTTAGAAGTACTTCAAAGTGGTATTTTCATAATAATCTGCTTTGACTGTATTGATAGGAGCAACTTGCTGTCTTCATTGCTTCTTCTTACACAAAATACAGCAATACTCCTAGAAATACAAACCACAGTGCAATGTATTTGAGACCTGGGGAGCTTTCATCTGTTGCTAAGGATGCATTATAACTCTTTTACTACTATTTTTGTTTTAAATACCTGTCTGGAGTGCTCACTGCCCTTCTCAAAGAAGCAGCAATCTCAGCTCTCTGTTAATCTCCCAGCAGTGCAATCTTCATGGGTGGTAGTTAAGGTTCTTAAACCACAGAAGAGAAGTAGATAGAAGGGGAAATGATAAATGCAAAGGAGAGTAAGTATGGAACTCCTATGGAGAAAAAATTAGACATCATAAAAACTAGACTTGCAGTACAGTAATTTTGTTCAGAGGGCTTTCTGTATTCATTCTTTTTTTTTTTGTTTACTTTAAATCCTGAAACTAACAGCTGACTTTCTACATTTTACTGCATGTAACAATTTTTAAATTGACAGCTTCTAAGAGTACTGTAGTAACTCAGGAATTGTGATTTCATTTAGCAAGTCAGAGAGGCACAACAGAAAACCAGTCTCTCTTCTTTGCGAACTGAAATGGTTATGAACCATTCCAAATGGTGATAAGCTACCTTCCAAAAATTACAAGTTTTTAAAAAAATGAAGCATTTCAATTAATGTTGAATGTTTTTGCTCTCCATATAATTTGATGTAATTCTTTGGTACTAATGTCTGTATTTCAGTTAAATTATACATCTTTCATAATGCAGCAATAAGTGCTATTTTATTCTGTCACATTTAGCAGTGTGAATTGGCTAAATAAGTGACTAACACTTGAGTGCTGACATTTATTCTAAAATATAATGTAAGGGTTGCACATGTGAGGGAACTTACAAATGGATGTGCCAGTTGCTGCCCCTGCTCTTTGTAACTCTGGCCAGAGTAGGTGCCTGAGGTGTTTCTCATTTATAAATGCTGTTCCCTGCATTCAGCCAGATCTTGGCTCCAGATTTTTGTGACAAGATTACCTGACTATGTAATAAAGGTAAAAAAAAAACCCAGAAGTGAAGTAAGGAACACAGCCAGAATAGCAGTTTAAAGCTTTTCCTTCTCAAGCTCATTTCTGGAATCTGTTTTCCTAGAAGTTGTCTCAGTTTAGAGTAGTGGCATAATCTTGTACTATATGTTTTTTGAGTCAGGGTTTTCTTTTTCAAATTTAAGGAATGAAAAGCTGGTTTCTACTCAGTGCTAATTTATGGTTTTACAAAATTTTTGCAGGATCTTCCCAATAATATGATTCATCAAGTAGCCATTAAGTCTCTCCCTCAGGAGTGGCTTTGGTGTGAAACCTGGTGTGATGATAAATCCAAGAAAAAGGCTAAAACAATAGACCTGGTGAGTTGATCCTGACTTAAATGAGTTGTATAGATTAAAAATTTTGCTGTGATTTTGGGGCATTTCAGGTTAAGTGTGTGTCATGTCATGAAGGCAGCCTTGCTGGAAGGCACTTCAACATTCCATCCCTTCCTCTGAGACCTCTCCCACTTGCTCTGTACCAAATCTGCTTATATTTAAGCTGAAAATTCTACCAAAAAATTAAGTGTTGTTGTTTCTTAACCAGATGGGATTGAGGCTTTTCATGCCCATATGCTTATTTTCCTTATAGTTTTTCCATAGCCAGCCAAGTTAGTGGAACTGTGACCAAGTGCTATTACCTGTCTGGGCACTGTGGGCTGCTGCTGTTCTCCCCACATAGAAGCTTCCTCTAGAATCTTAACATCGTCGTGGTTTTCTTGGTCTGTTTTGCTGCTATGAGCAGGAGATAAAGCAAAGTCTTAAAAGCATAATGCTCAGGACACTATTCATGTTTAGGAACAAGAAAGTTTCTTTGGTAATAGAAACAGAGACAAAAATCTTTTCCCTGTCATTATTATCCCCATCCCATTTTTCCCCCATTTACACACATACACTATTTGTGATGCTTTAGATATAATTTGAAAGGAAAACAGACAGTTGGAACTTGATGTGATTTTTCAGTATGCAAATAGTTTTTGTTTTCTTCGTGTCTTTACTGTTAGAATGAGTTTGTGCTCTAAAGACAGGTGCTCTCTGTTCAAAACCCACATCAGGTTCAGTTTCGATGTGCCAGTGTCAATCCTGCATCTCTCTGGGTAACTTTGCCTAAGACTTAGTAGTCTTGTGCCAGCCATGTCTGTGCTATACTGATGGTCAGCAAAAAGAAAAGTATTTGCAATTCATTTGAGCTAAATTCTCTGAAAAGGTGTTATTTTCACATTTGCTTTTTTTCCATCTGATATGTTTTAAACTTTCAGTGCAACAACCCCCAAACCAAAGAACCAAAACTAAAGGCTGCTGCCCGGATAGTTCCTGAATGGGTTGATTATGACTCTGAGATCCGAAACTTAATACAGCAAATTGAAAGAGAGAAGAAAAATCTATCATCATTATTTCAAAAAGGTAATTTACATGCATATTCAGCTGTTAGTTTTAAAAATTAAATTTCAGTCTAGTTGAAATTAAGATTGGGTTCAGTAGGCACAAATCTTGTATTTGTGTAATTTCCCTTGTTCTTAGAGAAATGATGTGGGGTTTGATAGTTGTGTGATGCTTCTTTACACAGGAGTTACACTGACAGTTCAAACCCTGTTGTTTCATGCCAGAATCTAAGAGAAAGCTCAGTGGTCCTGTTCCTGCCCCTCAAACACAACCAACAGTCACATTATTTTAGCCACAATAGTAAGTGAAGCACATTAGCTTAGACTTCACTTGGATAATCTAAAACTCATGTCTATTAAGCAGCTGAGGACTGAGTATTAATTTGCCTCTGCATCTCTCTCTCTCCACGCTTATCTATCCAAGCCTTTTTCCACTAGACTGAATTCTATTTTAGTTAGTTTGGGGGTGAGGTTTGGTTTTTTGTTTGTTTGGGGGTTTTTGTTGTTGTTTTGTTTGGCGCTTTTTTTTTAACTGAATTTGTTTTAAACTGAATTAATTAAATAACATGAAATAATTAAATAACATTGCCCCAGACAAACAAAACCCAAAACCAAAAAAAAAGCCACAAACACATATACAGGACTCCCAGTAAGACTTGACTTCTTGGACTAATGTGAAACAAAATGAAAAAATGATTTTAGCTCTCAGGGTTGAAGAAAAAATTAGCAGATAAATATTTATAAGTCTTGAGTGGAGGAACAAATTCACTTTTCCTTTTAAAGAATTCTTAGTGGGTTTTATTCTTTGTGAAAGCTTCTGGTCAGCTTGTAGCAAGGCTCCAAAAATGAAGTTCATGTTGCTGAACTGACTGATTAGCAGGAAATGGAAACTAAAAGGTTTTTTCCACATCTTACAAACCCAGGCACTGTCTCTAGGTAACTCTTTTGTGTGTTTTTTCCCCTTTGGCTACAGGGCTCAAGCACGATGAACTTTAGCACAGCCCGTGACCAGCAATGGTGACAGCTCCAGAGTCTTCTGGGAAGGACTGAACAGAATTTACAGCTGTTACATTGGCACTCTTTGCAGCATTCTTTAATGTGAAGTCAAATATTTTATAACTTAAAGTGTTATTTACAACATTTTAAATGCAATACAAAAATGAGAAATCCACAGGTATTTGGGGGTTGGGGTTTTTTAGCCGGTATGGAGCTTTCCCAACGGCTTTGCTTTTCTTTTGCTTCTTTAAAGTACAGTTTGCCCAGAGGACTTTGGAACGTGAAGAAAGATGTGTTCAGCACTGTCAGTCCGGGGGAGTACACACACATTAAATATGTACTTGAAAACTGTTTTGTGCATATTCCATGCATTAGGCTACTCTATTTAAATATCAGAAATTTTGGTTCTATGCCCACAGTTTTGTCCCTCAAGAAATGCTGTGGTCACAATAAAGAATTTCATCAAAAATAAGATGTCTCATTTAGACCACACAGAGATAACTCCACGTGGAAGCTAAAGCAAGGAATGACAGTCTTCATTTATTATGCAGGATTGCTGCACTCTTAGAGATTTTTTAAACTAATTTTTGATTCTTAGGCTCCTTTTGGCCACTTAAATATTTGTGTGTGATAAAATTCCATTATGGTTTTGGTTGAGGTGATTTTCTGACCAGTATACATTTCATCAGAAGGTCAGTACCTGAAAGCTGCTCCTACTCACTTTTGATTATCATCATCCTGTTTATAACTGAAAAGAAAATAATAAAATACATGAGTATTTTTTGACTATCAGTGGTGTCTCCTGTAATTTTCTAAACCTGTACTCACAAAACTGTTGCTTTAATGGGATACTGACATTTTCATCCCACAAAATTGCAGGGAAAAGTTCTTGCAATACACATATTTGAAAATGGGGAATTTGTGTCTCAAAGTGAAATCTAGTGCCTTAAATACACACTCTGTTGTTCAGGCTGTGCTGGTTTCAAAATGGGATTGGATGAGACCACTCATTCTTAAAAGAAATCTTCCAGTTTAAATGCTTGAAATTACACAAAACCAGGTAATTTGTACTTAGTGAATCAGCAAGAATTGCACATTATTTCCATAGCAGGAAATAATTGAATAAAAAATGAGAGAACAATGACAGTGGATTTTGTATGCACTGTCATTGTCCTCAGCTGTTGGTTACTTAAAATTTCTTACTGTAAGAGCGAGTATTTAAAATCACTTGTTGCTGATATCTTTCAAGCCATATTACTAAGGAATGTGAGACATGCAGATTTTTTTACAGCTCTTTGTATTTTCTGTGGTTTTGCCTTTATGTATTTTGAACAGTTTTAACATGTCACACACAGGTTTTTAAATGTCTGTTGAGGGATTTCCTTTGTATGAAGTACCCAATGGAGTATTTCCTGTATAATCCAAGAGCAAAAGTCAGTAACCCCTAATGTCAGTTCTCTTTATGTCTGACCCACTTCAGTGCAGGAGCTGTTTTGTTATGCTTGTTCTCTAAATTACTTCAGGATATCTTGCAGCAAGTCAAACATATTTGAACATCAACTTTAAGTTGGTATTTTTGTACCACAGAGATGGACTTGTAATTGACTTAGCAGATGCCTGTGCACCCTAACTATAAATTCCATGCATAACAAGGAAGTAACTGATTTGCCATAGCAGAGGACAAAAACCTCCAGACTATTATTCAACTGTTTGCTGCATTATTTTATTTTATTTTCAAAATATTTTTCACATTTATACTTCCATCCTGCTGCCTGACTCTGCAGCAGCATTTCACGTGGATCTGCCCTGGTATTCCAAGCTTGAAGCATATATTGGAAAACTTGCTTTAGGACAGAAGTTAAAGGTTCTTTAAGAAACCTTAGTTCTCTTTAATTGTGATTATCTGTGTGAGCATGTTATGCAATATAAAAAGCAGGTAATTCATGCACTGACTTCAAGTTCATTTTCTCTGTTGCATCCCGTTCTTTTTAAAACTGGATTACCTCTACTGGCTTCAAAAAAAGAACTAGTTCTTTAAATACTATTTCCTTGAGATTGCTTAAATGGTTAAAATATAATTTTATAAATGTAATTTGCTGGAGATATTTTGAAGGTGTAAAAGGTTTCATGCAATTTTCTAGTGTTTTATATATTTGTACAAAATGTTCTAGTGTTTTTTTTCCTGCATAATACTACTTCCAAAGAAAGCTTTTTTTTGAGATATACAGTGGTTTATAAAATAACAAAGGTCCCACAAACCTACTCACTACTTTTTAAAGATCTTTTTTAAGGCAGCACTTTGAGTCATTAGCACATTATATTTTAATATTAAATCCATGGATTGTGTATGTTATACAAAATATTAAAAGGGTCCACTGGAGAAAAAAATATGGATTAGTTTCTGTTCTCCCTTTTTGTATTACACAATAACCATTCCCTACTTGGTTTATAGAGCCAAAGAAAAAAATGGCAGCAAGTGCTCAGCTGCCTTTCCTCTATAGAAAGTGTTTTTGCAGGGAAGCAACAGCGATATTCAAATCAAGGCATCTGCTGTGAGGTGAGATGTAGAGCTGCAGAGGGAGCTTATTTTTTATTTCCAGCCTCTGTGCTCTGTGCTGTGAAAGGAAAGAAAACACATCCTGGTTTAGAGTGTTGCCAAAACATGGTGCAACTCAGTAAGTAAGCAAAAGAATATTTGAACTATTCAAATGAAGGGTTTTTACAATTTATATTCCTATGACAGTGCGTTTTCTATGTCTTGATCTTCTTGAGATCAGCTGGTAAGTTTAACAGAAAATGAACAAACCAGGCATTAGTGCAGTGTTGCTGATGAGCCAGAGCTTTAGTATTAAAAATATTTCTCAGTAAGGTTCCTTTTAACCCATTCCCTGAATCAAATACATGCCTTCAGTCTGAGACTTCATGGAATCACAGGATACCAGCTTGGAAAGGACCTCAAGGATCACTTGGTCCAGCCTTCTTTGGCAAAAGCACCTTTGGTTCAGGCAAGATGACTCAGCCACCCAATCAGGCAAATCTTATTGTCCAGCACTGGGGAATCCAGTGTTTCCCAGGGATATTCCAAGGGCTGGTTGTTCTCACTGTGAAATCAGCACTCACCAGAGCTTCTACAGTTGCTGTAGTTGACTTCTATACAACAAGGTTCTCTTCCACACAGAATGTGGCTGCTTCCTCCTCTGGTCCCCTGCCTGCACAAGTGCCCTGTGCATTCCTGCACAGCTCCAGCTTCAAACCTGAGGAGCAACATGAGAAAGAAGGGAAGACAAATACACAGCAGTGCTTTCTTGTCATCATAAATATCTTTATTGTGAAAAATACCATAAAATAATTCCCACAGTTCTAGAAAAAACAGTTCTTGCTTTGTAGATTTATGATTCCATAGAAAGACATTTTATAATTTGAAACATTTGATAAATCTCTGGCTAACTTTACTTACCCTTCTTAAAACATGAAACTGCTACTTAGTAATTTGCTGAGGGCAAAGAAAAAATTATCCTCCCATTAATTTTGTTGCGGCTTTATGGATAAAAGTGTGTATTACAGAGCAAACAATACCTTAAAATAAGGCACTTTTAAATACAACTAACCTGCTATGCTATCCTGGCTAGTTTCCAGCAAAGCTCCTATAAATCACAACCCTAAACAGAAGAATAATTCTTGTTCCAAACACCAGTCTGAAAACTGAAATTATAATAAGTATTAGGGTTTGTTGTTTTTTTTTTTTTTTTAAAGTTTAAGCTAACACATTTTCTGCATGTCACAAGTTTGAGCTCTTCAATTTGTAATTCACTTTGAATCTCTTTTAGTATTGATCGATTATTGTATCAGTATTTTACCAAGTAAAATATGCTTCCCCCCCACCTTCATTTTAAAACAAGTTGGAAACGAGTTTATTAAAACTGAAAGAACTCCACAGAGAAAGTTTGCATCTACATACAGGCCAATGATGGGAACAATGCTTCATGCACATCTCAGGGTTGACAAACTACCATGAGACATTTACTTCCATGTTCAGTTGCTGAACATTATTGCACTACAGCCACCCACGAATAAATAAAAAGGCGAGTTCAGCTTCCTCGCGTGTCGCCTGCATCATTAACACTCAGCATGGGACCAGCACTTCATTTGCCAGAGTCATGTCAGGAAATGCAGCGCGGAGTTGGAGAGCCTTGCAGCATAATGGTTTCTTTTAAACACAATTTTGTCTGTTTTTCCAGAATACCTCAATGCCCTTCAAAACAGCACCGAGGTGGTAACACTTGTTGTGCACTGCAGCTGCTCAGTACCAGGAAAGCCTTGTTCTCCACTGTCACACTTTGCTATTGTTTCCAAGAACCTGTCTTCCAACAAAAGGAATCTATGAACAGCAATCATGCATTAATTGTCTTCCTCCTTCTACTGACTACATTCAAGCTTTTTTGTTCTTGAAATGTAATTTTCCCATTCCCATTCATTCATTTTCAAAATGCACACGGTCCTTTTTTGTTCCTCTCTGTCCTGCTGCCTCTGAGAAACAAACCCACACTGCTCCAACATCAGTGCCTTGTATGAAGAATTTACTCATGAGGGAACATCTTTTTCCTTCTCTAGACAAAAAAAAAAAAAATTAAACCTCAGGAAACAATTCTCTCAGCTCCAGCTTTTACAGCTGCACAAGGGCAGTCCTTTGAAAGAGAACTTACTGCCAGCAGTCCCCTGGCACACAAGCAGAGCTGTCTGTAGTCTTTACTGTGACGTCCCATAGCCCAGCCACTCCTGCATGTACAACATCGGGCACATTGCTCACGCTGCTCATTCAACACTCATTTAAAAGCAGCCCCTGCTGTAGTGAGCAAGGCAATACAAAAGTGTTCCAATGGCTCACACACAACGCCAGGGCCAGCGCAGCTGGGTGGAGTTCACCCCTCCGGGCGCAGGGCTGACAAGAGCAGCAGGAGGTCACGGACAGCTGCCCCCACAGCTACCTGCCCAACTTGAGGAACTGCCAGCAAGCAGCAGGTGCACAGAGGCCAAGCCCACAGGGCAGCAGGCTCCTCACTGTGCAGCCAGCTCCTGTGTCTGAGCCCCAGCCCCTGAGAGCTGTGCCAGCCTTGAGCGCTCTCTACAGCCCTGAGCATCTCTAACACTTCAAGCAAAAATGTTTCCGACATGTAACAAGCACAAGCTGAACTTGTAGAAAGTTATTCAACTTAGTGAACATCCAACGCTGGAGTTTAAGAGGCTGCTGGGGTGGTTTTGTACCATAAACCATGAGAAATCACCACACAACCTCCTCAGTTTGAAGATAAATTTCTGAACACTGACTTTTAAACTGCTGTTGAAAAACATTTTACAAAGCTGCCTGGCCTCGCCACTGTGTTGGTGAAGTACTTGAGGCAGGAGCCAAGGGTTCTGCTTCTGCTACAGTAAGAAACCCCTCCCTTTCAGACTGAAGGCCTTATTTGCTTATTTCATTTGTTTTACTGAGGCTGCTTAGGTTTTCAAGTTGAAGTGAGAGAAGACTCCTATCAACTGATTATTGTTTTCCAGTTAAAATCCAATCAAGACAACACTGATGAACTGTAATTCTTGCATTCCAAGAAAATGGCTGCTGATGAAACTCAGTAATTATGGCAGCAATTATGACAGATGAAGTTACAGAAGGAGAAGACTCCTCACTCCTACCAGCTGCAGCCCTGGTAACACCACACTGCATTCACACGACTCCACCAACTACATCCAACCCATTTTAAGTACATGCATACAGAAAAAAAATTAGAAACAGACTTTTGGCTAGTGGGAAGTGAGTCCCTCTTTTTGCACACAGCTGTCTCTGCAGTACCAATGCTGTTACATGAAACATAAAATTACTACAATTTCATGTAGTACTAACTCCCTGTTGCATCATCCAGCAGAATTGAAGTTGTATTGCAGTGTAAGGCTGGAGTTAATATCACATTCCTGCAGTACTCACATCACAACCTGTCTCAGTTCTGACTTTATGTACAGAACCAACAAATTGCTGCAGAGTCAGGGAAGTGTCACATCAAATTTTCTGCTCCAATCTGAAGCAGATATTTTGTTGAAGTGCAAACTACTCAAAAATCATACCTAAACAAACACCCAAAATCACATTCAGAAAAGAAGTGGTCTGCAAAACAAGTCTTTCCCCCCATCCCCATCTCACTGTTGATAATTCCACCAAGGAAATCACGCCCAATTAATTTCAGGTTAGTGAACAACAAAGTGAGCAGGTATTTCAGATGCAGTTACTCCCAAGCACTCTTTGTCCAGAGCGATTGTTGGGACTGGTTCAGTGCACAGCCTCTTCCCCACCTCTGGCACTGTCAACACCGATCCAGCAGGTGGTCACTTGGGTTTCCTCTTGAAAATACTGGGAGATGGATCATTCTGCTGAGCACAACCAACAGTTTGTTAACGTAGAGACTACTGTAACTACCCTTGTCATGTTTATTAGGCCCCAATCCACAGAAATATTTACATGCATTTTTATCTTTAAGCATATACTTGAATTCTAAATTTAAGTGTTGTCCTAAGGAGCATCTTACTGCTTTTTCCATTCGTAGGAATAAACGTGTCCTGCATATCCACAGCAAATACATAGGCAGCACAACCCCCATCAGTGTGAGCTTGTCAAGCTCATCACAAACCAAAACCAACAAAAGAAAAAAGGAGCTTCCTTCTAGTGCAGTAAGACTCTGGGTTAAGGACAACATTATAGAAATTAAGATTTTGGGTCTTGAACTGAGAGACTTTTTATTTTTCAATGAATTAAGTAAAAAACAGCAGCAGCCACGCAGAAACAGTCTTGGCTCTAACTGAAGTGAAATTTGAATGTAAATGGTCCTCCTCCAGAACCAAAGGGGTTGAATCCTTGCCATGTGTTCCAGCTCCTGTGGAAAGGGTTGTTGCCTCCCTGCTGACTCTCCGCATCCAGTGGGTCCTCTCCTGCGTCAAACTTCCGCCTCATTTCTGGAGGAAACAAAACAAAGGTGGAATCATGGCACAGTAACAACAGGGTTTCCCCAGAGTACTTAGTTGCTGTTATAATCAAAATGCAGTTTGCAATAGCACTTGAAGCAGGAGACACACATATCCTTGACATGAGTATATCCGAGTTGGTCAACCCTAGAAATCTCTACAACATGTTATCCCCAGAAGAGACCTTCAAAATGTAATTTTTATTTGACTTTTAACAAAAGTCACTGAAACACAATAAGTACAGATTACATCTGACTTCCTGCAACAGATTGGATACAAGTATTAGTGTACTGCTTTCTCAGTAAGAGATGGGTAAGGGCAGAAAGGGAGAAAGCGAAGCTGAAGTGCTTGTTATGACTTACACGTTTGTTTCAACCTTGATGTAAAAAAAGTAACTAAATATAAGAAGCCACTGCATCATTACCTGGGTCAGTGAGGACTTCTTTCGCAGCTGCAATATCAATGAATTTCTTCTCTGCTTTCTTTTTTTCTTCCTCGCTCTGGAAGTTATCAGGGTGCCACTGGGATGCCAGCTTCCTGTAAGCTTTTATGATTTCTTGCTTTCGAGCATTTCTAGATGAATAAAATTACAGATAACTTCATTTTCTGATTGCTCATATGCCACACTAATGAAGTTTACTTTAAACACTGAGACACTAATTAAGGGCATCAGGAAAGTTATGAGGTGCTGTTAACCTTCTGCAAGTGGCATTGAAGACTCTTTACACAAAACAAAGGAAACAAGTTGCAACCTTAAGCAAAGATTTCGCACTCCTTCACCACCTTCCTTCCTTCACCACCCATATGCTTCTCTTGGAAAGATGCTACTGCCAGTGACTCTGCAGAATATAGTTCTCAGTCTGAGGAATTTACCATCAGATGAATAACAAAAAACACATCAAATTAGTTCACAATTGGAAGGATGACTAATACTAGTTCAGAACTTTGCTTGCTCCTCATTAGCAAGGGAAGTTGTTCAGTCACTCCTTTAAGACTCTTCCAATCTATCACACTATGCCACTATTTGTTACTTTTAGTAATTCTTGCCAGTCTTCATTTCTTCCCCAACTCATCAAAATGACTCAGGGTCATCTATACTAAGAATTTCTTCCTAACTTCCTCTCCTCCTGCTGTTGTTTTTCAATTCCTTCTAAAGGAATTGTAAACAAAAGCCACTTTACAAGCTGAGCACTAAAAATTAGTACAGCAGAAGAGTGAAGATAGCAAGATATAGAACAAAAATTCACACTCAGCAGAACAAATTCAAGTGATCAGCCCTAGAAGTACTGGTTTAAATAACCACCTTTCACATCATCATCTCTGGAATTAGTATCTCACCTTTTCACTCCCAGGATTTTATAATAATCCCTCTTCTGTGATTGCTTCAGCATTCTCTGGGCACGTTCCAGCCCTTCCCGAATCTGCTGGTCATTTTCACTTTTGGCTTGAGCAGTCTCATAGTCCTTAATAGCTTTTATAAAAAATGTCAATGAAAAAAGGTTTCACTACTCTACAAACTTTCAGTTAAAGAACTCAGCCACTCAACAAAACTGAAGCTTCGTTATTACCATACAGAAACAGCAGAACTTGAGTTTCAACTTTACATGTTTCGGGGTTTTTTTTCTAAATTAGAAAATCTTGGAATAGAGGAAATTCACTTTCACACATGAATTAGGTAACTTTCTTTCTTTAGGTTCATCACACTTGTGGGAAATAAAAAAGAAGGGAGAGTACCAATGTAGGTCACAACATTGTCTGGACATTACTACAGCCACAAGGATGAACATAATGAGTATCTCGGACTGGGATGAAGAAACAGAAACCAAGAAGAAAGATTCAGTAATTAGTACTTGAAAAGCCCACTGCACATTAGTCCCACATTGTTGTTCAAGTGAAGGAGGATTTAACCGGAGTCCTTAAATGAATATTTTCTTCTTCCCCAGTCTGCACTCAATCAATACAATAGAAAGTCTCTTCCTCTTTAGTGACTATAAAGACAGATTTCAGACTACCAGTAAGTTCACATTGTTAACAAAAGGCAAATACTGGCTTTTTACACCTCTGCATGCATAATATGCAAACAGTTATATTTTAGCGGGTTTTTTTCCCCAAAGGCATGCTCTCACTTTTATTTCAAGAGTTTAATTTCTCAGGAATGAAAGGAAGAAAATAAAATTTTTAAGAAATTTGAGGTCTACACTTCAAGTAAATTCTGTAATTACTGCAAGTGCAAGACACCAAGTTTACACATCCTTTAATTCCAAAATTTATCAAGGGAAGCAAGTTGAAGTCTTTAATAAGATTGCTCTTCTTTCACTGTTATAATAATCCTCAAGGTCTCATTCGCAGATCCAACTCTCTTAGGTTTCTCAAGTTAGACAAAGTACTTGCATCAGATTATTTCCAAGCAGATGCTATTTCTCAGCAGGTGTTACATTTGTTTTTCACTGTTTCTGAGCAAGACAGCAGGAAGTGCTAATGAATTTGTATTACCCAGACATCTGATACCACTGCAATCGTGTTTCAGTTACTGAAAAAAAAAAACTCTCCAAAAAGTATTGCCAGAGCCCAAACAATTTCCTAGGCTACTACAAACCAAACGAAATTTCTATTCATTTTCACATCACAGGACACCGCTTTTGCTGCTTAAAGCATTCTGGCTTCTACTGGTATTTTTAATAATTTGTCCAGTCATTAAAAAAACCCCAAAACAGGAGCGTGCACTAACACTTGTGCTGAATATATGCTATCAAAACTAGTAAGAGCAGCAAAAATGCAGAGATTTCATTACGCTGCTTTATTACACCAATAATGTTAAGCCCCACTGAACTTCATCTGATTCAGGTAATTCTAGGAGGGGCTAGCAGAATGTCCTGCCAAATGCAGGTCAGATTGCTCAGCCTCACTGAGCACCACATCACCTACAGCACCATTGTGGGAAACCTGCTCAGGGGTCAACTACCTGATACCATGACAGTATCAGATTTCTCTTCTTTTTTTCTGAATCAACTTCCTTATTTAAGGACTGCAAGCATTAAGCACAAGGGAAGGTGTTTTCAGTGCTGCACACTGCAGAGGGAATGCATCCAGCACACTTTGCAAGTACATATTGCACTTTCCCTCCTTAATTTTGATGGTACACTTCAGTATAGGGATTTTCCTCTTTCAGAGAGTTAAATGCTCTCTCCATCTGAGGGGTGAAGGTTAGAAGCAGGTGGAAAAGGATGGCAACTTCATGACCACAAGAAGTTTGCTATGAAGCCAGGAGACTTATTACTAATTCCTACTATGTCAAGTGAGATATTTAATCAATTCTTTTGAGTCACTATTTCTAAAAGCAGTAGTACCTCAGAAGCAAACAGAAGAGTCACTGCTGCTTCTTACTGGCCTACTATTTCAGAAAACTTCCTTTCATCCTGCTCCATAATGTGAAAGGAACAACTATTCCCCCAGTGTCACTTTCAGTTTAAATACTTCACTCAAATCTAACTCTCATTATTTCAGTACAAGAATCTTCATGATCTCTCAAAAGGTAATCATATTGTATCTCTAAACAACTTTGCTGGCTTTGGTATCTTGCCTGAGTTTTTAAAATGGTGACATATTAATTCTGTATGTGGAATGATTGCCAATTTCCCATCAAACAGGAGTAACTGCAGACAACCTACATCCATGCCAAGACAGTTAAGAGAAATAACAGAACTGTTTATGCTCTTACTGAAACCTATACAGTAGTAGAGTGGGGAGGGGAAAAAAGAAAACACAAAAATTAGTATGTTCTGACCAATTTTGAAATAGCAAGGCAGGTTTTTTTCCTTTTTTCACAAAACCTGTCCTCTAGACAGATAGACTCCTGTACTTATGAGGTATGCCAGAAATGGAGTCATTAAACATCTGTCTCTGTAGACAAGCCCTGGATCCCATGTGATTATGAAGTAATTAAAACCATCTCATGAACCCAGCTATACAAAGTGAACTGCATCTTGAACACTTAACAATAATCACCTTCCAAGTTCTGAATTACAAGTACTTTGAAATTTCATACCTTTAACAGGAAAATAGGTGCCTCCAGCTTGAAAATATTTTTGAGGGAAGAATGAGAATAATTTTGCCCTTTTAAATATGAGACTACAATTTTAATTGCTCTGGTGTTCTCTATGGCAAAGAGAAACCAGCCATCAAAAGATAAATGAAGACACCTCCAGGCAGATGAACAGTAATGGGCTGTAATGCTGTTGATGGAGGCTCTGCTGGAAGGCAGAGTATAACTACATCCACCTCGCTGCTGTCAAGGGCAGGAGGAAGGCACAGGAGATGTTACACAATCTGGAGTTCTGCTCTAGCATGGTTCTTCACTTGGAACCCAGCTAGGCCAAGCCCAGCAGGCACCAGCACAGGAAATAAGCTCTCACAGATCCCAGCTATGAACTCCGTTTCCTTACATCCTATAACAGGGAGGCATTTGCCCCAGCACAAGACCAGGCTGGCTGTCTGCATTTGTGCAGAACTTTGTTAAAAAAACTTTTCTTTCTTCCAATTTGCTACAGTTTGAGTCATCTCCCTGGAGGTATTTAAAAGTGATGCAGATATGGCACTTGGAGACATGGTTTAGTGGTGGACTTGGCAGTGCTGGCTTAATGGTTGGACTTGATAATCTTAGAAGTCATTTCTATCACTCCATGTAACAGGATGCATTGTACAGAAATTCCATATGGAAAATGCAGCCTCAGGAATAGACTCAGTTTACTCTCTGAGCAACACTACAGAGATCCACGGAGGAGAAGCAATGGCTGTTACCGTCTTCTGCCCGCAGCACATGCTAGAGAATAGAACAGTATTATTTATTGCTGCCATCTCAAGACATGAAAATGGAGCTCCTAAAATGGATTTACATTACCCTAACTCTAATTACCTTTTACCTCTAAATGCAATTCTCTGACACTGCTGATTATATAAATGTCTCTGAGTTGAGTAATCTGCACAGTCTCATAAAACATCCTGAACACAGTCCACTGTTGTAAAGACAACTCTGCTGTAGATAAAACAAGTACATTCCACTTACATTAATCAAGACAAAATTACCATCAAGTATTTTTGTAAATCTGCAACTACCAGCGCTAATTAAGGATAACATGGTGTAGAATCAAAGTGCATGTTAAAAAAAAAAACCCTTTGAAATGCTGACTACATTTTAAATGTCCGCATTAAGTATATGCCACCAGCATACAAGCGTACCTTCTTCATACATGTCTTCTAGCAAATAAGCTTCTGCTCTGTCTTTCAGGGCATTCACATTGGCTGGCTCCAGCTGCAGAACTTCTGAACAAAGTTTGATGGCTTCTGTAGCCTGCTGATTCTAGAGAGGCAAAAGTAAAACCAAACTCATGTAGTTGTGGAAGTTTTGTTTCATGTTTGTCTTGAAGACATTTAGAGGGAGATAAGCAGAATTACCTTTGATAAGCAGTGACAGATCCTTTCTTTGGCACGAGTAGAATAAATTGGGACTTCTGGCTCAGTTTTCATTACAGACTCATATTTACTGATAGCATCTTCATACCTGTTTAAATCATAAGGCGTAATATCATGAAATGTAACCACTACCTCAGGGTGTTGTGTTTTATTTAAAAATTCTTAAAATTCATAGATTCTCCCATCCTCCTACCAAAGGACCTTCCCTTCAATAGCCTTAAAGGTGAGGGGTGAAACAACAGTACAAAGAAAACGTGCAGGCACTTCAAGAATTACATTCCCGTATCCTTTTCTGTGCTGAGAGACAGAAGAGCAGGTACTACGCCTGTCAGGCTTATGCACAAGGTAACAACAGCAATCCTTCCCCATGCACAGCCAAGGGTCTCCAGATTTGCCTCCTGTCCAACATGACACTCCACTTCAAAATAAGCATCTCCCCCACTGATACCTGAGATGGACTCAGCTCTGTGCTCACAGTAAGGGTCCAGACTATCTGCACACTACAAAAGGTACCTGTTCACAGAGGTACAAAAAAGCTTCTTATGCCAGTTTTAATCAGGGAAGTTTTCTCCTTTTCTTCTTCACAAGTCACACAGTAAAGTGTTATTTTGCTGTGAAGGCCTCAAAATGCTAAAGTTACATGGTTTGAGCGACAAACAGATTAGAACATTTACCTAAATTTACAAGAGTGAGATTGAATTCACAGGTTGCTACAAGTTAGAGAAATGCAAACTCTCAGACTCCCTGAAACTTCGCTGATGCTGGATTAAATAAGTGAAAAGAGTCCAAACAAACTTCTGGCTTAATAAAAGTGGCATCAGTTGTGCTTATTCACATTCCTGATGTACTTCATTTAAAAAAGCCACCTTGACAATGTCTAATGATTTCTTCGGGGTCCTTACAGCTGAATGTCATGTGTTTGGGAATATGTTTCTGCTGCAGAAAGAACTTAAGTATGCAAAAGGGACACAGTGGCATCAGAAGGAATGAGAATAGAATAGTTGCTATGCAAGCCAATATTTATTTTAATTGTAATTTGAGAGCTCTGCTTAGTACCCACTTCAACTGACACATGCAAAAAGCATCACTTTAATCAGCTCCTCAATCAGTAAGTTGGTGCTCCAATTGTGGGTTTTTTTCTATTTTTTTTCCCTTTTATATAGCAGTGAATACTTACCTGCCTTCTCTGATGAATTCCTCTGCTGACTCGATCTGCTTATTGAGTTTCTTTACTTGCTTATAGAGAGAGAAGCACTGCTTATGGTCTTGGTCCAGTTTCAGACACTCCCGGACCTCACTTTTCCCAGGGAGGTAAGGAGAAGTGGGGGAAAAAAAAAACAAACAAACAAACCACACCTAGGTCACCACACACCATGAAATGTTACCTGAAGACACAATGAAGCATATCCATAAACTGTTCAGAACAACACTTGAGTTCTTTCACAGATCTCTCCATCCAAATATTAATATAAAGTAAGACCAAAAAGAGTCTTCCAAAATATACAGGGACATTTATCTGGGTTTGGTTTTAATTCTTTTGTATTGCCAAACCCACAAAAGACTAAATGCTACATGAATAAATGCTACATGACTAAAGAGCTGAAGAGTACCTTTGAAGAAAAAGGCACTCTGTGAAAGAAATTATATTCATCAGTTATCAGAGGAATAGATAGGAAAATTACCATCAATTGTAACTCAGATATATTACAAAATTCCTACATTCAAGTGTTGCTTGAAATAGAAAGCTCAACTAAGACACAAACCTCCTTGATGGAATCTCAGCCAAGCCTGAGGCTGATGTTTCACCATGTTTAATTAGACTCTGATTAGGGAAAATATGTGTTAAAATAGTCCAAAGTCTTAAAAAAAAAACCCATAAAACCTCCAGAATGCAGCCACATGAAGGAATAAATGTTTTGGATCCCATAGAGTCATCATAGCACAACCACTATGTCAATTTCAGGAAGAGATTACAAAATCTTGTTTTGTTCCTAAGCACAGACAAAAATATCTTACTATTTGAAAATAATTAGGCCTTTAAGAGGAAGAAACTAAGGGAAGGACAAGAGATAGCACTCAGCAAGTCCAAGAGCTATAGAACTCTTTCTCAGCATATCTCATGACACAAAAATTAATGGTATCAGATAAGAATAAAGAGACTTATCCCTTTCTTTCTGATTCCGTTCTGTTCTTCAACAATGCCCTCAATTGTGCTTTTAAATACCACCTATACTTGAAATCACTGGGCAAAGTGATGGTCACCTCCCAAATGTCATCACAGAAGTGACTTATGAGCTCACAAGATTAAGTAGGCTCTGGAAAAAGAATGCCTAATGCAAACCAATTACTTTCATGTTTACTTTTGGCTAGCTATAAAACGAACTTTTTCAAGTATAATCACATGCAGTTTCCATCTGCCAAGAAAAGACACACGGGCTTTTTCAGTTCTCTTCACCTTATTGAAGGGACTCTGTGGCAGAAATCTTATTAGAAGGATTCTGGAGATGAAGGCAGCACATCTGAAATTATGACTGGCACAAAAACCACTTCTGTGCAATAGGAAGAATCCCATCATTTGTGCGGCTTGGCACAGAGCACAAACTGAACAGTCCCAATTGGACAAGGGCAGTTATCTGCCAGATAGACTAGGGACATATGGGAATAAGACCTTAAATTTAACTCAGTATGAATAAAAGGACAGGGCATTATCAAAAAGTCACCCAGGACTGTCTGCAGGAATGAGAGGCAAACAGCTTTGCACCCCAAGTTCTTCATACTTGGATGCTCCTGTACTTTTTATTTACTCTTAAGCTTGCAACACAAATGTACACATCTTCTGTTTGCATCTTAAACTTAACTTCAGTAGAGATTTAAGGTTAAAAAAGCTCCACTACAGAAAATTTAGAGAAGCACTTCCTTCTAGGAGAAATACAATGAGAACAGCACTTGTAAGCAACTCCGATGGAGAGGGACTCTGGCTTCTGTTTGAGGAAACAAGATGCCTGGAACCATTCATGGCTGGTCTTTCCAACAAACATGGGTTTCTTCACTGCCAATCAGTTTCTAGAAAGAAACTCCCTTGATCAGATCTAGACCACAGTTGATTCTCCATCCAACCCTCACACAAGAGATACTTCATGGTTTATCATTACCTATATATTTTCTGTCTCAATTATAATGATTACAGCAAATAGTAAAATTACCTGAGAGATAATTCATGGTCCCCCAGCTGATAATATATTCTGCTGATTTTATAGAAGGCTTCAGTATTATCATTCTTTAATTTGGCAGCAGCTTTCAAGTCACTAATGGCTTTGCCTGGTTCCCCTTCCTTTATGTAACACTCTGCTCGAAGTTCCCGTAGCTCTGCATCCCAAACACAAACCTTGAGAAATCAAAATTAAAGCTTGTTTTTGGTCCATAACACTTCACGTCTTTTCTTCCCCAAAAGAAAAATCCCATTTAATTTCACTTTGCCAACTGAACAGCATAAGGTTCAAGCTGCATGCAGAGCTCATGAAATTAGCATCTCTGCTTCCTGGTGGATGCTGTGATGCACCTGCCCAAATAGAAAAACAAAGGCCTGAAAATTTTGTAAATGATGCAATGAACTCATGCAGAGAGATGAATTAAATCTACTGGCATTGCTTAAACTAGGACAGTCTGTTGAGCCTCCAGGAAAGGATATCAGAATAATAAATTATTGTATCTTCCCAAAAGAATAGAGGTAATGAACAGCAAGGACCAAGCTGCCGGTTGTCCTCTAGGAAGCAGCCTGTGGGTAAGATGCAGCTCCACCAAGTTTGACCTTAATATCTGGATTTTAACAATAAAGAGAGGTAAAACTGTCACAGTAAGGCAAAACTAATTACTCACAAGGAACTGCCTATCAAAATTTGATTTAGGGAATTAAATCTGTCTAAGTCTTATCAGTTGTTTGGAAATGATCCTCTTAGAGCAGGCTTTCCTGCTTTTCCATAAACCAATTCCTGCACTGTAGCAGTTTCATCACCAAAAGTTCCAAGGTTGTAAACTCCAAGTCAACACCACTAATTTGTATGTGCAGAGTCATAGCAGTTGACTGTCTTTTAGAATATTTCTATATGACACACAAAACGCCCACATGATTGAGTTATTTACACTTGCACTATCAGGAAATTTACACCAATTAAGATTCAACAGATAGAGATACCTAAGGAACAAGATGAAAATTCAGCTAGCTATCTACATTTTTAATTTTGTAGGGTTTTTTTTAATCTTTTTTTACTTCACTTTCTCAAGACAAAAACTGTCGGCATATATGCAATGAAAAATCCAGATTAAAAAATCCTGTAACTTCTATACTTGATGAAACTCCATTGATTTCAGAAAAACTTCTTCCCAGCTTCCCCAAGAAGAGCAAATTGTAGAAAAACAGGAAAGTATAATCAGTAAAGTTATCTGTAATTGAGGTTTCACTGAAGTATCTTTAAGACAGACTATGACTTCTTCTGCAGCTAGTGCTCAGCCCTCTCCTCTCTCCAACACTATTACAGACCCACAGTGCTCAGCAAAACTAAACCGGTTACACCAAAGTTATCTTCACATCAGTAAAGAAACTTCAACAAAAACAAAGATGTCAGAAGCTCTTACTTTCACAGTACCATCTGACTTAACACTTACTGCCAAGATTTCATCAAGAAGAGAAATAGCAGCTTCGTAATCCTCTTGCTGGTAGGCAGATAATGCTTGTGAATGTAGGCGCTGCAGCTCATCAGATTTTGTCAGCTGAGTCTGGGCTTCTTTTTCCTCATTATTGCTAGGATTGGATTTGAGCTGCAAACATGAGCAAGGAGAGAGACTCAAATGCTTGTTCAAGAATCTCTTTCAGTCCCACAAATAATCATATCATGGAGAACTGACTAAAGCTGAGAATAAAACGAGTTTCAAAACTCCACCAGAAGCATTTCTACCCCTGAACTTCAAAAGAAAGAAACATTCTGAGATGCAATGCAAGATGTCAGAAGTCAGAAATCCAATTTTTCATGCTTGATCAATCATCACCAGACACATCATACACAACAGCCACTGTCCCCCATCACCTGCTGGACGTTGTGAACCTCCTTGTAACCTAATTAATTCACCTCTGCTATCAGCTGTTAAATGCTGGATTTCTCAGCAGCAATAGACAGTGTAACCACGCAGCATAATTTCATCTCTCACTTTAAGCACTATATATATTTATAACTTCATAACAGAAATAAATGAAACATGTTCCAGACAGTTGTTACTGTGAAGCTGTGTTTCTCGCATTTTCCTCACAAAGAGTGGCTGCAGCAGCAAGGTAAGTGGCTACAACCAGGGAAAAGACTCAGCTGGGCAGTCATGCATTCTGTTTCTTACACAGTTTTAAATAAGTCTAACATTTTGTCTACAAGGACTCTCATTTCCCTAACCCCTCTCTGAGCAAGTGGAAGTCGTTACATTGTACTTGTCTCTTTCATTTAGGCAGGTTTATCTTTTCAAAGAAAAATTTTAAAAAGATCTTTCAGGCAACTTTACTATCACCCAGAAAGATACACATGGCCAGAGAGAATCTCAGCCATTCCCTTGCAAAGTCAGGGAATTTGTAGCATTACTGTAGCTTGAAAGAAGCACCAACTTCATACTTGTTGCTGATCAGAATGACTTTCAAAGTTTAAAAGGGACAAATTACCACGACTTTTTTGTTTGTTTTTAAATAAAAAATTGCACTATCTTGCATTCTGTACACAGAATGTGAACTGAAATCACTCAGAGACATCCAATACTTTTTTCTTTCCCCATTTATCTTGAAGTGGCCTCTTCCCTTTTTCTCACCAGTAAGAAACACAAAATACATGTCTTTCAAGAACTGTCTCTAACATAATTCAACTTCAGCCCTCAGAAGTCCTTTACCAGACTTTCCCCTGGTTCTACCACTTCAGTATATGAAAGGAAAGAGCCTAAATGATACATCAAATCATGCACAGGTCCCACACTTTGTCTTCAATTCCTCTTTATAAATCTTTCTGAACCTTATGCAGTTTTTCATTTTACCTGGCAAAAATCAAGTAGCACTTAGACCTGAAAATTCTCCTTTATTCCCTACATTGTCTTTCAGCAAGAGGAGCGGAATGTGATCAAAGAGTTTTCTTTCTTTGTAGGATTCTCAATCTAAGTCTCATAAAGCTTTTCTTCTGGTTAGAACTCTGCCTATAAGCCCTTGATGCTGTGCATCCACTCTCTCCCTAAAATCTGGAGCTTGTAGCAGTGGCAAATTTCTGCACCTGTAATTTCAAAAAATACCAAGTCTACAAAATTCTCTGAAGTTCTGAACTCTTTAGTTTCAGAAGACTTGTTTGATTTCTTCCTTAATTCCTCAGCATCTTCTTCCTAAAAATTAAAAGCCTTTGATATGGATGAGCCTTACACTTCCATAAAAACTTATGATAACACCATACTCCTTAGACTCACGGTATGTTTCTTGTAATCTATTTGGAGAAAATGTCAGTGGATTATGAAAAGCAACATTACAATCATGGAGGCAAGTCCAACAGTAATCAAGACCATTTGAGTGAATCATCCTAGGCAATTATAGGTAGCACAACATGTCCAGTTAAAGACAGGGAAATTTTTCAAGATATCATTCAAATGAAAGTCATTGAGTGTGTGCTACAGTATGATGAAAATACATACTCATAAGCTCTTATTAAGTAATAGCATATTGCTATGATGTTTAAATCATTAATGTTAACTAAAGCAAAAGGAAGCCTGCTCATTCAGCTTGTGAAAAACACCCTGAAGGGAACTTAGGGAACCTCCATGGTTTGTGGTCTCTAAGACTGAGACATCCATACACTCACGGACAGTGCACAGAGAAAAGCCCTGCACTGGTAACATATCAGGTAACAGAGCTCAAATGACAGACAGATAAAAAAAAAAAAAACCAAGGAAATATTGAATTACCTTTTATTCTTTAGCTCAGAAGCTACAGATGATCACTGTAGCACAGAGAAATATATTTGGAAATATCTAATGTTATATTAAATATCTCTGATGCGGTTAAGAGAGCCTCAAACCCAACTAGATGCCTAGTAACTTAACCCAATTTGTTTAACTTACAGTGCCATAAGACAGCCTCTTCCACCTAATCCAAAACAGTACTATTACACATACCAACCAACCATGGAAAGCTGTTGTCCGATGAATTTTGCAACAGGCAAGGGTTTAGATGAGAAAGCAATTTGCAGACGTGCAGAGCTCAGTCACTTGGTCTTGGCTGACATCTAGTGGAACTAGGAGCAGTGCCTTCAGTGTCAAGCCTTGAAGTGTTTGTTCTTCCAAGGCAGACAGAATTGTGTATTTAGGACACTTCCATATACAATATTTATTGCAATAAATTGCAACTATTACAGTCAGTCTTAAAAAAGACTAAAATTTAAAAGAAATGTAACAATTTGGTCCTTTCCTCACTTTCCAATAGACAAGGCAGAAGTTCTGCTCTAATTCTGTACCTTCTATAAATTCACCAACTCAAATGCTTGCCATTTCCTCTGGAACATAAGCAGAGTCACTGAGAACACTGTAAGGCACATACATACGGCTGCCAGGATTTGCATTGTTTTTTGTCACCTTTCCAGAAGGCCTTCCATCAATGAAAGTATGCCAGTATCCCTTTTATTTTCAGTAAAAATGACATGCTTACAGGTAAAAAACATTCCAGGGCTTTCATGGCTTGAGGCCCTGGACACAAATGTTGATGCACCCACAGATCTGTCCTGCTGACTTCTATCAATCAGAAATCACTAACCCAAACAGAAGGAACTTGATATTAAAGCATATGAACACTAAACCAAAGTTGTAGCAGAGAAATAATTACTATTCATATAGCATGAGCAACAACTTTGTAAAATCAGCAAAGGACTTCTGCTTACTTCTTGTTTCATGTGGAAAACCTGACCCATGTAAAAAATTTAATCAGCTTGATTCATGTGTTAGCCAAAAGGAGAGGTTTCTAGAAATGCATGCAGTATTGCTTAATACATGAAGGCATAAGTCTGAATCACACCCTCTATCCAAACCTCATGATTAATTTCAGCCAACAGGAAAGTAGAGAGTCAAAAAAAAAAAAGATAGCTAAAAATAACACATGAATACTGAATCTCAAGAGGCTCTGCTCCCAAAAAGGAATACTGTATCCTCTGCAGCTAGGCATTTCCACTGCCTGCTCTCTCACACACTGCCTCACAAGACAGCCAGTACTGATATGCTAGAGAGAGGAGGAATATACAGAGACTCTGCTTAGCAATCAATCATTTAAAGATATTCAGGGTGCCCACCATGAAACCTTCTCCTGATACTATGAAATGATATAGAAAGAATTTGAATACATTAATTTTCTTTCCTTTTCACGAGTACACATTAAAGGACAGGTTTACTGTTTTATATGAAGAATAGTTATAATGTTTCTTTTAAGTTCTACACAAAGTCACTGGTCTGACAAGCTGCAAAAATTTACCTGTCATCCTTCCCTCCATTTAGATGGGCTGAATTTTTCTTGCTTTTTCTCCCTCAAAAATCACTGCATCTCCTAAATTACTGAGACCCCTTTTAAGGAACATGACTACAAGAGAAGGAATGGGAAATCTGAAAAATTTAGAAAACAAGGAAAACCTCAAAGAAATAGGTATTCTACTTAAAGATTTCAAGGTATGTAGCACAATTTAACCCACTCCACACATGAACAATTTAACCTATTGCAAATTACTACTTTAGTATTTACTCATTTTGCTTGAATATATTGTACTTAATATGTATTTATTACTTAATATTATTATGTACTGAAAATTATGCTTTCCAAACCAGACCACTCTAAGTACACAAACAACATTGTTTATAAAAGGAACATGGAAGTCAGATTGAGAACTAATATGCTTGTTTCCTAAATTAGCTTCTGGGAAGAAACTCTGTTCTACTTCAGACTTAAAGCCTGATTGAGTATTGTAACTATTTAACTGACCAAAGGCAGCAAATTTTTGCAGCAGGTTTGGCAATAGGAAAAGATATTTAGAGTTGACTGGAGAAACAATTCCATATGTAGCATTAAGCAATACTTCAAGAAACAGTAACTGCAAAGAGATGCAGACACAGACTCACAAGCAACCCTGACACTGCATAATTGTTACTGCAGCAACTGTGTCCTCAGTTAATCCAAGCTGAACAACTCTCTCCCACATCTGCAGACAGCTGAGCTGCGCTGCTATCAGACCACATGCTCCTAAGAAACTTACTGAGGAAGAAGCAGCCAGAGCAGCTACGTGAACTTCAGAATAAGCTGCTGGAGCTCTGCTACAGACCCAAGAACTGCCTGGTGCATTTCTACCTGCAAGAGCCATTCCCCGCAGCTGTCCTGCAGAACATACAGAATAACCACTCCAGTTTTGTCATCCACACTTACTAGTAAGATTTCCATTAAACAGCTGCTATCTGGACCACACAACTTCTTTTTTCATCACTCTCTTCAGAGACAGCCAACAAGACAGCATCTGTTACTTTGCAAATTCTTCTTATTTTGGCTTAAGGGACACACCAGCTGTTCAAACTAGCAACTCTTGAAGAGCAAGCAAGAATGAAGAATGTATCTTATGTATACACATATTTACATGAATTTTGTGCAGAGGAAATCCAGACTCACATTTTCTGAGGGCTTTTTTTTCTGGGGTTAGATCAGTTTACCTGTGCAGCATAGGACTGAAATGCACAAAATATCCATCAAAACTAAAAACAGCCCAAGTGAGTTCTAGGTATGTAATATCCAACTACTTGTAGCTGGAAACTACGATTCCAGATCATGGAGAGAAAGTACTGTCAGACATTCATGAAGATAGAGAACTCCACAAATGAGATAGAGGGATACCAGGGAAATGTACTGATTTAACTGCTCAGTGACTAAATTAAGAGTCAACAATTCTTTTGCAACCAGTAAAAAGAGATAGGAACCTGCAATGGTTGATCCATGACGTCCCTAGTGACTTCCCAGGGAGACATGAATATAGTGATGTAAACCAGAGTTCAACTACATACTTTTGAGTCCCGTATCACTTATTTTTGAATGAAGACTGCTCCCTTCAGCTACCAGCAAGCAGAGATCATGAAGTACCAGGCACACACAAGAAAGACTTTCCAAAGTGCTCCATTGTCTCAGGCAACACCACATTTCATCTGCATCACTATACTGCAACTTCACTGGTCATTTGTTCATACAAGGTTTTTTAGCTACTATGCCTGCAAAGAACAGGAAAGAAACTCAGGCCTAGATAGCATATACTCTATAGAGCATCACAGTTCAGATGTGACCCTGGCTCAGAAGCCAACTTTAAAAGTAGTTATGTAGTTCAACACTGGTCTCCAACTTACCACATTTTTAAAGTCATCCTCTGCTTCATCGAATTTTCCTTGCTTAAGCAGTAAGTGTCCTCTTTGTAATCTTGCCTGAAATGAAACATAACTTTTTATTTACAAATGGGAATTCAGCAAAGTATGAACACAAGTTTCATTTTAGTATAGCTAACAAGCTGAAACAGGGATCATGACACTCATTTTTTGTCTTTTTGATTTAAAAATATTCTTATAAGGCCTCTTCAATGGCAACGGATTGCACTGCACCAGGGCTGAGGGACAAAAAGCAGACAATTTTTATGAAAAGAACTCACGTGAGAAGTTTAACAAATCACAGTGAATGTGACCACACCACTTTCCTGATTATAACTACTTACAGATAAAATAAATAGCAGAATAAACAATTCCCACATTCAATTATTTCATTAAACTCTCAGAATAAGAGAAGCTATGTGAAAAGAAAAGTCAATGATTTAGAAGACTTTGATTTCTAATATGAATATTTTCAAACAACAGTGAATTTAACATTTGCTCCTTTATTGTCAGCTGCACAGGACATGCCACTGCCCACAAAAAAGGGAGGTGAGAGAATCAGTTGGAGAGGACTTCAGCATTGGTTTCCAACTAGCGAGGCAGTCTCCACATACAGTACACAGAATGGAGAAAGGGGTAAGCAAATCTGACCTTGCAATAGTCACACAGGAATGCAATGAGATTAGGACAGTTACTGTGGAGAACAGATACCTCAAATCTAACGCTGTTTAAGAGAAAAAAAAAACCCAGAGGCATCTGTGTGCTTTCGTCTCCCTGTCCCAAATGGCAAAGCCTTGGTGAACAACAGAATAACCACAAGTGAGAGAAGAGTTTAGTAGAAATCCATGAACTTGGTAAAACTAGTAGTTGTTCAAATAACTGGCTAGACTGTACTCAACATCGCTCCAAATTAAGGCACATATACCATTGCTATTATTTTACCCACTTTAAAGCCCTCTGATGGATAATGTATTCTCTATTCCTGTTGAGCAAAGTCTGAAAAAAATCCCAAATGTTCTTTGAAGCAGTTTTTTTCCTTACACTTGAACAAATCTTCAGTTCCAGTAATACTTACTGATGTGAAGTCCTGCTTTAATTCAACCACTTTACTTAAATCGCGAATTGCCGCTTTAGATTTGCCCATGGCTAAGTACACTGTGGCTCTTCTGTAATAAGCAATGTAGTTCTCAGAGTCTCCCTCTGCAAATGAATAAACAGTAATCAGAATACCATCTCAAAGCTACTGAAATTTCTGGTACAGTAGAACGGTAATGACTAAAAATATATCATCTGACTTTTAAGCCACTGGAAACAATGGTATACATTAATAAGACATAAAATTTGCAACATTATGCAAGCAGTATTTTCTGTGCAGTTTAATTATTTAACAACAAAGATTACACAAATACTGTAAATGCCAAATAATTGAGAGTGAAAGTCAAATATGCATGTGTTCCTCGGCTTTATATGGGAGAACAGCCTCTACGTACTAATGCTTTATCTCCAACTGCAGGCCTACATTTGAAAGTACATTAATTCATCATTTTCCAGCCCAGGTGCTGATCACCATATCAGATAAATGCAAATACTCCCAAAATTACTAATATGTTAGTGCAATGTCAACACAGACACTAACTCTTTATATCATTCACTGAAATATCAGCAACTTCTTTCTTCAGTAATAAAGTGGGCACCAACATTCCCTCTAACGAGCAGATAAATGCACACACACTACCAACATGAAGGCTAACTTCATGGCCCACACATTCCATGTTGTCTCCTGATCAAATTTCCAAGATCCAGCAACTTCAACACTCTCCAAGCTAGCACATACTCCTGTACAGGAGGCAAACATCAATCTCTGAAAACAAGAATAATATTCTTAGCATTCTTCTGTATGCAGTATTTCACAGAAACAGGTGACAGTTACTGTGGGTTCTCAAGGAAAAGTAACTTCAACCACCGAAACAACCCAATGCTGGAATACATAAAGCCTTTTACTATACAGTTCAAAACATAATAATCAATCCAGAATTTGTAGACAAGAACATTAATATCTGAGGAACAGAAGTAGTATTTTTCTTCTTCACATCATTTGAGGTTAAAGTTGAGCTTCAAAATAAATGGAAGATACAGCACCTCCAACAATCTTATGACCACCAACGAAGTTTCATAGCCTGCCACCTCCATGACCAAGAAAAAGCTATCTGCACTCTTCCTCTACAATATCTTGGTTGTGAAAATGCTAATCTCCAGAACTGAAATTTAATAGGCACTCCCATGCTGTATGCCTCTTTGTATGTCAGCATTATAAACATCAAATAAAGTCAACTGTTAGCACCCTTAAAAAAAAAAAAAAAGCAGCATTGAGTCCTAAAGGTGTAGGCTTGGTACAAATCGACAGCTGAAATTAAGGAACTTGATTAATACACAAAAGATGAAAGGTAGGAAAGAGCTAACACAGAAAGCACATTCCAGCACCAGATGATTATCTGACACATAGTTTTGCCTCAGTACTCCAGCAACAGTAATGAACAGCAATTGACACTTACCCAGACAGAAGGCATAAGCTGGGATTGAAGAAAGAGTTGAAAATTTAACTAAAGAGAGGCAATATGGACAGCAGTTTTCTTTTATTTCAGATATTTGCAAAAAAACCAAAATAGACTGGCGGAGGCAAGACAGAAAAATCTATTTACCTCAAAGTCTACAAGGATGCAGTACAGGAGGAAAGAATCCTTACCTCCTCACAAGCATAGTTGGCAAATCATGCTTAAAATCTTTTGAAAAAGGCAAAATCCAAAGAAGTCGTCTGATGAAAATGAGGCAATCAGGCTAAAATCAGTATCCAACTAAGAATCCCATAAAGGTCACAACTGAGGTGGTCACACCATATTTCTACAAACTGCTCAAGCACAGCTGGCAAAGCAGTGGGTTTCACCCATGCAGGCACCTCACACCACTGCTGCCTCTACAACACCACCAGGACCTCCACAGCCACACACTGAACTGGTCTCATCAAATCAAAGTTCAAGTTTGCCAACCAAAAACAAAGGAAAAAACCACGCTGTAGCACTAACTGTGCACAGACCCCACAGAAATGCTTTGGCGGCAGCAACACACAAACCAAAGGAGTAACAAACTGCATCTAGGTGGAACAAGGAACTTCCATAACAGAAGAAAAGGGAAGTTGCCTCCTCCCTTCTCTTTACATAAGGGAAGTTGATCTTGGAGAATACAAAGAAAATATTAGTAACTCAGAAGCAACCCATGTTTCATTTACATGTCACTATTAAACCAAGGCATAAATTAAAAAGTATCAACAGTACAACTCATCAATGTATAACATCTTAGTAATATTCTTTTCACAGAGAAAAAAATGTACTTGTACACATTATAACAAAGTCCAACAACTTAAAACGGTACCATGCAAATAAGAAACTGTAATTTAATGGACACTGCTCTTTACCGGTGCTGTCTCCATGCTTCGATTAAAGGATTTTAATCAGCTAAGTTGCTTTAAAATTCTTAAAAGCAAACACTTAACTTCTCAGTTTGCTGAAAATGCAGAACACCAAACAAGAACGAACTCACTATTTGACTACAAGAGAGGGACAATTTTGCTCGCCACTGCCAATTCACTATCTCAAACTTGCAGTACCAGTTTCACTGAGATACCACCTACTTCAAGATTTAATTAAGAAAAAAGAAGAAGAAATAGAGTGACTATTTTAAACATTGAATTTTTTACAGCATTGGATAGGAGAAAGCATGGATAAAGTCAGCCTTTCAAAGACATACTCATACTTTGAAATACATTACAAAGAAGAAACCTGATCTTGATGGGATTAGACAGACAGGGAATACCTCATCAAATAACATAAATCATAACTCCTTTCATATAGCAAGCTTCTAGAACAACAGTGACTTGTTGTACATAAGTGTTTATGTATCATGTAGTTAATTTAACAGTTTTCTTTTATCAAAACCAAAGCATAAATATTCTACTGCATCTCTGCTGGCTTCTGTCCAAACTGCTGTATAAAGATTCCCCAAATTCTGTGACTCATGGAATGCAATTTGCAAGAAAGCAGAATATTTAATGAAGCAAACAGTGGGAAAACCACACCCAAAGGTATTTCAGTAGAAGAGTCACCTCCCTGAGATACGCACCTATAGCTGCATGAAAGTGAGACAAAGCATCCGCCAGCTGTCCAGCAGCCAATAATTTCTTCCCCATTTCAAGCTGTTTTTCTACTTCTGCATTTATTCCACACTCAGCTCCTTAAGGAAAAACAAAAAGATCAAAGGTTGTGAATAACATTTTGATTACATCAAACACATACAGTGATAATACAATACACATAACAAACCATTACTGATAGAGGCAGAAGTCGCATCCTCCTGCACTTTAGGTAACCTCAGGTCTTTCCCAGCCTAAGGGATTCTGAGACTCCGTAAAGCACCCTGCAGTCTAATAACCTCATAGCATGTCCCAGTTAGGATGTGTCAAAGTACACAAGACATTGCTTTGCACCCCACTGTGACCAAATCCACACCTTCAGTAACATAGTCTGACTTTCAATTCCAGAAGAATCTGGAAAGCACTTGTAACACACACATGCAGCAAATGCACACAGGTTCTAAGTTAAAATTCATTACCCTGAAGGTAATTTAATACTTAACTGAGAACTGTTTGGCTACTTAGAGATTGGCTTCTCATCTACCACACTTGTCTCATCTTCATAATTTCCAGGGCAAACTTCTACAGGACTGCAAGTTTAGACGAACAATTAAAATTCTCACTCCTTTTTCCTTCAACCAGTAGCATGAAAACCATACTAACGTGGTAAGTCTTTGAAGTGCCAGTCTGAGTTTAAAGCTAATAAATTGCTGCTGCTCCACCAACAGGTTGAGTATTGTTGAGAAGAAATGAGCAGCCAAGTGCAAGTACGCGCTGTACGCACATCAACTCAGCAACAGCTTTTTCATTTGTCCCGCTCCCTGCAGTCTTCAGATCAGGGCAGAATTCCACTACAAATTACCCACCAGCTTATGACTATTAAAAAATTTGCACACTAGAAAAATTTTCATTCATTAAGAGGATACCCTATGCCTAGATTTAAGCAAGGCAATATACTAAAATCCTCAATAAGCACATTATATTAAAACCCAATTATTTATAACTTATTTCACTCAGGTTTTGCATTGAGCTGATTCAGATAGGCACTTTAAATATAAAAATGCAGCAGCACTCCAAAGTTGTTTCTTAAATCCAAATAAAAATGTTACAGTACAACTCATTGAAGGAAAGTATATCCAAACTTCTCACACTGAAAGGTGGTTAAACAACAATGTATTTGTAACGAACAAACAGGAACTTCTTATCACCAAATCATCACAGTTTTAGATGTAGGAGCTCTCAACACCTGGGATCTTATGTTTTCTTTTCTACTCCATTATACAGCTCACAATTCTTTTAATTCCACATTATAAGAAAATCCTTGAGCTGTCTATACTAAAATGAACAAAATCTCCTCTGCATCCACTAGAGAAAGTTCTATCTGCTGAAAGGCTGACAACAAGTCAGCACACTGGATTCAAGGGCTTCAACTCAATTATCTGTTTTAGAACAATGATAGAAAGCAATGTCTTTTTAATTAATGGAAATTACTTCATGAAGTCCCAAATTTCCAGTGAATATTTTTTGTTTAACTAGATGGATTTAAAACTGCCTACATGATAAATAATTATTATTTAAGGATCTTACTAAATTATTCATTTTAAAGGCAATTCTAGGCATGTAAAAATGTATTCCCATTTTATGTGTCCAATTTGCAGCAAAAAAGGACATTCTTCCTGGCCCACTTTCCTTCACTAGCTTAAAGCTTCAACCATCAAGTAGTCACAAAAAGTCAAAAGTGTCCTTTAAAATGACAGCAAGTATAAGAAACACAATGAAAAACTAAGAACTGAAAAAAAACCTCACCACAAATTTTGCTGGCTTTGGAAGCATGCTAGCAGTAAAGCAGGTATAAAACTATAAACAGACTGACAGATTTAACATGACCTAATACCAACTAAAAACTCTTTTCATCCCTTCTGTGTTTGCCCACACATAAATACCTGAAATCTTTCAAAATTTGTCACCTGGAGTGGTATCCTAGAATTGGGCTATTACTTACTCTTTGATGAACTTTCCATCTACCCAAACACAGCACACAATTCCCACAGTCTCAAGCATCCTTGTTTTACATTCAGTCACATGAGGATAGCTCCAAGAATACATTTTTCCACAGTAAGATGTACCTACACAATTTAGTGTCTTTCAAACATATGTACAGTACAGTTTTACAGTTACATAATACTTTAGGTGGAAGAGGCATCTTTTTCCTTGAAAATAATGAAGACAATTACTAAAACAAATTAGAAAGGTGCCCACTGGTAGCAAACAAGTAATAAAAACAGGAGCAACATGGCTAAAGAAAGAAGCAAATTGTGAAGTCCTCTACATACCCTGTAAAATACATTAAATATTGACATACATTAAACTGTACATTAAACCTCGGCTCTGCAAGTTGCTGAACATCATAAACTGGTGCATGAATCTCCAGGAGCAGCCTGCATCATCAGCCTAACGACGATGAAAAGTGATGTTTACCATAACTACTCAGGAACACTCTGCACTGACCTGATGGTTGGGCTGTTTATTCACAGAAATCTATTGCTTATTCATTTTCTGGCTGTAGGCAAACAATTGCTCCAAATAAAGCAGCCCACAGTAGACATCTGAAAACTGATAACATAAGCACAGGAGCCCAAGGACGCAAATTCTCTGCAACCTATTTGGGTACCTATGCACTCTTTGGTCTGGGAATGAGCCTAAGAAGTAAAGTTCAGCTGGAGCAAAAAAAACCACCAAACATCACCTCACAGAGCTCTTTACAACAGATACACATTGGATGAGCTCGGTACCACAGGCCCAGTTGAAGAAGCTCTGCATACTCCACCAAGCAACTAAATTTACCCAAGAGATGTGCAAGCTTCCCATTACTTTTAAAAACTTCCATGTATTTTAATTTGAATATAATTTCTAAAGACTGCCTAAGTGTTAAATATTCACCCTGGGCCTCAAAAAACCACACACATGAGCTGTTAAATCAAGTCAAATATTCTGGATAAATTAAGAGCCTGTAGTCCACGCAAGTCTGGGGCAAGAGTCTAAGAGTCAAAAAAAAAAAACAAAAAAAACAAAAAAAAAAAAAAAAAAAAAAAAAAAAAAAAAAAAAAACCAAAAAAACAAACCAACACAAACAAACCAAATAAACAAAAACCCCCAGACTATTTCCATATAATTGGTACTAACCCTGACAACTCTTCAAGGGACAACAATCAGAAGGTGCAGGGAAAACAAGCAGGTGCAGCTAACCTGTTTTTCCAGTTAAATACACTCACTTCAAATAAATTATAACTTCCTGGTAGGATTTTTGTTTTATTAGGACAATTGGTACTAATATGTAGGCACCCAAGTCTACAGACTTGTACTATATCCCTGTATAACTGGCCCCATCCACACTGCAAAGAACGCAAGAAAGCCCTACAACTTGAGAATAGTTTTAAGATGTTACACACTTCTGTTTTTCCCCCTGTAGAATTTCCACCTACTTTTTTTCTAAATCTTGTTTCCAAGCTGAGTAACAAGATTATGAAAATAAACAGAATTAGTTCCTACTGTGTACTAAAACCGGTTGTTTGAACAATAAAGCAGCAGCATGCATACCATTAATCTTAATTGCATTCATCTAAACCTTTATTTTTTCCCCATAGAGCTTAACGATTGCCTTATCTTGTTAGGAGAGTGGAAGATCCTGCTTTTGCAACATTTTTTATCAGAATGACCCTGAATCTCAAGTTTGCTGTTATTTTTCAACAGTTTGGTCCTTGCTTTAAGTGTATTCACTAACATGATTTTGAAGAATTACCACTGAACTAAGATATGGACAAGCACCAACAGTTTCAGAAGCAACACTTCTGAGGTTTACAAGGTTTTCAGAGTACACAGTAGAGATACATACAACTTCCACCCATCAAGTTCTCACTCCCTCCGTCTGCAAAGGAAGTTGGTAAACACAGCAAAGACTGGCAGACAAAAAAAAAAAAAAGCCCCACCCTCAGTACTCTTTGTATTTGGGGCAAATAAAAAAAACCAAAAAAGCTCCCAAACTTAGGGGGAAAAAAAAAAAAAAGGTGCGGGGGTGGGGGGGAAACCACTTAATGCTTGTGGTCTGACAGTAACAAAATGAGCTCTGTATACTCAGAGCCCCTTTATTCTTCCCCATATTACATTTCCTTTCTTCTGCTACGAGGAAGGAGAGGGAAAAAAAATGAACAACTCTCCTTTATTTCTCCTCAGCCACCTCTTTTTGTTGTGATAAGTGTGGACAAACAGCAGTGAAGAATGAATCTTACCAAAAGAGGATCTGTGCCAAATTCACCACAAATTGAGGTGAAGAGGAGGAATCAAAACCATCTTTACTAAGTGTATTTACCAGCCAGATATAAATAGTATTCATTGCCATCAACTGTGAGATACAAAATTAATACAGAATGACTCTTCCAGATTCATGAATCAGATGACAAAAGACAGACTTCTATTATCAAGACATCAAGATACAAATTTAAATGCAACTATGAACACCTCTGAGCTCAAAGACTAGCAATATTTGTGGGGAAAAAAACCTAGATACTTAAATAACATAACCCCCCAAAAATTCTCTAACTATACATTCTGAAAAATTAACTCATGAACTAAGAAGTCAATGAATTCAGTAATAAGATCCAGTACCACCACTTCTCATTCTATTACTGTACTCTATATCTTTATTAACTGAAGTTAAGACAACGTCCTCCAAATCAGGAAATTGCCATTGCCCAAATAGCCATTAAACCACATACGTGAAATAGGTTGGCAACACTAAATTATGAATCCTCAGCAGGAGCGCCACTGCCACAATCTAAAGGGGGCGGGAGGAACAGTATGCTCTGACAAAAGTTACTATTCGTCTTCTAACACTACTAGAATGCATATTATAAAAAAAAAAAAAAAAAAAAAAGGCAATTTGACATCACAGTACATGGTCTAACGCAGGGTGTCTCTGACCAGCTGAGCTATTCTTTTATTTAGTGTATCAACTGAATTTTTAATGTTAACCTATATCTTCCTTAAGCCCACATCCTTTTTCTGACTACTGACAGCTTCAGTACCACTTCCATCTGCCACTGGCAGGTAAAGAATGTCCCTCAGGTGAAACCCTGACTGTAACCACCACTCTATAACAGAGTTAGAAACTTAACAGCAGCCTGTGAATAAAAGTCTGGCTACACAGGTGTTGCTGGCAGTGTTCTATGAAAGTAAATAAGCTGCACAAAGCACAGATAAGCTGAACTTCAAATACCAATGCTGAGAGGTGGGAAAAAAAAAAAAAAAACAATAGAAACCATAACAACAAAACAAAAACAGAACCAATTCAACGCAACCATCAAAAGCCTCAGCGAATCTCTAAGCATGGTACTAATACTGGCTGCGGCTGAGAAGGGCAACTAGAAAAGCCTTTGAACTTCGGAACTACACAAAATCCACACGGGAGTGCGAAATTCACGGTAGCACAGAAGGGCCAGTGCTGTCACACAGCTGCACTCGAGGGCACCCGAGGCCTCAGAGCGGCCGGCGGCAGCCCCGGCCCGTCCGTGAGCAGGCCGGGGAGCGCCGAGCGCACACACTGCCAGCCACCGCCAGCGCACGGCCGGGATGTCCCACTAACCCCAACAGGTCACCGGCAGCGGCCGTGCCCTCGTTACGCACCCTTCGCCGCAGCCCCGAGTGATGAGGTGGCAGCGCTGTACCTCCCTCCTCGCACCCTTTCCCGAAATATGTCCCCCCCCAAGACAACATGGGCCCGGGGAGGCGGGGGGTGTGGGGTGTGTGCCCCGCCGCCATGGCGGACACCGCGCAGCCCCGACAGGAGGGACGGAGGGAGGGCGACCAGCCACCAGCCACCACGGCCGAAGGCCCACCCCGACGGGCCGCGGACGGCCACGGCACAGCCCCCCGGCGACGCAGCCCCATAGGGACCCCGGCCCGGCTCACCCTGGTACTGCAGGTCGAAGAGAACGAGCAGGAAGGGCAGCGCGGAGCCCAGGCGCCCGGCGGAGGCAGCGGGGGACACCATCTCCTCCTCCTCCGTCGCCGCCCCCTGTCCCGACAGTGGCGGCTCCGGGCCGGGCCCAACCGAGCGGCGGCTCCAGCTCCTCCGGGCAGGGTCGTGGGCGACGCTGATTGGCCGCGCCGCGCGCGCCCGCCCCTGCCTGGCGCCCGCCGCCGGACGTGAGGGAGCGCCGCGAGCGCGCCCCGCCC